>NC_086110.1:74445589-75045589 GCF_963921235.1 Mobula hypostoma | reverse complement strand
CTGTCTTCATGTCTCGCACCGTGAATACATAGAACATAAAACACAGAAGAGTACAGCACAGGAACAGGCCCTTCGACTCGCTATGTTATGCCAAACCCATTACGTAAATCATTAAATGGCCAATATATTCTGCCTGTACAATGTCCATATCCTTGCACTTTTCTCATTTTCATCCGAACACCAAATGTCTCTTTAATGTCCCTAATGTATCTGCCACCACGCGCCCCCCCCCGCCAGGCAGCGCATTCTAGGCACCCACCACACATTGTATATAAAAACTTGCTTCTCATATCACCCTTGAAATTACCTCGTCTTACCTCTCTGAGAGAAAACTTACAATTAACATCAACCCCTCTTACTCCCCCCCCCCATCACCTTAAAATTATAATCCTTAATATTAGCCATTTCCACCCTGAGAAAAAGTCTCTGGCTGTCCTAGTGATCTATGGCTCTTATCCTCTTTGACACCCTTTACATTTTATTACCTGTGACATTGTATATTTAACAGTCCATACTGGTCCCCTGCCTGAACTTGATTTGTTTATCTCCATGCCTCACCTGTTCACGTGCCTTTCACATGCCTCTTAAACACTGCTCTTCTATCTGCCTCAACCACCTCTCCTGGCAGAGAGTTCCAGGCACCCACCACTCTCTACGCATACGGTGGACACCGGTTAATTGGGACACATTTTGGCCCAATTAGCTGAAGTTTCATGGAAATAGTTAAAAAGATATTAAAAAAACAAGCTATTACTTAACTGAGTCACAACTTGTGTATTTAAATGAAATACAGAATAAATTAGAACACTACCAGTAGTACTATAGTACTATAAAACTGCATTAGTTCCTAATAGTTATAGAGCAATTAATCCAGTGTACGCTGCCTTATTCTTTTGATTTGACTGTAAATGAACAAAGTCAGAGCAGACATCGAATGCAAATAGCCAACTGTGTTTTTACAATGCTATCGATGATTGCATCTTCCAAATCTTCATTTTCATTGCAACATTCAAGGTAATTGTCAATACCTTCAAATTTTCCAGTTCCTAACTTGTTGGAGTAGTGAAATCATTTCAATTTCACTCCTGGCCTTTTCCAGCATCTCTAAGCCTGAATGCTTGGAACCACAGTGAGCAAAACAGTTCTGAATAGACTGACAGCTTATTTCTCACCAACTACTGGGGACAGGAATCACTCTTTCTTGAACACAATTGACACTCTTAAAAATTCCAAAATGCCTCTTAAACACTGCTATCATATCTGCATCCACCACTCTCTGCATATACAATGGAAATGGGTTAATCCCCATTCCTGTTGCCCCCTTTCACCTTATCTCCTAACATGTCTATCATCTCCCTCTGGTGAACTTCGCCCTTCCCTTTCTTCCATGGACTTCTACCCCCTCCTGTCAGATTCACCTTTCTCTACCTCTTTATCTCTTTCACCAATCAACTTCCCAGCTCTTTACCTCACACCCTCCCCCTCTCCCAGTTTCACCTATCAGCTACCACCCTATACTACTTCCTCCCCTCCTCCCACCTTCTTATCTGAATTCTTCTCTTCCTTTCCAGTTCTGATGAAGGGTCTTAGCCCAAAATGTTGCTTGTTAACTCTTTTCCATAGATGCCACCCGGCCTGCTGAGTTCCTCCAATGTTTTGTGTGTGTTATTTTGATATTTTAAACAGTTCGCTCTAAGCCACACAAGTGCACGCAACTGACTCTAGTTAGAAACTGTTCAGCAACACACTCCTGACACAATTCAGTGGCATAGTGTCCCAAATAAACAACAGGAATCTGGCTATTTTCTCAATTTGCATTTGTTCTTTAAGAGTTTTCCCAAATGAGTGGTTGCCCAGATTAATCAATCGCCAATTAATTGGAATCCACTGTATTTATGAAAAAAAACTTACCCCAGACACTTCCATGAAGCTTTGCCCCTCTCACACTAAGCCTAAAACCTCTAGTATTTGACATTTGGGAAATTAACCTGGGAAAAACACTGTCTGTCCCCACTCAGCCTCCGGCACTTCAGAGGAATTTTTATCCAAGTTTATTCAACTTCTCCTCACAACTTATAGCCTTTAATCACAACAACATCCTGGTGAACCTCTCCTGCATCCCCTCCAAAGCTTCCACATCCTTCTTGTAATGGGGTGATTGGAACTGTACACAATACTCCAAGTGTGGCCGAACCAAACTCTTATACGTGACTTGTCAACTTTTCCATTCATGTCAATCATTTCAAAACGTAGGAACATCGAGGAAGTACAAAAGGAAATCTAAAGTTCAAAGTAAATTTATTAAAGTACTTATGTGTCTACATATACAACCCTGGGCATACTCAATAAATCCATAAGAGAATTATAACCATAGTAGAATCAATGAAAGATTGCACCAACTTGGGCGATCAACGAATGTACAAAAGAGATAAACTGTGCATTCAAAAATAAAGAAAGAATATTAATAAATAAATGAGAAATAAATATCTTTCCTTCTTTTTAAATCTTTTTATTGAATAAGTATACATAAAGGTAAACCATATAGACACTAATACACTGTTAGAATATAATAAAATTACAGAAGATATTAATGCAAAAAAAAATACTACAAACAATATAACTTAAACATAACATACCAAGGTAACATAATAGTATACTAATTTTATTTATATATATATATATATATATATCAATAGAGAAAAGGAACCCCCCCCCAAAAAAAACCCACCGTGCAACTAACTAAAAGCAAAGCAAAGCAATGGGCTAACTAGAAACCAAACAGAGTTAAACTTAAGATCACGTCCTCAATCCCGACCTCCATTAAAAACAGTAAAAAAAAACAAGAAGGGTATATATTACATTAAATGAAAATATTGAATAAAAGATCTCCAAGTCTGTTCAAATTTAAATGAGGAGTCATAAAGATTGCTTCTAATTTTCTCCAGATTCAAGCATAATATCGTCTGAGAAAACCAAAAAAAGGTAGTTGGAGCATTAAGCTCTTTCCAATGTTGTAAGATACATCTTTTCGCCATTAAAGTAAGAAATGCAATCATTCTATGGGCTGAAGGGGAAAGATTACTGGAAATTTTAGGTAGTCCAAAGATAGCAGTAATAGGGTGAGGAGAGATATCTATATTCAATACCTTGGAGATAATATTAAAAATGTCTCTCCAAAAAGTTTCCAAAGTAGGGCAAGACCAAAACATATGAGTTAAAGAGGCTATCTGCCCCGGACATCTATCACAATAAGGATTAATATGAGAATAAAAGCGCGCTAACTTATCTTTGGACATATGAGCTCTATGAACAACTTTAAATTGAATTAGGGAATGTTTAGCACAGATAGAGGAAGTATTGACTAATTGTAAAATCTGCCCCCAGTCATCCACGGAAATGGTAAACCCCAATTCCTGTTCCCAATCTACCCTAATCTTATCAAATGGAGCTTTCCTAAGTTTCATAATAATATTATAAATCATAGCCGATGCACCTTTCTGACATGGATTAAGGTTGATTATAGTATCTAAAATGTATGTAGGAGGAAGCATTGGAAAGGAAGAAAGTATAGTACTTAGGAAATTTCTAACTTGTAGATATCTAAAAAAAAATGTATTCTTGATAAGTTATATTTATTAGATAATTGTTCAAAAGACATAAGGGAACCATCTAAAAATAAATCCAAAAACCGTGAAATACCCTTAGTCTTCCAAATTTGAAAAGCACGATCCGTAAAGGAGGGAGGAAAAAATATGTTACCTAAAATAGGAATCGCTAACCCAAATTGATTAAGATCAAAAAATTTTCTGAATTGAAACCAAATACGTAAGGTATATTTAACTATCGGGTTAGACACCTGTTTAAGGCGTTTCAAATCAAAAGGAAGAGAGGAACCTAAAATAGAGCCAAGTGTATAACCCTGAACAGATTGTAATTCCAATGCTACCCATTTAGGAATGGATACTATAACCTGGTCAAGTAACCAGAATTTAATATGTCGAATATTAATTGCCCAATAATAAAATCTAAAGTTAGGTAATGCTAATCCTCCATCTCTCTTAGCTTTCTGTAAATGTATCTTACCCAGTCTCGGGTTTTTATTCTGCCAAATAAATGAAGAAATTTTAGAGTCAACTTTGTCAAAAAAAGATTTTGGAACAAAGATTGGTAATGCCTGAAATATATATAAAAATGTTGGCAAAAAAAAATCTTAACTGCATTAATACGACCAATCAAAGTTAAATATAAAGGAAACCATTTAGATGAAAGTTGAATAATATGGTCTATTAATGGTAAAAAGTTAGTCTTAAATAAATCTTTGTATTTACAAGTAATTTTAATCCCAAGATATGAAAAATAATTATTAATCAATTTAAATGGAAATTTATAATATAAGGGAAGTTGTTTATTAATCGGAAAGAGTTCACTCTTACTAAGATTTAATTTATAACCTGAAAAAAGACCAAATTGTGCTAATAGCTCTAAAACAGCCGGGATGGATTTCTGAGGATTGGAAATATATAAAAGTAAATCATCAGCATAGAGTGATAATTTATGGGACTTTAATCCCAGTAATATTTGGAGATTCTCGAATGGCAATTGCAAGAGGTTCTAATGCAATATCAAATAATAAGGGACTAAGAGGACAACCTTGTCGAGTACCTCGAAAAAGAGGGAAAAAAGATGAACTTAAAGAGTTAGTATGGACCGAGGCCACAGGAGAATGATATAACAGTTTAATCCAGGATATAAATTTCGAGCTAAAATTAAACATTTCAAGCACCTTAAATAAATAAGGCCATTCTACTCTATCAAAAGCTTTTTCAGCATCTAAAGAGATAACACACTCAGGAACATTTTGTGATGGAGTATAAACGATATTTAACAGTGTGCGAATATTATAAAAAGAGTAACGACCTTTAATAAAACCAGTTTGGTCTTCCGAAATAATAGAAGGAAGTACTTTTTCTAATCTATTTGCTAATAACTTAGAAAAAACTTTAGAATCAACATTTAATAAAGATATTGGTCTATAAGATGCACATTGAGCAGGATCTTTATCCTTCTTTAATATTAGAGAAATTGATGCTCTATTGAAAGATTCAGGAAGTTTACCAAGTTTCAATGAAGCCTCAAAAACCCTACAGAGCCAAGGGATTAACGAAGGAGCAAAACATTTATAAAATTCTACGGTAAACCCATCAGGGCCAGGAGCTTTCCCCAAATTCATAGAGAAAATAACATTCTTAATCTCATCCATGGTAATGGGAGTATCTAACATAGAAGACATATCCTGTGAAATCTCAGGGAAGTCTAAATTATCTAAAAAATCATTCATATATTTAGAATCTCGAGGAGACTCTGATTGATATAAGGAAGAGTAAAAATCACAGAAGGTTTGATTAATCCTCACATGATCAAGTATCAGTCGATCATTTTGGTTATAAATCTGATTAATTTGAGATTTAGCGTAATTAGACTTCAATTGATTAGCCAACAGTTTGCCAATTTTGTCACTGTGTACATAAAATTCACTTCTTGTTTTCTTTAATTGGTTTACAATCGAGGACGAGAGTAATAAACTGTGTTCCATTTGAAGTTCAGTTCTTTGTTTATATAACTCCTCAGAAGGAGCTATAACATATTTCTTATCAATTTCCTTAATCTTGTCCACAATTACCAACTCCTCCTGCTTCAGCTTCTTCCTCAAAACAGCAGAATACGAGATAATCTGACCACGAATATAAGCTTTAAAAGTGTCCCAAAGAATGTTGACAGAAATATCCTCTGTATAGTTAATTGTAAAAAAAAAGATCAATCTGTTCATTCATAAAGTTAACAAAGTCCGAGTCCTGGAGCAACAGCGAATTAAAACGCCATTGTCTATTATTTTGTATATTGGCCAGAATTTTAATAGAAAGCTTAAGTGGAGCATGATCCGAAATGGTTATAGAGTCATAATCACATTTAATCACTGAGGAAATAAGACGAGAATCAATAAAGAAATAATCAATTCTTGAATAGGAATGATGAACATGTGGAAAAAAAAGAAAAATCTTTTTCCTGAGGATGCAAAAAATGCCAAATGTCCGTCGACCCAGAATCAGAAAGGAATGAATTAATCAAAGTTGCAGATTTATTAGGTAAGGTCTGTAAAGGAGCCGAACGGTCCAAAACTGGAGACAAACAGGTATTAAGATCTCCACCCCAGATCAATGAAAACTCATTCAAATTCGGAAACTGATTAAATAATGATTTATAAAATTCCGGACAGTCCATATTAGGAGCATAAACATTAACCAAAACTACTTTTTTATTAAATAGTAAACCACTAACCAATAGAAATCTACCATTCGGATCAGAAATAATATCATGTTGTATGAAAGTAACTGAGGAGTCTATAAAAATAGAGACGCCTCGAATCTTAGCATTGGAGTTCGAGTGAAACTGTTGTCTCTTCCAGAATTTAAAAAAACGTAGTCTGTCCCCCCTCCGCACATGGGTCTCTTGTAAAAATAAAATTTGTGCTTTAAGTCTCCGGAACACTTTAAAAACTTTTTTCCTTTTAATAGGATGATTAAGACCATTAGTATTCCAGGAGACAAAATTAATAATAGACTCCATAAACCCTAAAGTCAACCCGCAACAAGGAGGATTGACGATAGGCTCGACCCACGAACCCGGAAAGGGAACAGAACATACAAGAGATACCGGGAAGAAGAACGCAACCAATACTTCAATAATATATATAGCCCAAGAAGAAAGAAACTAAAATGTGAAGCCCCTCCCACCACCCCCCACCCCATGACCTCAAGGCTAAATCTAACGCAGACCAGCCCGAAAGAAGCAAGCACTAAAACTAACCCCATGACTTCCGGTATACGCTCCCTAAAAAAAGTGTAAATATAAAAAAGATCAGCTGATTATAAAACAGTAAAAGAATAAAAAAAAAGATAACTCAATTAAAATAAACACATAACAGAATAAAAGCCAGAAAATATAAAAAAAACCACAATAAACCCCAGACCCATGAGTAAACAAAACAACAAAAAAAAATGAGATTATTAACATAAACTAGTTATAAAAACCTACAAAACAAAATAGATTTAAAAAAAACTACAAAATTTAAGGCCACAAAGGCAATACGTAAAATGACGATAAGGAAGTAACCACCCAGAATCCCCTGGGAAAAAGAAAGAAATGACGCAGTTAAAAAGAAAGTTTAGCAACCATATTAAGTAATCAAAAATAAACTTTTCTGCCCAAATAGGGCAAAAAAAAATTAAGACCGACAAATTCACAGCCTCCGATCAACGGAGATAGTTAAAATATTACGATTAAGATGTTGAAGGAGAAATAAATATCAAAAACATGAGATGAAGTGTCCGTGAAAGTGAGTCCATAGCTCGTGGGAGCATTTCAATGATGAAGAGAAGTTGGGTGAAATTATCCCCTTTGGGTCAAGAGCCTAATGGTTGAGGGGTAATAACAATTCCCAGTTCTAAAAAGAGAATGCACAATATAGTGTCACAGTTACAGAGAAAATACAGGATGGGCAATATACTTGGCACAAGCACCACAACAAAGTATATTGTGAGGTCAAGAATTCATTATTATTGGTCTGTTTAGATTTAGATTTAATGTCAGAGAATGTATACGAGACACAACCTGAAATTCGTACTGTTCACAGACATCAATGAAACAAAAGGCCCCTTCAATAAATGATACACCATCAAAGCCCTGAAAGTTCCTCTCACCCCACCCAAGCATCAACTCCTCCCTCCCCCTCGCTACACACCAGCAAAAACATCAACTCCTCCCTCCCCCTCCCTACACACCAGCAAAAGCATCAACTCCTCCCTCCCCCTCCCTACACACCAGCAAAAACATCAACTCCTCCCTCCCCCTCCCTACACACCAGCAAAACCATCAACTCCTCCCTCCCCCTCCCTACACACCAGCAAAACCATCAACTCCTCCCTCCCCCTCCCTACACACCAGCAAAAGCATCAACTCCTCCCTCCCCCTCCCTACACACCAGCAAAAGCATCAACTCCTCCCTCCCCCTCCCTACACACCAGCAAAAACATCAACTCCTCCCTCCCCCTCCCTACACACCAGCAAAAGCACCACACCCCCCATCTCCGCCCCCCCCATGCAAACAGCATCCAAAGCCCCCAAAGAGACCTTGATCCAGAGTCCATCAAAACTAAAATCCATAACCCAGCACTTCAGTAGCTCAGCCAGGCTCTCTCTCCAGTAAGGGAAGGGGAGTTACTTCTGCACCCAGGAGATCAGAGACCAGCAGTCGCTGCTCCAATGTTACAATCTTCCCTGTCGCTTCTTCAAGACCCTATCTTGAGGGAAGGAGAGAGGAATTCTTCCAACAGCAGCCGATGTTTCCGTCTCCCATGACACTTCATTTTATGAAATTGGCTAGGAGCCAGGTCATCCACCGGGCCATTCCCCATGGGCACACATGGATCTGAAAGGTTGGAGGGACATGGGCCAAATGCAGGCAAATGAGACCAGATAAGATAGAATCTTGGTCAGCACAGATTAGTTCGGCAGAAGGGCTTGTTTCTATGCTGTATAACTCCATGACTATCTTGTCCATAGTAAAGAGGACCCAGAGGAAATAAGCACAGGGAAGGGGAAAACATACAAACTCCTTGGAGACAGCAGAGGGAATCTCTTAGTCACTAATCTAACCTCTACCCAGCATCTGGTTAGTAAATTTGCAGTTGCTGGAGAACAACATTTGAGGACCTCAGGGCAAAATTGCTGTATCGGAGAGAAATGAGCAACTGTAATAATACTCTAATTTTCCTCTTCTTCCCTCCTCAGATGCAGGGTGTCCTGTCCATCTGTACGAGTTCCAGCACAGGACCAGTATCCTTAGCAAGAGCCGCCCTGATTTTGTGAAGGCTGACCACGGAGACGAGATTGGTTATGTCTTTGGTAGTGCTTTCTGGGATGGAGATATTTTGATAAATGGTGAGAAACCCCTTCTGGGAGTTCAGTGACATTTAATGGATGGCATGCTGGTGTAGCGGTTATCGCTTTCACTTTACAGCACTAGCGACATGAGTTCAATACCCAACGCTGTCTGTAAGGAGTCTGCAAACTGCTTTGTACCTGTGGATTTTTTTATATATAATTTCACAAATAAATGACTAGCTCTAGTTTATTGTCATGCACAGGTACAGTGAGGTCAAGGTACAGTGAAAAACTTGCTTGCAGGTGCATCAAGGGAAGGAGGAGGGGAACCAGTGGGAGGTGATGGGCAGTTAAGGAAAAGAGAAGGTGTAAGAGGGAAACCAGAATGGGGAATGGAAGAAGGGGAGGGGGGCTCTTATATGTGTGACTCTACCTAATAAATCGCAGGCACATCCCTCCCGGCCAATGGTAACATCTAGAGGAGGTGCTGCCACAAGAAGGCAACATCTATCATCAAGGATCCTCACCAACTTGGCCATGCTATCATCTTACAGTTACCATTGGGCATGAAGTTCCTTTAGTCCCACACCATCATGTTCAAGAACAATTACTTCCATTCAACCATTCGGTTCTTGAACCAGCTCGACATCATTAATGGTAAAATGGTCTGGTATGGAAACAGAACAGAAGTGTCATCACAAAGAAGATGTGCCAGTTTCTCAGAAGTAGCATGTCTACTTTCTCAGAAATTTGCATAGATTCAGCATGTCACCAAAAACATTGACAAAATTCATAGATGCACAGTGGAGAGTTTCCTAACTGGTAGCTATGAAAACACCAATGCCCAGGAAACAGATTCAGAATCAAAATCAGGTTTAATATCATTGGCATATGTCATGAAATTCATTAACTTTGCGGCAGAAAAACAATGCAGTACAATGATAACAGAGAGAAAAATAAATGTGAATTACATTAAATATATATGTATCCACATAGGTAAATTAAATAAGTACTGTAAAAAATTGAAATAAAGAAGTAGTGAGTTCAATGTCCATTCAGAAATTGATGTCAGATGGGAAGACATTGTTCCTGAATCATTAAGTGTGTGCCTTCAGGATTCTGTATCTCCTTCCTGATGGTAACAATGAGAAGAGGGAATGTGTTGGGTGATGGGGGCCCTTAATGATGGACGCCACATTTCTGAGGCACTGCACCGTGAATATGTTCTGGATACTACAGAGGCCAGTACCTATGATGGAACTGACTAATTTTACAACTCTCTGCAGCTTACTTCGATTTTGTGCAATGGCCCCCACCCCCATGGTAATACAACCAGTCAGAATGCTCTTCACAGTACATCTGTAGAAATTTGCAAGTGTTTTAGGTCACTTACCAAATTACCTCAAACTCCGAATGAAATATAGCTGCTGTTGTGCCTTCTTTGTAGCAGCATTGATATGTTAGACCCAGGTTAGGCCCTCAGAGATCTTGACACCCAAGAACTTGAAATTGCTCATTCTCTCGACTTCTGATCCCTCTAGGAGGGCTGGTGTGTGTTCCCTCGTCTAACCCTTTTTGAAGTCCACAATCAGTGCTTTGGTCTGACTGACATTGAGTGCAAGGTTATTGTTGCAGCACCACACAACTAGCTGGTATATCTTGCTCCTGTACACCCTTTCGTCACCATTTGACAGCATTTGAGCTGTGCCTAGCCACATTGTTATTGGTGTCACGAGAGCAGAGCAGTGGGCTAAGCACACATCCCTGAGGTGCGCCAGTGTTGATTGTCAGCGAGGCGGAGATGTTATTTCTGATCCACTCAGACGGTAGTCTTCCATTTGAAAGTCAAGAATCCAGTTGCAGAGGAAGATACAGAGGCCCATATTCTGGATACTTTCAATCAGAACTGTAGGAATGATGATGTTAAATGCTGAACTGTAGTCAATAAAGAGCATCCTGACATGGGTATTTGTATTGTCCAACTGACCTAAGGCTGCATGGAGAACCAATGAGATCATGTCTGCCGTAGAAGTATTGTGGCGATGAGCATATTGCAGTGGGTCCAGGTTCTTGCTTAGGCAGGAGTTTGATTCTTGTCCTAACCAACCTATCAATACACTTCACCATTGTAGATGTGAGTGCTACTAGACAATAGTTTTTGGGCACTGTTGCCCTTTTGAATCAGGTGGGAACTTCTGAATGTAGCAATGAGAGACTGATAATGTCTTTGAACACACCCACCAGTTGGCTGGCACAGGTTTTCAGAGCCTTACGAGTTACTCCATCAGGGACTGTCACTATGTGAGGGTTCACCCTCCTGAAACAGCCTAACAGGGGCCTCTGAAACAGAGATCAAAATGTCACCAGGTACTGCAGGGATCCTCATAGCTGTGGTCTTATTCTCCCTTTCAAGGTGTGCATAAAAGACGTTGAGCTCGTCTGGGAGTGAAGCATCACTGTCATTAATGATGTTGGGTTTCACTTTGTCGGAAGTAATGTTCTGCAAACCCTGCCAGTGCTGACGTGTATCCAATGTCGCCTCCAGCCTTGACTGGAATAGTTTCTTCTCTCTTGAAATAGTCCTCTCCCTGGTTTCCTTGTACAGATCTGGGTCACCTGGCTTGAATGCCACAGCTCTAGCATCAGCAGATTACGAACCTCCATGGGTGTTGATTTGGGTATGTACAGTAAGTTCCTGTAGGCACACACTCATCTGCACAGGTTTGAATGAAGCCAGTGACAGCTGTGGCATACCCATTTAGACTCAAAGATGAATCCCTGAGTACAGTCCAGTCCAGCAATTCAAAGCAATCCTGTAAGTGCACTGTACTTCCCTTGTTCATACTTCCTTGGTCTTCACGACTGGCGCTGTGGAATAACAAGGTAGTGTTCATGAACTGTTCAGAAATCTAAAGGCAGAGGGGAAGAAGCTGTTCTTAAAACAGTGAATGTGGGTCTTCAGGCTCCTGTATCTCTTCCCTGATGGTTGTAATGAGGAGGAGGAGAAGAAGAAGAAAGCATGTCAGGAAAAGACAATGGGGTAGCCATTGTCGGGAGAAGTCGGTGGTGAGAGTAGCAGTGTCAGGCTTTGGCTCAGAAGAGGCGATGGCTGTGGGTAAGTTTCTGTTAAGATTCCCTGTTTTTTCTTTTACTAGCTTAGTAAATAGCTGTTGTGTGTTCTTCAGGTCAGATGATGGATTCCTGGGAGACCCAGAGTCTCCCAGAGAACTACATCTGCACGAAATGCATCCGGCTGCAGCTCCTTGAAAGTGTTGAGGATCTGGATCAGCAGCAAGATGGCCTTCAGCTTGTATGGGAGAGTACAGAGATAATCATTCAGTTACAGGGAAGTAGTCACCCCTAAGTTGCAGGAGGCGAGTAGTAGGGTCAGGAGAAATGGAAATGTGAATAGGCAGTTAGCGCGGGGCACCGTCCGTGGCCATTCCCCTCAATAATAAGAATACCGTTTTGGGTACTGTTGTGGGGAATGACCTTTCAGGAGAATGCCACAGAGACCAGGTTACTGGCATTGAGCATAGGTCCATGGTGTAGAAGGGAAAGGGGGAGAAGAAGGGAGCAGTAGTGATAGGGGACTCAATAGTCAAAGGAACAGACAGGAGATTCTGTGGAGGTGAACAGGAATACCCGAATGCCATGTTGCCTCCTAGGTGCCAGGGTCAGGGACGTCTCAGATCATGTCCACAACATTTGGGGGGGTGGGGGGAGCAGCCAGATGTCTTGGTACATATTGGTACCAAAGATATTGAGAAGGAAAAGCAAAGAGGTCTTAAGAAGAGAACTTGGAGAGCTAGGTAGAAAGCTGAGAAGCAGGACCTCCTGGGCAGTAATTTCTGGATTGCTGCCTGTGACATATGCCAGTAAGGGTAGAAATGGTGATTTGGCAGATTAATGCGTGGCTGAGAAGCTGGTGCAGGGGGCAGGGCTTCAGGTTCTAGGATCACTGGGATCTCTCCTGGGGGTGGTATGACTTGTTCAAAAGTGATGGGTTTCACCTGTACCTGAGGGGAACCAATATTCTCGTGGACAGGTTTGTTGGAGCTGTTGGGGAGGGTTTAAACTAATTTGGGTGGGGGATTGGGAACCAGAGTGAAGGGACTCAGGATGGGATGGTTGGTAAAATAGCAAAGCTGGTGTGCAGACAGACTGTCAGGAAGGGCAGATGGATGATAGAACACTAATTGCAGCTAGAAGGATCAGTATCAGTGCATTAGGGATCCAAAATCAAAAGTAGCAAATACAGTACTTGAAGTGTTATATCTCAATGCATGGAGTATCAGAAATAAGGTGGATGATCCTGTTGCACAATTACAGATTGTCAAGTAGATTAGAAGAAAGCGGGGGGGATCTCACTGAAACCTTTCAAATGTTGAAAGGACCAGACAGAATAGATGTGGAAAGGATGTTTCCCATGATGGGGGAGTATAGGACAAGAGGACACAGCCTCAGGACTGGGGGGCATTCATTTAAAACAGAGATGCAGGGATTTTTTTTTTAGCCAGATGGTGGTGAATTTGTGGAACTTATTACCACAGGCAGCTGTGGAGGCCAGGTCGTTGGGTGTATTTAAGGCAGAGCTTGATAGGTTCTTGATTAGACACGGTATCAAAGATTACAGGGAGAAGGCCGGGGAGTGGAGCTGAGGAGAGAAAAAAATCAGCCACGATTGAATGGCAGAGCAGACTGGATGGGTCAAATGACCTTATTCTGCTCCTATGTCTTGTGATCTAATGGTCTTATGTCCTGATGGTGAGGGTCCTTAGTGATGATACCGCCTTCAGGAGACACCAGCTCTTGAAGATCTCCTCAATGGGGGGGAGGGTTATGCCCGTGATGGAGCTGCCTGAGTTTACAATGCTCTGTAGCCTCTTGTGATCCTGCGCATTATGACCTCCAGACCAGGCTGTGATGCAATCAGTCAGAATATGCTCCACCAAACATCTGTAGAAATTGGTCTTTGACAAACTAAATTTCCTGAAATTCCTAATGAAGAAGAAATTTGTCTTTGACAAACTAAATTTCCTGAAATTCCTAATGAAGAAGAAATCTGTCTTTGACAAACTAAATTTCCTGAAGTTCCTAACGAAGAAGCACCACTGATGTATCTTCTGATTCTGCCTGTGTTCCACCATCTATTCTCCACTCATCTTGTTTCTTTCCCTTCTTTCACCTTCGCCTGCCTTCCCCCATATCACACACTTCCCCTTCCTTCACTCTCCTCCCCGTTTGCTCTGCATAGTCAAAGAACTCTACAGCCCAGAAACTGGTCCTTCGGCCCATCTAGTTGTGCCAAACTTGGTCCCATGCACCTGCAGCCGGACCATTGCCCTACATACCTCCCCCATTCATGTACCTATCCAAATTTCTCTTAAACATTGAAATCGAACCTGCATCCATCGCTTCTCCTGGCAGCTCGTTCCACACTCTCACCACCCTCTGAGTGAAGGAGTTCCCCCCTCAGGTTCTCCTTCAATATTTCATCTTTCACCCTTAACCCATGACCTTGAATTCCAGTCTCACCTCAGTGGAAAAGCCTGCTTGCATTTACTTTACTTTATTGTCACCAAACAATTGATACTAGAACGTAGAATCACAGCGATATTTGATTCTGCACTTCGCGCTCCCTGGATTACAAATCGATAGTAAATATTAAAAATTTAAATTATAAATCATAAATAGAAAAGGGAAAGTAAGGTAGTGCCAAAAAAAACGAGAGGCAGGTCCGGATATTTGAAGGGTACGGCCCAGATCCGGGTCAGGATCCGTTCAGCAATCTTATCACAGTTGGAAAGAAGCTGTTCCCAAATCTGGCCGTACAAGTCTTCAAGCTCCTGAGCCTTCTCCTGGAGGGAAGAGGGATGAAAAGTCTGTTGGCTGGGTGGGTTGTGTCCTTGATTATCCTGGTAGCACTGCTCCAACAGCGTGCAGTCCACGGATGGAAGATTGGTTTGTGTGATGTGCTGCGCCGTGTTCATGATCTTCTGCAGCTTCTTCCGATCTTGGACAGGACAACTTCCATACCAGGTTGTGATGCACCCTAGAAGAATGCTTTCTATGGTGCATCTATAAAAATTAGTGAGTAATTACCCTATCTACTGCATAACCAGCATAATTTCTCCGTCAAATCTACCTCATTCTTCCACAAATAATGTCCAAACCAAATCAGCCTTTCCCTATAACCTGGGTCCTCAAGTCCTAGCGACACCCTTGTAAACTTTTTTTGCAACTACTAGTCTCACCCATCCTGACTGGACAGAGCCTGCTTGCATTGACCCCATTTATACCCTTCATAATTCTGTTTACCCTCACTCCACATGTGGGACCTGGCACCCCACGTTGTGTTAACGTTATCCCCTGAGGATATTCTGAAAGGTGACTGACCTCGATTGCTGTCAGTTTCTCAGTGTCAAGCTCTGCCCAAGCTTCAGAGGTCTCATTTATGGTGTGACTTTTCCAGGGAGCGTGACTGCTGAGGAGATGGCATTGAGCAGAACTATAATGAGATACTGGGCCAACTTTGCCAAGACTGGGTAAGCAACATGTTTGTATCTCGAGGGCTTGGAGGGATGGACAACCTGGGGTTTCTTTCTATACTGCAGTGCTCTGGGCTCTCAGGTCCCCTCTCATTGGGAGCTACTGTCAGAGTCCCCTGGGTGGCAAACTGCAGTGCGCTTTGTAGGCAGTGGTGGGTGTGCAGTGTGGTGGAACGTCTGCGGACCAATCTGAGCTGTTTGCCGTGGTTGAGTGCATCACAGTTAATCACACAAAAAAAAATCTGGAGGAACTCCACAGGTCAGGCAGCCTCTGTGGAGGGAATAAACAGTTTTGGTCCAAAACCCTTCATCAGGACTAGAAAGGAAGGGGGAAAAGCCAGAATAAGCAGGTAGGGTAGTGGAGAGGAAGGAAGAAGTATAAGCTGGGAGGTGATAGGTCAGAGCTGGTGAAGGGGAAGGGGATTGGGTGGGAGAGGGTGTGAAATGAGAAGCTGGGAGGTGATAGGGGGAACAGGAAAAGGGCTGCATCTTTATGATTTTAGATTGTTCAATGTCATTTCCAGTACACAAGTATAAAGGAGAATGAAACAATTGTTACTCCAGATCCAATGCAGCACAAAAAAACACAATAAGATAAAGAACAATAATAAAAACACAATAAATATGAATACATAAGATAGCTTGTATACATTGTTCGATTGTGTGGCTATAAAGTGATGCTCAGCACAGGAGTGTCTGTACATCAGGTGACTGACGAAATGATAAAGTAGTGGTGGTGGGGGATGTGGAGGGGTGGGTTGGTGGGTGGAGGGGTTGATCAGTCTTACTGCTTGGGGAAAGTAACTTTAAGTTTTTGAGTCTAGTGGTCCTGACATGGATGCTATGTAGCCTCCTCCCTGATGGGAGTTGGACAAACCATCCATGAGCAGGATGGGTGGGACCCTTCTTGATGTTATTGGCCCTTTTCCAGCACCTTTCTCTACATACTGTGTGTCCTTGATGGCAGTTAGACTGGTGCCAGTGATGCATTGGGAAGTTCTGACTACCTGTTGGATCTTGAGTGAACCACATCCCTAATGTGTAGGTTACTGCTTGCAGGAACCCCAATGGCGAGGGACTGGTACTGTGGCCAGTCTATGATCAGAGTGAGAGCTACCTGCAGCTGAACCTGAAGCCGACGGTTGGGACGAAGCTGAAGGAACATCGAATGAAGATCCTGACCAAAGTCCTGAAGCCCCAAGCTGGGGGCACGATCAAACAAACCCCAGAGAGCCGTGCTGGGGCAGAGAACGAGCAAAGCTCGACTGGTGATAAAGGCCAGAGGGTAGATCTGTAGCCCCCAGCAAGCACATGTTAAACCCTCAGCTTAAATGAACTAACTCTGTGAGCCTGCTTCCAGCTCAATGCCACTGGAATGGTTGTGCCACCTTGTCAGGCAAAATAAGGACTGGCAGGAGAGGGGTGCAGAAGCCTTTCAGCTGATGATCTAACCCAGCTCATTCATTAACAAATTCTCTTCAACCCATCACCTCTATAGGTAGTCGACAACAGCTTGTTTTTCCTCACACTCTCACACAAAGTGCTGGAGGAACTCTGCAGACAAACAGCATCTATGGAGGGGATAGAACAGTCAAAGTTTTGGCCTGAGATCCTTCACTTAGAATTCTAAAGAATCTGGAATCTCTGGAGTTGATGTTTTCTTACCCAGTTTGGAGGAAGCATCACCTGATCTGAAACATTCCCGTTTCTCTCTCCAGGGACACTGCCTCACTGGCTGACTTCTTCCATGGCCTCCTCTTCTGCCGTGATGAGGCCACTCCTCTTTCCCATTCTCCCATGGTCCACTCTCCTCACCTATCAGATTCCTCCAGCCCTTTACCCTTGCTACCTATCTCCCCCCCCCCCAGTTTCTGAGTTTGTCTCCCCTCCCCACCCACCCAGGTTCACCTATCACCTTCTAGCATGTCTTCCTTCCCTTCCCCCACCTTCATATTCTGGAACCTTCCCCCTTCCTTTCCAGTCCTGATGAAGGGGTTTGCCTGAAACAGCAACTTCCATTTCCATAGATGCTGCCTGACCTGCTGAGTTCCTCCAGTGTTTTGTGTGTGTTGCTCTGGATTTCCACCGTCTGAAGAATTTCTTGTCTTTATTTTTCCAGCCTTTGTTTTGTTTTGTTTTCCAACATCTGCAGTTTTATTTGCTTTCCTTGTTCTACTCTTCAAATAGTTTGTGGCTGAACTCTGACCCACCCATTAAACTATTAACAACTTTGGTTAATAATGATCCACACAATCTCAGCTTTAATGGCATCATGGTATAGTTGTTGGTTAGCCAACAACTATTTTGGCTCAGGGCATTGGAGTTCGCAGTTCAATTCCAGTGTCCTCTAAGCAAGTTTGTCTGTAACTTCACGCGTGCATTGGTTTGTTCCAGTTTCCTCCCACAGTCCAAAGACGTACTGGTTAAGGGGTTAATTGGTCATTGTAAATTGACCTGTGATTAGGCTAGTGGTAAAATAGGTGGGTTGCTGGGCGATGCAGCTCTTAGTTGCAGAAGGTCCTGTTCTACACTGCATCTCTAAATAAATAAAGTTAACAGTTGACTTAACACCAGTTGTTTCTCTGTTGAAGAGGTCCAAGCTCTGCCACCTTGTGGATCCATTTCCTAACTGGACTCTTGGAAGGCCTGGTCTTCATCTCTGCCCCTCAGTATGAGGGTGTCCATCACAAAGATAGCTTTCATCTCCCTACCCTATCACTTCCTTCAACACCCTGCATAGATCAGCCCCAATGCCTAAACTCCAGTGTCCTTATCATGTAGTCCCTGACGTCAAAGTTCCATTTGGATAAATCTGAACTTTTAGGGGCCAGTCTCTCCTTGATTGGGCAGGGTCCAACCAGTGTGTATATTTGTGTGACACACCCTCCACCCTATCCACTCCAGTCCTCTCTCTGTAAAGGCTAGCATTTCATCAATTTTTCTGTAATTTATCAGAGTTTAATAGTCTATGTACATGGTCCAGCAAGTCTCCAGAGCATAATTGCTGCTATCCTTTTACTGATTATAAGGTACGAAGTTCTATCCTTCAACAGGCTGGCATTTTCCTGTACTAATATCTGTTTGCCATAATTATTTTTCTATTTGCTTAAATATTTCTTTATAATTTGATGCTTCCATTCAGCCGTGGGTGTGTGTGTTTGATGTGTGTGTGATTAACAGGTGTGGAAACATGGTTTTCATTTCGATCACCTCAGTGTCACTGTAACCTGAACATTGACCTGTTCACCAATCCCAATCCGTATTTCAGATTCAGATTAGTTATCACATGAACATGGAAGCACACAGGGAAATGCATCATTTGTTGGTTAACAACCAACACAATCTAAGGATGAGCCACCATGGTAGCGTAGTGGTTAGTGCGACCCTCAGGCAGCGGATTTCAGATTTCAATTCCGGCATCCTCTGTAAGGAGTTTATACATCCTCGACGTAGAGTGCGTGGGTTTCCTCCCACAGTCCAAAGACGGACCAGTTGGAAGATTAATTGGACATTGTAAGTTACCCTGTGATTAGGCTGGGGATAAATCAGTGGGTTGCTGGCAGTGCAGATTGAAGGGTCAAATCAATCAATAAATCAATAAATAAATAAATGTGTTGGAGGCTGCCCGCAAGTGTCACCACAATTCCGGTCACAACACAGCATGCTCACCACGTTCAGCAGAACACCACAAACAACTGGTACTCCACCATTTTAGCAGCCAAGTAAATAATTTGCATTAATTTTCATTTATTGCAAGTCACGGTAACAGCTTTTTTGAGGGGGACTTTATCAAGTGCCGGTGGAGGTCTGTTAAATATTGTGACACTTCGTGAGAGGCATGGTCAGCAGCCTGCCCCTGCATTTCTAATGATCAACGCTGTTTATATTTATGTTAAAATGCTTTTGTGGGATTATGGTGCGAAGTTCAAGTTAATTTATTACATTTTAGCTTGGGTTATGCAGTTATTTGCTTGTGTATTTGTGGGTCACCCTAACTGTAACCAGGGTGTGTGATGATCACTTCCCCTGTCTGTATGAGACTAAGCTGCCCTCTCTCTGGGTCAGGTGCCAGTCTGTTTTGTGTTTGTCACAATAAAATAGTTGTGTTTAATGAGCTTGTCTGTCATTATGGACCAAATGCTTGCCACATTGGTATCAGAGTGGGATATGAAATTGACAGTAATATTGAAGAGCTACGACATTGGATAGTGCGCCTTCAGACCCGGGGAATAAGTCGAGGGACTGTGTGGTATGCCTCCCCTGCACCCCTGGGCCGGGCTCGTAAAGTTGAGACCCAGAGGCAGGACCTGGGAACTGAGCATTGTGGCTTTCCAGGGAACCCCAATGAAGTGAGCGTACCCAGGCTCTCCATCCTGGGGGACAGGGTAGGGCGCATCATCTGCCTCCATTGCGACTTGCACCGGGAAACCCAAGATGCTGTAGCCATCGGAAGATGGGCACCATGACAGAAGCCGCTGGAGGAAGAGGAACACCAACAGACCTCAACAATTAGCGCCACAAGGTCCACCCTGAAGCTCCCCAGATACAACGGTACCAACCACCTGGAGTCTCACCTGGCTCAAATCAAACTTGCTACATGGCACAACGGGCACAGCCCCACCAAGATGGCGGTGCACCTTGCCCGGCACTGGGGATGCCCTGCGGGCCCTCTTCGGCCTAACGCTGGCCGAGTCACGTGACTACAGGGCCCTCATAGTGGTGCTGGAGCGGTGTTTCGAGCAGAGGCCATTGACAGAAGCAATGAGGGAAGAACTCTGCAGCAGACAGCACCATTTAGGGGTGCTTGGAGCTGATCTCTGCCACTGTGCTTGACATGGCTACCCCCAGCTCCCTCCCGTGGCCTAGCAAGAGCTTGCCCTCCACGCCTTTATAAAGGCATGGACACTGGAGTGCCTTTTGCAGCATGTTCAACTGACATCATCATCATCATCACCAGCCGAGGCGGAGAAGGTAGAAGCAAATTTTAGACCCCCAGGGCATTACAGTATCATCTCACACGCTGCGAGCCTGGGCTTGTGTCACTGAGGCACAGGAGGAAAAAGACGAGGAGGAGCCCATGAGACCGGTCCAACCAGCGCTGCACTGACCCCGCCGCGGGCCACGTAACGATCGGTGTGGCAAGGCAGACCATGTGGCTTGGGACTGCCTCACACCAGCACCGTGTCACCGTCCAGCTCAGCCATGGGGAAACTGCAAGCAGGCAGCATCAACCAAGACCTCCAGCGGAATCCCTCTGTCACTCCTCCAGATGGGCCATTTGGGTGAAGAACAAGGCTTACATGAGGACTGTGTGGTGGAAGGCATCAGATGCCGTGCGTTGGTGCAACCATCACTACCATCCGTTCCGGTGTCCTCCCCAACACGGACCAGCCATCCCCGCCTGGGTGGACAACAATGGCGGTCCAGCTGGCAATGGTCACCGGCGACTGAGCACAATGAGAGGGAAGAGGTGACTGCACATCGCAGTGGGAAATAACACGAGGTGTGGCTAGCCGACAACGATAGTCCTGCATCATTGGGCTGGATGTGCTGTCCCACTGGGGTCCTGTGTGAATGTGCTGGGAGCAACACTTTTCCTTGGTGTTGAAGCCATGACTCTCTGCCAGGGCAGCTGCTGGAAGTGGACTGGGCGGGCGCAACAACAATCAACACCGTTCTCACAAGGGCCCGCGCCAATGCAGCACACCTGCGCAGCTCAATGCAACACAACGCAACCAGGGGCAAGTGACGGTGACGGCCCTTCAGGTGACAGCGGGCAGCGATCTCCCCACCATGGACCACCTGCAGCTACACAGCGAGCAGGAGAGTGATCCCGTGCTGGCCCGGGTGAGGGGACGGCTGAGTGTGGGATGGTGGGCAGAGGTCTTCAGCCTCGATCCAGAGACCAAAGCCCTATACTCTCAGCTGGAAACGCTGGAGGTGCACAACAGGTTGCTGTTCCAGAGGTGGTAGTTGCCTGACGGTGACAGACATCTGCAGCTGGTTGTTCCCTGGGGGCTCCATGCCACGGTGCTAGAGTCAGTGCACGGGCCAGCCACTTCGGGGGTCGCAAAGACATTGGGCAAGCTGCACGAATGCTTCTACTGGCCTGGGTACAGGCAGGACGTTCCAGAAGGGGCATGGTCACCAGACAAGGACACCAATGCAGCAATACATGGTGGGGGTCCCAGTATAGGTCTACTGCTCCTTCCGGAAGAAGGGACTATCCCCCAGGCTGGGAGGCCACTGGAAAGGGCCGGGAGAGGTGCTTGACTGCACCTCCAATGTGGTTGCCTGAGCAGTGGAAGGCAATCGTACTGTACTGGGACTGGCTGGCACTGTATCAGCCCTTGGCCACCACTAACACAGTGGGGCTGAAGGAAGGAAGTGACATTCCGGGTGCCCTGCCTCTTGCCGCACACCAAGTTCCTCCCCTGGAGGGGGCTCCAGAGCCCCAGGCAGCAGCATCGACCCTCACTGGGGCTTTTGGACTTTGTTATGGACTCTGTGGTTGCCAAGGATGGCCAATCCCTTGGGTGGGGGCAGTGTGACGCTCCGGGGGGGGGGGGGTCAGCATGGGCGATAGCCCTCCTCTGCATTTCTAATGATCAACGCTGTTTATTATTCTTGTGTTAAAATGCTTCTGGCGATTATAGTGGAAAGTTCAAGTTCATTTATTGTTACATTTTAGCTTGGGTTATACAACCATTTGCTTGTGTATTTGTGGGTGACCCTAAATGTAACCGGGGTGTGCAATGGTCACCTCCCCTGTCTGTATTAGACTGAGCTGTTCTCTCTCTGGGTCATGGTGTCCAGACTGTTTTGTACTTATCACAATAAGACAGTTGTTGAGTTTAACAAGCTTCCTTGTCTGTTATTATCGACCAAATGCTCACCACAGTATCATTCACTGCTGTGGTTACCTCTTCGAAAACTTTACCAAGGCTGAACAACCTCTGTAGGTCCAGTCTCTCGCTGATCACCTGAAAATCATCATGGAGGTCTGATAGCAATTTTCTGACCACAGATACCAAGCTAACCAGTCTGCTGTTGTCTGCTCTCTCAAACAATTTTCTTCAATAGTGTGTGAAGTTGTGCAATTTTCCAAATAGATCCAATTAGATCAAGCGAGCTTTAGAAGCTTCATGTCTTCTGCAGTGTTGTTGCCAACTTACTTTCAAAGCTGGTGTTGGAAACCATCTGGACCTGTGGGTTCGTCGTCACCATTGCTGTTTCTTTCATCATGATTCTTTTTGCAAACTTAATATCGGTGATTCATTAACCATAATCAGACAATAGTTACCTTTCGGGAAATAATGCACCATAATTTTTCTACAAAAAGGAACAAATTATTCAACTTGTCTGCATTTTTTTCTGGTTTCAAGGAATAATCCTTGATAGAACACAGAACATTACAGCACAGCACACGTCCTTCGGCCCAGCATGTTGTTCTGATCTTTTAACCATCACTAAGATCAATCTAACCCCTCCCACCCACATAACCCTCCATTTTTCTGTCATCCATGTGCATTTCTATGCGTTATTTAAATGCCCCAAACATATGTGCTTCTATCACCATCCCTGATAGGGCATTCCACACACCCACCACTCTCTGTGTGTAAAAAAATCTACGTCTGATATCTCCCATATACTTTCCTCCAATCACCTTAAAATTATTGTCCCTTGTATTAGCCGTCTCCTCTAATAAAGCCCAACATATTATATACCTTCTTAACTACCTGATCAACTTACATAGCAACTTGACCCAAAGATCCCTCCTTGTCTCCTGAGATCCCTCCATTCTTTCAAAGTTGTCATTGAAAACTTTTGTGTGGCTTTTGAAATCTATAACACAAGAGTGAGAAGGAATATCCCCTCGATCCTGCTGGCCCATCAGTGAGATCACAGCTCACCTTTTGCTGCACTCACTCCCCATGTCTGGATTCTCTCTACCTAAAAGTCTTGTAAGATGCATTAAAAAGGGTGTATGGTGGGAGGACAGGAGGATGAATACAGGGGCCTGGTGGAGACCTTTATCAAATGGTGTAAGCTGAATCATCTGCAGCTCAATATCAGTAAGACAAAGGAGCTGGTGATGGTGTTGCAGACTATTCTTGAAGGGGAGGGTGAGTAGCCAGAAGTTGTGGTACGTATCGGTACCAATGACATAAAAAGGAGAGGGGAGGAGGGTCCTGTGCAGTAAGTTTAGGGAGTTAGGAAGGAGGCAGAAGAGCAGGACCTCCAAGGTGGTCATCTCTGGATTACTCCCTGTTCAATGAGCTAGAGAAGGTCAGAACAGGAATTTAGCACAGATGAATGAGGAGAAGAGGCAGGGCTTCAAGTTCTTGGATTTGAACTGGAGGCGATCCAATATCTTGGGCGTGAGGTTTGCTAATACTATTGGGGAGGGTTTAAGCGAGATTTACGGGGTGAGAGGGAATCAAAGTAAAGAGGCAAAGGATGGCAGTTGGCACACAAGTAAAGACAGCTGGTAGGGAGTTTGTGAGGAAGGATAGGTAGATGATAAAGCAAAGATGCACTCAGCCAGATGGTTTGAGATGTGTCTTTTTTAATGCAAGGAGTATCATAAACAAGGTGGGTGAACTTAGAGCGTGGATCAATATGCGGAACTATGACGTTGTGGCCATTACAGAGATATAGATGTCTTGGGGGCAGTAATGGCTGCTGAGTGTGCTGGGCATTAGATGTTTCAGAAAGGACAGGGAGAGAGGTAAAAGAGGTGGGAGTGTGACATTACTAATGAGTATCACGGCTGCAGAAAAGGAGGAAGTAATGGAGGGATGGTCTACTGAGTCAATGTGGATGTAAGTCATAAACAGGAAGGGGGCAAAAAAACTGGGTGTTTTTATAGACCCCCCCCCAATATTAACAAAACATCGAGGAGCAGATAGGGAGGCAGATTCTGGAACGGTGCAGTAATATTAGGGTTGTCGTGATGGGTGATTTTAACTTTCCTAAAACTGATTGGCATCTCCTTAGAGCAAGGGGTTTGGATGAGGTGGAGTTTGTTAGGTTCAGGGTGGTTTCCTGACGCAATATATAGATAAGCCAATTAAAGGAGAGGCTGTACTTGATCTGGTATTGGGAAATGAACCTGGTCAGGTGTCAGATCTCTCAGTGGGAGAGCATTTTGGAGGTAGTGATCACAACTCTGTCTCCTTTACCAAGATTCTGGAGAGGGATAGGAGCAGACAATTTGAGAAAATATTTAATTGGGGTAATGGGAAATATGATGCTATTAGGCAGGAACTTGGCAGCAGATGTTCTCGGGGAAATGCATGGCAGAAATGTGGCAAATATTCAGGGACATTTGCATGGCACTCTGCATAGGTATGCTCCATTGAGGAAGTGAAAGAATGGTGGAGTAAAAGAACTATGGTATACAAAGGATGTAAATGA
Source organism: Mobula hypostoma (assembly GCF_963921235.1). NCBI lineage: Eukaryota > Metazoa > Chordata > Chondrichthyes > Myliobatiformes > Myliobatidae > Mobula > Mobula hypostoma. The sequence continues at coordinate 75,020,678 of NC_086110.1, read as the reverse complement.
TCTAGTTAAGAAAAAAAAGAAAAGCTTATGAAAGTTTCAAGAAACTAGGTGCTGTTAAAGCTCTAGAAAATTACAAGGTTGCCAGGAAGTTTACAAATGAAATCAGAAGAGCTAGAGTAGGCCATGAGAAGGCCTTGGTGAGCAGGATTAGGGAAAACCCCAAGGCATTCTTGAAGTATGTGAAGAGCAACAGGATGAGCCGAGTGAGAATAGGACCAATCAGGTGCGATAGTGGAAACGTGTGCATGGAGTCGGAGGCGGTAGCGGAGATACTTAATGAATACTTTGCTTCAGCATTCAGTACAGAAAAATACCTTGGCAATTGTAGGGATAATTTACAGCAGACTGAAACACTTGAGCATTTAGACATTAAGAAAGAGGATGTGCTGGAGAATTTGAAAAGTATTAAATTAGATAAGTTGCTGGGTCTAGCCAAGATATACCCCAAGCTACTGTGGGAAGTGAGGGAAGAGATTGCTGAACCTCTGGTGATAACCCTTGCATCATCGGTAGGGATGGGAGAAATACCAGAGGATTGGAAGGTTGCAACTGTTGTTCCCTTGTTCAAGAAAGGGAGTACAGATAACCCAGGAAATTAGACCAGTGAGTCTTACTTCAGTAGTGGGCAAGTTGTTGGAGAAGATCCTGAGAGGCAGGGTTTATGAGCCTCTCATAATCTGATTAGGGATAGTCAGCATGGCTTTGTCAAGGGTAGGTCGTGTCAAGGGTAGGTTGAATTCTTTGAGGATGTAACAGAACACATTGATGAAGGTAAAATAATGGATGTAGTGTATATGGATTTCAGTAAGGCATTTGATAGGGTTCCCCATGCAAGACTCATTCAGAAGGTAAGGAGGCATGGGATCCAAGGAGACCGTGCTTTGTGGATCCAGAATTGGCTTGCCCACAGAAGGCAAAGGGTGGTTGTAGATGGTTTGATTCTGCATGGAGGTCAGTGACCAGTGGTGTTCTGCTGGGGTCTGTTCTGGGACCCCTCCTCTTTGTGATTCTTTTATAAATGATCTGGATGAGGAAGTAGAAGGGTGGGTTCATAAGTTTGCTGATGACAATAAAGTTGGGGATATGGTGGATAGTCTGGAGGGTTGTCAGAGGTTACAGCAGGATATTGATGGGATGCAGAACTGATCTGAGAAGTGGCAGATGGAGTTCAACCCAGATAAGTGTGAAATGATTCATTTCAGTAGGTCAAATTTGAAGACAATGTAATATTAATAGTAAGACTCTTGGCAGTGTGGAAGATCAGAGAGATCTTGGGGTCTGTGTCCATAGACACTCAAAGCAGGTTGACAATGTTGTTAAGAAGGCGTATGGTGTGTTGGTCTTTATCAACCGTGGGACTGAGATCAAGTGCTGTGAGGTAATATTACAGCTATATAAAACCTTGGTTAGACAGAGTACCGTGTTCAGTTCTGGTCACCTCACTACAGGAAGGATGTGGATACCATAGAGAGTGCAGAGGAGATTTAAAAGGATGTTGCTTGGATTGGAGAGCACGCCTTATGAGAATAGGATGAGTGAACTTGGCTCCATGGAGCCACGGAGGATGAGAGGTGACCTGATAGAGGTGCATAGATTGGAAGCATTGATCGTGTGGATAGCCAGAAGCTTTTTCCTAGGGCTGAAATGGCTAACACAGGGGGACATAGTTTTAAAGTGCTTGGAAGGAGGTACAGGGGGATGTCAGAAGTAAGTTTTTCCACACAGAGAGTGGCGGGTGCGTGGAATGCACTGCCAGCAACGGCAGTAGTGACAGATACAATAGGGTCCTTTAAGAGACTCTTAGATAGGTACATGGAGCTTAGAAAAATAGGGAAATTCTAGGCAGTTTTTAGAGTCAGTTACATGGTCGGTACAACATTGTGGTTTGAAGGCCCTATAATAAGCTGTAGATTTCTATGTTCTAGGTAAGTTTTTAGGAAGGCTAAGCCTACACTGCACCCTGTTACTATTGATGGTAGGACGTGGATGTGGTGAGGACCTACAAGTATCTGGGGACTGCACTGGATGACAGACTTGAGTGGAACACCAACACAGAGGCCCAGTGTTGCTTCTACTTCCTGAAGAGACTGAGGTCCTTTGAAGTAGGCAGGCCTCTCCTTCACGTTCTACCAGTCTGTCACCAGTACAATCTTCTATGTGGTGATGTGCTGGGGCAATGGCATCAACACGGGTGATGCCAATTAACTCAATAAACTGATTAGAAAGGCTGGCTCTGTTATAGGTGTCAAACTGGACACAATGGAGGCTGTGGTGTAACAAAGAACCCGACGGAAAATCCCGGCAATTCTGGACAATATTTCTCACCCTCTGCCTGCCACCTTGGCTGAACAGACGAGTACAGTTAATGTTACGATTTCATAACGTACCAGCAGCAAGAGATGACAAATTGAGTCGGGTTTTAATATTAAAACCACCATATTTATTTACATCTACTCAAAAATATAGAAAATTAAATAAACTACTTTCTTAAACAGAAGTTAACAGTATTATGCGTCTATAGCTCCCTTACAGTCAAACTTTGAACCTGTTCTTAAAGTGGCAGTTCAGAGAGTCCCAGTAATTCACGAAAGAGGTGAGAGGAGAGACTTGTGGATTCACAATGCAGCGACGAGGCGATCATGATGAATTCCAAAGATTCCACGGCTAGCGAACGAAGAAACAGTTATTGAAGATCCCAGCCGAGGAATACTGTTCCGAAGTCCACGAAGAGCGATTTCACAAAGTGACTGTCACGAAATCCACACCCATGGATCATACGAAGGACAGACACGTCTCCACAATGCACAGTGTGCCGCTGATTAACCCAATCCTTTGGGTTTGGGCAAGCATTAGACTTTACCCTTCTCGATCGTGAGCTGTTCCTGGATAGCTCAAAGCCTGCAATCTTCACTCTCTCTCTCTTTCCTTCGACTTCTTCTCAGAACTATGCCCACGTTTCTTTTATACCGTCGGCATACATCATAAGGTAATTCTCACAGAAATGAAACTCTGGACTCCCAGTGATACAAAACTGGGGACACATGACGCCCACAGTAAACGAAACTATGGACTCCCAGGAAAACGAAACTGTAGACACGTAGGATTAGCAATAGACTAAGACAACTCCACCGCTGCAAAGAGTGCTATGTGAGTTCATTCCTACCCTCTCCATTAGGCTCTTTAATCAGTCAACCTATAGTTGGGGAGGGGATGATTCCCACCCCCCTTAGACTGTTTGAAGAAACTTTTGTTTTATTCTTTCTACTTCTCTTCTAATATTTATATCTGTGAATTTGTAATGCTACTGACACTGTAATTTCATTTGGGAAATGGCATTCCACCCACGTCATACGATACAGTAAATTATCTATCTATCTTTTATACTTAATAGTATCGAACTTCTTGCGTTTCTTTTACCTGAAATGACAGGATTTCACCCACATTTTGTCTTGATGCTTCCCTCTGGTTTATACTGCCTGACTGGTTTGTTTTATCGCTCTGGAGCTCTTCCCCATGGGAATGTACTCTGGTTCCATTCCACAGTAAGTAGCTTGTCGAACATCTCTCACTGTGTTTTGCCCACGAGCAGATTGTCCCAGATTCCTGTTGATTGTCCCTGTCATCACTGCATACTCCTCTGAAACTGAGAATCTCCATGAGGTCTTTTACGTCCCTTCCAGTGGAGCATTACACTGCACCTGAGAACATTAGAAAGTCATAAACACAAGAGCTTCTTCAGATGCTGGAAAAACAGAGCAACTTACGCAAAATGCTTGAGGAACTCAGCAGGCCAGGCAGATTCTATGGAGGGAATAGACGGTCAATGTTTCGGAACAAAACCCTTCATCAGGATTAAAAGTGGCGGGGGGGAGGGGGGGGAAGAAGCCAGAATAAGAAGGTGGAGAGGGAGGAAGGGTGCAAGATGGCAGGTGATAGGTGAGACTAGGTGGGGTTAAGTTAGGTGGGTGAGAGAGGAGGAATGAAACAAGAAGCAGGAAGGTGATTGGTGGAAGAGGTAAAGGGCTGGAGAAGAAGGAATCTAATAGGAGAGGACAGTGGACCATGGAGGAAAAGAAATGAGGAAGGGAACCAGAGAAAATGCTGGGCAAGTAAGGAGAGGGGGAGAGAGGGGTACCAGAATGGGGAATGGAGAAAGAGATGGCAAGGGGGGAGTAATTTCCAGAAGTTAGAGGAATCAATTATCATACCATCAGGTTGGAGGCTAGTTGGAGAAAAGAGTTGAACATGGGAGTTGGGACATTATGTCGCAAATAGTTTTGGTCACTCTGTTACAGAAAAGACATGGTAAAACTAGAAAGATTGCAGAAAAAAAATACAAGGATGTTGCCAGGACTAGAGGGCCTGAGTTCTAGGAAGAGGTTGGACAGGCTAGGTTTTTATTCCTGGGAATTTAGGAGAATGAAAGGTGACCTTGTAGAGATGTTTAAAATGGTCAGAGACATAGATAAGGTGGATGGTAATAGTTTTTCCCCAGGGAAGGGGAGTCCAAAACAAGGGAGACAGGTTTAGGGGGAAGATTTGAAAGGGATCTGAGGGGAAACTTTAACATACAGAGGGTGGTGAGTAAATGGAATGAGCTGCCAGAGGTTGAGATGTTAATAGTATCAATTTTAGGTGGTGGGCAGGAGATGCATCTCTCCCAAGAGAGATGTAAGCCACTCCTTCCCTGGCTATTCTGCAGGTCACCCTTGGGCAAGGGGTAGCACCTGCTTAGCCCCTCGATCAGGGTCATGTGAGGCCATGGCAGCAGGTGGTGCATGGTCCTATGAGTAGCTGGTGCACATCACAATTCCTGGTTATGCAATCACTGACGCCAGGCGGACGATCTCTGAAGAGTATTAATAATGGCTGGGCTGACCCGTCTTGTAAAGACACTGCTCAGAAGAAGGCAACGGCAGAAAAATTTGCCAAGAACAATCACGTTCAAAGACCATGATCACCCACGTCATACGACACAGCAGGTGATGATGATGATGATGAGTATCATTAAAGAAACACTTGGACAGGTACATGAAGGGACAAGGTGTAGAGGGATATGGGCTGAACGTGGTAAATTGAGATGAACTGTGTGAGCACAGACTAGTTGGGCCAAAGGGCTTGTATCCATGCTGTATTGCTCTGTGACTATTACCAAGCTGCCATTTCATCCTCTGCCGGTTCCGTGCCTTCATCCACCAATTCTTCACCTTCTTCATGTCCAGGAAGGATTGGAAGAAGCCCCTTTCCAGACCGCAGATCCTGCTGACTCAAACTCTGGTTCCAATGGCCCCGGACACCTCCAGATCACTATTCCTGTCGCCTCCCACTCAGACCTCAATTTGATCATCTGCCTCCACAACACGGATCTCACATCTTCATCCATGGATCCGACAGCCCTGGGTGCTTCCAAACTGGTGTCAGAAATGTCCCCAATCCCAGTTCCAATGACCCTGATGTCCTCAGACTACAAATTGTACAGTCTCTAGCTCTGGCTCCAGCCCAAACCTCAGCTGACAGTACCTCCAGTCGAAGACCTTCATCGTTGCTTCTGGGCCACTGGGCTCCCATTATCACAGCATTGCCCTCCAGCCCCAGATCTCTCAGGCTCCACTGTCATCGCTTGGGTCCTCGGAGCCTCCATCCTCCTCCCACCCCACCTCATCTGAACATCCTAATTCCCCCCCCCACCTCTAGTGCCTCAAACTCTCCTCACTCCTTCAATCGCAGCTCTCACATCTACTCTCTTCACCATTCCTGTCAACCTTCCCCTCTCTGAGGTGGAAAGTGCTGTCCCATTTGCCCACACTTCAGTGATTTTGTGCTGTTGATCTCTTGTCCCATCGCCTCTGTCTCCTAGTCCAACTTCTTTGGCAAGGATTCCCCACCCTGCACCGATAACTCATTCTCCTGTCTTCAACCCTACTCACTCTTCTTGGGCACCCACACTGATTCTCTGCTTGCCCTGGATTTTTTCATCTTGAATTGCCGTCAAGACGGTTGATGTTTCATCTTCAGCACTCCTCTCTCCCCCACAAACCTCTGAACGCATTTCCATCCACACTTTCTGCACCAAACCTAACTTCACCATCATACCCACAGACAATGGAGGTGCTGTTGTCGTGTGGCAGACTGACCGCCCTATGTCCTAGACACTTCTTCTTACCTACCCTTTGAAGAGTCCCCCACTCTAGACTCTCAGAAAGCCATCTCCGACACCATCGCTGATCTCATCAACTCTGGAGAATTCCTTTCCACTAATACCAAACTCATAGTTCCTCTATCCCATACTGCTTGCTTCTACCTCCTTCTGAAGATCCACAACCCTGACTGTCTGGGTATGCCTATTGCCTCTACCTGCTCCTATCCTCATATCTGAACGCCATTCCCTCCCCTTTGGTTCAGTCCCTTCCCACCTACATCTACTTCTCCTGGTCTCGATCTCCTCACCAACTCAATTCACTGGCCCTGACTGCCCCATATTCACCGTGGATGACCAGTTTCAATACACGTCTATCCCCCCATCTAGAAGGGCTTAAAGCTCTTTGCTTGTTTCTCAATGAAACAACCAGTCAGTTCCCCTCCACTACCACTCTCCTCCACCTGGTAGAACTGATCCTCACGCTCAGAAGTTTCTTCTTTGGCTCCTCCCATTTTTTTCAGACTCGAGAGATCGCCATGGACCCCAGACATGCCTGCCTCTTCGTTGGTATCTACAGCAATGCATATTCCAAGCCTTCACTTGAAATGACAGCTAACGTTGTTTTCACCTTCCTCCCCACCAATTCAACCTGCAAATTAATCTTTATGGAATCCTGCATGAGGACTCTCAAATTTCTTTGCACCTTGGATTTTTGAATTTTCTTTTTTTTTTAATTTTATTTTTATTTGGATAAGGAATTCACAATTATCATGTACTTTTTTCACACATATAACCTTTTCCATTTTTTTATATGTATAAAACTACAATTATTTATACATTCTTAAGTACACATTGAGATGATATAAAAGGAAAATAAACATTTAAATAGATAATTATGTACTGTGGTAAATCTAACCTATTAGGCTAAGTAATGAAATTAGTTGTTAAGAAAAATGGTAATAATAGTTTCCATACAACCCTTCTGGACCATTTCCACTGGTCCAAAATGTTGCATACAAGCCTATATACCAACCATTGTAGGTGTTTATATCCCAATTTGTTCGTGCTTGTTCCTGCCCGCAGACATAATTATCCAATCCTTATGTACTTATTTACTTAATTTTTTCATTTTTTTTTATCCCTTTCCCAAATCTTTCCCTTTACTTGTGTTAATTCTCTATTTTCCAAAAAAAAAACAAACATTTAGACTAGGGGTGCTTACGTTAGCAATATTACTGTGTTGATGAGAAGAGCAATATAAATTATTAGGAGAGTCATCTAAAGTCTGCTCGCATTGGGGTTATATATTCAATCCATTTATTCCAGATTTGATAAAATGTTTCTTTTTGAGTTCTCAGGGAGTAAGTCAACTTTTCCATTTTAAATATTTCCAAGATAATTTCGTACCAATCTTCTAATGTAGGTGGTATTGGATTTAGCCACTTTCTAGTGATTGATTTCTTACTTGCCGCTAAGAGGGCCTGCAGCAACTTTATATCTTCCTTCTGTTCAAGGAACAATACATGCCCCAAATAGAGCGTCTCAAAGTTCAGAGGTATCTGGGACCTAAGTACCTTAACTAATGTTCTATGAATATCTTCCCAAAATAGACTTAATTTAGGGCAATCCCAGAAAATATGAAAATGATTTGCCTCCTTGGAGCCGCACCTTCTCCAACACATCACATTTGTATCTTTATATTTTTCCTGATATGGGGTCTTGAAGTATCTTATAATGTTTTTCCAACAATGTTCTCTCCAAGTCAAAGAATTAGTCGAGGACCATTGAAAGCTGCAGATTTTCCCCCAAGCCTCCTCTGAAAGTACCAACCCCGCTTCTTTCTCCCACTTCTCTTTAATATACAGTGTATTTACATTTTTAGCATGGGAGAGTGCATTATATAGGCGAGAAACTGATTTACTAGGTATTGAACTGCAAGCCGAATTCAGAATCTTGAAAAATTCTAATTCTACTGTTGATAGGTCTGTATATCTACAACTCTGGTTAACATAGTTTCGTATTTGAAGGTACCTAAAAAAGTCATTATGTTCTAGGCCATGTTTGTCCTGCAGGATTTGGAAACTTTGTAATACTCTTTTATCTATAAATGAGAGGTAGGTTGTAAGACCTTTCTTTATCCATAGCTCAAATCTTTTATCTCCTCTGTTGGGAAGGAATTCGGTATCATATGCACACCAGCTAAAGAGTTTTAACATGTTATTAATTCCACATGAATTAACCACCTTCTGCCATACTTTTAATGTAAGATTTATCCAAGCATTATTAAATTTTTCCAACTGGGCCATCAATCCTTTGTCAGCTATTGAGGCCTGAAGAGGAAAACTGTCAACTAATCCAAATTCTATTTCCTTCCATCTAGCCTTATATTCCCTATTACACCAATATAACAGAGGGGTTATCTGTGAGGCATAAAAATAATTTCTCAGGCAAGGAAGAACCATACCTCCTCCTTCCTTCCCTAACTGTAAGGTGTTATATCAAATTCTAGGTTTCCTTCCTTGCCAAATGAAGCGGGAAATCCATTTGTCCCATTCCCTGAATTGATTATCATCCACCTCCACTGGTAAAGTACGGAAAAGATATAATAACCGAGGAAGAATATTCATTTTTATAGTATTTATCCTTGAATTTAAACTTAAAAAGGGGATAAGATTCCATCTATGCATATCTGCTTTTATCTCTGAGATTAATGGCCCATAATTTACCTGTGACAGTGTTGAAAGATCCTTCGGCAGGGTTATTCCTAAATATTTTAATGATTTAGCTTCCCACTTAAGATCGTATGTATCCTGCAATTTTTTGGATGGTGTATAATTTGGGGACATAACCTGCGTTTTCTTTACATTTATTTTATAACCTGATATTTTCCCTAAGTCATCCAACAGTGTAAACAATCCTATAAATGATTTTTCTGGTTCACTCAGATAGACCAAAACATCATCTGCGAATAACCACTCAGATAGACCAAAACATCATCTGCGAATAACCACTCAGATAGACCAAAACATCATCTGCGAATAACGGATTTTTGAATTTTCACACCATTTAGAAAATAGTCTTTGCTTTTATTCCATCTCCCAAAGTGTGTGACCATTCACTTCCCAACACTGTATTCCATCAGCCACCTCTTTACCCATTCTCCAAATCTGTCTCAATTCTTCTGCAGCCTCTCTGATTCCTCAGCACTACCTGCCCCTCCATCTAGCTCTGTATTGTCCACAAACCTGGCCACAAAGCCATCAATTTCATCATCCAAATTGTTGACATAAAGCGTAAAAAGCAATCCCCACACAGACTCCTGTGGAACACCACTGGTCACTGGCAACCATTTTAAAAAGGATCCCTTTTTCCCCACTCCTAGCCTCCTGCCAATCAGCCAATTCTGTATTCATACAGAGGAGAATGGACAGACTGGTTTAACTGACAAGGGGACAGTAATTCCAGCAACCTCACATTACAACAGTGGGATGGAGAAGAGTGGTTTAACTGACAAGGGGACAGTAATTCCAGCAACCTCACATTACAACAGTGGGATGGAGAAGAGTGGTTTAACTGACAAGGGGACAGTAATTCCAGCAACCTCACATTACAACAGTGGGATGGAGAAGAGTGGTTTAACTGACAAGGGGACAGTAATTCCAGCAACCTCACATTACAACAGTGGGATGGAGAACAGCATCTCTGAATGCTCAACACATTGAACTTTGAAGTGGCTGGGCTACAGCAGCAGAAGACCATGAACAAACACTCAATGGCTACTTTATTAAGTACGGGAGGTACACAATAAAGTGGTCACTGAGCATACAGTGTGAAATTTGTTGTTTTGCAGCAGCAGTATAGGGCAAGATATTAAAAAAATATTGTAAGTTTCAATAATAAATATAAATAAATAAATAGTGCAAAAAGAACATGGGTTCATTGTCCATTCAGAAATCTGGTGGTGTAGGGGATGAAGCTGTTCCTGAAAAGTTGAATGTTTGTCATTTTCAAGAACAGTTACAGTTCTTTCAAAAACCACAGACTATTACATGTATTATTATTGGAAAGTACCATGTAACAGAGACAGACCAACTCACTGTGTTTATTTGTTCAATTGCTGGGCTGTTGACCAGTACCTTTGCTTTCTCTCCAGCCACAGGCGAGATCCCGAAGGATTGTCAAGTGGCTAATGTTGTACCTCTATTTAAGGAGGGAGCAAAGGAAAATCCTGGGAACTATGGACCGGTGAGTCTCACCTCAGTTGTAGGGAATTGCTGGAGAAAATTCTTAGGGATAGGATCTATGAGCATGGCCTAAGTAGGGAGAGCCAGCATAGCTGTGTGTGTGGCAAGTTGTGCTTTACCAACTTGATTGAGTTTTTTGACACGGTAACAAGAGAGATTGATGAGGGTAGGGCAGTGGATGTTGTCTACATGGATTTTAGTAAGGCGTTTGACAAAATCCCTCATGGGAGGCTAATCCAGAAGTTTAAGATGCATGGGATCTGCAACAAATTGGCTATTTGGATTCAGAACTCACTTGCAAATAGAAGACAGAGAGTAGTGGTTGAAGGGACTTTTTTGAGCTGGAGGTCTGTACTTAGTGGAAATCCACAGGGATCTGTAGCTGTTTGTGATGTACATTAAGGACCTGGATAAAAATGTAAGTTAGTAAGTTTGCGGATGATGTCAAGATTGGTGGAGTGTGGATTGTGTAGAATTCTGCCAAAGAATACATCACGATATAGATCAGTTGCAGATATAGGCTGAGAGATGGAGCTTAACCCAGATAAGTGTGAGAATGCAAGGGGACAGTACACTGTTAAGGGCAAGATCTTTAAGTGTTGCTGAGCAGGGAGATCTGTTAATCCAAGTTCATAGCTCCTTGAAAGTGGCTACACAGGTCAACAAGGTGGTTAAGAAGGCTTATGTAATGCTTGCCTTTATTAGTCGAGGTGTTGAGTTCAAAGGTCAGGAGGTTATGTTGCAATTTTATAAAACTCTGGTTAGACCTCATCTGGAGTATTGCATACAGTTCTGGTCTCCCCGCTATAGGAAGGATGTTGAGGCTTCGGAGAGGGTGCAGGAGAGTTTTACCAGGATGCTGCCTGGTTTTGAGGGCATGTGCAATCACAAGAGGCTGCACAAACTTGGGTTGTTTTCTCTGGAGTGTCAGAGGCTGAGGGGAGATCTGATAGAGGCTTATAAGATTATGAGAGGCATAGACAGAGTGGACAGTGACTATCTGTTTCCCAGGGTTGAAATGTCTAATACCAGAGGGCATGCATTAAAGATGAAAAGGGGGTAAGTTCAAGAAGGATGTGAGGGATAGGTTTTTTCACTCAGAGTCATAGATGCCTGGAATGTGCTGCTTGTTGTGTTGGTAGAGGCAAATACATTGGAGGCCTTTAAAAGATGTTTAGATTGGAACATGGTTGTAAGGAAGATGGCGGGATATGGATATGGTGTAGGTAGGAGGTTTGGTTGTGTTTTTTGCTGGTTTGGCACAACATTGTGGGTTGAATTGCCTGCTGCTATGCTGTACTGTTCTATTTTGTGTGTGTTGCTCGGATTTCCAGCATCTGCAGATTTTCTCTTGTTTGTACTGTAGATTGATGGTCCCTGGGTATTGTCAGAAAAAACAAGCCCGCAGCAGTCCACAGACAAACACAATCCAGTTCTCTGACTCTGAGGACTGGTTACTACATGACACCTCAGGGCCCAGCTCCAGTCACCAACTAATGGGCCGAACACTCACCCATCAGCTGAAGGTTCGAGGACCGGACCGGACCGGACCGGACCGGACCGGCCCTGCGCCGCGCCTCTAGCGCCCTCACAGTCTGGAGGTCGTGTCCGCGCCCACTCCGTGCCGAATCTGCGGCCGAGAGGCTCAGGTTTGCTCTGCGCGGGGTCGAAAGTGCAGAGGTGGGTCTCGAAAGGGGGTTCGATTTACCTGAGGCCAGTCTCCATGGCGGCGGTGGTGGTAGCGAGCGGCGGCACCGGGACCAGGACCGGGACCGGGACCCTCAACAAGGAGGAGAAATACGACCGGCAGCTGCGGTGAGCGGGGTTTAGGACAGGGTGTGGGGCTCGGGGGCCCGGGTGTCCGACCCCACGGTGTCCTAGAAATCAATCCCTGTACCCTGTTACCTTCTCCGTGATCTGTTGTGGAGCCTCTTGCCCTCTTTGTAATCCTGTTGTCACGTCTGTTACCGCGTGTTGACCTCCGTACCTGTTCTGGACCCCTCTGTTAACACTATTCAAAGTTCCGAATCAGAATCTGGTTTAATATCACTGACATTTTTCTTGAGATATGTCTGTGGTGTTAAATTTGCTGTTTGCAGCATATATATTTTTAACTGAAAATTACGGTAAGGTATACGGTAAGTAGTGCAAAAAGAGAGCAAAAATAATTAAAACAACAGGAATTCTGCAGATGCTGGAAATTCAAGCAACATACATCAAAGTTGCTGGTGAACGCAGCAGGCCAGGCGGCATCTCTAGGAAGAGGTATAGTCGACGTCTCAGGGTCTCGGCCTGAAACGTCGACGATACCTCTTCCCAGAGATGCTGCCTGGCCTGCTGCATTCGCCAGCAACTTTGATGTGTCTTACTAGAATGTTACCTGGGTTTCATCACCTAAATTACAGAGAAAGGTTGAACAAGTTGGGTCTTTATTCTTTGAAATGTAGAAGGTTGAGGGGGGACTTGATAGAGGTATTTAAAATTATGAGGGGGATAGAGAGAGTTAACGTGGATAGGCTTTTTCCATTGAGAGTGGGGGAGATTCAAACAAGAGGACTTGAGTTGAGAGTGAAAGGGCAAAAGTTTAGAGGTCACATGAGGGGGAACTTCTTTACTGAGAGAGTGGTAGCTGTGTGGAATGAGCTTCCAGCAGAAGTGGTTGAGGCAGGTTCAATGTTGTCATTTAAAGTTAAATTGGACAGCTATATGGACAGGAAAGGAATGGAGGGTTATGGGCTGAGTGCAGGTCGGTGGGACTAGGTGAGAGTAAGAGTTCGGCATGGACTAGAAGGGCTGAGATGGCCTGTTTCTGTGCTGTAATTGTTATATGGTTATAATTGCCTTCTCACAACATTCGCCTTTGGATTACAAAAATCTCCCACTAATTAACCTGAGGATTGAACTGAACTTTCTTACCACACCATCGTAAGACTGTATCACTTACCACCTAAGCTTGAAGAAGTTTGAGGATTTATATATATTCAACTATATATGCATAACACTGTTAGCTCTTGATTTACCTGGTTTAAGTTACTATATGATGTAGTTACTAATAAAATAGTGTTTTGTTAACAGCAAAACCAGACTCCAGGTGTGTTCTATTGCTGCTGATACTTTACAGGGTTGCGTGTACATGACAGCACTCTGAGTATTATGTTCCATGCTGATTCCATCATTGTAAGAAAGATTCGGAAGCTTCAGAGAGGGTGTAGATGAGATTTACCAGAATGCTGCCTGGATTAGAGAGCATGTCTTATGAGGAACTGTTGAGCAATGCTTTTCTATTTGTTTGTCAATGATTCAGATAGTGGAATCGATGGCTTTGTTGCAAAGTTTGCAGAAGATACAAAAATAGGTGGGGGAGTGTAGGAGGTACTGAGGAAGCAATGTGATTGCAGCATGACTTAGACAAACTGGTGGAATGGGCCAAAAGAGTGGCAATGTTCAGAAATGTATGATAATGCATTTTGGTAAAAGGAACAATTGTGCAGACTATTATCCAAATGGGAAGAAAATTAAAACATCAGAGGTGCAAAGGGACTTCGGTGTTCTCGTGCAAGGCTCCCAGAAAGTTAATTCACAGGTTGAGTCTGTGGTAAAGAAGGCAAATGCAATGTTGGCATTTATTTCAAAGGGAGTAGAATATAAAAGCATGGAGATAATGCTGAGCCTTCATAAGACACTAGTTAGGCTGCACTTGGAGTATTGTCAATTTTCAGCCCCTTAGCTCAGAAAGGATGTATTGTCATTGGAGAGAGTCCAGAGGAGCTTCATGAAGATGATTCTGGGAATGAAGGGGTTAATGTACGAGGAGCATTTGGCAGCTTTGGGCCAGTATTCTGTGGAATGTAGAAGAATGCGTGAGGAATGTTGAAAGGACTAGATAGGGTGGATGTGGGGAAGATGTTCCCTATGGTTGGGGTATGCAGAAATAGAGACGCAGCCTCAAACTTGAAGGGCAACCTTTTAGAACAGAACTAAGGAGAAATTCTTTTAGCCAAAGAGTGGTGAATCTGTGGAATATTCCTCCGCATCTGCAGTGGAGGCCAAGTCCGTAGGTATATTCAAAGCGGAAGTTGATAGATTCCTGGTTGGTCAGGCATCGAGGGATATGGTGAGAGGGCAGATGTATGGGATCTGGGATTAGCCATGATGGAATGGCAGAGTGGACTTGATGGGCTGAGTAGCCTAATTCTGTTCCTATGTGTTATGGTCTTTCTCTTTGGAGAGAAGGAGGATGAGAGGTGACTTGATGGGGGTATACAAGATGTTAAGAGGCAAAATAGAGAGGACAGTCAGAGACTTTTTTCCCCAGTGTGGTAATGCTAATACCAGGGTAACATCCTTTTTAAGTTATTGGAGGAAAGTTTATGAGAGATGTCAGAGGTAAGTTTTTACACAGAGTGGCAAGTGCCGAGAGTACACTGCAGGGGTGGTGGTAGAGGCTGATACAATAGGGACATGTAAACGTCTCTTAGATAGGCAGATGGATGAAAACAAAATAGAGTGTATGGTTTGTGTCTGAGCGAAAGATTAGATTGATCATGGAGTATAAGTCAGCACAACATTGTGGGCTGAGAGCCTAGACTGTGCTATACAGACCACCAAGCTGTAGGTACCTGTACCATTGCTCAGACTGACATCAACACAAACTAATATTTCTTTATGTTAACTTGCTCAACTCCTGTAGAAAATGATCTTCCTTTGGCTTCCTGTTTGCAAGGCCTCAGTCTTGGTAGTGTTTGCCGATCACACTCAATGACCATGTTCCCCTCCCTGGGCCTGTGATTTTTCTACTGCTTCTGAGCTCCTTCAGGTACATTTTGATTTGATCTTCTGCTGTGGCTGCTAAGGCTTTGACTTCATTGTTGAAGCCTTAAGTTGTACAATTTCCACTTATCAGATCCTTAAACTCTGTCTCATTAACCAAAATATTGAACAACTAATATCTTTCTTTGAAGTTCTCTCAAATTGTCTTTGATAATCCCCATGGAACATCTTGCTGTCAAAGTTCAAAGTAAATTTTTTATCAGTAGTTTGTTACGACGAACTACCCTGAGATTCATTTTCTTGCAGAGTAGAACAAATAAATAATCAAATTCAAATCAAATCAAGTTCGAGTTTAATTATCATTCAACCATTCATGAATATAGCTGGACGAAACAGCATTCTCCTGGCGCCAATGTGCAAAACATACACAGCAGATTCAAAATAGTGAGGAAAAAACATCGGCAAAAAAAAACACATATGTAGCCTAAGACCATGAACAATGTGTCTCACAAGTTGATGGTTCAGTTCCCGGCAATGTGCAGGCGTACACAATCCATCCTGCCGTTCCACCAGTCAAACACTGGAGAGCAGTACCGATGGGAGAGGCCAGCCTCCCACTGTGCATTGATGCCACACTGCACCGCCTTTGGCGTCTCCTCACTTGCACTGCAGCAACAGGCAAGCCCAGGGCTTGAGGCCTGGTCCTCGCTACACCTGAGGTATGCAGTATTCCTGCCGCCTGTCGCATCACCAGACAAGAGAAACAGGCCTGCGGCATCTTACGTTATCAATGTCCAACACGGTCTTGCGATCGACAGAGAAACGTTCAAGACAGTCGCCCACGGTTACACTGCACGCTGCCTTCATGCACCAACTCCAATGCCTTCGAGTAGCAGGCAGCTCCTCCAAACCCAATCCGGCTCCTCCAACAAATACAGTAGAATCAATGAAAAACTACACATGAAGATTGACAAAGTAGCAAGAAGTGAGCAGGGTTTAGATAGTGGTGGTGGTGGGGGGGTCCTTGATGAATGCTGCTTTCTTGTAGCAGCACTCCATGTAGGTGTGGTCACTGGTGGAGAGGGCTTTACCTTTGACAGACTGGGCTGTATCCACCGCTTTCTGCAGTGTATTATGTTCCTGGATATTGGTGTTTCCATACCAAGCGGTGATGCAACCAGTCAGGTTACCCTCCGCTGTGCACCTATAGAAAGTCAAATGTGCTGCATAAAAATATTTTAACCAAAGCCTTGAACTCCTTAGCATATCCTAAGCTGGTTGTAAATCTTTTAATTGCTTTTCAAGAGGGCATCGGAATGAGGGATTGGTCTTTGGTTAAAATAGACAGTGTGGTTTCACTTGATGGATAGACATTTATTGAACCTGTATGTTTGTGTTGGTGATTGCCGGGTTGGTTAAGGATCTCTGCTTCGGTGAGCTTGGAAAACTGATGCCATCTCCTGCACTGTCTCCCTCAGGCTGTGGGGTGATCATGGACAGGAGGCACTGGAAGCTGCACGAGTCTGCCTGATTAATGCCAGTGCCACCGGCACCGAAATCCTCAAGAACTTGGTGCTTCCTGGTAAGGTTGGACAACTTATACAAAAACAAAGATAATAATTAATGTTGAACCAGACTATTCACTGGCATTTCTGTCCACAGGAATCGGAGCTTTTACAATAGTGGACGGCAATATTGTTGCTGGAGAGGATGTTGGAAACAAGTGAGCCCTTAAACCTCAAGACTTAATTCTGTTGTGCATGGTTTGTTACTGTTCTTTCAGAATCAGTATCAGGTTTATTATCACTGACATACAGTATGTTGTGAAATTTGTTTTGCAGCAGCAGTAAAATACAATGAACTACATTAAGAAATATGCATATATTAAAGAAATTCAATTAGTTGTGCGAAAAGAGAGCAAAAAATTAGTGAGATAGTGTAGAAGGATTCATTGTCCGATCAGAAATACGATAGTGGAAGGGAAGAAGCTGCTCCTAACACATTGAGTGTGTGTATTTTGGGCTCCTGTACCTCCTCCCTGAGGGTAATAACAAGAAGAGGGCATGTCCTGGGTGGTGGAAGTTCTTAATGATGGATGCCGCTTTTTTGAAGCACCGCCTTTTGAAATGTCCTCAATAGTGATGCCCACAATGGAGCTAGCTGTGTTTGCAACTTTTTGTGGCTTTTTCTGATCCTGTGCATTGGAGCCTCCGTATCAGACGGTAATGCAGCCAGGTAAAAGGATCTTTGCCTGGAAGACATATGAAATTGTGTGGTGAAAGTGGAAACCACAGGGCCGATCAATCTTTGGGTCAAGGCAGTGGCCTTTGGCAAGCTGCTGTCGGTGGCCCATGTCTCAATAGGGGTGATGGGCTTAAGTAGAATTAGCCAAATCAGATTCAGATTTATTTATCACATGTACATCAAAACATACAGTGAAGTACATTGTTTGCATTAACAATTAACACACCTAGGGATTGGCTAAACATGGCAGATTCACAGCATGTCCCCCATTCCTGATACTATCTTTTTAGTTGCAGAGTTATAGTTGTATTTAGATTCCCTGGAGACCATAAATAGGAGTGGAACTCTGGATAGTTAGGCGAAGTGTCTGTCCAGGACTTTAACTGCAATGCTGCAAAAGGGCTCTGGTTTAGGCAGATGACTTTGGCTCAGATTCCTGTCCACTCTCTCCTAGCACAAGGTGGGATAATCTTAAGATCCTCAAATGGCAGAAGAGAATGCGGAATTGTCTTTGGAGATGATATGATGGAGGTTAAACAGTACCCTTGCTTAATTAGGTTGCTCCATGCTCACCAGTAGAAATGAATGAACAAATTTTGTTGGAAGATCATCATTGACTGAACTGGTTGGTCTGTCAGTAAGGTCAGCAACATTAACAGTTGTGAGGAAGATTGATCCCTGGTGAACACTCACAATGCGCTGGAGGAACTCAGCAGGTCAGTCAGCATCAGTTGAAAAGATTAGTCGACATTTTGGGCCGAAACCCTTCGTCAGGACTGAAGGAAGAACTTTGGGGAGGGTTTGAAGAATGCTGGTAGTTGAAAAAAACTAATTTGAAAGACAAAGGGGTGGGGGAGGGGAAGCAGGGAGGTGATTGGCAGGAGAACAATGCGCAGTAGTAGAAGGAGGCGGAACTATGAGGGAGGTGATGTGAAATAGGGATAGAGGAAGGGAGGGGGAGGGAATTACTGGAAGTTGGAGAATTCTGTGTTCATACCAAGGGGCTGGAGACTACCTAGATGGTATATGAGGTGTTGCTCCTCCAACCTGAGTTTAGCCTCATCATGGCAGTAGAGGAGGCCATATATGGACATATCTGAATGGGAATGGGAAGCAGAGTTGAAGTGGGTGGCTACCGGGAGATCCTGTCTGTTGTGGCGGACGGAGTGGAGGTGCTCGACGAAGTGGTCCCCCAATCTGCGTCGGGTTTCACCGATGTAGAGGAGGCCGCACCGGGAACACCGGATGCAATAGGTGACCCCAACAGATTCACAAGTGAAGTGTTGCCTCACCTGGAAGGACTGTTTGGGGCCCTGAATGGCGGCATGAGAGGAGGTGTAGGGACAGGTGTAGCACTTACGCTTACAGGGATAAGTGCCGGGTGGGAGATCAGTGGGGATGGACGCGCGGAGGGATCGATCCCTGCGGAAAGTGGAGAGGAGTGGAGAGGGAAAGATGTGCTTAGTGGTAGGGTCCTGTTGAAGGTGGCGAAAGTTGCGGAGGATAATGTGCTGGATCCGGAGGCTGGTGGGGTGGTAGGTGAGGACAAGGGGAACTCTGTCCCTGTTGTGGTGGCGGGAAGATGGGGTGAGGGCTGAAGTGCGGGAAATGGAAGAGATGCGAGTGAGGGCATCATTGATGACAGCAGAAGGGAAACCAGGATCCTTAAAGAAAGAGGACATTTGAGATGTCCTGGAACGGAAAGCCTCACCCTGGGAGCAGATGCGGCGGAGACGGAGGAACTGGGAATAGGGAATGGCATTTTTGCATGTGGTGGGGTGGGAAGAGGTATAGTCGAGGTAGTTATGAGAGTCAGTGGGCTTGTAGAAGATGTCAGTGGACAGTCTGTCTCCAGAGATGGAGACCGAGACATCGAGAAAGGGGAGAGAAGTGTCCGAGATAGACCAAGTGAATTTGAGGGCTGGGTGGAAGTTTCAGGTAAAGTCGATGAAATTGACGAACTCAGCATGGGTGCAGGAAGCAGCACCAATGTAGTCGTCAATGTATCGAAGGAAAAGTTGGGGAGCAGTACCAGAATAGATTTGGAGCACAGACTGTTCCACATAACCAATGAAGAGGCAGGCATAGCTGGGTCCTGTGCGAGTTCCCATAGCTACACCCTTAGTCTGAAGAAAGTGGGAAGAGCCAAAAGAGAAGTTATTAAAGTGTGAGAACCAGTTCCGCCAACCGGAGGAGGGTAGTGGTGGTGGAGAACTGGTGAGGTCTATTATCCAGGAATTAGCGGAGGGCTTTGAGGCCTTCTTGATGGGGAATGGAGGTGTATAGGGATTGGACATCCATAGTGAAAATGAAGCAGATGGGACCGGGGAACTGGAAGTTATTTGAAGAGGTGGAGGGCATGGGATGTATCCCGGATGTAGGTGGGGAGGGACTGAACTATGGGTGACAAAATGGAGTCCAGGTAGGCAGATACAAGTTCGGTTGGACAGGAGCAGGCAGAAACTATGGGTCTACTGGGACAGTCAGGCTTGTGGATCTTGGGGAGGAGGTAAAACCGAACGGTACGGGATGTGGGAATAATGAGTTTAGCGGCTGAGGATGGAAGGTCTCCGGAGTTGATAAGGGGGGTGTTGGTGCAGGAGACAATGGTTTGATGTTTTTTGGTGGGGTTCTGTTCCAGGGGTAAGCAAGAGGAAGTGTCAGAGAGCTGCCGTTTGGCCTCAGTGAGGTAGAGGTCCGTCCGCCAGACTACTACGGCACCACCTTTGTCAGCAGGTTTGATGGTGAGGTTTGGATTAGTGCGGAGAGAGTGGAGGGCAGTGCATTCAGAGGGAGTGAGATTGGAACAGGAGAGAGGAGTGGTGAAGTTGAGACGGTTGATGTCTCGGCGACAGTTGGAGATGAAGAGATCGATTGCAGGTAGAAGGCCCGGGCCGGGTGTCCAGGAGGAGGAGGAGGGTTGAAGACAGGAGAAGGGGTCATCAGTAGGGGGAGGGGAATCCTTGCCAAAGAAGTAGGCTCGGAGATGTAGGCAACGGAAGAAGAGTTCTGCGTCATGGCGGGCATGGAACTCACTGAGGTGTGGACAGAGGGGGACAAAAGTGAGGCCCTTGCTAAGGACAGAACGTTCTGCCTCAGAGAGGGGAAGGTCAGAGGGGATGGTGAAGACATGGCAATGGTTGGGGCTGGGGTTGGAGGAGGGTGAAGAGTGGGGGGTCTCAGGAGGGAGAGGGGGATTGGGATGTTAAGGGAGAGCAGGGTTAGGGGAGGATGAGGAATCAGAGGAATGGATGGACGATGAGGGGTAGAGGGATGTTTGGGAGTCAATGGGAGGAAAGGGGGTAGTGGAGGAATAGGATATGATCCCTGGTGAGTAAATAAAGAAAGTCCAGAAAGATGGATCAAGATAAGGAAATGGAGAAGGCCCAGGGAGATGCAGACATCCCACCTCTCCCAGAAGTTCAGGGAGTCTCCTGCATATTGATAGCGGCTCCCTGATGCCTGGAAATTATATACGATATCCTGGAAATTAATTTTTTTGAGAGCGAGAGAGCGCGCCATGGCAGAGTGTTCCAAAAGAAAATATAAAACGTACGTCACCCCAGACTACACCAAAGTGTACCCCTGCCTAATAGGGGTCAAAAATAATGACAGTGTTGCTCGCTGCACTGTTTGCAACAGTGACTGTTCTATTGCCCATGGTGGGTTAAATGACTGTAAAAGACATGTTGAGGTGAGTTTAACAAGTGTCATTCGTTCATTAGCATAGCTAATGTTATTTAAACTAACAACACATGAAAGTTGCTGGTGAACGCAGCAGGCCAGGCAGCATCTCTAGGAAGAGGTGCAGTCGACGTTTCAGGCCGAGACCCTTCGTCAGGACTAATTCAGTTGCTTGAATTTCCAGCATCTGCAGAATTCCTGTTGTTTGTTATTTAAACTAGCTGGCTAGCTGCTAAGGAGCTACTCTATTGCAGACATCCCACCTCTCCCGGAAGTTCCTGGAGTCTCCCACAAATTGATGGTGCTACCTCCCTGAGATGAGTTTTTACAGGGTGGAATGTCTGGAGGTGGATCCAAGGTGAGGAAATAGAGAAGGGCCAGGGAAATGGATCCAAGATGGGGAAATGGAGAAATCCCAGAGAGATGGATCAGGGTGAGGAAACGCAGATGGCCCAGATCAGATTTGACCTTAAGTGCTTCAGGGTAAATGGTATCTAAGCCTTCTTTGAGGTGTCAGGGTGCTGTTTACATCAGCACATTTGACAATGAAAGTGAAAAATGTGTTATGTATTTTATTGTTTCATTGTCTGTGTTTCTCTTGTAGTTTTTTCCTAACCAAGGACAGCATTGGAAAGGTAAATTCTCACATATTTTCATGTTTTAAATTCAAAAAATTCACTTTTCTGAGCACTGTTGCTTACTGGTTTATTCCTTTATATTGTGTGTTTGCCCTTCGTAACATGGCTGAGGTTGAAAACCTGGGATGAGGTTGAGGCTAGGGCAAGGAGGAAATCCTTGAGCCACAGACGTCTGTGGAGGTCAAGTCATGGGTATATTTAAAGCGGATGTTGATAGGTTCTTGATGAGTCAGGGTGTTGAAGGTTATGGGGGAAAGGCAGGAGAATAGGGCTGAGAGGGATAACAAATCGGCCAGGAAGGGATAGTGAACCTGACTCAATGAGCCGAATCAGGGCCTGTAGCTTATGGTCGGAAGCTACTACAACCGAGGCTTCCTCTCGTTTTGTTTACAGCTGCACTGAGCAGGAAATTTTTACATAACCTGAAAACTGTGCAGCAGTTTAAATGTTTTTTTTTGTAATATGCATACTGTGAATATTTAGAATGAAAACTGAAAAATTGCATACTTGTGATTTTATTCACTAATTGAAGGGTATAACGAAATACAGTACAATAAAGAAAATCTTTCACGTTTTGTAAACTTTCTCTAACTGCATCCAATTCCAGCTGCATGGCAACAATGGCTACGTGTGTGGGAGCATTTCAGTTATTGCGAGGTCACCCACCTGTGCCACTTAGAGGGAGCAGTGACTACATCTAAATACATCTAAATTGGTTGAGTCCAGTTAAGCCTGTACCTGGAGCTTTGCAGAGTTCTTCTCCTCACATTACTGAAGGAACCAAAAAACGTATCAGAGGGGGTATATTGGCAGCACGTATAATAAGATTGGAATGATACAGTGAGATTAGCATGGCCATTTTGCAGGGATGACATGCAAATTCGTGAAATATTCTATATTTTTTACTGAAAGCATTGGCTATGAATGTAAGAATGAAAAGGGCATTGCACATTTTTTTCTCTTGTAAGTTATTTTTATTGTGAATAAAATTTATTTTATACAAATGAGGGTGTAAATGGGTCTGTTAGAAAGATGCCATAACTGACTTGTATAAGTAAGGTTTCTTTTCTCTAGAAAAGAGTTCTCAAGATAGAGGGCTTTAAGGTTTGATGGGGGAGCTGTAGAGAACATACTTTATTTTGCAGGTGAGACTAGAACTTGAGAGTGTAAGCATATATTTAAAATGGGGGTTGATAGGTTTTTGATTAGTAAGGATGTTGAAGGTTATGGGGAAAAGAAAGGAGAATGGGGTTGAGGGGGATAATAAATCAGCCATGTTAGAATGGCAGAATAGACTTGATGGGCTGAATGGCCTAATCCTGCTCCTATGTCTAATGATTATACAGCAGTCACTGATAATCCACTGATCACTGAGGAAAAATTTCCCTCCTCAGAGAGAGGTGAAGATGTGGAACTTGTTCCCACAGGAAGTTGGGACAAGTAACATTGATGCAGTTACTGGAATTGAATTATTGTCACAAGTCCCAAGGTACAGCAAAAGGCTTGTCTTCAGATTCATTAATTTATTACATAAACATCAAAACATACAGTGATATTCTGACATTAGTTTGCACTAATAGCCAACACGATCTAAGAATGTGATGGAGGCCGCCTGCAAATATCACCACATGTTCCACACCAACGTAGTATACCCATCATGTTTGTCAGACAAACACAAAACACGACAAGCAACAAAACAACCACAGCAAAGCCAACCTCATTCCTTCCTCCCACCCACCCATTCACATGGACAGTCCTGAGCTCTAGGTTTCAGACATCGAGCTTTGACTGGCACACTGTTCATACAGATTAATTCATTACACAGTTCATTGTGGTAATGCAAGGTGAACCAATTATGCAGAATAAAGTATATCAGCTACAGAGAAAGTGCAGTGCAGGTTAAAGAGCACAAGGAAGAAAGGAAAAGGCTGATACGTTGATGGGGTAGGAGGAGATGAGTTGGGCAGAAGTAACTGCAGAAGCCTAAGAAGTATATTAACCTGCCTTAAATTCTTAAGGAAGCCATCTGTAAGAGGGCAAGTTTATACATTTCCATTTCTTTTCACTCCAGAACCGAGCACAAGCAGCCACAGAATTACTGCAGGAGCTGAATAGTGACGTCAGTGGAAACTCCGTGGATGAGGTGAACACAATACTAAATGACGTTGTTGTTGTTCCTTTCCGCGCGGTGTGGCAACATTGCCAGTCCTTTAGGCATTTGTTTGTTTTTTTTTAAGAGGCCAAGTTGCTAGTTTGACACTCAACCTGGCATGGATAGAAAGCGTGTAAGGAACTGGCTGGATTTGAACCTGGGACCACTTGCCTCGAAGTATGGTGTGAATGCCACAACGCTGGCTGTATTACTGATGACACGATGATACTTTGTTATGAAATGTTGGTATCACACAGTCCTTGGTATTGAAAACTTATTTCACAGTCAGTTTCTAGTTACTGATTCTATTCAGTTATTCCACACAATGCAGTAGATTCTAGTTCATTGGGGCAACTCTTAAGAGCAAAAACTAATTGAGAAAATAGCCAGAATTCTCTTTGTTATGCTGCTTCATTTGGACAGGAGACTATTGGCGACCAGTTTCTAACTAGCATCAGTCACCTGCACTTTTATGGCCGTTTGACACTAAGTCATGCTGAGAGTGAACGGTTTTTAAGCAGCTTTAGTTGACTGTGTAGTGTTCAAATAGCAGTGATTTTTGTCACTGATAGTTGGTGAGAAATAAGCAGCAAGGCAATTCAGAACTGTTTTGCTGTCTGCGATTTCAAGCATTCAGGCGAGGTGCCGGAAACGGCTGTAAGTGAAAATGAAACTATTTCAACGAGTTAAGAAGTACAAGGAATTTGAAGGTATTGACAATTATCTTGAGTGTTACAATGAAACTGAAGATTTGGAGGATACAATCATTCAAAGCATTGTATGAAGGAAGTCCATATCTGCACTAGTCTGATTTTGTTTGTTTACAGTCAATCAAAAGAACATGACAGCATACACTGGATTAATTGCTTCATCAATAACTATTAGGAATTAATACAGTTTTATAGTACTGTAGTAGTATTGATAGTGTTCTAAGTTCTGTATTTTATTTAAATACATAATTTGTTTTTCAGTTAAACAAGTTTGCCTTTTTTTATACCGTGTTAACTACTTGAAACTTTGGCTAACTAGGGCAGCCACTTAATTGGGCCAAAATGCACTGGTCCCAATGTGTCATAATTAACCGGAATTTGCTGTAAATTGTTTCCATTGCCCACAGAATTAGTAACTAGAAAACTGTGGTCAATAAAACCATGGAGGAGACAGGGCAGCAGAGCGACACAGCTGCTAGAGTTAATGGCTCACATCTCCAGTGACCTGAGGTCAGTCCTGACCTCCAGTGCCGTCTGTATCCCCTGTGACAACATGGATTTCTTCCAGATGCTTCAGTTTTCTGCCACACTCAAAAAATATTTGTAGATTGGTAGTTGATTGATTTCTGCAAATTGTCCTTGCGTGGTGGAGTGGCAGAATATGAGGTGTGTATGGGGGAGAATATGATGAGAATGAAATGAGTTCGGGAATGATTAATGTAGATACAGGCGTTTGTGGGTAGACACAGATGCTGTGGGCTGGAAGGCCTGTTTCTCTGCTATTTCTCTCGACGACTCTACACAACGAGCTGATTTCAGAATCCAGTTTATTATCACTGGCTCCTATTTTGTGAAGTCTGTTGTTTTGCAGTTGCATTGCAGTGCAAATGCAAAATATTGTGATAAATTACAAAAGAAATAGTGCAAAAGAAAAATATTGCTTGTGGGTTCATGGTACCTGAAAGGATGGTGGAAGGTTCAAGAAGAACTTCCAGAAATGGGAATAAGTAAGGGAAAGTATCAACAAAAAGAGATTCTGCAGATGTTGTAAATCCAGAGTAACACAACAGATCAGGCAGCATGTATGGAGGGGAATAAACGGTTGCTGAGTTTCCCCTAGGATTTTGTGTGTGTAATTATAGGAAAACAAAGTTTTATTGTCCTCTTGTGAGAAATGAAGAAATGGCCAAAGTAGGTCGCAGTAATGGGCCAAATGGCCTCCTGTACTGTGAACATCTACTTCCCTCTGCTACAAATGTTACTCAATCCATAATGTACAGTATGAGCAATTTGTTTTTATTCCAATTTATCATCACCGTCATTCTATACCATGTCGTATGACATGGGCGATCATGATCTTTCCATGACCATGATTGTTCTTGGCAAGTGTTTCTATAGTAGTGGTTTGCCTTTACCTCCTTCTGGGTAGTGTCTTTGCAAGATGAGTGACCACAGCCATTATCAATACTCTTCAGCAATTGTTTGCCTGGCATCTGTGTTCACATAACCAGGACTTGTGATGAGTACCAGCTGCTCATACAACCAACCACCAGCTTCACTTGACCCTGATCTGGGGACTAAGCAAGGGCAACACCTTGCCATGGCTGACTTGCAGGCTGGCGGAGGAAAGGAGTGCCTTACACTTGCTTTGGTAGAGACATATCTCTACCCCGCCTCCGATTAAAAGGGTTGAATGGGGAGGGAGTCAGTAGAGGCGGGGGGGTGCATGTGCTGTTGGAGAGGTGTATTATTTATCAGAATGGGTGAGTCCCTCCACATGGTGCCACGTTCCTCATCAGAAATGGCAGATGGAGATTTTGGTTCATCTAGTTTGTCTGGATTAAGGGATGACACTGGCAAAGTAGAAGTTGTACCCAACCATTCATTGCTCTTAGTCCAGTAAAAAGTCAGTTCATATGTGGGACTGGAGTCACAGAGGCCAACAAGGCAAGAATGACATGTTAACTTTCCTGAAGGGCCATCAGGGTTTGTACACCGCTGTTGGTTCCATGAAGGGTGGGAGAATGTGAGATTTGCAGTTAAAGTGATATGTTCTTTGTGTTTAATTTTGTGGGGCGGCATGGTAGTGTAGCTGTTAGTGTAATGCTGTTATAATGCCAGTGACCCGGGTTCAAAAGGTATGATTTGCGGAGGGCTATTCCAAGGGCGAAGAAACAATTTAGAATGAGGTTGGAGGCGATATCAGATGCACGGCAACTCTGGCAGGATCTGCAAGACATTACTTCCCACAAAGAGAAACCCAATAGTATGAATGGCAGTGATGTTTCACTACCAGATGAACTCAACGCCTTCTATGCACTCTTTGAAAGGGAGAACACAACTACAGCTTTGAAGATCCCTGCTGCACTTGATGACCCTGTGATCACTGTCTCAGAGGCCAAGGTTAGACTGTCTTTAAAGAGAATGAACTCTCGCAAGGCAGAAGGTCCTGATGGAGTATCTGGTAAGGCTCTCAAAACCTGCGCCAACCAACTAGTGGGAGTATTCAAGGTCATTTCAACCTCTCACTGCTATGGGCAGAAGTTCCCACTTGCTTCAAAAAAGCAACAATTATACCAGTGCCTAAGAAGAATAATGTGGGTTGCTTTAATGACTATCGCCCGGTAGCATTCACATGGACAGTGATTAAATGCTTTGAGAGGTTGGTTATGACTAGACTGAACTCCTGCCTCAACAGGGACCTGGACCCATTGCAATTTGCCTATCGCCACAATAGGTCAATGACAGACACAATCTCAATGGCTCTTCACACGGCTTTAGATCACCTAGACAACACAAACACCCACATCAGGATGCTGTTCATCGACTATAGCTCAGCATTTAATACCATCATTCCCACAATCCTGACTGAGAAGTTGCAGAACCTGGGCTTTTGTACCTCCCTCTGCAATTGGATCCTCGACTTCCTAACCGGAAGACCACAGTCTGTGCGGATTGGTGATAACATATCCTCCTCGTTGACGATCAACACTGGCACACCTCTGGGGTGTGTGTTTAGCCCACTGCTCTACTCTCTGTATACAAATGACTATGTGGCTAGGCATAGCTCAAATACCATCTACAAATTTGCTGACGATACAACCATGTTGGTAGAATTTCAGGTGGTGACGAGAGGGCATACAGGAGTGAGATATGCCAACTAGTGGAATGGTGCCACAGCATCAACCTGGCACTCAATGTCAGTAAGATGAAGGAGCTGATTATGGACTTCAGGAAGGATAAGATGAAGGAGCACATACCAATCCTCATTGAGGGATCAGAAGTGGAGAGAGCAGCTTCAAGTTCCTGGATGTCAAGATCTCTGAGGATCTAACCTGGTCCCAACATATTGATGTAGTTATAAAGAAGGCAAGACAGCGGCTATACTTTATTAGGAGTTTGAGGCGATTTGGCATGTCAACAAATATACTCAAACACTTCTATAGATGTACCGTGGAGAGCATTCTGACAGGCTGTATCACTGTCTGGTATGGAGGGGCTACTGCACAGGACTGAAAAAGCTGCAGAAGGTTGTAAATCTAGTCAGCTCCATCTTGGGTACTAGCCTACAAAGTACCCAGGACATCTTTAGGGAGCGGTGTCTCAGAAAGGCAGCGTCCATTATTAAGGACCTCCAGCACCCAGGGAATGCCCTTTTCTCACTGTTACCATCAGGTAGGAGATACAGAAGCCTGAAGGCACACACTCAGCAATTCAGGAACAGCTTCTTCCTCTCTGCCATCCAATTCCTAAATGGACACTACCTCACTTTTTTTAATATACAGTATTTCTGTTTTTGCACATTTTTAAAAATCTATTCAATATTTGTAATTGATTTACTTGTTTGTTTATTATTGTTTTATTTTATTTCTTACTATTATTTATTTTTCTCTCTGCTAGATTAGATTAGATTATGAGGACACACAGTCCTCCTTTATTGTTATTTAGTAATGCATGCATTAAGAAATGATATAATATTCCTCCGGTGTGATATCACAGAAACACAGGACAGACCAAGACTGACAAACTAACAAAAACCACATAATTATAACATATAATTACAACAGTGCAACAATACCATAACTTGATGAAGAACAGGCCATGGCACAGTAAAACTGCTTCACAGTATTGAACTGCTGCTGCTAAGTTAACAAATTTGATGTCACATGCCAGTGATAATAAACCTGATTCTGATTCTGTCTGTAAGGAGTTTGTACATTCTTTCCATGACCGCATGAGTTTCCCACATGAAAGGGTTTAAGAACACAGCCCTGGAGAGAGCCTGAGAAGCTGACTTACTCCCTGTGCTCATTTTCAGAGTGTAGACCAGCTGCTTGAAAATGATCCCACGTTCTTCCATGGATTCAGTATCGTTATCGCCACTCAACTCCCAGAGAGGTAAGCAACTCCTACTTCCTCCTCCCTCCATTCCCCACTCTGGCATCTTACTTCCTCCAGTCATCCGATACAGTGCCAGAATCTACAAAGATCATTGTTAATGCCTCCGCAATCTCTCCAGCTACTTCCTTCAGAACCCAAGGGTGCATCCCATCAAGTCCAGGAGATTAATCTACCCTCAGACCATTAAGCTTCCTGAGCGCCTTCTCAGTCATGATTTTCACTGCAAATACTTCACTGCCTTGACACTCTTGAATGTCCAGTATACTGCAGATGTCTTCCACTGTGAAGACTGATGCAAAATATGCATTCAGTTCCTCTGCCATCTCTGCGTCTCTCATTACAATATCTCTAGCGTCATTTTCTATTGGTCCTATATCTACCCTCAACCCTCTTTTACCCTTTATATATTTAAAAAAGCTTTTAGTATCTTGTTTGATATTAGTCACCAGCTTCCTTTCATAAGTCATCTCTTCCTTCCTAATGACCTTCTTAGTTTCCTCTTGCAAGTTTTTAAAAGCTTCCCAATCCTCTATCTTCCCACTAGCTCTGGCTTCCTTGTATGCCCTCTCTTTTGCTTTTACTTTGGCTCTGACTTCACTTGTCAGCCACGATGATGTCCTTCTTCCATTTGAAAATTTCTTCTTATTTGGAATATATCTGTCTTGCACTTCCCTCATTTTTCGCACAAACTCTAGCCATTGCTGCTCTGCTGTCCTTCCTGCTAGTGTCCCTTTCCAGTCAACCTTGGCTAGTTCCCCTCTCATGCAATTGTAATTTCCTTTATTTCACTGAAATACCGACACATTGGAATTTAGTTTCTCCTTCTCAAATTACAAAGTGAACTCAGTCATATTGTGATCAGTGTTCCCTAAGGGTTCCTTAACCTTAAGCTCTCTTATCACCTCCAGATCATTGCACAGCAGCCAATCCAGCACAGCTGATCCCCAGGTGGGCTTAACAACAAGCTGTTCTAAAAAACCATCCCTTAGACATTCTACAAAATCTCTCTCTTGAGGTCTAGTACTGGCCTGGTTTTCTCAATCCACTTTCATGTTAAAATCCCCAATGATTATCATGACATTGCCCTTCTGACTTGCCTTTTCTATCTCCTGCTGTAATTTGTAATCCACATCCTGGCTGCTGTTTGGAGGTACTTTTACCCCTGCCATTTCTTAACTCAACCCATAAAGACTCTACACCTTCAGATCCTATGTCATTCCTTTCTAATGACTTAATATTACTTCTTGTACACAGGGCCACACCACTCCTTCTGCCTACTAACCTATCTTTACCATACACTGTATATCCTTGGACGTTCAGCTCCCAATGGCAGCCATCCTTCAGCCAAGTTTCAGAGGTGGCCACAACATCATATTTGCCGATCTGTAGCTGAATTTCAAGATCGTCCATTTTATTTCTTGTGCTGCATACATTCAAATACAACATTTTCAGTATTTGTTGCTTTCTTTTTTAACTGCACCACGCCTCTACTGCCCTGTAACTCATTCCACTGACTGTGATTAAACCTCATCTCCTGCCTTTTCTTTCTATCGTCTCTATTCCACACTATTTTTGTTTTATTCCTGTTTTCCCCTTCCCCAGCCCTATCACTCCGGTTCCATCCCCCTGCCAAATTAATTTAACCCTCCCTAACAGCTGTATTAAACCTGCCTGCTAGGATATTGGACCCCTTTGCGTTCAGATGTAACCCGTCCTTTTTGTACCAGTCATCCCTCTCCCAGAAGATGCACCAATGATCCAGCAACCCGAAACCCTGCCCCCTACACCAGTCTCTCAACCACGTATTAATATGCCTGATCATGCTATTCTGTGCTCATTAGCATGTGGCACAGGCAGCAATCCTGAGATTACTATCTTGGAGGTCCTGCTTTTCAGCTTCCTACCCAACTCCCTGAATTCTCTCTTCAGGACCTCCTCCCTTTTTGTGCCTATGTCATTGGTATCAACGTGTACTAAGACTTCTGGCTGTTCACCCTCTCCCTTCAGAATACTCTGCACCTGATCCGAGACATCCCGTACCCTGGCACCTGGGAGGCAACGCAGCATGCGGGTATCTCTATCAGGCTGACAGAACCTCCTGTTTGTTTCCCTCACTGTGGAATCCCCTATGACTACTGCATTTCTCCTCTTCCTCTCTCCCTTCTGCGCCAGAGAGCCAATCGCCGTGGTTATCCTCTGTCAGGTCACCCCCCTCAACAGCATCCAAAATAAGATAACAATTACTGAAGGATGTGGTCACAGGGGTGCTCTCTACTATCTGAGCTCTTCCCATCCCTTCCCTGACTGTCACCCACGTATCTAACTCCTGTGTAATTAAAATGAAAACTTGCTCCTCCCATATCTCCTTTGAACTTCCCCCTCTCACCTTGCATGTTTGCCCTCTAGTATTTGGTACAAAATAAGCTTCCATCCATCTATTCTATATATGTCTCTCATAATCTTATAAACTTCTGTCTGGTCTCCCCTCCACCTCCGTTGCTCCAGAGAAAACAAACATATTCGTCCAACCTCTCCTTATAGTACATTCCCTCCAATTCAAGTGGCAGCCTGGTGAACGTACACTCTCTCCAGACACTCCATGCGCTGTACGTGGTACTGTTAACTGGTAACGTCCTACTCATTCTATTTGTTTGCTAACACTAGTTCGTTGCTGCATTTGTCGAATGTTCTTTGGGCTGCTGATGTTCCACTGCTGGTGTGTAGGACGTACGGTCTGGTCGGCTACATGAGACTGGCTGTGAAGGAGCACCCAGGTCAGTACCTAAAGCATCATTCTACTTCTCAGTCATTGTGACCAAATCTCCCGAGGCACTTCTAATTTGTGCTACGTAACCGGCAACAATGAATATTAATCGAGACAGGTTTTATAAAAACAACCAAATATTTATTAAACACGTATAAACGATAAAGGAAAAAAAAACAAAGGAAAACTTTAACCGGAGGTTAAACAAGTACGCAGCCGTTCATCAACTCCACTCAGCTCTGGCTCTTAAAGCGTTAAATGCGAAAACAGTTCTTAAGGCGACACAGTCAGAT
This sequence comes from Mobula hypostoma, assembly GCF_963921235.1. Classification (NCBI taxonomy): domain Eukaryota; kingdom Metazoa; phylum Chordata; class Chondrichthyes; order Myliobatiformes; family Myliobatidae; genus Mobula; species Mobula hypostoma. Next base: position 74,988,639 of record NC_086110.1, on the reverse strand, counting down.
ACAGTTCTTAAAATGATAACTTCAAAAGTCCAACAGTTTTACGCATTCAATTGGGAGAGACTTCTCTGGAGAACGATTTCTTCACCGACGCACCTTTACTGCCGGTTCTGTCCACAGGATTTCCAATACCGAAAATAAACAGTTTAAATTGACTGACCTTAAATTCCTTTTCGAGAGGGAGAGCCTTTGCATGAACTCGTTGCTCTTTTACAAGAGTTCTCAATGCAGCTTCTCTTCATCGAAGACTCAATAAGGTCAATCCTTCATTAAACTGCCCGAACGATGCCGACTTCTCTCAATCCGTCACTTCGATGAATTCTTCACTCTCCCTTCAAAACTGTCGGAATTGAATAAATTGGCACTTCCAACCACAAATTCCCAGTCCAAGTAATATGGAATCTTTCAACAGAACGTTTTAAAAATGAAACTGCGTCACAAAAACAAACGCAACAGAAATGGAGGCACAACACGTGCTACCTGGAAATCTACAAACTCAAAAATCCACTGCGTCACCTGAGTCGACCCTTATATAGTCACGGGGCACATGTCATCACGTGACCTCACATCAGCGGGAAAATCACATCAGGTGACCTCCAAAAGACCATTACAGCATTCTCACAAAAAAAAACAGATCTCCTTGAGCATGTAACACCTCCCTCCAAAAAAAAATTTTTGGTCTCTTGAAGAACAAAAATTTAACAATTTATACAAAAAAAATACAAAGGTATAAAATTTACAAAATACACAATATATACAATCTTATCTTTCAGCCCTTTACAAACTAATGTACAGTAGGAGTGTTACAAATGATAAAACATCACTCAAAAAAAACAAATTTTCATTGTACATTTAACATCTAGACAGTCAGTGATCACATTATCTTTACCCTTGATATGAGTGATCAAAATATTATACTCCTGTAACATTAAGCTCCAATTTAATAATCTTCTATTTTTGTTTTTCATCTTACTTAAAAACACCAATGGATTGTGATCGGTATGAACTGTGAGTGGTTTATGCGTAGAGCTAACATATACTTCAAAATGTTGCAAAGCTAAAACAAGAGATAACAATTCTTTTTCTATTGTTGAATAATTTCTTTGATGAGCATTAAATTTCTTAGAAGAATAAGCTACCGGACGATCAACTTCATCACCATCATCTTTTTGAAGCAACACTTTTCCTGTAGCTTCACCACTAGCATCTACAGCTAACGAAAATGGTTTTTCAAAGTCAGGAGATTTAAGTACAGGTTGACTACATATTATAGCTTTCAATTTATCAAATGCCTCCTGACAAGACTCTGTCCAAATAAACTTCTCATTTTTCTTCAAGAAATTAGTTAATGGAAGAGCAATGTTTGCAAAATCCTTACAAAATTTTCTGTAATATCCCACCATAACCAAGAATCTTCTGAGGGTTTTTCTACCAGTGGGAGTGGGTACTTCCAAAGTTGCCTGAACTTTTGCTTGAACAGGTGCTAATTTCCCCTGACCCACAACATAACCAAGGTAAGTTACTGTGGCATGACCAAATTCACTTTTGGATAAGTTAATAGTTAAATTAGCTTTTGAAAGTCTCTCAAATAATTTCTCCACCGCCGCAATATGTGCTTTCCATGTATTATTCCCTGTAACCAGTTCATCAATATAGGCATCCGTATCTTTTAATCCCTGAATCACGCCATTAATCATCCTCTGAAAAGTACTTGGTGTATTCTTCATCCCAAATGGAAGAACATTATATTCATATAACCCAGATGGGGTTACAAATGCTGAAATCTCTCTACCTATATCTGTCAATGGAACATACCAATAACCTTTTAACAAATCAATTTTTTTAAGGAATTTGGCCTGTCCAACTTTATCCACACAATCATCTACCCTAGGGATTGGATATGCATCAGTCTTTGTCACAATATTCACCTTCCTATAATCCGTACAAAACCTAATACTATTGTCTGGCTTAGGCACCATAACACATGGTGAACTCCAATTCAAATTAGAATGTCTAATAATATCATTTTCTAACATGTACTTAATTTCCTGTTCAGCAAGTTCACATTTTTCTCTGTTCATCCGATATGGATGTTGTTTTATGGGTTTTGCATCTCCCACATCTACATCATGTGTAGCTACGGTGGTTCTTCTAGGGACGTCTGGAAATAAATCTCTGTACTTAAAAATTAACTGTTTCATCTGCTATCTCTGTTCCGGCTGTAAATGAGCTAATTTTTCATCAATGTTTTCCAGAATTTTTGAATTTGGCAACCTGGCTGAAATAATGTTGAGTTTAAAATGAGTTTCAGATGAATCCTCTAGTAAGTTTTCAGCAAGATCAGCCTCATTATTAATCACAGTCATATTAGCAACTTCTCTTTCATAATAAGGTTTTATCATATTTATATGACACAACTGTGTTGTCTTTCTCCTATCTGGAAGAGCTTGTTCTTTTAATTTAACTATCTCAGGATCCCTACCCTGCTCTGCTATCATCGCCTTCTGAGATAAAGACAAATCTTCCTGATCAGACTTACCATCAAAATCCTGATCAAATAAGGTAGGTAAGAAAGTTTCTGATACATCCTCAAAATTTGAATCTTGATTTGAACTGTCATGGGTAACAACCACATCCTTTACATCTGTCTTTTTAGCCATAGCTCTTGTTACAACACAGGAAGAATCTGTGTTAGAATCCCTCTGTGGTTCCTCAGAATTTGAATTTATTGTCAAATGCACTTCAGGAAAAACTTGTCCACCTGCTAAATCATTCCCTAACAAAAGAGAAACATCATTCACAGGTAAACTAGATTGTAGTCCTACTTTAACAGCCCCTGTAACTAATCCTGACCTTAAATTTACTCTATGTAAATGTACTGGAATAAGGGCACTCCCTACTCCTCTTATATAATTTTCCTCACCAGTGTCAGACTCATCAGTAAATCTTAACACAGTACCTAATATTAGTGATTGTGAAGCTCCAGTATCTCTAAGTATCCTTATCGGTACTGCATTGGATTCTTCTTTCAAGGATACAAATCCTTCTGTTATAAAAGCCTCATATCCCTTCTTAACTTGGTCAGACTCTGACACATCGTCATTAATATTTTCGAAACCCTGTAGCTTTACAGGTTTTCCAGTATGCCGCACACAAGCATCTGGGGCCACTTCTTTCTCTTTCCGTTTCAATCGGAGGCAGTTAGCCACTACATGTCTAGGTTTCTTACAATAATTACAAATAATACCAAAATGTCTTTCCTTCACATGTCTCCCTTCATCCTTACTTTTCTCACTAACTTCAAATTTAATTTCTGATTTACCTTGACTCTCTGTGTTAGTTCTTCTTTTAAAAAATTTACTTGGAGAAAATTTACTCTTGTGAATTAAAACATACTCATCAGCCAATTTGGCAATCTCCTGCAATGTAGCAGTGTCCCGTTCATTTAAGTATGTTCTCACTTCAACAGGAATGCTTCTTTTAAATTCCTCCTGCAAAATCTGCTCTTTCAATTTATTATACTCCCCATTCACATTTTTAGAGGAAACCCATCTCTCAAAACACACAGATTTTTCATAGGCAAATTCCACATAAGTTTTTTCCACCGATTTCTTTAAACTTCTAAATCTTTCTCTATACGCTTCTGGAACCATCTCGTATGCTTTTAATATATTCTCTTTAATAATATCATAATCCAGTGCTTGCTCAGCATTTAAAGCTGTATAAACTTGTTGTGCCTTGCCTTTAATTACACTTTGTAACATCACTGGCCATTGGTCCTTCGGCCACTTGAAACTCAGAGCAACTGTTTCAAAATGCTGAAAATACGCATCCACATCAGTTTCATTAAATGGAGGAGCCAAAACAACCTCACGACTAGCAATAAATTGTTTTGTAGAACCAGAAGACTGATTCCCAGACCTTATTTTCTCCATCTCTAGCTCAAATTTCCTCTGGTTTTCAGCTTCTCTTTCTCTCATTTCCACTTTAAATCTTTCAAACTTTAATTGTTCAAGATGCAACTGCATTTCCAGATTACTCAGTGGAAACTTATCTAACACCACGTCCTCAAAATATTCCAAATTAATATGTTCAACAATTTTCCTTTGTACGAAAGCCTTGGTAGAATTTCTCGTAATTCCTTTAATATCCAACTTCTTAGCAATCTCCAATACCACAGGTTTTCTCGCATTCTCTAAAAATTCCGAGTCAGGCGCCGTCAAAAACTCGTCAATATCCATTGTTGCCAAATACAACACACACACACCAATCAAACCAAAAAAAATCAGGTATTCCCTTTTAACAAATCAAAATGGCAACTACCAGCACTTAAACTCAAAATCGGAACATATCACGGCCGAGCCCCCACAAAATTATGTTACGTAACTGGCAACAATGAATATTAATCGAGACAAGTTTTATAAAAACAACCAAACATTTATTAAACACGTATAAATGATAAGGAAAAAAAAACAAAGGAAAACTTTAACCGGAGGTTAAACAAGTACGCAGCCGTTCATCAACTCCACTCGGCTCTGGCTCTTAAAGCGTTAGATGTGAAAACAGTTCTTAAGGTGATACAGTCAGGTACAGTTCTTAAAGTGATAACTTCAAAAGTCCCAACAGTTTTACGCATTCAATTGGGAGAGACTTCTCTGGAGAACGATTTCTTCACCGATGCACCTTTACTGCTGGTTCTGTCCACAGGATTCCCGATGCCGAAAATAAACAGTTTAAATCGACTGACCTTAAATTCCTTTTAGAGAGAGAGAGAGCCTTTGCATGAACTCATTGCTCTTTTACAAGAGTTATCTCAATGCAGCTTCTCTTCAACGAAGACTCAATAAGGTCGATCCTTTATTAAACTGCCCAAACGATGCCGACTTCTCTCGATCCTTCACTTCGATGAATTCTTCACTCTCCCTTCAAAACTGTCGGAATTGAGTAAATTGGCACTTCCAGCCACAAATTCCCAGTCCAAGTAATATGGAATCTTTCAACAGAACGTTTTAAAAATGAAACTGCGTCACAAAAACAAATGTAACAGAAACGGAGGCACAACACGTGCTACCTGGAAATCTACAAACTCAAAAATCCACTGCGTCACCTGAGTCGACCCTTATATAGTCACGGGGCACATGTCATCACGTGACCTCACATCAGCGGGAAAATCACATCAGGTGACCTCCAAAAGACCATTACAGCATTCTCACAAAAAAAAACAGATCTCCTTGAGCATGTAACATTTGTGTTGTGGAAAATGTATTGACTGGCTGCATAATGGGAACACCAATGCCTTTGAATGGAAAATCCTACAAAAGTTAGTGGATTCTGCCCAGTATGTAATGGGTAAAGCTTTCCCAATCATTGAGCACATCTACATGAAACGCTGTTGTAGGAAAGCAGCATCTATCATCAAAGATGCTCATCACTCTGGCCGTGCTCTTTTCCCACTGCTGCTATCAGGCGGAAGGACCTGCACCACTAGGTTCAAGAACTGTTACAACCCCACAACCATCAGGCTCTTGAACAAAAGAGAATAATTACACTCAGTCCTGATGAAGGGTCGCAACTTGAAATGGTGACTGTTTACTGTTCCATAGATGCTGCTTGGCCTGCTGAGTTCCTCCAGCATTTTGTGTGTGTTACTTTGGTTTCCAGCATCTGCAGATTTTCTCTTGTTTATTGTTCACTGATTTATTGAGATGCTTCTACACCCAATGATCTCACTTTATGACTTTTTCATGTTATTTTATGCTCTCGTTATTTACTGCTATTTATTTATAGTTGCATTCAACAGTTTGATATCTTCTATGCCCTTGCTCTTTCATTGATCCTGTTTACAATTACTGTTCTATAGATTTGTTGAGTATGCCTGTAGGAAAAAGAATCTCAGGGTTGTATGTGATGACATGTATGTACTCTGATAATAAAAATTTTACTTTGAATTTCTCAATTTAAATCCAATGTTCTGTAGGTATGTTGCCATCGTAATGTTTCAGGGAATTGTAACAAGTTGGACTAGTGTCCAATGTTGTGAAGATTTTATTATGAGAAGTCAAAGTTGAGTTTATTGTCATCTGCAAAAGTACATGTATACACCGATGCATACTTACTTGCAACAGCATCACAGGCACATAAGCAGTATTCACAAGAAAAAAAACAAATTAAGCATAAGTTATACACAATATTTACAAGTAAGAACACAATTAGAATGGAAAAGAAACACTTTAGAGCACAGTGTTCATAGCACTGCTAAACTGTAGTGATTACAGTTTGTAAGTTGGTTTAGGAACTGAATAGTTGAAGGGAGAAGTAGCTGTTCTTGAACCTGGTGTTGTGGGACTTCAGGCTTGTGTACCTCCTGCCCAATGGTAGCTGGAAGAAGGTGGTGGGGATCTTTTGATAGATGTTGCCTTCTTGAGGCAGTGCCTCCTTGTACGTAGTACTGATAATTGGGAGGGGTGTGCCCGTGATATATTGAGCACAGTCCACTACTCTTTGCCGCCTCTTATGTTCCTGCACTTTCAGATTGCAGTACCATACTGTGGTAAAACCAGTCAGGATACTTTCAACAGTACATCTAGAAGTTTGTTAGAGCATTCAGTGCCAAACCGAACCTCCTTCACCTTCTAAGAAAGCAAAGATGCTAGCTCAATTTCCTTATATTGTATATGTGCTGGGTCCTGGGTAGGTCATGTCCATAGTAGATCCTCACAGCATGCCAAGGATTGAGGAGTAGTAGTGAAATTGTTGTTTCCACTGGTCTCCGTTTCATAGAAATTATCTTTGCTTCTCATCGCTACCTCTCCTCATTAACTACCATCAGGGTGGAGGTACGGGAGCCTGAAAACGCACACTCAGTGTTTTAGGAACAGCTTCTTCCCTCCACCATCAAATTTCTGTCCAGTCCATGAACACTACCTCTTACTTTGCTCTCTTTTTCCACTATTTATCTTTTAATATATTATTACAATTTATCATAATTTATATGTATTGCACTGAACTGATATTTCAGAACAACAAATTTCATGACATACAATACTTTAGTGATAATAAACCTGATTCTGATTCATTGTGTGTGGTGAAGTGAAGGCCTGGGTAATGGCGGAAACTTTTGTTTTCTTTCTAGTTGTGGAATCCCACCCAGACAATGCGCTGGAAGATCTGAGACTTGACAAGCCTTTCCCACAACTGAAGCGTCATGTTCAGGAGTATGACCTGGATAATATGGACAAAAAGGTACAGTAGCAAGCATTGCAGCAAAATAGTGATGTGGTGATATTATCTGTATGGATAGCAATCAACTAGAAACCAGTTTATCAATTTAACAATTGAAGGAGACTGAAGCCCCACACTCAACATTTTAGGAACATCTTCTTCCCCTCTGTCATCAAATTTCTCAATAATCCATGACCACTATCTCACTATTCCTGTTTCCCACTATTTATTTTTCATTGTGACTTAATAGTATTTTTTTTATGTCTTGCGCTGGACTGCTGCTGTAAAACAACAAATTTCACGACATATGTCAGTGATAATAAGCCTGATTCTAATTAACAACATTACTTTCAACAATTTAATGTTTGCATTAATAAAAAGACAAATAATAGCATTTAACTTTGCATTTTGTGTTCATTTGGGGTAGTTGTTGTGATATAACTTCTAATGTTTTTTCTGTAAACACTGCAGGACCATAGTCACACGCCATGGATAATTTTGGTAGCCAAGTACCTGGAGAAGTGGCGTCAAGAGGTATGATGTTGATTTCTTGTTGATATCACCTGAAACTTCTCATTGTAAACAGGGCATATAGTTGTGCACATATTAAAAAATAATTTAAATGCGTCTTGCTAACATATATTTTCAATGTGACTGTTAATCTGGAAGACAAGTATTGGTAACGTCTGCACAGTATTAATGTTACAGTCCTGTGTCTGCAGGGTGTTGGGATTAGGGTTACTTTTCTCTCTCTTATTTTAGAAACAGAGAAAACCTACAGCACAATACAGGCCCTTCAGCCCACAAAGCTGTGCCGAACATGTCCTTACCTGAGAAATTACCTAGGATTACCCATGGACCTCTATTTTTCTGAGCTCCATATACCTGTCCAGGAGTCTCTTAAAAGACCCTATCATATCCGCCTCCACCACCGTCACCGGCAGCCCATTCCATGCACTCTCCACTCTCTGAGTAAAAAAAAACTTACCCCTGATATCTCCTCTGTACCTACTTCCAAGCACCTTAAAACTGTGCCCTCTCGTGCTAGCCATTTCAGCCCTGGGAAAAATCCTCTGACTATCCACACGATCAATGCCTCTCATCACCTTATACACCTCTATCAGGTCACCTCTCATCCTCTGTCACTCCAAGGAGAAAAGGCCGAGTTCACTCAACCTATTCTCATAAGGCATGCTCCTCAATCCAGGCAACATCCTTGTAAATCTCCTCTGCACCCTTTCTATGGTTTCCACATTTTGCACTACTTGTTTAATTTACACACAGGCACACACGCAGATGCACGCACACGCAGACACATAAACACACAGACGCATAGATATAGGCACACACGTGACTTCGGCCTGCACCCCGCCTTGTACAGCTGGGTTCTGGACTTCCTGTCAGATCACCAGCAGGTAAGGATGGGCTCCCTCACGTCTGCCCTTCTGACCCTCAACACAGGAGCCCCCCGAGCCCCCTCCTCTACTCCCTATACACCCACGACAGTGTTGCCATGCACAGCTCCAATCTGCTGATCAAATTATCAGATGACGTGACATTGATAGACCTTGTTTCCAACAATGAGGAGACAGCCTACAGAGGAGAAGTCAACCCTCTGACACAGTGGTGCCAAGAAAACAACCTCTCCCTCACTGTTGAAAAATGAAGGAGGAACTGAGACAGGAACTGAGACTCTATTGACATCAATGTGATTGTAGTTGAGAGGGTGAGTTTCAAGTTCCTTGGTATATACATCCCAGAGGATCTCACCTGGACTGTACATACTGGCTGTGTGGTGAAAAAGCACAATAGAGCCTCTTTCACTTAAGTTGTTTGAAGAAGTTTCTATAGGGGCACCATCAAGAGCATCCTCAGTGGCTGTGTCATTGCCTGGTATGGGAATTGTTTTACCCTCAATCGCAAGGCACTGCAGAGAGCGGTGTGTACAACCCAGCACATCTGTGGGATGTGAACTGTCCTCTATTCAGGACATTTACAGCAGTAGGTGCGTAAAATTGGCCCCGAGGATCATCAGGGAATCCAGCCACCCCAACCACAAACTGTTTCAGCTGCTTCCATCTAACATACTGTACTGGTACATTAAGACGAGGCTCTGGGACAGCTTCTTTCACCAGGCCATCAGATTTGTCAATACACATTGATCTGATTGCATATCTAACTGTACATACATGTATATAAAACAATTATGTATATAATCTTAGTATTTGGGCAATATCCTCCTACATTTCCCCTCTTTATATTGTACGTTGTACATTGCAACGGAGACACAACATAAAGATTTTTACTCCCTTGGATGTAAGAAATAAAATAAATACAAGTATACAGGTACAGGCACGTGCGCGCGCACGCGCACACACACACACACACACACACACACAGACACACACACACACAGACACACAGACACACATACCACATACACAGGCACACATACACGTTAAAAATGTTGGTTATGACCTTTAATTTTACCAATGGGAAAAATGGCTGAGTCACTGTCGTACAAGGGTGTTTATGAAGTGCATCAAAAATCAAACTTAGAAAAGTTAGTGGAAAACTGCCAGTATTTACAAAAAGGCATCTACAGGAAAACCCAATAATAGGTCCATACTGATTATTATTCAGTGTGAACTGCTGGTAGTCCCTGTCTCTCTCACTGAGGGTGATGAACTCCTTTGATTGGCACTAGGGCATACCTGCTTCAATTACCAACAAAGTGTACTTAGACTACACATAAATTAGAATATGATGCATCCCACAATGTAGTTACAATCATATTACAAAATAAACAGAAGTGTTTACATTAAATATTATAAATATATGTGTGAGTGTACGCATATATATGTGTGTGTATAATGTAAATATTACTGTAATTTATAGTTTTAATTATTCTAATTATTTGCTGCCACAAAATAACTCGCCAAATGTATTCCAGTCTTCTTCTTATCGTGTCCGCGGACAGTCTATTCCAGTGATATTAAACCTGATAGGGCAGAGGTAGGCAGCCATGGCTGACGAGGGAAGTTAAGGACTGCATAAAAGCCAAGGAAAGGGCATATAAGGTAGCAAAAGTGAGTGGGAATTTGGATGATTGGGAAGCTTTTAAAATCCAACAAAGTGCAAGTAAAAAGGCTATAAGAAGAGAAAAGATGAAATATGAGGGTAGACTAGCCAATAACATAAACCAGTTTTTTTCAGTTATATAAATAGTAAAAGGGAGGTGATGTTGATATTGGACCACTGGAAAGTGATGCTGGTGATGTAGTAATGGGGGACAAAGAAATGACAGATGTACTTAATGGGTACTTTGCATCGGTTTTCACTGCGGAAAACACTTGAGTGTGCCAGAAGTCCGTGATTGTCAGGGAACAGGAGTAAGTGCCATTGCGATACAAAAGAAAAAGTGCTAGGCAAACTCAAAGATCTTTCTTTTTCCAATATTTTTATTAATTTATATAGAAGAATACAGAGTACAGGAAAAAAATGTCAATACATTAAACTAAATCGCATATAAAGACTCCTTACCCTATATTCGTACAAATCAATTAGTTCGTAACATTGAAAAATAATGATTTTTTTTATATGAAAAAAACTAACCCACTACCAAAACTGAAGCTGATTAATAGAAGAAAAAAGAAAAAAGATTGTTAGTCATCATCTGTGCTTTAACAGCAAATCAAAGGTTTTGAAAATAATTCAGAAAGGGTCCCCACAATGTTTGAAAGTCTTGATTAGATTCAATGATTGAACATCGAATCTGCTCTAAATTTAAACATGACATCACATCACGTAACCATTGGGCATGAATAGGAGGGGCCACATCTTTCCATTTAAGCAAAAGCATCCTCTGGCCATAAGAGACATAAAAGCCAAAATGTGCAAATCAGATGGCTTCAAAATAATATCCTTTTCTCCAACAATACCAAATAAAGCAGTCAAAGGCTTGAAATTTACAAACGTACTTTAAAAAGTATCGAAAAGGTTTTGAAATACTTCTTTCCAATATTTTCCAAGACTTAGTCATGTACAAAACATATGAATGAGTGAAATATTTGAAATATTACAGAAAACCCTAGATCTAGATTCGAAAGACCTCTGCCTAATCAGAAATCTGTACTGGGAACAAACTGCCGCTGTAAGAATAGATGGAGAAGTGAGTCAGTTTAAGAAAATCAAGAGAGGCGTTAGACAAGGGTGTGTTTTCTCCCCTGATTTATTTAATGTGTACAGTGAAACAATATTACAAAAAATGAGATATCTTGGGAATCAAAGTTGGCGGTGAAAATATCAATAATTTCAGATATGCAGATGACACTGTGTTAATTGCAAGTACGGAACTACAAAACATAATTGATATAATTGTTGAAGAAAGTGCAAAAATGGGTCTATCTATCAATTGCAAAAAAGACAGAATGTATGGTGATATCCAAAAAGAAGGAGAATCCTATCTGCTGGCTGAGCATAAATGGGGAAGACGTAAAACAAGTAAAGAACTTTTGCTACTTAGGAAGCTGGGTGACATCAGGTGGCAGGTGCGACTTGGACATCAAAAGAAGAATAGGGATGGCAAAAGACACCTTTACGAGAATGAAGAGTATACTGACCAATACTAAAGTAGGCATGACAACCCGCCTCAGAGTACAGAAATGTTATGTTTATCCAGTCATATGGCTCAGAGTGTTGGACAATATCTAGTAACATGAGAAAACGAATTGTAGCAGCAGAGATGTGGTTTTTGAGGAGGATGCAAAGAATATCATGGACGAAACGAATATCTAATGAGGATGTCATAAACAGAGCAAGCACAAAAAGAGAAATAATGTATGAGATCATGAAAAGACAATGTAACTTCACTGGACATGTGATTGTGAAAGAGGAGTTAAAATGCACGGTAATTATGGGAAAGCTTGAAGGGAAGAAAGCAAGAGGAAGGCAAAGACAAATGATGATGGAGACAGCAGACAGAGAACTGGAAATGAATACCAATGAATTGATCCACTTGACCCGAAACAGGAGTGTGTGGGCCATGGCAGTCAAAGCTCAAACTGGGCATGGCACCTGATGATGGTGATGATGATGAGTGAAGCTTCTCCATTGTTACATTTATCACAATACAGAGATATATCTAAATAAAAATGAGACAACTTATCCTTAGTCAAATGGGGCCTATGGACCACTTTAAATTGAAGGAGAGAGTGACAGGCACATAACGATGAAGTGTTGATCAATTTAAAAATTTGATTCCAAGTTTCCTCAGAATTTGAAGTCTGTAAATTTTGTTCCAAAGATTTTTAATTTTATCTAAAGGAACACTTCTCATTCCCAACAGCATATTATAAATACTAGATATAGATCCATTATAAAAAGGTTTCAGATTAAAGATTACATCTAGTAGATTCTTATCAGGACTTTTAGGAAATTTACTTATTTGAGACTGTAAAAAATCTCATTTGTAGATATTGAAAAAAATGATCTAAAGTTTGGTAAGGCTAATCCTCCATTCTTTTTATCTTTCTGAAGATGAATTTTATTTAATCTAGAATGCTTATTCTTCCATATATGAGAAGATATAATAGAGTCAAGAGAATCAAAAAATGATTTAGGAATGAAAACCGGCAATGCCTGAAAAAGATATATAAATTTAGGTAATATATTAATTTTGATAAAGTTAATTTGACCGATTAACGATAACGAAATCAAAGGTCTTAGGTGGGTAAGTCACCTGGACCAGATGGATTACATCCCAGAGTCCTGAGAGAGGTTGCTGAAGAGATAACGGATGCATTGTACTGGAAGATTGCAATTGTCACCCCACTCTTTAAGAAGGGAGGAAGGCAAAAGAAAGGAAATTGTAGGCCAGTTAGCTTAACCTCAGTTAACACACATCAAAGTTGCTGGTGAACGCAGTAGGCCAGGCAGCACCTCTAGGAAGAGGTACAGTCGACGTTTCGGGCCGAGACCCTTCGTCAGTGGTTGGGAAAGTGTTGGCGTCGACTATTAAGGATGAGGTTTCAGGGTACTTGGAGACTAATGATAAAATAAGCCAAAGTCAGCATGGTTTCTGTACAGGGAAATCTTGCCTGACAAATCTGTTTGAGTTCTTTGAGAAAGTAACAAGAAGGGTGGACAAAGGAGAGGCAGTGGATGTTATTTACTTAGATTTTCAGAAGCCGTTTGATAAGGTGCCCTGCATGAGGCTGCTTAACAAGTCAAAATCTTATGGTGTTACAGGAAAGATACTGGCATGAATAGAAAAATGGCTGACAGGCAGAAGGCAGCGAGTGGGGAAAAAGGGGCTGCCAGTAACTAGTGGTGTTCCTCAGGGGTCAGTATTAGGACTGCTACTTTTCACATAGTTTGTTAATAATTTAGATAGCGGAATTGTTGTTTGGCAAAGTATGTGGATGATACAGAGATAGGTGGAGGGGTACGTAGTGCTGAGGAAACAATGCGGTTGCATCAGGACTTAACAAATTGGAAGAATGGGCAAAAAAAGGTGGCAGATGGAATAGTGGGAAATGTATGATAATGCATCTTGGTAAAAAGAACAATAGTGCGGAATAGTATCTAAATGGGGAGAAGGTTGAAACATTAGAGGTGCAGGGGGACTTAGGAGTTATAGTGCGAGACTCCCAGAAGGTTAATTTACAGGTTGAGTCTGAGGTAAAGAAGGCAAATGCAATGTTGGCATTTATTTCAAGGGGAATAGAATATATAAGCAAGGAGATGATGCTGAGGCTTTATAAAACACTAGTCAGGCTGCACTTGGGGTACTGTCAATAGTTTTGGGCCCCATATCTCAGAAAGAATGTGTTGTCATTGGAGCGAGTCCAGAGGAGGTTCACAAGGATGATTTAACATGTGAGGAGTATTTGGCATCTTTGGGCCTGTACTCACTAGAATTTAGAAGAATGCGAGGAGATCTCATTGAAACCTACTGAATGTTGAAAGGACTAGACAGGGTGGATGTGGAGAGGATGTTTCCTCTGGTGGGAGTATCCAGAACTAAAGGGCACAGCCTCAAAATTGAGGGGTGACCTTTTAGAACAGAGGTAAGAAGGAATCTTTTTAACCAATGAGTAGTGAATCGGTGGAACACTCTGCCACAGCCTATGGTGGAGGCCAAGTCCGTGTGTTTATTTAAGGCAGAAGTTGATTGTTTCTTGATCGGCATGGACATCAAAGGATATGGTGAGAAGACAGGTACATGGGATTGAGTGGGATCCGAGATCAGCCATGATGGAATGGCAGAGCAGACTTATGGACTGAATGACCTAATTGTGCTCCTATGTCTTATGGTCTTATGATTGTGATTCTGAATTGCTGTGTCATGTTTACTGGTGAGCCCACACACTCTTTCCTGCAGATTTTCCTTGGCTTGTTTCTGTGTTGAAGTATTTTATTCATGTGTGGAACTCAACAAAGTGGGCTGTCTGATGAAGGAAGTATCACTGGAAAAACCACATCTTGTTCTGGGCTGAAACCTACACCAGCATTCACTGGCTAGAGGTTAAGACTTGAATTCACTGACCCATTTTGTTAAACAAGAATACCAGCACTAGTTTGACTGTTCCTGCATTTGAACTAAAATCATTTGATAACCAATTGCTGACTGCTTTTAGACCTGTCACTGGAGGTACAGTATCTTAAACAAAATGTCGAACTAGAAATTATTAAAGGATAGTAGAATAATCTTAATGTAATCTACATAACATGATTTGTAATTTTTAAACATCTGGGTCTGCTCACTTACTGTAATGTTTTATTATTGGAATTGTTAAGAGTGAATCAGCTGTGGCTCAGAGAAAGACCCTTGACCGATTACTGCAATTGCATGTGGCTGAGAGAGAAGAAGTGATTAGCTTTATTTGTCACATGTATATTGAAACATTGTTCAGTGCTTCATTTTATTTTCAAAGTATACACCTCGGAAATTCTTCAATTCTCCAGGTAACCAAAAGAGAAAATCATCAACTCCCAAATGCCACCTCCCCACAAAAAAAAGAACAAAATATATCAGGCACATGCACCACCAAATCACTCTCTCTGTGCAAAAAAAAAAAATCAGGCGAAAACCTGTAGACTATAAAAACTATAAGATTGAAAAACATCCAAAACGCAGAACACTCTCCACAGCAGTAGGCTCTCCCCTCTGGTAGCATAGCAGAGTGATCAAAAGACAGGCAACCAGTGTTCACCCTCTGCACTCGCTTCGATGCTTCAATTGCTCTCGTCACTTTAGTCAGCAATGAAAGATTTAATCGGCGAAATGGAGCCAAACATTGGCTTGCGCCCCATCTTGCAGCCTGCCCGCTACTAGGGTCATTCATGCTGCCTCTCGCCCTTGGAGACTGCAGAGCGCTGGAACATCCAAACGATCACCAAACTTCCGCTCTTGCCTTGATGTTTCATTCGTCCTCGTCCCTTTAATTGGCAAACAATGGAAGTTTTAATCGACGAAATGGGGTCAAACATCAGCTCACGTGTCGTCCTGCAGGCTTCTCACCACGAGGTTCGTTCACGCTGTCTCTGCCTCCCAGAATCTCAGAGACTGCAGAGCACTGAAACATCCAAATGATCTCCAAACTGCAAAACGCAGTCTCCAACAGTTCCAGAATCACATCCAAGATGAGAAACAAATGTAAAAGACATAAAAGAAGTGAAAAAGATGGTTTCATGATCTATCCATATCTGTCAACCAAAAGAGCATTGTACGCAGGCGCTATCTTGACCAGAAGTCTCCAACAGGATTGTGAAATGTGTTGTTTGCGTTAACATCCAACACGGTCTGAAGATGAGTTGGGGACATCTCGCAAATGTTGCCATGCTTCTACAATTTTCTAACCCTAACTGGTACATCTTTGGACTGTGAGAAGAAACGAGAGCACCCAAAGGAAACCCACAAGGCTGATGGGGAGAACATACAAACTCCTTACAGATGGTGCTGCAACTGAACTCCGAACCCGCCCCCAGCTGTGGCCAACTGCTACACTATCTCATTGGTGCGTACAGTACCTTCCTGTAACACAAGTAGTTCAGTACTGAATTTACCTACGTAGGGCAAGTAATAATGGCTAAATGTTTCAAGGTACAGTGCATTGTAAGAATAGAGGCAGTGTAGCACAGTGATGAGATTCAAGATTCATTGTTTTATGTCATTTCCAGTACACATGTGTAAAGGAGAACAAAATAATTGTTACTTTTGATCTGATGCTGCACAAAAAAAAACAAAAAACACGATAAGATAAAGATATATATAGGGTATACATATATATCAGAGTGGGTAGGATCCTTCATAACTATACCTACCGTTTTCTGGCACCTTTCTATGTATAACTCCTTTACAGCTGGTAGGTATGTTGGTAGATAAAGCAGCAATTTGAATGAGCTGAAAGCTGCAGTGGGTAGAACGTGGGAGCTCAGCCAGCAGTATAGAATAGTGAAATCCAGTGGTAACACTGGCATGGATGCAGGTCAGGCTAAGGAAGGGCTGGAGCTAGATAATGTTATAGAGATGAAAAAGTTAGCTACGTTACCTTTGTGACCATGCTTCAAAGATCATTGTTTATAAAACTCCAGACTTTAGGATGGCGAAAGCTGCTATGTAATGCAAACCTTTATGAAACAGCTTCAGTGTAACGCCATGGCACCACTGTGTTCTGAATGATCCTTTAATGCCGTTAAACCTGTCTGATTGGTGTTTGTAAACAGGATGAACAGTGTACAGGGGTTCTCACGCTATCCCCTTTTTTAATATACAATTCCACAGCACAACAATCAGTTGCCAAAAACTTACAAAGAAAAGGAAGCATTTCGAGAGTTAATACGACAAGGTAAGGAATGGTATCATTTTAATTTTAAATGTTGTGCCTTGTAAGAATTCATGCACGTGTATATCCCTTTTTTTTTATCCTTCTAAACCTTCCTTAGAAAAAAAATCTAATTTAAATCTATTTATCAAGTTCAAGTTTGTCATTCAACCATGCACATGAATATAGTCAAACAAAACAGTAATCCTCTGGGGCAAGGTGCAACAGAACCAACACTGACATAGAGCACATATAATTATGATAGCAGAAAAATGTGTAGTTACAAAAATTATATATATATATGTAATATGTATAAAATAATAATATAGCTCAAGTCCCTGAGTGTCATGGCCTGTAGGTTGATGGTGTATGTACATCAAAACAGAGTGAAACGAATCATTTTTGTTTTAACAACCAATGCAACCAAGGATGTGCCACACATTCTGGTGTCAGCATAGCACGCCCACTATGGTCAAAAGAACACAAAAACAACAAAATGTCAGTGGAACAAGACCTGCTCCTCTCTCCCACTCCCACCCACCCACCTACAGGCATACACAGTATTGACAGCAAGTATCAATTGAACCAGCAGCCTCTGGTTTATGTGTGAACTGCCCATATAATGACATTTTGTGCAATGTATATGACCAGTTCACTCATAGAGGAACTGGCTGGAGAAAACTGTCCTGGGTGGGTGCTGCGTTATTGTAAATATCCCTACAAGATCAGAGAACAGAACCACTGTCTCTGCTGAATCTGATAACAATGTGACGTATTGGAAGTTGAAAATTTTATAGGTCAGTTCTGCTTTATAAGATAAAAGTGCTGATGGCTCTAACACTGCTGATGGCCTGGCACTGAATGGCAGGGGATGTTTGAGAGCTCTATGACCTGCTCTTTTAAACATGGACACTACAGTACAGGCCCTTAGGCCCACGATGTTGTGTTGAGCCTTTAACCTAGTCTACAATTAATCTAACCCTTCCCTCCCACATAGCCCTCCATTTTTCAATCATGAGAGTTTCTTAAATTTCCCTAATGTATCTGTTCTATCACCACCCTTGGTAGGGCACTGCATACACAAGCACTCTCTGTGGAAAGAATTATTTAATTCTGACATTCCTCCAATAATTTCCTCCACTCACCTTAAAATTATGTCTCCTTCTATTAGCCATTTCCACCCTGGTAAAAAAAAACTTCTGACTGTTCACTCAATCTATGCCTGTTAACATCTTGAACACCTCAATTGTCCCCGCTCATCCTCCTCCGCTCTCAGAAGGAGACTTTTTTTAAAAAGGGGGGATAAAAGAGCCAATTGTTTATGGTATTATAGATGACGCAGAAGATCACAGTTCAAAGTTCAGTTTTTTTAGCAACATATACATCCTAAAGTATATACAATCTTTTGATTCATCTCCTTGGAAACATTTGTATACAGTACTTTTGTAAGATGTATTGAATTTGGATGCAATAATTACTTTCAATACAACAGGACAAATAATTATAAAGTACGTTTGTAAAATGTTACAACAGAGTGGAAAGCCAGGTGGTAGAGACACAGTGGGTCAAATGTATTCTGGTGTTGTTTGAATGATTCTGTGATTTTTTTTAAAACTGAAAATGTTGCTTATTTTCATGATAAGTACCAGCTCCCTTGCAGGACACTATTACAGCTTGGGGCATTGGAGGAGTCTCTATGTTCTCCCATGGAATGCATAGGTTTTGTCCGGTTGCTCCAGTTTCCTCTCACAATCCAAACTTGTACTGGTTAGTAGGTTAATTGGTCATTGTAATTTGTCCCAAAGTTAGGTTAGTGTGAATCAGGGGTTGCTGAATGGTGTGTCTTGATGGGCTGGAAGGGCCTATTCTGTTCTATATATCTAAATAAAATAAAATATGTACTGTTCTGTGATTCGGTGAAAATATTTTGTTAAGACTGAATTGTTAAATTTTCTTTTCAAGAATGATGTTATTTAGTTACTGCTATTCAGTTGGTGTCATTCTGACCATTCACAATCACTTCTTTCTCTTCCAATCTAATTCAGGGTTGTTGAAAAATGATGAAGGAACCCCAGTAGATGAAGAGAACTTTGATGAAGCCATCAAAAATGTCAACACTGCCTTGAATCCTACCAAGGTAGAACTGCTAATGTACATTACATTGCTTGTTGCCTTCGGATATGTGACTTACACCCTGGAGTGTAGGAGAATAAGGGGAGATTTGATAGAGGTATGCATAATTATGAGGGGTATAGATTGGCAAGCAGGCTTTTTCCACTGAGATTGAATGAGACTAGAACTAGAGGTCATAAATTAAAATGAAAGGTGAAATGTTTAAGGGGAACCTGAGGGAGAACTTCTTCACTCAGAGGGTGGTGTGAGTGTGAAACAAGTTGCCAGCAGAAGTGGTGGATGTGGGTTTGATTTCACCATTAAAGAGAAATTTGGCTAAGTACATGGATGGGAGATGTATGGAGGGCTATCGTCTGGGTGAGGGTTGATGGAACTAGGCAGAATAACAGTTCGGCATGGACTAGATGGGTAGAAGGGCCTGGTGCTTTGCTGTAGGTCTCTATGTTGCCAGGTGATGTCTGAAGGATGTCTTGAGCTAGTGGAGACAAATAATATCTGGTTGAGTTGGGTGTTGGAGTAGGTAAATTCACCTGATTGTTGACGTTCAGGCATCCAAAAACCCTCCCCTAATCACTCCACATTGTGTGGTTATCAGGAAGGGTACAAGCTGGACAATGATTATTCCTCTCTTTGCATGGTAAGCTTGGATGAGCAAAGCATTCTGTACCAATTTATCTTGTCAGCCCCATGTAATTTGAGATTAAAAGGGATTTTGAGTCATTGTTTCAATGGCCCAAAATATAGGGCCTGTACTGTGCTGTAATGTTCTATGGTAGGTTGGATTTAAGTGGAAGACACAGAATTAAGATAGTTGGCAAAAGAATTAGAGAGGAAATGAGGAATTTATGTACACAGCGACTTGTTAAAATTTAGAATGATCTTAATTAAAAGGGAGGTGGGTGCAGACTCAATAGTAAAGTTCAAATAAGGAAGGGAGGGAGGGAACGTCGACTCAGACCATGAGAGGCCTGCGTCGGGCATTTTCATGCCTTACAAGGCGCAGATTGGAAGTCTGTGGGGTGCCACTCCTCGCACAGAAAAGTTCAAATAAGAATTGAATAAATACTTGTAAATGGAACAATTTGCTAGATTCTGATGAAAGAACAAGGACGTGGGAGAAATTGTAAATCAGTTCATTCTAGTTAGCCCCACCCTCCCACACACCCACATCTATTGAGTCACTGCACTGCAGACACTTCAACCAGTTTCTGTAATGCCATTTACATTGTAAATGCATGCTGGTATTAATGTATTTATGCACATTTTATTCCATATCCATACTTTAACTTCTAACTTTATTTTTATAAAACTCATTATCAATATAAATGTTGAACGTTGGTTTTTGTTGCATGTCGCACCCTGACCAATGCACCACAGCAAATTCCTTATACATGTACATGTGTATGGCAAATAAAATTGATTTGAGCTACTATATTGTGGCTGTTGTTGGCTATTTGCTCTCACAATGCAAAATCCAACAGCTCCTTGTGATCTCTGAAGGGCCTGTTTCTGTGCTCTAATTCTCTATGACTTGTTGATATGCATTGTCACACAAACTGAGGTACAATTTTAAAAAAACACTTTGTTTTGGATACCATCCATCCAAAGTTGAAAAGCAGTTACTGTAGCCCACATAGCCACCTGTGCTGAGTGAATAATACTGTAGTTGATATTGTAACTGAAGGGGGGACTTTGGTTTCTGTGATAGTCACTGTCCTTTGCTTTTGTACTTTTGTAGGTTCCAAGTAACGTTCAGGAACTGTTCGAGGATCAGAGATGCGCTAACATCAACACACAGGTTGCAACAAAGCATAAGTTCAAAGTTCAAAGTAAATTTTATCATCAAAGTACATATAACTACCCTGAGATTTGTTTTCTTGTGGCCATTCATAGTACATTGAAAGAAACACAATATAATCAATAAAAAATCTGCACATGACAGAGACAGAAGAGCAACTAATGTAAAAAAAGACGACAAACTGTGCAAGTTCAAAAAGAAAATAATGATAATAAATAACTATTGAGAACACAAGTTGTAGAGTACTTGAAAGTGAGTCCTTAGGTTGTGGAATCAGCTCAGTGTTGGGGTGAGTGAAATTATTTCCTTGGTTCAAGAGCCCAATGATTGAGGGGTAATAACTGTTCCTGAACCTGTTGGTGTGGGTCCTAAGGCTTCTGTATTTCCTTCTTGCAACACACATCAAAGTTGCTGATGAACGCAGCAGGCCAGGCAGCATCTCTAGGAAGAGGTACAGTCGACATTTCAGGCCGAGACCCTTCGTCAGGACTAACTGAAAGAAGAGCTAGTAAGAGATTTGAAAGCTTACTAGCTCTTCTTTCAGTTAGTCCTGACGAAGGGTCTCGGCCTGAGACGTCGACTGTACCTCTTCCTAGAGATGCTGCCTGGCCTGCTGCGTTCATCAGTAACTTTGATGTGTGTTGCTTGTATTTCCAGCATCTGCAGAATTCCTCATGTTTGTGTATTTCCTTCTTGGTGGCAGCAGCAAGAAGCCTTGTAAACAAAGTTTGAACTGAGGGAAACACTGCCATTAATGACAGTTTCTTTTTCCCAACAGAGTAAATTATCATTCAGCCTTGTTCTTCCCAACTCTCCCTATGCCCCTTCCAAAAGAAGGGTTTATTGATGTGTGGAATTTGGGATCCATCAATTAATGTCACAGAGTGCATTCTTTAGAGTTGGATAAACTCACCAGGATTTCATTTTTCCATTCGATTGAGGTGTATAAGATGATAAGAGGTGTTGATTGAGTGGACAGCCAGAGACTTTTTCCTAGGGCAGAATTGGCTTAATTTTAAAGTGATTGAAGGAAAATATAGGAGGGGATTTCAGGGGTAGGTTTTCTTACGCGGAGGGGTGGATGTGTGGAATGTGCTGCGAGGGATGGTGGTAGAGGCAGATACAGTAGGAACATTTAAGAGACTCTTTAGGCACATGGATGATAGAAAAATGAAGGGTTATGTAGGAGGGAGGGGTTAGATTGATGTAGGAGTAGATTAAAGGGTCGGCACAACATTGTGGGCCATAGGACCTCTACTGTGCTGTACTGTTCTATGTTTTATGATTATTCCCCCACCCACCCTCAATTAATTGCCCTTTTCTTCTGAAGTTAGTGATTTGTTCATGCTTGTAAGCCCATGTACCAAGTTCATTGTGAGGGCAATTCATAGTCAGGGCCAAATCTGAGCTTCTTTCTGAAAACACAAGAACTTGCAATTATTCCCCTGCCGAAGAATAATAAAAGCATCCAAAATGTTTTTTTCCTTCATGCTAAAGGATATGGTGCATTAAAAAATGTAATATGAGTATCAACAAGAAATTGTGGAAAAAGGAATTTATTTAAATTTGTCACATGTATTAGGAAATCATTATTCTTTGTGTGTGGCGATGCATGGTGTCTGCACCGTTGATTGTTTCAGTGTCCTCTTACACTATTCTTTAAATGCTGTCGTTCATAGAGTTCTCCATTTTGGATCTTAACACGAGCAGTGAAACAGTTTGTGGAAAAGGAGGGACTGGGGAATCTACCTGTACGTGGCACCGTCCCAGACATGATAGCAGACTCCACCCGGTTCATTCGGCTACAGAACATGTATGTAACACAATTGATTTCAGAGTTTTCCTCAGTTTGCTGTAAGTTAGTGCTTTTGTTGTTTTTCCCCCATGGCCATTGTGACCTGAATGCAGATATCATGTATCTTTGTACTCTTTTGTGTTATACATTATTCACAATCAGAATCAGGTTTATTATCATTGATATATGTCTTGAAATTTGTTGTTTCGTGGCTGCAGTACAGTGCCATATATGATTTTAAAAATCACTAAGTTACCATAAGAAATATAATTGTGTAATGGTTAGCATGATGTTATTACAGCTTGGAGCGGTTAAAGTTCAATCCCAACATCAGCTGTAAGGAGTCTCCCCGTGGAATGCATGGCTTTTCTCCAGGTGCTTCGGTTTCCTCCATCACTTTCAGCCTGTGATCCTGAGCCGTAAACACTGCAGACAGCACAAACATCTATTTATCTACTCTGTGATGCTCATAAAATACAGCTCAATTTGATCACCCTTCAGTCTTCTAAACACCGGGGTCTTTAGACCCATTAAACTTTTCCATGCATGGTG
Organism: Mobula hypostoma; assembly: GCF_963921235.1. Classification (NCBI taxonomy): domain Eukaryota; kingdom Metazoa; phylum Chordata; class Chondrichthyes; order Myliobatiformes; family Myliobatidae; genus Mobula; species Mobula hypostoma. The sequence goes on along the minus strand of NC_086110.1, from coordinate 74,965,316 downwards.
AAATCAATCTGGTGATTATTTCAGATTCAGATTTATTTCTGACATGTACATCGAAACATACAGTGAAATGTGTCTTTTGCGTTAATAATCAACACACCCAGGGATGTGCTGGGAGCAGCCCGCAAGTGTCACCACATATTTCAGCACCAACGTAGCGTAGCAGTTAGTGTGTCGTTATTATGGGAGTTGGAGTTCAGAGCTTAATTTCAATGTAATCTGTAAGGAGTCTGTAAGTCCTCATTGTTTAATGTGTGTGTTTCCTCTGGGTGCTCCAGTTTCCTCCCACAGTCCAAAGACTTATCAATTAGTAGGTTCATTGTCATTGTAAAGTGTCCTGTGATTGGGCTAGGGTTAAATCAGGGGAATGCTGGGTGGCGTGGCTCGAAGGGTGCTGTATCCCAATAAGTAAATAAATAAAAATTAGCATGCCTACAGTGTTCAACACAACACAGAGCACAAGCAATAACAACAACAACGGAACAAATGCAAAACAAGCCCTTTCCTGCCCTTCCACACATCCACTCCCTCGTGCACACAGGCCTCTAACCCCAGGACAGACCACTTACGGGTCTCCCGTCCTTGGCCCCGGACTCTCAAACTCGCATTTGTTGACCAACACCTATTATCCTCCCTATGTAGGGAGCTCAGATCTTTCCACATTTTTCTAGGTGTTGACCCATCAGCTTACTTGAGGGCTGTCAGCACTGACAGAATCCTGCTTGCTTTGAACTGCAACACATTATTTTCAGTCAGAATCACAGACCTGTTGATGCTTGTGTCTTAAATTCAGAATCAGGTCTAATATCACTGGCATATGACGTGAAATTTGCTTTTTGTGGCAGCACTACAGTGCAATACATAATAAAACTGTAAATTACAATTAAGAAATATGTACTGTAGTGTGCAAGAATCTTATGCAGATATATAGCTTTTGCACAGTACTGTATTTGTTAACATGGAGTGGAGAGCAAGCTTGTAAATCTGGTGGGAACAAAAGATGTTGGGAATGGTGAGGATGGAGCGCCAGGGGAGTGGTGTGGGACAGGTGTCAGAGAAGGAGTGCCAGGGGCAGGGGGTGGTGCAGGTGCAGACATACATAGTTCTGGGACACCAGGGAAGGTCATTTGATTCTAAACAATTAGTTTATTGATCATTCCAGAATGTCTCTCTAGTGCTTCCCACTCTCTCCCCTCTCCCTTCCCCTTTTTCCAACCATGATTCCCCTCTCCCTGCCGCATTCCCACTCTCAGGCCACAATAGAGACCCATACCAGAATCAGGTTTATCATCACTCACATATGTTATGAAACTTGTGGCAGTGGTACACTGCAGTGCGTAAAATTGTATAGACAGTATTGTGCAAAAGGCTTAGGCACCCTAGCTGTATACATGTGCCTAAGACTTTTGCACTATAAATATGTAGTGCACAAGAAGAGCGAAAAAAAAAAAAAGTGAGGTGGTGTTCATTGTCCATTCAATAATCTGATAGGAGTGGGGAAGGAGCTGTTCCTAAAACATTGAGTGTGTGTCTTCAGGCTTCTGCACCCGCTCCTTGATGGTGAGAATGAGAGATGGCACATCTTGGGTGATGGGGGATCATTAATGATGGATGCCACCTTTTTGTCCGCGGTATCGCCTTTTGAAGATGTCATCGATGGTGGGGAGGCTAGTGCCCAAGATGGAGCCGGCTGAGTTTACAACCCTCGGCAGCTTTTTTCTTTTGTTCACTTTTTTCATTCTTTCTTATGTTGTTTAGTTTTATATAATGCATGGTTCTTACTCAGTTCCTTTTGCTTCTGCCTTAGATACCGTGAGAAAGCAAAAGAAGATGCTGCTATTATAAGTGACTATGTTACTGAAATATTGGGATCAGTCGGGAGGGTAGGTAACATTCTGCATCATTTCTCTTGTTCTGACAAGCTATGGTCTTTTATCCATCCTGTTTTTCTTCTATTTGCCTTCTTCCTTCCCTGCAAGCAGTGAGTGTTACTTTTACAAACAAGAGAAAATCTGGAAATGCTGAAATCCAAGCGACACACAGAAATGCTGGAGGAACTCAGCAGGCCAGACAATATCTATGGGGAAAAAGTATAGTTGGCATTTTGGGCCAAGACCCTTTGGCGGGACACTTAACTTTACGTCACATTGTGACAGGTTGCCTCATAGTCAACGTGTGGAATATGGCCAATTATGCACTTTAAATCAACATAATTGTCGGGTTGGGAAGCATCAAACCTCTTTGTTAACTCATTGCTTCATCTGCATTGTCCTGTCACCAATCAAAATTATACCTGTATTTTCTTCAGTCTCAAGTCTCTTGTTTTCAAGAAGCTCCTTGACAGCAGATACAGTTGCTCACTTCCCACTGGTCATCTCTCGTGTTGGTGTCTTGTCATTCCGTACTGAGCCAGTCAAATGAGAACATTGTTTAAATCTCTGTCAGTAATCATAGAGTTCAGGCAGATGGGGTTCATCAGCTGTGATTGGCAGTTCACCGAGGGGGAGGAAAACTTATCTCAAACTCCTGCTGCCTTACCCACTCAAGGGGAAAGCTTCAGGAGTAAACCCCAAGGAAAAATCTGGAGTGGAGTCCCTAAAGCAATCCTTAGGTTGAGTTCAATACTAACTGGCAATTCCTGCGAAGCCACTGGTGCCAAACTGTATCAGTCTCTCCTGTTCCTTTGAATTCATCAGCTGTGTACAAACGAGGAGCCTGCTGCAAGGGTAACAGCATGCTGTCCAAATCGTACTGCCTTGGCTTGCCTACGAAAGCATGGTTGACCCTGACCAACGAAGAGCCACCAAATCACAGAGTTCACTTTGCCATCAGATCTGTTATTTGGCAGAGCTGTTCTATTAATTCTTTCCTTATGTTGTGTCTCCATATCCTTATATTTTTCTTTTCTTTTAAGTATTTGTTCCTCTTAAGTAATTCCCTATTGAAAGTTTCTGCTACCACTCCAATTAAAGCATGTCTGATCAGACTAACTCGTTCTTCTCATCTCTCCTGGCTTGAGTTGGCATCCTCTGACTCCCCTTGTCCGAGGAAACTATTTCTCCTTAATTACTGTATCAAAAATACAAGGAAGCTTAATTTTAACATGAGTGGAAGAAAGTATAGTAAGGATTTCAGAGTGAGATTCTTAGATAGACACATGCATGAAATAAAAATTGAGGACTATGTGGGAGGCAAGTGTTAGTGTTGGAGTAGACTAACAAGTTGGTATAACATCCCAAAGGGCCTGTATTGTTCTATATTCTAAAATATTTAATAATTTTGAATAGATTTATTAAAGTTCCTTTTGCTTGTCTTTGCTCTGGGGAGATTGAGTTCAGTTCTCAGCATCACTGAAGAACCCAAACCCTGTGAACAGAAAGGAGAAATTCTTTGATTGTAATAAATATTTATTGAGAAGCATATCTTGTCAGATTTTAACCCTCTATTATATATGTTGCAAGCTGAATGGGTTTCTTTTGGTTGCACTGAGCTGTCAATTAAAGCAGATGTCTTCAGTTGAGAGTGGAGGGACGGGACATTCCGCTGCCTGTGAATCTGAGGCATGGGTCTCCTTTTGCTGTGTTTAGTTACAGTTTCCTCTTTTGAACTGTGTTGCTACTTAACACTATTATATGTTTCTTGTGTTTCTCCCTCAGCCTCCTGAGACCATCTCTGAAAAAGACATTTGGCTTTTCTGTAAGTCTTATTTTATTTATGAGCATGGATATTCACTGGCAAGGCCAGGAGTAACCTTGGTGATACATGTCACAAGTGTTGTATCATTTTGTGTACATTGAAATCTAAGCCATTAAGTTGTCCATTAAGGTTTGGTACTGTACTTAGACCAAGCTGGATCAGAGCTTCCTTGTGCTGGGTTTCAGCATTGGTCCTGTTGTGATCAGCAGTTTGGAATGTAGGTACAATTCTCAATGAAGCAGTGAGCCTCCTTAATAGATTTTACCTTCAATTTAAGGTTAGTTATTAGTGCAGTTAAAATGTAAAATGGGTGTGGCAGCTCAATGTTATGTTAATCCATTTCACATTTCATGGGACTTTGAATTTGTGTTGTTCGGAAAATTAGAAAATAAAATTAACTTTAAACCATCGTTTCTTTGAAAAAATGGAAATTTAAGAAAGGAATCCTGCTTGATTCAACCCTGCCTCAGATGATAGAGCCCTTGAAATATCCCTGCCCTTAATGCCTGAGCCCACTGAACCAGAAATGTCCATTGGCATCTTAACAGGCCACAAAGGTACCAACAATAATAACAGACGTGCCAATCATTCTGGAAAATGAATAGGGAAAACCTGTTCTAGATTTATAATTTTTATTTTACTTAGGGATGCAGCATGGTAACAGGCCCTTCTGGGCCACCATGCTTCTTGTGTCAACATATAACATAGCATGCCCACAACTTATCAACCCGTATGCCTTAGGAATGTGGGAGGAAACCGGAGCACCCAGAGGAAATCTACGCATTTATTATTTAAGTATGTATACAGAGTACAACTCTGATATTTGTCCTCCCATAGGCAGGCACCAAACAAAGAAACACCATGGAACCCCTTCAAGAAAACATCAAGCACTCAACACACGAAAAAAGAACACATTGCACAAATGGCAAAGAGCAAGTAGACAACGTGTAGAATATCAACCATCAAACCACAGGGAGAACATACAAGCTCCTCATATGGACAGTGGCGGGAATTGAACTCAGATTGCCGCACTGTGAAGCGTTATGCTAACCCCTGTGCTACTTTGTGACCCATATTAGGCCATGTGATTTGAGGTCTGGTTAGAGGGGTGGGTGTAAAGTAATTTGTAGGAACGGAGGAGCCCATTGAATCGTGTGGCATGGGCACAGGCCCTTTGGCCCAACTGGTCCATGCTGAACACAGCATCATCCCTGCCCTGCCCAGTGGCCTGTATTTGGCCCATAACCCTCCAAGCTCTTCAAGTCCATGTATCTGTCCACGTGTTTTTTAAATGTTGTAATTGTACCCATCTCTACCATTTCCTTTGGTAGCTCATTCCAAGCACTCTCAACCCTCTGTGCAAACAAGATATCTCTTTTGAGAGGTCCTTGAACCTCTTCCACCAATGGATTACATAATTTATTAAAGTTGGAAGGAGCTGGAAAGGTTAGGGACTGTACTTAGACCAAGCTGGATGAGAGCACCTTTGTGCTGGATCTCACCGTTCGCGTTGTTGTGATCAGCAGTTTGGAATGTAGGTACAGTTCTCGATGAAGCAGTGAGCTGCTGTGGCAGACAGTTTGGGTATCCCAGCATTTCCTCCTTAGTAGATTTTACCCCCAATTTGAGATTAGCTTTATTTATCACATGTACATCAAAACACACTGAAAGGTGTCATTTGCGTCAATGACAAACACAATCCGAGGATAAGCTGGGGGCAGCCTGTAAGTGTCGCCGTGCCTGTGGCATCAACATAGCTTGCTCGCAGTTTACTCACCTATGGAAGAAAACCAGAGGAAACCCACGCGATCACAGGGAGAACATACAAATTCTTTACAGACAGTGGCAGGAAATGTACCAGGGTAACTGGCGCTATAGTGTTACACAAACCACTACACAAGCCCCAAATTTGTTACGATTTGGACATTGAAGATAATGCTCGCATTGTTTTTTGATGTTTTTGCACCTAATCACACTGTCTCAAACCCCAGGCAGAAACGCTGCTTTTCTACGACTTGTATGCTGCCGATCACTGGCAGAAGAGTTCAATCCAGAGACTACTGACAAGGACCAAATAGGTGAGTGTCTTCAATTTGCAGTCTTAAAGAGGGCATTTTTGTTGCAAATGATTGTAACGCTTCCCTTGCAGAATAGGTTAGGCTGGTGAAGATCATGCTCAAACCATGCTCATAAAATAAACAACAGTACAGCAGTATATACACATACACTCAGGGTTATCTTTAGCCCCCTGTGGTTGTAAGTGTTTGGGGATTCACACATCAGCATCTGATGTCAATGTTCTGCTGACGTTCACCGAGAGTTTCCTAATCTGATCTCTTGCTTCTACTCATCATTTCAGAACATCTTTATGAGGCTGTTGCTAGGTCTAGATGGTCTTGAGTTATAGGGAGAGGTTGGCCAGGCTCGGTCTTTATTCTTTGGAACAGAGGAGAATCAGGAGTGACCTTTTTTCAGCAATGTTTAAAGTTGTGAAGGGCATAGATAAGCTAGAAGATAAGTCTTTTCCCCAGGGTAGGGGAGTCAAAAATATGGGGATATAGGTTAATGGTGATGGGGGACCTGAGGGACACAGAGGGTGGTGAGTATATGGAACAAGCTGCCAGAGGAAGTGGTTGAGGCAAGTACAATGATATCATTTCAGAAATACAGATAGAAATGTGTGGGTGGGGCTTCTAGGGATACAAGACCATAAGCAATAGAAGCAGGAGTAGGCTATCCGGTCTGCCGAGCTGCTTCACCATTCAATAAGATCGTGGTTGATCTGACCATGGACTCATCTCCACCTACCTGCCTTTTCCCCATAACCCTTAATTCTCCTACTATGTAAAAATCTATCCAACCTTCTCTTAAATATATTTACTGAGGTAGCCACCACAGTTTCACTGGGCAGAGAATTTCACAGATTCGCCACTCTCTGAGAAAAGCAATTCTTCCTCATCTCCATCGTAAATTTAGTTCCCTGAATCTTGAGGCTATGTCCCATAATTCTAGTCTCACCTACCAGTGGGAACAACTTTCCTGTCTCTATCTTATCTATCCCTTTCATAATTTTATATGTTTCTATAAGATCTCCTCTCATCTTTCTGAATTCCAGTGAGTACAGTCCCAGGTGACTCAATCTCTGCTCATAGTCTAACCCCCTCATCTCTGGTATCAACCTGGTGAACCTTCCTCTGCACTGCCTCCAAAGCCAGTATATCCTTTTTGCCTACATCCTTTTTTGAACAGTGGCATAACATTTGCTACCTTCCAATCTGCTGGGACCTCCCAGAGTCCAGAGAATTTTGGTAAATTATCACTAAAGCCTCGACTATAACCTCTGCCATTTCTTTCAGTACGCTGGGATGCATACCATCAAGACTAGGGGATTTGTCTATCTTTAGGCCCACAAGTTTGCTCAGCACTACCTCTTTAATGATAGCTATTGTATCGAGGTCCTCACCTCCCATTGCTCTCTTTGGCATTTCAGACATGTCCTTCACCGCGAAGACAGTCACAAAATAGTCATTCAAACCTCGGCCATTTCCTCATTACGCAATATCAATTCCCCCTTCTCATGCAACAAGGGACCTATGTTCATTTTAGCCACCTTTTTCTGCTTTAGATAATTTTTAAAACTTTTGCTATCCATTTTTATATTTTGTGTTAGTTTATTTTCAAAATCGATCTTCCTTTTTTTTTATTGCTCACTTAGTGGTTCTTTGTTTTTTTTTGATGTTTTACCAATCTTCCAGTTTCCCACCACTCTTGGCGACATTGTACGCACGAACTATTGATTTGATGCCTTCCTTTACTCTCCTTGCTCTTAAACCATAAGACTTAGGAGCAGAATTAGGCCATTTGGCCCATCGAGTCTGCTCCACCATTCAATCATGGCTGATCCTTTTTTGTCCCCTCCTGAACCCCATCCCTTGGCCTTCTCCCCGTAACCTTTGATGCTATGTCCAATCAAGAGCCTATCAATCTCTGCCTTAAATACACTCAGTGACCTGACCTCCACAGCTGTACATGGTAACAAATTCCACAAATTCACCACCCTCTGGCTAAAGAAATTTCTCTGCGTCTCTGTTTTAAATGGACATCCCTCTAACCTGAGGCTGTGCCCTCTTGTAGAATTCTACACCATCCTTTCCACATATACTCTTTCTAGGCCTTTTAACATTTGAAAGGTTTCAATGAGATCCCTCCACATCCTTGTAAATTCCAGTGAGTACAGACTCAGAGCAATTAAACGTTCCTCGTATGATAACCTTTTCATTTCTGGAATGATCCTTGTGAACCTCCTCTGGATCCTCCTCTAATGCCAGCACATATTTTCTTAGATGAGGAGCCCAAAACTGTTCACAATACTCAAGGTGTGGCCTCACCAATGCCTTACAAAGCCTCAGCATCACATCCCTACTCTTGTATTCAAGACCTCTTGAAATGATTGCTAACATTGCATTTGCCTTCCTCACCACCAAATCAACCTGCAAGTTAACCTTTAGGGTGTCCTGCACAAGGACTGCCAAGTCCCTTTGCATCTCAGAGTTTTGGATTTGCTCCCTATGTAGAAAGTACTCTGTACCTTTATTTCATTTGTCACTTTCTTGCCCATTCTCCTAATCTGTCTTAAGTCCTTCTGCCGTCTACCTGTTTCCTCAAAACTACCTGCCCTCCACCATTCTTCATACCATCTGCAAACCTGGCAACAAAGCCATCCATTCCATCATCTAAATCACTGATACAGAGCATAAAAAGAAATAGTCCCAACAGTGACTGCTGTGAAACACCACTAGTCACTGGCAGCCAACCAGAAAAATGTCCTTTTATTCCATAAGACCATAAGATATAGGAGCAGAAGTAGGCCATTCGGCCCATCACGTCTGCTCCACCATTCAATCATGGGCTGATCCAATTCTTCCAGTCATCCCCACTCCCCTGCCTTCACCCCATACCCTTTGATGCCCTGGCTAATCAAGAACCTATCTATCTCTGCCTTAAATACACCCAATGACTTGGTCTCCACTGCCGCTTGTGGTCACAAATTCCACAGATTTCCCACCCTCTGTCTAAAGTAATTTCTCCACATCTCAGTTCTAAATGGAGGTCCTTCAATTCTGAAGTCGTGCCCCCTTGTCCTACAATCCCCTACCATGGGAAATAACTTTGCTATATCTAATTCGTTCAGGCCTTTTAACTTTCGGAATGTTTTTATGAGATCCCCCATCCTTCTCCTGATCTCCAGGGAATACAGTCTAAGAACTCGAGAGCTGCCGGATGTTCCTCATATGGTAACCCTTTCATTCCTGGAATCAGTCTTGTGAATCTTCTCTGAACCCTCTCCAATGTCAATATCCTTTCCAAAATAAGGAGCCCAAAACTGCACACAATACTCCAAGTGTGGTCTCATGAGTGCCTTATAGAGCCTCAACATCACAACCCTGCTCTTATATTCTGTACCTCCAGAAATGAATGCCAACATTGCATTCACCTTTTTCACAACCGACTCAACCTCGAGGTTAACCTTTGGAGTCCTTGTGCAGGATACCCTAAAGTTCCTTTGCATCTCTGCATTTTGAATTCTCTCCCCATCTGAATAATAGTCTGCCCATTTATTTCTTCCACCAAAGTGCATGATCATACAAGTTCCAACATTTTATTTCATTTGCCACATCTTTGCCCATTCCCCTAAACTATCTAAGTCTCTCTGCAGGCTCTCTGTTCCCTCAACACTACCCGCTCCTCCACCTATCTTTGTATCATCGGCAAATTTAGCCACAAATCCATTAATCCCATAGCCTAAATCATTGACGTACATTGTAAAAAGCCTCGGTCCCAACTCTGACCCATGTGGAACTCCACTGGTAACCGGCAGCCAGCCAAAATAGGATCCCTTTATTCCCACTCTCTGTTTTCTGCTGACCAGCCAATGCTCCACCCACGCTAGTAACTCCCCTGTAATTCCATGGGCTCTTATCTTGCTGAGCAGCCTCATGTGTCATTTGTCAGCCATGGTAGTGTCCTTTCTTTCCTTTGAAAATTGCTTTCTTATTTGGAATATATCTGTCTTGCACTTCCCTCGTTTTTCGCAGATACTCCAGCCATTGCTGCCCTGCTGTCCTTCTTGCAAATGTCCCTTTCCAGCCAACTTCGGCCAGTTCCCCTCTCACATCATTGTAATTTCCTTTATTCTACTGAAATATCGACACATTGGCTTTTATTTTTTTCCCTCTCAAATTTCAAAGTGAACTCAATCATATTGTGATCACTGTTCCCTAAGGGTTCCTTAACATTAAGCTCTCTTATCACCTCCAGATCATTGCACAACACTCAATCTGGCACAGCTGATCCCCAAGTGGGCTCGACAACAAGCTGTTCTAAAAAGCCATCCCTTAGATATTCTACAGATTCTCTCTGTTGAGGTTTAGTACTGACCTGGATTTCCCAATCCACTTTCATGTTAAAATCCCCAACAATTATCAATGACATTGCCTTTCTGACACACCTTTTCCAACTCCTGCCGTAAATTGTAATCCATAGCCCTGCTGCTGTTTGGAGGCCTGTATACAACTACTATTAGGGTCCTTTTACCCTTGCCATTTCTTAACTCAACCCTTAGAGACTACACCTTCCAATCCAATGTCATCTCTTTCTAATGATTTAGTAATATTTCTTATATACAGAGCCACACTACCCGCTCTGCCTACTAACCTATCTTTCTGATACACCGTATATCCTTGGACGTTCAGCTTCCAATGACAGCCAGCCTTTAGCCAAGTTTCAGAGATGGCCACAACGTCATATTTGCCAAACTGTAGCTGAATTTCAAGATTGTCCATTTTATCCCTTATGCTGTGTGCATTCAAATATTCCTACTCTCTGCCTCCTACCAATCAGCCAATGCTCTAACCATATTAGTGGCTTTCTTGTAATACCATGGGTTCTTAACTTGGTAAGCATCCTCATGTGTGGCACCTTGTCAGAGGCCTTCTGAAAGTCCAAATATACGACATCCTCTATATCCCCTTTATCTAACCTACTTGTCATCTCAAAGAATTTCAACAGATTTGTCAGGCAAGATTTTCCCTTCAGGAAACCATGCTGACTTTGACCTATCTTGTCCTGTGTCACCAAGTACTCCATAACCTCATCCTTAAGAATTGACTCCACCATCTTCCCACCCACTGAGCTCAGGCTAACTGGTCTATAATTTCCTTTCTGCGGCCTTCCTCCTTTTTTAAAGAGTGGAGTGACATTTGCAATTTTCCATTCCTCTGGAACCATGTCAGAGTCCAATGATTTTTGAAAAGTCATTGCTAATGCCCCCCCAATCTTTCAGAACCCTAGGGTGCTGTTCGTCTGATCTGGGTGACTTATGTACCCTTAGGTCTTTCAGCTTTTTGAGCACCTTCTCCCTTTTAACAGTAACTGCACCCACTTCTCTTCCTGGTGTCTTCTACAGTGAAGACTGATGCAAAATACTCATTTAGTTCGTCTGCCATCTCCGTGTCCCCCGTTATTATTTCTCCAGCCTCGTTTTTTAGTGGTCCTATATCCACTATCATCTCTCTTTTAATTTTACATACTCGAAAAAACTTTTATTATCCACTTTGATATTGTTTTCTAGCTTGCTTTCATATTTCATCTTTTCCCTTCTAATAATTCTTACTTGCTTTGTGTAGGTTTTTAAAAGCTTCCCAATCTTCTATCTTACTGCTAATTTTTGCTTTGTAGTATGCTCTTTTTTTTATTTTTTTATTACTTTTGACTTCCCTTGTTAACCATGATTGTATTCTTTTACCATTTGAGTATTTCTTTATTTTTGAAGTATATCTATCCAGCACCATCCCCATTTTTCCCAGAAACTCGCCGTTGCTACTCTGCTGTCATCTCTGCCAGCGTCTCCTTCCAATTTACTTTGGCCAACTCCTCTCTCATACCACTGTAATTTCCTTTACTCCACTGAAATACTGCTACGTCAGACTTTACTTTCTCCCTATCAAATTTCAAGTTGAACTCAATCATATTGTGATCATTGGCTCCTAAGAGCTCTTAGGTACTCTGATCACCTCCGGTTTATTACATAACACCCAATCCAGTATAGCTGATCCCCTAGTAGGGTCAACATCAAACTGCTCTAAAAAGCCATCTCATAGTCACTCAACAAACTCACTCTATTGAGATCAATTACCAGCCTAATTTTCCCAAACAACTTGAATGTTAAAATCTCCAATGACTATCATAACATTGCCCATTTGACATGCCTTTTCAATTTCCTGTTGTAATCTGTGGTCTACATCCCACCCTACTGTTGGGAGCCTTGTATATAACTGCCGTCAGGGTCCTTTTACCCTTGTTTTTTAACCCACAAGGATTCAACATCTTCTGATTCTATGTCACATCTTTCTACTGATTTGATGCCATTCTTTACCAACAGAGCCACACCACTCCTTCTGCCTACCTTCCTTTCCCTCTCCCTCTGATACAATGTGTAACCTTGGACATTCAGCTCCCAACTGCAACCATCCTTCAGCTATGATTCAGTGATGGCCACAACATCATACCTGACCATCTGTAATAGAGCAACAAGATCATCCCCCTTATTTCTGATACTCCATGCATTGAGATATAACACTTTTAACTGGAATATACTTTTGTAGAGCACCATGCAAAATCTATTTGAAAGTCTTCCATGGTTCCTGAACCGTCTCACCTTATAACGTGTGTTCCTAGTCTACCCTATCCAATTACTCCCTCATCCCGTTGTAGTCTCCCTTGTTAAGGCATAATACACTGGTTTTAGATCGAACTATTGCATCCTCCTTTTGTATAAGAAACTCAATCATACTGTGATTACTCTTTCCAAGATAATCCCTAACTATAAGATTGCTAATTTTACCTGTCTCATTGCACAGGACCAGATCCAAGATAGCACGTGTAAGTCCAGTAACATGCTGTTCAAGAAAGCTATCACGTATGCATTCTATGAAGTCCTCCTCAAGACTGCCTCGACCAACTTGATACAGATCATGTGCTCTTACACACATTGTGCTTTCAAAATCTTCTGACCTTTGACTCTTTGGCACTTTACTTTTCTGCACTCCACCCTTTCTTTTCTTTTTTTTTAACTTTTGCTTTTACTTTATCTTTATCCGCACTTCACTCTTTTACATTATCCATACTCTTCCAATCTATTCAACCCACCCTCCCTGCTTTGGGCTGAATGCAGGAAATTGGGTCTAGCTGGGTGGGTGCTGTGGTTGGGCTGAAGGGCCAGTATTCGTATTGAATTGTCCAATGACTGCAGAAATGAGTTTGACTCCTAGCCCCTTTGCATCCACGCCGGTCATGTGTTGTCATGAGGAGCTGGTAGTAGGTGGAATGCCTGATACGTGTTAGCACATAGAACAGTACAGCACAGTGATAATGTGCTGACTTATATAAACCTTCTCCACAATCAATCTAGAGAGGAGGACAGAGGGCTAGTCAGCAGGCTTATGTTGTCCTCAAAGGTGTCAAAGCTGTAGGTGTTTAGAGCTGCACTCCCGTGTCAACTCCTTGAAAGAGCTGTCCAATCAACCTATTCCTTTTGATATTTCCTAGGGTCAACGATATATCCAGCCTTTGTGTTATAGGGAGAAGCAGGTTACATTCCTAAACAATACTCCGTATTACAATTTTCACAAAATACAAAGCCACCTCAGCTGTGTGGTCATTAGAAACATTAATTATTGATTTATTTAGTGTTTGTTTTACATAAATGCTGTATCTCAAGTTTGGATAAGGATTTGTGAATTCTGTAAGGGTGAATTTCCTTAACTCAAACCATAATGTAGGATTTGCTTATATTTCCTTTATGTGCACAATTCTCCTTGTTGAGTACAAGATACTTTTAAACTCAGGAATATTTTCCAGATCACAAGAACTCGCTATATAATGCAAAATTCATTTGATCCCTTTCTTGTACAGTTTCTCCAGATGGTTAAGAGATGCTGGACTCACTCAGCAGGTCAGCAGTGAGTGGAGAGAGCTCCTTTCATGTTAAGGAGCCTTCGTTAGAACGGGCAGTATTGAGAAAACAATGGGACTAAAAGGAGTGGTTTGGTTTTCTGAAATGGCTCCTTTTGTTATTGTTCTATCCAATTTACATAACCAGCTGCCTTTTCCTCTGCAAATGTGGTTGTTTACCTTTGTTTCCATTTGTCCTGAAGAAGGGTCACGGCCTTCTTTATTAATTTCCATAGCCTGACCTGCTGAATTCCTCCAGCATTTTGTGTGTTTATTCCTTTTTTTGTCTTTTGTCTCCAACTGCTGGTTTTTAATCAAAAGGTAACTTTGATAATGTTGGCCTATACTCTGTTACAAACTTCCCCTTTGTCCTTTCTGCCCTCCCCTCTGTAACTTACACAGGAAACTTAGTTTCCTCACTTTTGAAGTTTATTGACTTGAAATGTTAATTTTCTGTCTCTATGGATTCTGTCAGAGCTTCCAGCAAATTTTATTTTTGGAATTCCAATTTCTGCAGTTGTTTTTTTTTCTGGTTCTATGGACAGGTGATCTCTTGATGAATTATTGTTAATATTTCTCTATCGCTAATGAGCAGCTCCTCTCATTGCTACCATCAAGAAGGAGGTACAGAAGCCTGAAGGCACACAGTCAACCATTTAGGCTTCTTCCACTCTGCTGTTCGATTTCTGAATGGACATTGAACCCATAAACACTACCTCACTACTTTTTTATTTCCTATTTTCACTATTTATTTAACTATTTCAGGTTATATATTTACTGTAATTCACATTTTTTCTCTATAATGTATGGGGTGTCAGGGAGGGGTAGCACCTCTGGTCGGGGAACATGTCACATCCCTTTCAAGGCGGTTAGTCCACCTTTGGTTTTCACCTGGCACTCAGATCTCACCTGTGGCTCCCCGTAGCTGTTTGCATGCGACAGTGGTCACACCCCGGGCAATGGCTTCGACAAGCCGGCTAAACCAGGTGACGGTAGCCGACAGGTCTTAAACCCTTGGTGAGATAGGGAGTTGTCTATCCCAGCATGTGAAGACAGACTCTGGTGGACTGAGCGGATGAGACCAGTGGAAGGTCCAATGGTCAAGAAGGTGGTCTCTGCAAGCGTCGTGGAATGCGTAGAGCACAAGACACAGAAGATGTCCTGGTCATCCACTGCGCCTAGTCCCATCTCCAGCCGTCTCGACTCTTGTCTTGCCACTGGATCCATCATCACCACCACCATCATCATCATCATCATCACCCTTACTTGGAGCCCTGTGGCGATGGGCGAGAGACGAAGCGGCAGGTGTGGATACACTGGGAGCTGTAGTTGTAGACCTGCACACAGGAGGTTCAGGTCTAATGGTCGTTTTTTGCTCACTGAAGCAGCAGTGAAACTCGGCGTCTACCTGGGCGACTGAGCAGCTTCTTTAGGAACGCACTGCTCACCTCCGTAGTATGAGGAAGGGGCTAGAAAGGGTACCCTAAACATGGCCTGCTTCATTACACCCTGGCCATTTTACCACGTCTGGCGGGGATCCCATCTTGGCGATCGAACAAACCCAACAAAACGCAAGGTGACACCGCTCACTATTGGCACTTGGAACGTGCGCATGCTATTGGACAACTCTACAGCAAACAGACCAGAGAGAAGAACAGCCTTAGTTGCTAGAGAGCTTGCAAGATACAACATTGACATTGCAGCCCAGAGTGAGACCCGTCTTGCCAACGTAGGTCAGCTGACTGAAACTGGAGGTGGATACACTTTTTTCTGGAGCGGTCGCGGCAGTGATGAGCGGCGTGATGCTGGAGTTGGATTCACCGTCAGGAGTCACCTTGTTTGGAAACTTGCCAGTCTCCCCAAGGGTGTGAACGACTGGCTCGACACTACAGCTTCCACTACAGAACAGAAGTCAAGCCACCCTGATCAGCGCCTATGCCCCCACAATGACCAACCTGGACAAGACAAAAGACAGGTTCTATGAAGAACTAGACACCCTATTATCAGCAGTGAGCAGCACCGACAAGCTGATCTTGCTCTGCGACTTCAATGCAAGAGTAGGGTGCGACTCTGCAGCCTGTCAGGGAGTCATTGGGAGACATGGAGCAGGCAAATGTAACAGTAACGGCCTACTCTTACTGAAGACCTGTGCAGCACACGACCTGCTCCTCACCAACACAACTTTCCGCCTGCCTACCTATAACATGATTGCCTGGATGCACCTCTGCTCTAAGCATTGGTGTCTTATCGACTATGTCATTGTCAGGAGAAAAGACAGGCAGGATGTCAGAGTGACTAAGGCCATGTGTGGTGCTGACTGCTGGACAGATCACAGGCTCACTGTCTCCAAAATGAAGCTCCGCATCAGACTCAAGAGGCGATCACAAGGAAGCAAGGCTATGAAAAGAAAATGTGTGGCCAGGCTGAAGAACCCCAGTGTAGCTTCAGCACTGGCTGAGGATTTAGGCTACGTCCACACTAGACCGGCTAATTTTGAAAACGCTGGTTTCGCGTAAAAACGGCAGGCGTTCACACCAGGCGTTTTTGAAAATCCCTCCGTCCACATTAAAACAGATATTTGGGCGAATCTCCTCCTACTGGGCATGCGCAGGACACACAGAAAACAAGCGAAGAGGAAACTGTATACTTGATGTGCGTTTGTCCAGTTACAGACTAGAAAAACTTAAAAGGAAATTGCCAAACAAAAGACTTGGTGCGCGTTTGTCCAGAAACATTTCCTACAGCCATAGTCTCTTCACTGATGAAAGGGAGGACGGCTACAACTAAATGCAATAAGGCTTGTTACTGGGCAAATGTGAAATTTGCTGTTACCTCATTTGTTTGCCTTTACTTTTGCCATGTCTTTGTGTATTATTTTGCTGTATTTAACATGTGCAATAAAATGAGTTACTGGGCAAAAGTGTCAATCGCATCTATTGAACGCTTGCACAAGCAATACATTAATAAAGCACCTTGTTAAATGTATAAAACATGTCTGCATTAGTGCTATCTTGTATTTCCATACAATGTTACGTTAGGCTGTTACACATCTATTGTCAGATATTGTTGTGGTGTTGGAGGTTGCGTTCAAGAAAACAATGAAATACTGCGCTGCTGCCACCATTTGTTCTGGTATGTCATGACAGCGGTTTTAAAAATAGCCGGTTACCCCGTACACACTACGCCGGATATTAGCCGTTTTCAGATTTATTCACTCTGGAGAGAGTTTCTGAAAAGCTCTGTTTTCGGGGGAGGAGAATGCCGTTTCAATGTGGACGGAGGGTCAAAACGAAGAGAAAAAGCTTCGGTTACGGATTTATCCGGTCTAGTGTGATTGTAGCCTTAGAAACCAAGCTTGCTGACCTACACCTTGCAGGCAGCGCTGTGGATGACTGGGATCGCTTCAGGGATGCTGTCCATTCATCGGCACTGAAGATGCTAGGGCCCTCTACCCACAAGCAACATGACTGGTTCGATGAGAATAATGAGATACAGGCTCTACTTGTTGAAAAGCATTGCCTTCATCGTGCCCATCAGAACAACCCATCATCAGCTGCCAAGAAAAACACCTTTACCAGTGTTTGCAGGACAGTCCAGAATAAACTGTGTAAAATGCAAGATGCCTGGCTGAGCGCCAAGGCAGATGACATACAGGGATACGCTGACAGAAATGACTTGAAACATTTCTATGAAGCCCTCAGCACTCTCTACGGACCTCAGTCTGTCAGGAGTTCCCCCCTCCTGAGTACAGATGGTACAACTCTCATTACAAAGAAGGCTCAGATCCTGCAGAGATGGGCTGAACACTTTGAAGCCGTCCTCAACCGACCGTCATCTATTAACGATGAGGCGATAGACAGGATTCCCCAGGTTGACGTCAATAGTGCCATGGATGACCCACCGTAGTAGCCGAAGTCACGAAAGCTGTCAGCCAGCTATCCGGTGGCAAAGCCCCAGGGGCAGACGCCATACCTGCAGAGATCCACAAAGCCAGTGGTCCTGTACGTATAGAGAAGCTTATAGAGTCTTTTTGGAAGCAAGGATCCATTCCTCAGGAACTTAAAGATGCATCCATCGTACACCTCTACAAGAGGAAGGGCAATCAACAAGTATGCGACAACCACCGAGGAATCTCGCTGCTCTCCATCGCGGGAAAAATTCTTGCAAGAGTCCTGCTAAATTGTCTGGTCACTCATCTGGAGCTGGGCCAGCTGCCAGAGTCACAGTGTGGCTTTTGCAAAGGTCGTGGGACTATTGACATGATTTTTGCCTCGCGCCAACTTCAGGAGAAGTGTCGGGAGCAGAATCGCAAACTCTAGACAACTTTTGTTGACCTCATGAAAGCCTTCGACACTGTCTACTGACAAGGCCTGTGGAGGGTTATGTCAAAGTTCGGCTGCCCCGCCAAATTCATTCAGATGGTACGCCAGTTCCATGATGGCATGATGGCCAAAGTGCTGGGCGGCGGAGAATCCTCTGAGGCGTTCCCAGTCACCAGTGGTGTCAAACAGGGCTGTGTGCTCGCACCCACACTGTTCAGCATGATGTTTTCTGCCATGCTGAATGGTGCCTTCCAGGACAGTGATGCTGGAATCAGCCTTAAGTACAAAGTGGATGGGAAGCTCTTCAACCCGAGGAGACTTCAAGCTATTACCAAAGTGAAGGAGACTGTTCTGAGAGACTTCCTCTATGCCGATGACTGCCCCCTGTATGCTGGTTCAGAGCCAGAGACGCAAGTCAATATGGACAAATTCTCCACGGCTTGTGACGATTTTGGACTCACAATCAACATCAAAAAGACCAAAGTCATGCACCAGCCTGCTCCTCATGCACCACACACAGAACCCAAAATCACAATCAAAGGACAGAAACTACAGGCAGTGGACCAGTTTACTTACTTTGGCAGCACCCTCTCCCGAGCAGTGACTATTGATACAGAACTGCAGAATGGCAAAGGCAAGTTCTGCTTCCGGTGGACTGCGCTCCACTGCATGGGAACATTGAGGAATCAGCCCAGCAACAAAACTGAAGGTCTACAGAGCCGTGGTACTCACTACCCTTCTGTATGCCTGTGAAACGTGGACTGTGTATGTCGAAGGCATGCAAGACAGCTCAACCATTTCCATATGACTTGTCTTCGCAGAATATTAGGCATCAGACGGCAAGACAAAGTACCAGATATTGAAGTTCTCTCTAGAGCAAGTCTACCATCAGTCCACACGATGCTGAAGAGAGCACAGACCCGGTGGGCAGGTCATGTCATCCATATGCTGGACGAGTGCATACCCGAGCAGCTCTTTTTTGGGGAACTGCTGGAAGACGCTTGCATGGAAGGCAGAAGAAACGTTACAAAGATACACTAAAGGCCTCCCTGAAGTCATTTGACATAGACACGACCTCCTGGGAAATGCTGGCACAGAACCGCCCTACCTGGCGCGGCCTTATCCACAAGGGCTGTCAAACTTATGAAGCAAGGTGCATTGCTGAAGCACAACATAAGCGCGAGCTGCGCAAATCCAGAGCCACCAGCGTAACAACTGCAGTGCCTACACGTGTCCTCAACATGTGCCAGGACATTCCATGCCTGAATTGGCCTGACCAGTCATTTTCGGACACACCGCATCCAGTCTCAAAGTGACTGGTGGTGCCAAGGTCTTCATCGATGACGATGGATGAACCACTGCTGCCACAAAATTAACAAACTTTACGTCATATGCTGGTGATATTAAACCTAATTCTGATTCTGAAATTGCTTCCATGCTTATGCATGTGTTCTTTCTTTGAGAAGATGCAATTCCTCTGTGTGTCTTGACCCCTCAACCTATGGGGTCCTTAGAACATGTCGGAGGTGATAATGTGGTCCCACCCTGTCATTTCTGTCGTCACTCTTCTGGTGGATGAATGCTGTAATTCCACTTTTTACGTACCTGTGTGATAACCCAAACTCCGTTTGGCTCTGTTCCATTCTCTTTTTAGTGTAAACCGCTCTCTAATCAACATGTTTTTTCCTTTCCAGCATCATGTATGGAAAATCTTGACAGTGAAATGGTTTTGTACATATTGCTACGAGCTGTTGATTGCTTTCATAAGCAACATGCGCGCTACCCAGGTATGTGCCTCTTTTCTTGGCCTATCTGTCTAATTGTAACATTGCTGGTTCATGAAGTAGCCATACTTTTCAGTTTGAATGGATATGAATATATGACTGTAAGACATAGGAGTAGAATTAGGTCATTCAGCCCATTGAGTCTGCTCTGCCATTCAATTATGCCTCTCCCTGTAAACTTTGACACACTGACTAATCAAGAACCTATCAACCTCCACTTTAAATATACCCAATGACTTGGCCTCCACAGCTGTTTATGGTAATGATTTCCACAGATTCACTACCCTCTGGCTTAAAAAAAAATTCTCCTCATCTCTGTTCTAAAGGGATGTCCTTCTATTCTGAGGCTGTGCCCTCTGGTCCTGGCACCAATTGCTATGCATCTAGATATATATCTTCTAGCACCAATTGCCTTGTTGTCAGTGTCAGCTGTAGCTCAGTAACTCCTCTGTTACTCATCCTCCGCAACTCCGAGCGCATCTAGCTCAGTATGCCACTGCAATACTGAGAGAATGATGCACCATTGGAGGGACCACCTGCTGCGTGAGATATTCTTTCTTTTTAAATCTTTTCATTAATTTTTCCAAAATTATAAACAAAATAACAATGTTGATACAAAGCGATTGGAGTAATCTTATTGTTAATAAACATATACAGAAAAGATTTCAGATAACACAAGTATAATAGACTTCCAACCTCATGATGTAATTAATCATAAAGAAAAACAGAAATAAAAAGAAAAAAAATACAAAGAAAAACCCCAAAAAAAGGGGGAAAAAAAGAACTAAATACTAAACCCAAAAAAGCAAATGGAACAAAACAGGGCTAGACCAGTATCTTAAATCGAACACGTTCAGTAATGTCGTCAACTCCGTTCCTCTATTCATATATTTTAAGTTAATAAGAAGGATTCAGAAAGGTCAAATTACATCATATGAAAATGTTGAATAAATGGTTTCCAAGTTTCTTCAAATTTAACCGAAGAATCAAAAATATCACTTCTAATTTTTTCTAAAGTTAAACATAATATAGTTTGGGAAAACCATTGGAATGTAGTAGGAGGATTGGTCTCCTTCCAGTTCAATGAAATAGATCTTCTGGCCATTAAAGTAACAAATGCAATCATCCGACAGGCTGAAGAAGACAAAGATCTATGTTCTACCATTGGCAATCCAAAAATTGCTGTAATAGGATGGGGTTGTAAGTCAAAACATAGAACTGTTGAGATAATATCAAAAATATCTTTCCAAAAGATCTTTCTCCAAAATATCTTTCTCACAGGTGGATAGCGTAGTTAAGAAAGCTTATGGGGTGTTAGCTTTCATAAGTCGAGGGATAGAGTTTAAGAGTCGCGATGTAATGATGCAGCTCTATAAAACTCTGGTTAGGCCACACTTGGAGTACTGTGTCCAGTTCTGGTCACCTCACTATAGGAAGGATGTGGAAGCATTGGAAAGGCTACAGAGGAGATTTACCAGGCTGCTGCCTGGTTTAGAAAGTATGCATTATGATCAGAGATTAAGGGAGCTAGGGTTTTACTCTTTGGAGAGGAGGAGGATGAGAGGAGACATGATAGAGGTGTACAAGATAATAAGAGGAATAGATAGAGTGGATAGCCAGCGCCTCTTCCCCAGGGCACCACTGCTCAATACAAGAGGACATGGCTTTAAGGTAAGGAGTGGGACGTTCAAGGGGTATATTAGAGGAAGGTTTTTTACTCAGAGAGTGGTTGGTGCGTGGAATGCACTGCCTGAGTCAGTGGTGGAGGCAGATACACTAGTGAAGTTTAAGAGACTACTAGACAGGTATATGGAGGAATTTAAGGTGGGGGGTTATATGGGAGGCAGGGTTTGAGAGTCGGCACAACATTGTGGGCCGAAGGGCCTGTACTGTTCTATGTTCTATGTTAAAAGAGGACAGGACCAAAATATATGAGTTAAGGAAACCACCTCAGAGTGACATCTGTCACAAATAGGGTTTATATGGGAATAAAAACGGACTAATTTATCTTTACACATATGAGCTCTATGCACTACTTTAAATTGTATTAATGTATGTTTAGCACATATAGAAGGAGTACTGACTAATTGAAAAATTTTATCCCATTTCTCTATAGGTAGGCAAAGTTGAAGTTCCCTTTCCCATTCATTTTTAATTTTATCAGATATACCTGGCTGTAATTTTGTAATTATATCATAGATAGATGCTATTAATCCCTTCTGAAGAGGATTTAAACCTAAAATTTTATCGATGATATCAGTAGGGTATGAGGTCGGAAAGGTAGGCAACATAGTATTTAAAAAAATTCTTATTTGTAAATATCTAAAAAAAAATGGGATCTAGGCAAATCAAATTTCTTAGATAACTGTTCAAAAGACATTAAACAGTTATCCAGAAATAAGTCACAAAAACATGTTATACCTTTCATTTTCCATATCAAAAAGGCTCAAAAAGTATCTGTAGGTAAATTACCACAATCTTTTTATCGAGCTTCTATTTCTCTAATTCTCAAAAAAGCTAAGGATCCTACTGAATGTGCATCTTACAGGCCTATATCTTTACTGAATGTGGATTCTAAGATTTTTTCTAAAATATTGGCAATGAGATTGGAGAATGTATCACCCCAAATTATTTCTGCTGATCAGACTGGCTTTATTAAAAATCATTACTCTTTTTTTAATATTAGGAGATTAATGAATATTGTTTATACTCCTTCACCCAGAATTCCGAAATGTGTTATTTCATTGGACGCTGAGAAAGGCTTTGACAGAGTTGAATGGACGTATTTATTTAACACCCTTGAGAAATTTAATTTTAGTCCAATATTTATATCTTGGAATAAACTGATATATCTTACTCCTTTGGCTTTGGTATTTACTAATAATCAAAGATCTCCTCTTTTTCATCTATTCCGTGGTACTAGGCAGGGCTGCCCTCTTAGTCCACTACTATTCGATATTGCCTTGGAACCGCTAGCTATTGCTATTCGCCTAATATATTTGGCATCACCCGTGGAAATGAGACTCATAAATTATCACTATATGCAGATGATTTACTATTATATATTTCTAACCCAGGAAAATCTATTCCGGCAGTATTAACTTTGCTTGCTCAGTTTAGTAGTTTTTCTGGTTATAAACTGAATCTAGGTAAGAGTGAACTTTTTCCATTAAATATGCAGGTTCCCATTTATAGATGTTCTCCATTCAGTGACTACTGACTATTTCACTTATTTGGGAGTTAAAATTACTGAGACATAAGGATCTATTCAACTTCAACCTTTTACCGTTAATTAATCAGGTTAAACAACTGATTACTAAGTGGTCCCCACTGTCTCTATTACTGATTGGCTGAATTAATGCTATTAAAATGATTATTTTACCTAAATTTTTATATTTATTTCAAATGATACTAATTTTTATTCCTAAATCCTTTTTGATACTATTGATTCTAAAATTTCCTCTTGTATATGGCAGATCCCAGATTAAGTAAAAAAAATATTTACAGAAGTCCAAGAAAAATGGTGGTTTAGCACTGCCTAACCTAAGATTTTATTATTGGGCAATTAATATTTGATATTTAATATTTCGGACACAGGATTGGAATATAACTCCAAGCCCATATTGGGTAAACCTTGAAGGCTGCTCTGTACAAGGGTTCTCTTTAGCTTCCATTTTAGGAACTTCACTTCCTTTTGTACTGTCTAAATTGAATAAACAAATGGTTAATCCAATAGTTAAACATACATTGCGAATATGGTTTCAATTTCGTAAATTTATTGGTTTGAACAAATTTATATTATCAAGTGTGAGATATTAAAGTTCAAAGTAAATTTATTATCAAAGTAATGTAGACCACCATATATAACACTGAGATTCAGTTTTGTGAGCATGTTCAATAAATATATAGAATAATAACCATAACAGAATTAATGAAAAGACCCGCCCAATTAGGGTGTTCAACCAGAGTGTAGAATACAGCAAACTGTGCAAGTACAAAAAGAATAAATAACAATAAATAAATAAGCAATAAATATCAAGAACATGTGATGAAGGGTCCTTGAAAGTGAGTCCATAGGTTGTGGGAATATTTCAATCATGGCGCAAGTGAAGTCGAGTGAAGTTATCCCCTTTGGTTTAGGAGCTTAATGGTTGAGGGTACTAACTGTTCATGAACCTGGTGGTGTGGGTCCTGAGGCCGCTGTACCACCTTCCTGATTTCAGCAGCGAGCAAAGAGCATGATCTGGGTTGGTAGGAGTCCCTGGTGTTTGCAGATGAAGCTAAACATTTCTGTGGGATTATTTTGAGGAAAACAAGTTCTCCCCAATGTTCCAACTATTATCTATTCCTGTCAATTTTACTCATTTATTGCATTACTTGTGTTGTTCACTAGTCTGTGAATTATTAGTTTACTGGTCCTTTTACGATCCATTAATTTATTACTGGAAAGTACAGTACCTTTTTGGGGGTTTGCCTCTTGCTTTGTGTCATTACTAATTAACAAATCAGTCAATGTCCTGTAGTGTTATTTAGTAATAATGCTTTCATATTACAAATGCCAATTAGAATTGGGTCAGAATTAGAATCTTTTATTCTCTAGTAATTAGAGACATAGAAAACTTGCAGCACAATACAGGCTCTTCGGCCCACAAAGTTATGATGAACATGTCCCTACCTTAGAAATTACTAGGGTTACCCATAGCCCTCTATTTTTCTAAGCTCCATGTACCTATCCAAAAGTCTCTTAAAAGATCCTATCGTATCCACCTCCACCACCATTGCTGGTAGCCTATTCCACGCACTCACCACTCTCTGTGTAAAAAAAAAACACACACACACTCACCCTGACACCTCCTCTGTACCTACTTCCAAGCACCTTAAACCTGTGCCCTCTTGTGGCAGCCATTTCAGCCCTGGGAAAAAGTCTCTGACTATCCACATAATCAGTGCCTCTCATCATCTTATACAACCCTATCAGGTCACCTGTTATCCTTTGTCCTCCAAGGAGAAAAAGCCGAGTTCACTCAACCTATTTTCATAAGGCTTGCTCCCCAATCCAGGCAACGTCCTTGTAAATCTCCTTTGCACCCTTTCTATAGTTTCCACATCCTTCCTGTCGTGAGGCGACCAGAACTGAGCACAGTACTCCAAGTGGGGTCTGACCAGGGTCCTATTTAGCTGCAATATTACCTATTGGAGGAACTTATATAGCAGCTCTTGCCATTCAAGGTTTTTTCATCATTCTGTGAAATCAGGGCTATGTTTGACTGTAGCATTAGTAATAGGGCTTTTGTGTATTTATTTGTTACGATACAGGGCCCTTCCGGCCCTTTGAGCCGGGTAGCGCAGCTACTCCGGATGCCTAGGACAATTTACAGTGACCAATTAACATACCAACCAGTATGTCTTTGGTCTGTGGGAGGAAACCAAAGCACCCAGTGGAAACCCGCGCAGTCTTGGGAAGAATGTACAGACAGCGGCAGGAAATGCTTATTACAAACGCCAGTCAGAATTGGGTTGTAGATTCCGTCTATACTCTAGTAATAAGAGGAATTCGTTTTGCAGCTCTTGCTGTTCAAGGCTTTTTCATCGTTCTATGAACTCAGGGCTATATTTTAATTCCCTACACAGAATCAAAATCAGATTTATTATCTCTGATGTCATGAAATTTATTGTTTCGTGGCAGCAGTACGGTGTAATATATAAGATTCTACAAGTTACAAGAAGGAATACTAAAAAATAAATAGTGCAGTAAGAGAGCAAAATAGAGATGCTGTGTTCATGCTTTCATGGACTATTCAGAAATCTGATGGTGGAGGGAAAGAAGCTGTTACTTAAATGTTGAGTGTCCATCTTCAAACCCCCCTACCATCTCTCTGATGGTAGTAATGAGAGGAGGACATGGTGAGGGTCCTTAAGGATGGATGCCACCTTCTTGGGGCATTGCCTTTTGAAGATGTCTTCGATGGTGGGGAAGCTCATGCCCATGATGGCTGAGTTTACAACCCTCTGCAGCTTTTTCCCAATCCTGTACATTGGCTCCTTCATACCAGACAGTGATGCAACTAGTCAGAATGCTCTCCACAGTGCATCAATAGAAATTTGTTAGTCTTTGGTGGTATATCAAATCTCCTCATGTCCCATATTTTGGTTAACAAAAATACATCTGATTTAAAATTAGCAGTTAAGCTTTAACCATTTCATTACTTTGATTGCCAATTTCCACCCTTCACACAGTCAGTATCTGACTCATCCCTTTCTTACCTCAGTTTTTTTTTCCATCTCAGGGGAAAGGTTCCCTGCTTCTGTCTCCATTTTAGGAGATCAGACAGAGGTGATTGATCATGCTGAGACAATAACATACGGAGAGGAAAGGGAAAATTCCAAGACTGGCCAGTGTGGGCATTTCCATGGCCTGTGTGAGCAGCAGATGAGGAATATGATGTGATAGAACTGTGTTCCATTACAAGGATTCACACCACACCCCTGGGTTAAGGATCAGTTATTATCCCTCAACCTTCAGCCTTTTGAACCAGTAGGGATAACTTCACTCAGCTTTATTTGCCCCATCATTAAAATGTTCCTACAACCAATGGACTCACTTTCAAGATTCTTCATCTTATGTTCTTGATATTTATTGCTTATTTATTATTATTATTCTTTCTTTTGTATTTGCAGATTGTTGTCTCTTGCACACTGGTTGTTTATCTGCCCTATTGGGTGCAGTCTTTCATTGATTCTATTATGTTTCTCGGACTTGCTGTGTATGCCTGCAAGAAAATGAATCCCAGGGTTGTATATGGTGACATATATGAACTTTGAAGTCAGGGCTACCAGATTTGGGATATTGTTTGCTAATAGTGGTAATTTGTGATGGTAATGGTGTCTTCTCTCTGCAGGTGTTTACAATAACCAGGTTGAAGAGGATATTGGGAAGCTAAAATCATGTGTGATCAGCCTGCTGCAGGATTGGGGTGTTTCAGTATCAGTAAAGGATGACTACATCCATGAATTGTAAGAATATTAATTTTTCTCCACTGACTTCTGGACATAGGAGGGTGGCAGTGTTCCCAAGATGGAGTCCAAAAACTGGGGCAAGGTCACAGTTTTGTTATTTTGAAGCAGCAGTATAATGCAAGACATAAAAACTTAAAGACATAAGTTAGTGCAATAAATAGAAAGAAAAATAAGTAGTGCAAAAAAGGAATAACGAGGTAGTCTTTAAAGACCATTCAGGAATCTGATGGTGGAGGGAAAGAAGTCGTCCCTGAATCATTGAGCGTTGGTCTTCAGGATCCTGTACCACCTCCCTGATGGCAGTAATGACAAGAGGGCATGTCCAGAATAGCGTCATTATTATGTCTGTCTTCATGATGGGAGCCACCCTTTTGGGGCAGCGCCTCATGAAGATGTCCTCTAGTGGGGAGGGTTTGTGCCTGTGATGGAGCTGGCTGAGCCTACAACTCTGCAGCCTCTTCAAATTTTGCCCATCATCAACTCTGAGAGAAACTCCTCATTCTCCCTGTAAATGACCAACAATCACTGTTCTTGGTTGCTTCAGAGTTCTCAAAAACTGTGGGCCATCAAAGTAGCACATACAAAATACCGGAGGAACTCAGCAGGCCATCACAGTTCTTTGTCCACTGCTCGTTGATATTCTCTCTGTACCACTACCCCTGCCCTGTTGCAACAGATCCCCATGAACTGATGGGGATTGTGCTGTTGATGCGGCATGGTAGCATAGTGCTTACTGCAGTCGCTTTACTGCGCCAGGGATCACTGATCGGGGTTTGGTTCCTGCTACTGTAAGGAGTTTGTACAATGTGGGCTTTCTCCATGAGTGTCCGTTTCCACCCATATCACAAAGATGTATGGGTTCTGTGGGCATGTTACGTTGGTGCTGGAAGCATGGCAATACTTACGGGCTGCTTCTAACACATGCTTAGACTGTGTTAGTCATTGACACAAAAAAACACATTTTACTGTATCATAAACACAAGAAAGTCTGCAGATGCTGGAAATCCAAAGCAACACTCTGACCTTTTACCTCTTCTTATCCACCTATTATTTCTCCCCGATTCTGCCCCCCCTCCTCCTGTGGTCCACTTTCCTTTCCTGTCAGATTCCTTCTTCTCTAGCCCTTGACCTTTCCCACCCACATGGCCTCACCTGTCACCTTCCAGCTAGCCTCCTTCCCTCCCCCCACCTTTTTATTCTGGCATCTTCCCCCTTCCTTCTCAGTCGTGAAGAAGGATCAAGGCCCAAAACATCAACTATCTATTTATTTTCATAGATGCTGCCTGACCTGCTGAGTTCCTCCAGCATTCTTTGTGTTGCATTTTACTGTATGTTTAGATGTGCCTGTGACAAATCAAGCTACTTTTAATTTCTTAAAATATCTTTTCATTCTACCTGATAGCATGCTTGCTTGCAGAGTGTGTTCTTTACTCTTTTCTAAATCTCAATTTTCTATTTACATTGGCGTTGTCTGTCTCGTTTTGATCACTCAGTGGCCAGTGTCAATCATACAAAAGTTTAAGTTGGGTACCATCAGGAAAGCCAAATTAATTATTTCAGCTCAAAGTGCTGGATGTAGGTTGAAATGGGCAGGGATACTTCCTTGATGGTCCCTTTAAGGGAAACTATTCACCTTGTATTATGGGAGATTTAAATTCAGAGTAAGCTGCACAAATCACAGTGTCTGAAAAAGGTACATTTTCTTACAGTTGTCGCTACGGTGCTTCAGAACCGCATGCTGTTGCCTCATTCTTAGGAGGTAAGTTTTTTTACACATTTTTAACTTATTCCTGATTTTTGCTATTTTTCAGGTTGACTTTATTGACATTAGAGCATTTCCAGCCCTGCGCTGGGAGAAGCAAGGTGAATTGGCATGGGCAGAATGACCTAATCAAATCTGCTCCACCATTCGATTGTGGCTGATTTATTTTCCCTCTCAACCCCATTCCCTTGCCATAACCTTATTAATCAAGAACCTAGGAACCTCCACTTCAAATACACCCAATGACTTGACCTCCACAGTTGTCTGTGGCAATAAATTCCACAGATTCACCACCCTCTGGTTAAAGAAATTCCTCCTCAACTCTGTTCTCAAGGGATATCCCTGTTTTTGGAGCCTTTGCCACTGTTGGAAACAAGCCCTCATCCTTTACCTACATAAAGCTGAGATGAGGGGTAACACCGGGAACTGTCTGGTGTGTTAAATACAAAAAGGGAGGGGCAGTTTCCCTTTGAAGGGTGACCCATCCTTCGTAGCTGCAGCTTGCCTCGTGATTATGGCGCTGCTGCCCTCTCTTCCAATGCTGTCGCTTGAGGTAGGCACGATCTCGTGTCAAATAGACCAAGGCAGCTTCACCCTCAATCCTGCCCCCTCAAAATGCCACCTCTTGTTGACTTTCTCCTCATTCAAAAGATACATCTCGTGCTGAGTGGCATCCTAGTGTGCTCTGATCCTCTCCAGCTCCATGCCAGCCCCGAAGAGAAACATTAAAGTTGTTTAGTAAAGCAATTTCACAATTGTTTAATGCCACTTTCAGTACATAAGTGTAAAGGAGAATGAAAAAAATGTTACTCTGAATCCAATACAGCACAAAAAAGCACAATAAATATGAATGCGTAAGATAGCTTATATACATAGACTGATTGTATGTCCATAAAGTGACGCTAAGCACAGGAGTGTCTGTTCATAAGGTAACTGACAGGAAATGATAAAGTTGTAGTGGTTGGGATTGTGGAGAGGTGGGTTAATGGGTGGATGTGTTGATCAGCCTTACTGCTTGGGGAAAGTAACTGTTTTTGAGTCTGGTGGTCCTAACATGGATGCTACGTAACCTCCTCCCTGATGGGAGTGGGGCAGACAGTCCTTGAGCAGGGTGGGTGTGATCTTTCATGATGTTACTGGCCTTTCTCCACCGCTGGTGATACATTGGATAGTTTTGACTGTCAACTGTAAAGCCTTCCTATCCACCGCAATTCTTTCACTTATGAAATGATTTATAACCTGTGCTTTTGTATCTGTAGGAACAGCTGCCCAGGAGGCCATCAAGATTATCACAAAGCAGTTTGTACCTTTCAATAACACCTTTATCTACAATGCAATGTTGCAGACATCGATGACTGTGCGGCTGTAGGGCACTGCTGTTGTATGTGAATGAGATGGTGGCAAGTCCTATACTTCTGGATTATTTTATCAAGCAATTTGTGTAACATAAAATTCAAATAACTTAATAAAATTTGTTTGTTGAAGAGTGCTTAGTTTACAAAATCTTCACTCGAAAAGCATGTGGCGGACTTCAGGTGTGAAAACATGATCACACTAAGGATTTTCTAAGACATATTCATAGTCATGGAGCTCTACAGCACAGAAACAGGCCCTTTGGCACATCTAGGTCCATGCCAAACTATAATTCTGCCTACTCCCATCAACCTGCAAATGGACCATAGACTTCCAAACCCCATCCCATCCATGTACTTAACTAAATTTGTCTTAAATGTTGCAATTGAACCCTCACTCACTACTTCCACTGGCAGCTTGTTCCACTCTCGCACCATCCTCTGAGTTGATAAGTTCCCCCTGAGGTTCCCTTAAATATTTCATCTTTCACCCTTAACCTGTGGTTTCTAGTTTTACCCAACTTCAGTTGAACAAGCTTGCTTGCATTTATTCTATCACATTCTCTGACACTCAAGGAATAAAGTCGTAACATTTCCGATAACTCGGGTATTCGAGTCCAAGCAACTTTTTTTTAGATTATGAGAACATTCAGTCCTCTTTTATTGTCATTTAGAAATGGATACATGCATTAAGAAATGATACAATGTTTCTCCGGAGTGATATCACAGAAAACAGGAGAAACCAAGGACTAACACTGACAGAACCACATCATTATAACATATAGTTACAGCAGTGCAAAGCAATACCATAATTTGATGAAGAACAAACCATGGGCACGATAAATAAAGTCTCAAAAGTCCCCGAGTTGATCGACTCCCGAGTCCCCGATAGCAGGCAGCAAAAGGGAGAAACTCCCTGCCATAAACCTCCAGCAACGTCAACTTGCCGATGCCGTGGAAGCAGCCGACACTGAGTCCATCCGTCCGAAAACTTCAAAGCTTCCGACCAGCCGCTCCGATACAGACTCCTAAGCGCCATCCTCTGCCGAGTGCCTTCGACCTCGCCCCGGCCGCTGAAGCAAGCAAAGCCAAGGATTTCGGGGCCTTCTGCTCTGGATATTCCGGTTACCACACAGTAGCAGCGGCAGCAAAGTGGGCATTTCAGAAGTTTCTCCAGATGTTCCTCCGTACTCTCACGTCCGTCTCCATCAAATCAGAATTGTGCACGGTTCCCTACTTGACAGATAAGACATCACCACCGAAGTGGCCACGCGTGCTGCTGTTGCGCAGCCATCTTCTCCTCCTTAGTATCTTCTCAAGTCCGTCATTCCTACTGGGGCAAAGGCCACTGACAGGAGTGTGCTAGAGTCCTCAGTCCTGCCATTAGAAGGTTGATTGGCCCTATGGCTTCTGCTTTCACTACATGACTTCATACATCTTCGAGGTGAAGATCCTCTCTTGGGGATAAGGTCTTTGGAGCTCTGAGTTTTTACAGGATGGGATTACTAGCCCCATGCCCAACCTACCATTCGCAACCGAGTTTATGGCCATCAATGTGCAGCTTCCCTACAACATCCTTGTAACTTTTCTCTGTACTGTTGATGTCGGGTTTGGTTCGGTCATAGCCACAGTTGCAGCTTAATGGCGCAGTATGCCTGCTGCAGGGGCTGAGCGTTTGTGTTGAGTTGCCATTCCCGTGAATGCCAGAGTGACAATGATTGTGGGGAGGTGGGCACACCTGTGGCCTCACTACATACCTGCAGTTGCTTTGGCCGAGCCGCGCTCTCAACGCTCACCTGCCGGGACAGCGCTGCGCGATGACGTCATCACGCTCGCCCTCCTCTGCCGTTGGTTTTGGCGGGAAGCGTGCGTTCGTTCGTGCGTGGTGGCGGGCGGACCGAAGCGAGGGAAGACCCGGGGCCATCAGGTCTAAGGTAAGGACCGTGAGTGACTCGGGATTGTAGGTTGGAAGAACGACAAATGTGCGATGGCCGGGCTGGGGAGACAAGTGATATCGAGCGGGAGAGGGGGCTGGGGCAACGAGGAGTTGCTGTTCAGTGAGGACCTAGAGATGAGGCGTGGGGTTGGAGAGGCTGAGGTAATGAGGGTAGGGAGGGAGAGGTGAGGCGGGGAAGGAGTTGTTATACGGTGAGGGCGTGAGGATACGGATAGAGATAGTGAACTTGGAGGGAGGAATGACACAGTCATACATTATTGATCCCGGGGGAAATTGGTTTTCGTTACAGGTGCACCATAAATAATTAAATAGTAATAAAACCATAAATAGTTAAATAATAATATGTAAATTATGCCAGGAAGTACGTCCAGGACCAGCCTATGGGCTCAGGGTGTCTGACCCTCCAAGGGAGGAGTTGTAAAGTTTGATGACCACAGGCAGGAATGACGTCCTATAACACTCTGTGCTGCATCTCGGTGGAATGAGTCTCTGGCTGAATGTACTCCTGTTGCCCACTAAGGACACTATGTAGTGGATGGGAGACACTGTCCAAGATCGCATGCAACTTAGACAGCATCCTCTTTTCAGACACCACCGTCAGAGAGTCCAGTTCTATCCCCACAACATCACTGGCCTTATGAATGAGTTTGTTGATTCTGTTGGTGTCTGCTACCTTCAGCCTGCTGCCCCTGCACACGACAGCAAATATGATTGCACTGGCCACCACAGACTCGTAGAACATCCTCAGCATCGTCTGGCAGATGTTAAAGGACCACAGTTTCCTCAGGAAATAGAGACGGCTTTGGCCCTTCTTGTAGACAGCCTCAGTGTTCTTTGACCAGTCCAGTTTATTCTCAATTCGTATCCCCAGGTATTTGTAATCCTCCACCATGTCCACACTGACCCCCTGGATGGAAACAAAAACAGGGGTCACCGGTACCTTAGCTCTCCTCAAGTCTACCACCAGCTCCTTAGTCTTTTTCACGTTAAGCTACAGATAATTCTGCTCACACCATGTGACAAAGTTTCCTACCATAGCCCTGTACTTACTCTCATCTCCCTTGCTGATGCATCCAACTATGGCAGAGTCATCCGAAAACTTCTGAAGATGACAAGACTCTGTGCAGTAGTTGAAGTCCGAGGTGTAAATGGTGAAGAGAAAGGGAGACAAGACAGTAGCCTGTGGAGACACAGTGCTGCTGATCACTCTGTCGGACACACAGTGTTGCAAGCACACGTACTGTGTTCTGCCAGTCAGGTAATCAAGAATCCATGACACCAGGAAAGCATCCACCTGCATGGCTGTCAGCTTCTCCCCCAGCAGAGCCGGGCGGATGGTGTTGAACGCACTGGAGAAGTCAAAAAACATGACCCTCACAGTGCTCGCTGGCTTGTCCAGGTGGGTGTAGACACGGTTCAGCAGGTAGACGATGGCATCCTCGACTCCTAGTTGGGGCTGGTAGGCGAACCAGAGTGGATCTAAGTGTGGCGTGACCATAGGCCGGAGCAGCTCCAGAACAAGTCTCTCCAGGGTCTTCGGAGGGACTGGAGGGAGGGTATAGACAGTAATTATAGACGATAGTGTGGGGTGTATTTGGACAGCAACAGCATGGAGGATAACGATGGACGGAGTGGAGAGATGGATAAGACAATAACATAGTGGATAATGAGGGATGAAGTGGAGAAAGACAGGTACCGGACAGCAACTGTATGGAGGGTAGTGAGAGATGGATTAGACAAGTAACATGGAGGACAGTGAGGGGCAGAGTGGAGGAAGGGAGGGGTTGGACAGCAACTGTATGGAGGATTGTGACAGATGGATTAGACAGTAACATGGAGGATAGTGAGGGAAGGGAGGGGTTGGACAGTAACATGGAGGATAGTGAGAGATGGATTAGACAGTAACATGGAGGATAGTGAGGGACGGAGTGGAGGAAGGGAGGGGTTGGACAGTGAAATGGAGGATAGTGAGGGACGGAGTGGAGGAAGGGAAGGGTTGGACAGTAACGAGGATAGTGAGGGATGGAGTGGAGGAAGGGAAGGGTTGGACAGTAACGAGGATAGTGAGGGATGGAGTGGAGGAAGGGAGGGGTTGGACAGTAACATGGAGGATAGTGAGGGATGGAGTGGAGGAAGGGAGGGGTTGGACAGTAACATGGAGGATAGTGAGGGACGGAGTGGGGAAGGGAGGGATTGGACAGTAAAGGAGGATAGTGAGGGATGGAGTGAGGAAGGGAGGGGTTGGACAGTAACATGGCGGATAGTGAGGGATGGAGTGGAGCAAGGGAGGGATTGGATAGTAATATGGAGGATAGTGAGGGAAGGGAGGGATTGGACAGTAAGATGGAGGATAGTGAGAGTTGGATTAGACAGTAACGAGGATAGTGAGGGACGGAGTGGAGGAAGGTAGGGGTTGGACAGCAACTGTATGGAGGGTAGTGAAAGATAGATTAGACAGTAACATGGAGGATAATGAGGGATGGAGTGGAGGAAGGGAGGGGTTGGACAGTAACATGGAGGATAGTGAGGGACAGACTGGAGGAAGGTAGGGGTTGGACAGCAACTGTATGAAGGGGAGTGAGAGATGGATCAGACAGTAACATGGAGGATAGTGAGAGATGGATTAGATAGTAACATGGAGAATAGTGAGGGACGGAGTGGAGGAAGGGAGGGTTTGGATAGTAACATGGAGGATAGTGAGCGATGCATTAGACAATAACATGGAGGATAGTGAGGGACGGAGTGGAGGAAGGGAGGGGTTGGAGAGTAACATGGAGGATAGTGAGGGATGGACTGGAGGAAGGGAGGGGTTGGACAGTAACATAGAGGATAGTGAGGGAAGGAGTGGAGGAATGGAGGGGTTGGACTGTAAAATGGTGAAGGACGGAGTGGAGGAAGGGAGGGGTTGGACAGTAACATGGAGGATAGTGAGGGACGGAGTGGAGGAAGGTAGGGGTTGGACAGCAACTGTATGAAGGGGAGTGAGAGATGGATCAGACAGTAACATGGAGGATAGTGAGAGATGGATTAGATAGTAACATGGAGAATAGTGAGGGACGGAGTGGAGGAAGGGAGGGGTTGGACAGTAACATGGAGGATAGTGAGGGACGGAGTGGAGGAAGGGAGGGGTTGGACAGTAACATGGAGGATAGTGAGGGACGGAGTGGAGGAAGGTAGGGGTTGGACAGTAACATGGAGGATAGTGAGGGAAGGAGTGGAGGAATGGAGGGGTTGGACTGTAAAATGGTGAAGGACGGAGTGGCGGAAGGGAGGGGTTGGACAGTAACATGGAGTATAGTGAGCGACGGAGTGGAGGAAGGGAGGGGTTTGACAGTAACATGGAGGATAGTGAGGAACGGAGTGGAGGAAGGTAGGGGTTGGACAGCAACTGTATGGAGGGAAGTGAGAGATGGATCAGACATTAACATTGAGGACAGTGAGGGACGGAGTGGAGGAAGGGAGGGGTTGGACAGTAACATGGAGGATAGTGAGGGATGGAGTGGAGGAAGGGAGGGTTTGGATAGTAAAATGGAGGATCGTGAGAGATGGATTAGACAGTACCATGGAGGATAGTGAGGGATGGAGTGGAGGAAGGGAGGGGTTGGACAGTAACATAGAGGATAGTGTGAGACGGAGTGGAGGAAGGGAGGGGTTGGACAGTAAAATGCAGGATAGTGAGGGAAGAGTGGAGGAATGGAGGGGTTGGACAGTAAAATGCAGGATAGTGAGGGACGGAGTGGCGGATGGGAGGGGTTGGACAGTAACATGGAGGATCGTGAGGGACGGAGTGGAGGAAGGGAGGGGTTTGACAGTAACATGGAGGATAGTGAGGGACGGAGTGGAGGAAGGTAGGGGTTGGATAGCAACTGTATGGAGGGCAGTGAGAGATGGATCAGATAGTAACATGGAGGACAGTGAGGGACGGAGTGGAGGAAGGGAGGGGTTGGACAGTAACATGGAGGATAGTGAGGGACGGAGTGGAGGAAGGGAGGGGTTGGACAGTAAAATGCAGGATAGTGAGGGAAGAGTGGAGGAATGGAGGGGTTGGACAGTAAAATGCAGGATAGTGAGGGACGGAGTGGCGGATGGGAGGGGTTGGACAGTAACATGGAGGATCGTGAGGGACGGAGTGGAGGAAGGGAGGGGTTTGACAGTAACATGGAGGATAGTGAGGGACGGAGTGGAGGAAGGTAGGGGTTGGATAGCAACTGTATGGAGGGCAGTGAGAGATGGATCAGATAGTAACATGGAGGACAGTGAGGGACGGAGTGGAGGAAGGGAGGGGTTGGACAGTAACATGGAGGATAGTGAGGGACGGAGTGGAGGAAGGGACGGGTTGGACAGTAAAATGGATAACAGTGAGGGCT
Source organism: Mobula hypostoma (assembly GCF_963921235.1). Classification (NCBI taxonomy): domain Eukaryota; kingdom Metazoa; phylum Chordata; class Chondrichthyes; order Myliobatiformes; family Myliobatidae; genus Mobula; species Mobula hypostoma. The sequence continues at coordinate 74,929,051 of NC_086110.1, read as the reverse complement.
GGAGTTGAGGAAGGGAGGAGTTGGACAGCGACTGTTTGGAGGGTAGTGAGAGATGGATTAGACAGTAACATATGGAGGATCGTGAGAGATGGATTAGACAGTGCCATGGAGGATAGTGAGGGATGGAGTGGCGGAAGAGAGGGGTTGGGGTGACAGTGAGGGACGGAGTGGAGGAAGGGAGGGGTTGGACAGTAACATGGGGGATAGTGAGGGACGGAGCGGCAGAAGGGAGAGGTTGGTCAGTGACATGGAGGATAGTGAGGGACGGAGTGGATGAAGGGAGGGGTTGGACAGTAAAATGGAGGATAGTTTGGCATGGAGTAGACGAAGGGAGGGGTTGGACACTAAAATGGAGGACAGTGAGAGACGGAGTGGTGGAAGGGAGGGGTTGGACAGTAACATGCAGGATAGTGAGGGAAGGAGTGGAGGAATGGAGGGGTTGGACAGTAAAATGCAGGATAGTGAGGGATGGAGTGGCGGAAGGGAGTGGTTGGACAGTAACATGGAGGATAGTGAGGGACGGAGTGGAAGAAGGGGGGGTTTGTCAGTAACATGGAGGATAGTGAGAAACGGAGTGGAGGAAAGGAGGGGTTGGACAGTAAAATGGATAATAGTGAGGGATGGAGTTGAGGAAGGGAGGAGTTGGACAGCAACTGTTTGGAGGGTAGTGACAGATAGATTAGAGAGTAACATATGGAGGATAGTGAGAGATGGATTAGACAGTACCATGGAGGACTGTGAGGGACGGAGTGGAGGAAGGGAGGGGTTGGACAGTAACATGGAGGATAGTGAGGGACGGAGTGGAGGAAGGGAGGGGTTCGACAGTAACATGGAGGATAGTGAGGGACGGAGTGGAGGAAGGGAGGGGTTGGACAGTAACATGGAGGATAGTGAGAGATGGATTAGACAGTAACATGGAGGATAGTGAGAGATGGAGTGGAGGAAGGGAGGGGTTAGACAGTAACATGGAGGATAGTGAGGGATGGAGTGGAGGAAGGGAGGGGTTGGACAGCAACTGTATGGAGGGTAGTGAGAGGTGGATTAACAGTAACATGGAGGATAGTGAGAGTTGGATTAGACAGTAACATATGGAGGACAGTGAGAGATGGATTAGACAGTAGCGTGGAGGATAGTGAGAGATGGAGTTGAGGAAGGGAGGGGTTGGATAGTAACATGGAGGATAGTGAGAGATGGATTAGACAGTAACGAGGGTAGTGAGGGACGGAGTGGAGAAAGGGAGGGGTTGGACAGTAACATGGTGGATAGTGAGAGATGGATTAAACAGTAACATGGAGGATAGTGAGGGACGGGGTGGAGGAAGGGAGGGGTTGGGCAGTAATTTGGAGGATACTGAGGGATGGAGTAGAGGAAGGGAGGGGTTAGACAGTAACATGGAGGATAGTGAGGGACGGAGTGGGGGAAAGGAGGGATTGGACAGTAAAGGAGGATAGTGAGGGATGGAGCGGAGGAAGGGAGGGGTTGGACAGTAACATGGAGGATAGTGAGAGATGGATTAGACAGTAACGAGGATAGTGAATTACGGAGTGGAGAAAGGGAGGGGTTGGACAGTAACATGGAGGATAGTGAGGGATGGAGTGGAGGAAGGGAGGGGTTGGACAGTAACATGGAGGATAGTGAGGGATGGAGTGGAGGAAGGGAGGGGTTGGACAGTAACATGGACGATAGTGAGGGATGGAGTGGAGGAAGGGAGTGGTTGGACAGCAACTGTATGGAGGGTAGTGAGAGATAGATTAGACAGTAACATGGAGGATAGTGAGGGACGGAGTGGAGGAAGGGGGGGTTGGACAGCAAATGTATGGAGGGTAGTGAGAGATGGATCAGACAGTAACATGGAGGATAGTGAGAGATGGATTAGATAGTAACATGGAGAATAGTGAGGGACGGAGTGGAGGAAGGGAGGGTTTGGATAGTAACATGGAGGATAGTGCGGGATGGATTAGACAGTAACATGGAGGATAGTGAGGGATGGACTGGGGGAAGGGAGGGGTTGGACAGTAACATGGAGGAGAGTGAGGGAAGGAGTGGAGGAATGGAGGGGTTGGACAGTAACATGGAGGATAGTGAGGGACGGAGTGGAGGAAGTTAGGGGTTGGACAGCAACTGTATGGAGGGTAGTGAGAGATGGATCAGACAGTAACATGGAGGACAGTGAGGGACGGAGTGGAGGAAGGGAGGGGTTGGACAGTAACATGGAGGATAGTGAGGGATGGAGTAGAGGAAGGGAGGGTTTGGATCGTAACATGGAGGATAGCGAGGGATGGATTAGACAGTAACTTGGAGGATAGTGAGGGATGGAGTGGAGGAAGGGAGGGATTGGACAGCAACATGGAGGATAGTGAGGGATGGAGTGGAGGAAGGGAGGGGTTGGACAGTAAAATGGATAATAGTGAGGGATTGAGTGGAGGTAGGGAGGAGTTGGACAGCAACTGTTTGGAGGGTAGTGAGAGATAGATTAGACAGTAACATATGGAGGATAGTGAGAGATGGATTAGACAATACCATGGAGGATAGTGAAGGATGGAGTGGCGGAAGAGAGGGGTTGGACAGTAACGTGGGGGATAGTGAGGGACGGAGTGGAGGAAGGTAGGGGTTGGACAGCAACTGTATGGAGGGTAGTGAGAGATGGATCAGACAGTAACATGGAGGATAGTGAGGGATGGAGTGGAGGAAGGGAGGGGTTGGATAGTAACATGGAGGATAGTGAGTGATGGATCAGACAGTAACATGGAGGATAGTGAGTGACGGAGTGGAGGAAGGGAGGGGTTGGACAGTAGCATGTAGGATAGTGAGGAAAGGAGTGGAGGAATGGAGGGGTTGGACTGTAAAATGCAGGATAGTGAGGGACGGAGTGGCGGATGGGAGGGGTTGGACAGTAACATGGAGGATAGTGAGCGACGGAGTGGAAGAAGGGAGGGGTTTGTCAGTAACATGGAGGATAGTGAGGGATGGAGTTGAGGAAGGGAGGAGTTGGACAGCAACTGTATGGAGGGTAGTGACAGATAGATTAGCGAGTAACATATGGAGGATAGTGAGAGATGGATTAGACAGTGCCATGGAGGATAGTGAGGGATGGAGTGGCGGAAGAGAGGGGTTGGACAGTAACATGGGTGATAGTGAGGGACGGAATAGAGAAAGGGAGGGGTTGGACAGTGACATGGAGGATAGTGAGGGACGGAGTGGATGAAGGGAAGGGTTGGACAGTAAAATGGAGGATAGTGTGGCATGGAGTAGACGAAGGGAGGGGTTGGACAGTAAAATGGAGGATAGTGAGGGACGGAGTGGAGGAAGGGAGGGGTTGGACAGTAACATGGAGGATAGTGAGGGACGGAGTGGATGATGGGAGGTGTTGGACAATAACGTGGAGGATAGTGAGGGACGGAGTGGAAGAAAGGAGGGGTTGGACAGTAACATGGAGGATAGTGAGAGATGGATTGGACAGTAACATGGAGGATAGTGAGAGATGGATTGGACAGTAACATGGAGGATAGTGAGGGACGGAGTGGAGGAAGGGAGGGTTTGGACAGTAACATGGAGGATAGTGAGAGATGGATTGGACAGTAACATAGAGGATAGTGAGGGACGGAGTGGCGGAAGGGAGGGGTTGGACAGTAACATGGAGGATAGTGAGGGACGGAGTGGAGGAAGGGAGGGGTTAGACAGTAACATGGAGGATAGTGAGGGACGGAGTGGAGGAAGGGAGGGGTTGGACAGTAAAGTAGAGGATAGTAAGAGATGGGTTAGACAGTAACATGGAGGATTGTGAGGGGCGGAGTGGAGGAAAGGAGTGGTTGGACAGTAAAATGGAGGATAGTGAGTGACGGAGTGGGGGAAGGGAGGGGTTGGACAGTAATATGGAGGATAGTGAGGGACGGAGTGGAGGAAGGGAGGGATTGGACAGCAACTGTATGGAGGGTAGTGAGAGATGGATGAGACAGTAACATGGAGGATAGTGAGAGATGGATTAGACAGTAACATATGGAGGACAGTGAGAGATGGATTAGACAGTAGCGTGGAGGATAGTGAGGGATGCCGTTGAGGAAGGGAGGGGTTGGACAGTAACATGGAGGATAGTGAGCGACGGAGTGGAAGAAGGGAGGGGTTTGTCAGTAACATGGAGGATAGTGAGGGACGGAGTGGAGGAAGGGAGGGGTTGGACAGTAAAATGGATAATAGTGAGGGATGGAGTTGAGGAAGGGAGGAGTTGGACAGCAACTGTTTGGAGGGTAGTGACAGATAGATTAGAGAGTAACATATGGAGGATAGTGAGAGATGGATTAGACAGTGCCATGGAGGATAGTGAGGGATGGAGTGGAGGAAGAGAGGGGTTGGACAGTAACATGGGTGATAGTGAGGGACGGAGTAGAGAAAGGGAGGGGTTGGACAGTGACATGGAGGATAGTGAGGGACGGAGTGGATGAAGGGAAGGGTTGGACAGTAAAATGGAGGATAGTGAGAGACAGAGTGGAGGAAGGGAGGGGTTGGACAGTAACATGGTGGATAGTGAGGGACGGAGTGGAGGAAGGGAGGGGTTGGACAGTAACATGGAGGACAGTGAGGGATGCAGTGGAGGAAGGGAGGAGTTGGACAGTAACATGGAGGATAGTGAGGAACGGAGTGGATGAAGTGAGGTGTTGGACAATAACGTGGAGGATAGTGAGGGACGGAGTGGAGGAAAGGAGGGGTTGGACAGTAACATGGAGGATAGTGAGGGACGGAGTGGAGGAAGGGAGGGGTTGGACAGTAACATGGAGGATAGTGAGAGATGGATTGGACAGTAACATGGAGGATAGTGAGGGACGGAGTGGAGGAAGGGAGGGGTTGGACAGTAACATGGAGGATAGTGAGGGACGGAGTGGAGGAAGGGAGGGGTTAGACAGTAACATGGAGGATAGTGAGGGACGGAGTGGAGGAAGGGAGGGGTTGGACAGTAAAGTAGAGGATAGTAAGAGATGGGTTAGACAGTAACATGGAGGATTGTGAGGGGCGGAGTGGAGGAAAGGAGTGGTTGGACAGTAAAATGGAGGATAGTGAGCGACGGAGTGGGGGAAGGGAGGGGTTGGACAGTAATATGGAGGATAGTGAGGGACGGAGTGGAGGAAGGGAGGGATTGGACAGCAACTGTATGGAGGGTAGTGAGAGATGGATGAGACAGTAACATGGAGGATAGTGAGAGATGGATTAGACAGTAACATGGAGGACAGTGAGAGATGGATTAGACAGTAGCGTGGAGGATAGTGAGGGATGCCGTTGAGGAAGGGAGAGGTTGGACACTAACATGGAGGATAGTGAGGGATGGTGTGGAGGAAGGGAGGGGTTGGGCAGTAATATGGAGGATACTGAGGGGCGGAGTAGAGGAAGGGAGGGGTTGGACAGTAACATGGAGGATAGTGAGGGATGGAGTGGGGGAAGTGAAGGATTGGACAGTAAAGGAGGATAGTGAGGGCTGGAGTGGAGGAAGGGAGGGGTTGGACAGTAACATGGAGGATAGTGAGGGATGGAGTCGAGGAAGGGAGTGATTGGACAGTGACATGGAGGATAGTGATAGATGGATTAGAAAGTAACGAGGATAGTGAGGGACGGAGTGGAGGAAGGGAGGGGTTGGGCAGTAATATGTAGGATAGGGAGGGACGGAGTGGAGGAAGGGTGGGATTGGACAGTAACATGGAGGATAGTGAGGGACAGAGTGGACGAAGTGAGGGGTTGGACAGTAAAATGGAGGATAGTGAGGGACGGAGTGGAGGAAGGGAGTGGTTGGACAGCAACTGTATGGAGGGTAGTGAGAGATGGATTAGACAGTAACGTGGAGGATAGTGAGGGATGCCGTTGAGGAAGGGAGAGGTTGGACACTAACATGGAGGATAGTGAGGGATGGTGTGGAGGAAGGGAGGGGTTGGGCAGTAATATGGAGGATACTGAGGGGCGGAGTAGAGGAAGGGAGGGGTTGGACAGTAACATGGAGGATAGTGAGGGATGGAGTGGGGGAAGTGAAGGATTGGACAGTAAAGGAGGATAGTGAGGGCTGGAGTGGAGGAAGGGAGGGGTTGGACAGTAACATGGAGGATAGTGAGGGATGGAGTTGAGGAAGGGAGGGATTGGACAGTAACATGGAGGATAGTGAGAGATGGATTAAACAGTAACATGGAGGATAGTGAGGGACAGAGTGGAGGAAGGGAGGGGTTGGACAGTAACATGGAGAATAGTGAGGGATGGAGTGGAGGAAGGGAGGGGTTGGACAGTAACATGGAGGATAGTGAGGGACGGAGTGGAGGAAGGGAGGGGTTGGATCGTAACATGGACGATAGTGAGTGATGAAGTGGAGGAAGGGAGTGGTTGGACAGCAACTGTATGGAGGGTAGTGAGAGATAGATTAGACAGTAACATGGAGGATAATGAGGGAGTGGAGGAAGGGAGGGGTTGGACAGTAACATGGAAGATAGTGAGGGACGGAGTGGCGGAAGGGAGGGGTTGGACAGTAACATGGAGGATAGTGAGGGATAGAGTGAGGGAAGGGAGGATTTGGACAGTAACATGGAGGATAGTGAGAGATGGATTAGACAGTAACGAGGATAGTGAGGGATGGAGTGGAGGAAGGTAGGGGTTGGACAGCAACTGTATGGAGGGTAGTGAGAGATAGATTAAACAGTAACATGCAGGATAATGAGGGATGGAGTGGAGGAAGGGAGTGGTTGGACAGTAACATGGAGGATAGTGAGGGACGGAGTGGAGGAAGGGAGGGGTTGGACAGTAAAGTAGAGGATAGTAAGAGATGGGTTAGACAGTAACATGGAGGATTGTGAGGGGCGGAGTGGAGGAAAGGAGTGGTTGGACAGTAAAATGGAGGATAGTGAGTGACGGAGTGGGGGAAGGGAGGGGTTGGACAGTAATATGGAGGATAGTGAGGGACGGAGTGGAGGAAGGGAGGGATTGGACAGCAACTGTATGGAGGGTAGTGAGAGATGGATGAGACAGTAACATGGAGGATAGTGAGAGATGGATTAGACAGTAACATATGGAGGACAGTGAGAGATGGATTAGACAGTAGCGTGGAGGATAGTGAGGGATGCCGTTGAGGAAGGGAGGGGTTGGACAGTAACATGGAGGATAGTGAGCGACGGAGTGGAAGAAGGGAGGGGTTTGTCAGTAACATGGAGGATAGTGAGGGACGGAGTGGAGGAAGGGAGGGGTTGGACAGTAAAATGGATAATAGTGAGGGATGGAGTTGAGGAAGGGAGGAGTTGGACAGCAACTGTTTGGAGGGTAGTGACAGATAGATTAGAGAGTAACATATGGAGGATAGTGAGAGATGGATTAGACAGTGCCATGGAGGATAGTGAGGGATGGAGTGGAGGAAGAGAGGGGTTGGACAGTAACATGGGTGATAGTGAGGGACGGAGTAGAGAAAGGGAGGGGTTGGACAGTGACATGGAGGATAGTGAGGGACGGAGTGGATGAAGGGAAGGGTTGGACAGTAAAATGGAGGATAGTGAGAGACAGAGTGGAGGAAGGGAGGGGTTGGACAGTAACATGGTGGATAGTGAGGGACGGAGTGGAGGAAGGGAGGGGTTGGACAGTAACATGGAGGACAGTGAGGGATGCAGTGGAGGAAGGGAGGAGTTGGACAGTAACATGGAGGATAGTGAGGAACGGAGTGGATGAAGTGAGGTGTTGGACAATAACGTGGAGGATAGTGAGGGACGGAGTGGAGGAAAGGAGGGGTTGGACAGTAACATGGAGGATAGTGAGGGACGGAGTGGAGGAAGGGAGGGGTTGGACAGTAACATGGAGGATAGTGAGAGATGGATTGGACAGTAACATGGAGGATAGTGAGGGACGGAGTGGAGGAAGGGAGGGGTTGGACAGTAACATGGAGGATAGTGAGGGACGGAGTGGAGGAAGGGAGGGGTTAGACAGTAACATGGAGGATAGTGAGGGACGGAGTGGAGGAAGGGAGGGGTTGGACAGTAAAGTAGAGGATAGTAAGAGATGGGTTAGACAGTAACATGGAGGATTGTGAGGGGCGGAGTGGAGGAAAGGAGTGGTTGGACAGTAAAATGGAGGATAGTGAGCGACGGAGTGGGGGAAGGGAGGGGTTGGACAGTAATATGGAGGATAGTGAGGGACGGAGTGGAGGAAGGGAGGGATTGGACAGCAACTGTATGGAGGGTAGTGAGAGATGGATGAGACAGTAACATGGAGGATAGTGAGAGATGGATTAGACAGTAACATGGAGGACAGTGAGAGATGGATTAGACAGTAGCGTGGAGGATAGTGAGGGATGCCGTTGAGGAAGGGAGAGGTTGGACACTAACATGGAGGATAGTGAGGGATGGTGTGGAGGAAGGGAGGGGTTGGGCAGTAATATGGAGGATACTGAGGGGCGGAGTAGAGGAAGGGAGGGGTTGGACAGTAACATGGAGGATAGTGAGGGATGGAGTGGGGGAAGTGAAGGATTGGACAGTAAAGGAGGATAGTGAGGGCTGGAGTGGAGGAAGGGAGGGGTTGGACAGTAACATGGAGGATAGTGAGGGATGGAGTCGAGGAAGGGAGTGATTGGACAGTGACATGGAGGATAGTGATAGATGGATTAGAAAGTAACGAGGATAGTGAGGGACGGAGTGGAGGAAGGGAGGGGTTGGGCAGTAATATGTAGGATAGGGAGGGACGGAGTGGAGGAAGGGTGGGATTGGACAGTAACATGGAGGATAGTGAGGGACAGAGTGGACGAAGTGAGGGGTTGGACAGTAAAATGGAGGATAGTGAGGGACGGAGTGGAGGAAGGGAGTGGTTGGACAGCAACTGTATGGAGGGTAGTGAGAGATGGATTAGACAGTAACGTGGAGGATAGTGAGGGATGCCGTTGAGGAAGGGAGAGGTTGGACACTAACATGGAGGATAGTGAGGGATGGTGTGGAGGAAGGGAGGGGTTGGGCAGTAATATGGAGGATACTGAGGGGCGGAGTAGAGGAAGGGAGGGGTTGGACAGTAACATGGAGGATAGTGAGGGATGGAGTGGGGGAAGTGAAGGATTGGACAGTAAAGGAGGATAGTGAGGGCTGGAGTGGAGGAAGGGAGGGGTTGGACAGTAACATGGAGGATAGTGAGGGATGGAGTTGAGGAAGGGAGGGATTGGACAGTAACATGGAGGATAGTGAGAGATGGATTAAACAGTAACATGGAGGATAGTGAGGGACAGAGTGGAGGAAGGGAGGGGTTGGACAGTAACATGGAGAATAGTGAGGGATGGAGTGGAGGAAGGGAGGGGTTGGACAGTAACATGGAGGATAGTGAGGGACGGAGTGGAGGAAGGGAGGGGTTGGATCGTAACATGGACGATAGTGAGTGATGAAGTGGAGGAAGGGAGTGGTTGGACAGCAACTGTATGGAGGGTAGTGAGAGATAGATTAGACAGTAACATGGAGGATAATGAGGGAGTGGAGGAAGGGAGGGGTTGGACAGTAACATGGAAGATAGTGAGGGACGGAGTGGCGGAAGGGAGGGGTTGGACAGTAACATGGAGGATAGTGAGGGATAGAGTGAGGGAAGGGAGGATTTGGACAGTAACATGGAGGATAGTGAGAGATGGATTAGACAGTAACGAGGATAGTGAGGGATGGAGTGGAGGAAGGTAGGGGTTGGACAGCAACTGTATGGAGGGTAGTGAGAGATAGATTAAACAGTAACATGCAGGATAATGAGGGATGGAGTGGAGGAAGGGAGTGGTTGGACAGTAACATGGAGGATAGTGAGGGACGGAGTGAAGGAAGGGAGTGGTTGGACAGTAACATGGAGGATAATGAGGGATGGAGTGGAGGAAGGGAGGGGTTGGACAGTAACATGGAGGATAGTGAGGGACAGACTGGAGGAAGGTAGGGGTTGGACAGCAACTGTATGGAGGGTAGTGACAGATGGATCAGACAGTAACATGGAGATAGTGAGAGATGGATTAGATAGTAACATGGAGAATAGTGAGGGACGGAGTGGAGGAAGGGAGGGTTTGGATAGTAACATGGAGGATAGTGAGCGATGCATTAGACAATAACATGGAGGATAGTGAGGGACGGAGTGGAGGAAGGGAGGGGTTGGAGAGTAACATGGAGGATAGTGAGGGATGGACTGGAGGAAGGGAGGGGTTGGACAGTAACATGGAGGATAGTGAGGGAAGGAGTGGAGGAATGGAGGGGTTGGACTGTAAAATGGTGAAGGACGGAGTGGAGGAAGGGAGGGGTTGGACAGTAACATGGAGGATAGTGAGGGACGGAGTGGAGGAAGGTAGGGGTTGGACAGCAACTGTATGAAGGGGAGTGAGAGATGGATCAGACAGTAACATGGAGGATAGTGAGAGATGGATTAGATAGTAACATGGAGAATAGTGAGGGACGGAGTGGAGGAAGGGAGGGGTTGGACAGTAACATGGAGGATAGTGAGGGACGGAGTGGAGGAAGGGAGGGATTGGACAGCAACTGTATGGAGGGTAGTGAGAGATGGATGAGACAGTAACATGGAGGATAGTGAGAGATGGATTAGACAGTAACATATGGAGGACAGTGAGAGATGGATTAGACAGTAGCGTGGAGGATAGTGAGGGATGCCGTTGAGGAAGGGAGGGGTTGGACAGTAACATGGAGGATAGTGAGCGACGGAGTGGAAGAAGGGAGGGGTTTGTCAGTAACATGGAGGATAGTGAGGGACGGAGTGGAGGAAGGGAGGGGTTGGACAGTAAAATGGATAATAGTGAGGGATGGAGTTGAGGAAGGGAGGAGTTGGACAGCAACTGTTTGGAGGGTAGTGACAGATAGATTAGAGAGTAACATATGGAGGATAGTGAGAGATGGATTAGACAGTGCCATGGAGGATAGTGAGGGATGGAGTGGAGGAAGAGAGGGGTTGGACAGTAACATGGGTGATAGTGAGGGACGGAGTAGAGAAAGGGAGGGGTTGGACAGTGACATGGAGGATAGTGAGGGACGGAGTGGATGAAGGGAAGGGTTGGACAGTAAAATGGAGGATAGTGAGAGACAGAGTGGAGGAAGGGAGGGGTTGGACAGTAACATGGTGGATAGTGAGGGACGGAGTGGAGGAAGGGAGGGGTTAACTCCGTTAACACAGCCAGCCTTTCTAACCAGTTGTGTCAATGCCATTGCTCCAGCACACTACCGCATAGAAGATTATACTGGCAACAACAGACTAGTAGAACTTGTGAAGGAGAGCCTGCTCCAAAGAACCTCAATCTCCTCAGGAAGTAGAGGCAACTCTAGCCCTTTTTGTACTCGCCCTCTGTGTTGGTGCTCCACTCAAGGCTGTCATCCATGTACAGAGTCTTGTGTCGAAATTTCAGCTGTCTATTCCTCTCCAAAGGTGCTTGACACGCTGAGTTCCTCCAACATTTTGTATGAATAGGTCTAGATTTCCAGCATGTGCAGAATCGTGTATTTCTGAATAGCAACTCGGTGCCAAAAGAAAACTAATATTTTTGTTTTATAAATTTTGTAGTTATACATTAGTTTGCATTTTTCTTACATGAATTGTTTTATAGATAAAGTAATGAAGATAAAATACTGGAGGTAAATTCTAGAACAATATTGATGATATGTGACAGGTTTTTGTTAAATTCCTTGCCAAAAAGTTCATGAAGATGTGCATTCTTATAAGTCATTTACTGGAACTCAATGTTGTTCTTTAAATTACAGGATTCATTGTTTCTCTTGTTCTTTTAAAATCCTGAGAGTCTTCAGGCAAGATGGATAACCAAGAAAAAAAAATTAGCAACATACCATGTGGTAAGATGTTTCTGCATTAAATAGTGTTAATGTCACAGAGCGTTTTATTGCCCAGATTTTGCAGTTTGGCAAAAATTTATAAATCTTCCAATTTTCTTCACCAGTGCTCTGAAAAATGGTTTATAAGTTCCTCCCACCGCTGTTTACACTTTGCAATTTATTTTGAGCCACTTTGCATTTTAGGTTTATTTTATGTGCAGGAATTTTTAAACCACTTTTTACTTGCCCTTTTCAAACATTAATTTGCAAAACCTTCCATAGATGCTGCATTTCAGGATTTTCCTCTCTCTCTGTGTGTCTGTGGGTGTGTGTACATCTGTTCCTAATATGTTGACCACCTTTCACCAGCACTTCCCCAACTATATTCTGATGTTAAGATGAAGTCCAGTGGTGGTGCGCGAAGCTGTAACAATTTCCCACCACGTGCTAGGAAATCTATTATAGAACTTTTCACAGGATAAAGGTACTTTTCAGATAACAACCTTGCAGCCCATTATTTACCAACAGCCCAATCTGCTGCTGTTGAATTAGATGGACTGTGTGTTACTAGGAGAACACACTTGGGCCAGGAGTAATCATTGGATCAGAAGGTTTAAATAAGTAATGGAGAAAGAATAAAGAAGGGTCTGAAATAGAAATTCTAAACTGGAAGATGATTAAGTTTAATGGTATAAGAAGGGATTTTGGTAGGGTAAAATGCAACCAAAATTGGAACATTAGAAGATCCTCAAGGAAGAAGCGCAGACATAAAGGAGGAAGCTGGGTAAACGTATCTGGAGATCCTCAATTGATGAGGGAAATAGAGAATGGAATGAAACTGAACCTTGTATATAATCTTTGAAGTTGGAAGGACATATTGAGAAGCTTTTTTCAGATAGATGAAGAGTAAGTAAAGGCAAGAGTAGGTTCAGGCCACTGGAAAATGACATTGGAGAGGTAGCAATGGGGGACGAATATACTATGTATTTTGCATCAGTCTTCATCGGAGACACTAGCAGTATGCAAGAAATTCTAGAGTGTCAGGACAGAAGTGAGCGTTGTTGCTATTACTTTGGAGAAGTTGCTTGGGAAGCTGAAAGTAGATATGTCATCTAGACATATGCCATCGTCAACCTGCTGAACCGTGTCTACGCCCACCTGGACAAGCCAGCGAGCACAGTGCAGTTCATGTTTTTTGACTTCTCCAGTGCGTTCAACACCATCCGCCCTGCTCTGCTGGGGGAGAAGCTGACAGCGATGCAGGTGGATGCTTCCCTGGTATCATGGATTCTTGATTACCTGGCTGGCAGACCACAGTACGTATGCTTGCAACACTGTGTGTCCGACAGAGTGATCAGCAGCACTGGGGCTCCACAGGGGACTGTCTTGACTCCCTTTCTCTTCACCATTTACACCTCGGACTTCAATTACTGCACAGAGTCTTGTCATCTTCAGAAGTTTTCGGATGACTCTGCCATAGTTGGATGCATCAGCAAGGGAGATGAGGCTGAGTACAGGGCTATGGTAGGAAACTTTGTCACATGGTGTGAGCAGAATTATCTGCAGCTTAATGTGAAAAAGACTAAGGAGCTGGTGGTAGACCTGAGGAGAGCTAAGGTACCGGTGACCCCTGTTTCCATCCAGGGGGTCAGTGTGGACATGGTGGAGGATTACAAATACCTGGGGATACGAATTGAGAATAAACTGGACTGGTCAAAGAACACTGAGGCTGTCTACAAGAAGGGTCAGAGCTGTCTCTATTTCCTGAGGAGACTGAGGTCCTTTAACATCTGCCGGACGATGCTGAGGATGTTCTACGAGCCTGTGGTGGCCAGTGCGATCATGTTTGCTGTTGTGTGCTGGGGCAGCAGGCTGAGGGTAGCAAACACCAACAGAATCAACAAACTCACCCGTAAGGCCAGTGATGTTGTGGGGATGGAACTGGACTCTCTGATGGTGGTGTCTGAAAAGAGGATGCTGTCCAAGTTGCATGCCATCTTGGAAATGTCTCCCATCCACTACATAATGTACTGGGTGGGCACAGGAGTACATTCAGCCAGAGACTCATTCCACCGAGATGCAGCACTGAGCATCATAGGAAGTCATTCCTGCCTGTGGCCATCAAACTTTACAACTCCTCCCTTGGAGGGTCAGACACTCTGAGCCCATAGGCTGGTCCTGGACTTATTTCATAATTTACTGGCATAATTTACATATTACTATTTAACTATTTATGGTTTTATTGCTATTTATTACTTATGGTGCAACTGTAACGAAAACCAATTTCCCCCGGGATCAATAAAGTATGACAATGACTATAGACCAAATGAGCTACACCTCAGGGTTCTGAAAGAGATAGCTAAATAGGTATTCGTAATGATCTTTCAAAAATTACTAGAATCTTGAATGGGTCTTATGGACTGGAACATTGCAAATGTCACTCCACACTTTAAGAAGGGAGGGAAGCAGAAGAAAGGAAATTAGTTAGCTTGACTTCAGTAGTTAGGAAGATGTTGGAGTCCATTATTAAGGATGAGGTTTCGGGGCACTTGGAGGCTTATGCTAAAGTAGGCCAAAGTCTGGTTTGCTTAAGGGGAAATTTTGCCTGACAAATAGGTTGGAATTCATTGAGGAAATAACAGGGATAAACAAAAGAGGGGCAGTGAATGTTGTTTGCTTGGTTTTTCAGAAGGCATTTGACAAGGTGCTGCACATGAGGCTGCTTAACACGATAAGAGCTCGTTATATTACAGAAAAGATTTTAGCATGGATAGAAGATTGGTTGATTGGCAGGAGGCAGAGTTGGAATAAAGCGGGCCTATTCTGGGTTGTCTGCCACTGACAAGTGGTGTTCCACAGGGGTTAGCATTGGGGCTGCTTCTTTGCATTTTATATGTTAACGATTTGGATGACGGAATTGATTGATTTGTGGCCAAGTTTGCAGACGATAAAAAGATAGGTAGAGTACCAGGTATTGTTGAGGAAGCAGGGAGTTTGCAGAAAGACTTACTCAGATTGGGAGAATTGGCAAAGCACTGGCAGATGAAATATAGTGTATGGAAGCATATGGTCATGCATTTTTTAAGAAGGAATAAAGGCGTGGACTATTTTCTAAATGGGACGAAAATTAAAAAATCAAAGGTACAAAGGGACTTGGAAGTCCTTATGCAGTATTCCCTAAAGGTTAATTTGCAGGCTGAGTAAGGAAGATAAATGCAATGTTAGCATTCATTTCGAGAGGACTAGGATGTAAGAGCAAGGATGTAATGCTGAGGCTTTATAAGGCACTGGTCAGATCAATGCCTTATTGGAGTAATACTTGGAGTATTGTGAGCAGTTTTGGGTTCTTTATCTAAGAAAAGATGTGCTGGCATTGTAAAAGGACCAGAGGAGGTTCACAAGAATGACTCTGGGAATGAATGCGTTGACATATGAGAAGTGTTTGATGATTCTGAGCCTGTACTTGCTGGAGTTTAGAAAAATGAGGGGCATCTCAAAGTTCAAAGCAAAATTTATTATCAGCGCATACTGTACATGTCACCACCTACAACCCTGAGATTCTTTTTCTGCCGGCATGATTAGCAAATCTATTGAACAGTAACTAAACTGTATACATCGGGAGCTGTAAACAAGCTGTACAAATGCAGATATAAATAAATAGCAATAAATAATGAGCATGATATAACAATATAACAGAGTCCGTAAATGAATGTAGCTATCCCCTTTTGTTCAAGAGCCTGATGGTTGAGGGGTTGAAACTTATTAAATATTGAACAGAGAAGATGTTTTCCTATAGTCGGTGGGTCTAGGACCAGAGGGCACAGCCTCAAAAGAGAGGGACGTCCTTTTAGAACAGAGATGAGAAGGAATTTGTTTAGCCAGAGGGTGGTGAATCTGTGGAATTCATTGTCTCTGATGGCTGTGGAAATCAAGTCATTGGGTATACTTCAAGCGGAGGTTCATAGGTTCTTGCTTAGTCAGGGCATCAAAGATTATGGGGAGAAGGTGGGATATTAGGGTTGAGAGGGAAAATAAATCAGCCAAGATGGAATGGCAGAGCAGGCAAGATGGGCCACTTGGACTAATTCTGCTCTTGTAGCTTATGGTTGGCACAAAATTGTGGGCCCAACAGCCTGTAATGTGCTGTAGATTTCTATGTTCTATGGTCTTAAGTACTTAATAAAATATATTGAATCCTGGGCTTCATAAATTGAAGAATTATTATAGTTTTACAATGTACATTATTCATTAAAATCAGTATACATGTTTGTCTACATTCATTGCACCATTGGTTCAATGCATCCTCTTACAATGTGTTATTGCCCTCCTTGTTCAACTAAAATATGTAAAAGGTAAATTTGATTGAGTTTTACAAGTTAAGCAAAGAAACCTGTATTCCACTAATTCCTGGTGCAAAAAACTGTAGGACATAGACTAGACTGCAGGCAAAGAATACAGGAAGATGTAAGGGATTTTTTTTTTATTCATAGCAGGTAATGATCTGAAATCTCTGTCTATGTAGTGGTGAAACAGAGATGCATACAATGACTCCTTTGGTGCCAAATAATTTTATATTATCTTGCCTTCCTACTCAAAGATTCAGGGACTAATAGAAATGTAATTAATTACTTGAATTCTAAATAATTAAATGAAAGATGTAATCTTAAATTGCTGCCAGAGATCGTTCTAATCTATAATTTTGATGTGTTTTCTTTCTTGTATTTGTGTAAATTTGTTGCCTTGTGTGCTGATACCACAATTTACTATTTGTATTTAATATACAGGGTTAAAAACAGATCTGGATTTACTGCTGGAGTGTTTGAAGTATCAGATGGACAGTCCTGAAACTCAGAAACAAGCCCTGGTCACTATCTATTCCATATGTCAGCAAAATTGTAAGATAGATTATATGTATGTTAACATTATATGCAATTTACATCTTAAAAATAATGTTATAGATTCATTATGTTCCAATTAGTGTTGCAGAATCGGTAGAGCTATTTAAAATTGCTCACGAAGAAATCTTTTCAGTATTCTACATCGTCATTGTAAAGAGCAATTGCTGCTCTCTATGGCTAGACAGTGTAGTGTGATTATCAGCTAGAAAGGGAATTGATCAATTTCGATGGCTATTTTAGATTATTTTTAAAAAGAATCAGGCATTAGTATTTCATCTCATTCCTCCTCTTAATCCAAGGTAAATATTTGTAATAGATGCCAGAGTTGACATTGGCAGGGTAGGCAGCATTTTTTTCAACAGGTATTGTTTGACTTCCCAAGTATTTCAGATTGCAAACATGTTCATTCTTTTGATTCTGCATAAGTGCATACATTTGGTAAAAAAGTATGTAGATTAAGTTTTATTGATGTAGGGTTCTCAGTAATATTAATCTGTAATGTTAATTGTTAAGGCTGACAAAAGGACTTCTTTGTAATGTTAACTGCTGAGCTAAAGGGTTCTGTGAAGCAGCATGTTTGGGTTATAATTAGGGATAACAGGACATGTATTAATTTGCTAGCCAACGGAAGTCATGTTATTCTCTCTGTATGCGTGGGAACTGGAAGGAATGCGCAGGCTTTTCGTCGAAGAGAAGAGGTCGGACGTGAGTCGAGTACTCTGGTAGATCAGCAGGAGTGATCACTGCCGAGTGTCGACGGAGTTCGGAGGAGATGGATGGGTGGAAAGGATACCTGATTTTATGAGCTCCAACGAATTATTTTGTGCACATAACTGATAAATTTACTGACTTGGCGCCTTTATTGTATTTGTTTCTACCAATCCAACACCAAGAAATAATTATAAAGTGTAATCATTTAATTGTATATTGTGTACTGTCTGATATTTTATGTTGTGGGCTGGTACCAGGGTGCATCACACAGTATCCACACCAACTTCATTACAGTGTTGGCAGGGTCAACGCCAGTTTACCTTAGACGAACAGGAGCCAATTGGGCACAGACGCTATAGTGTGGGGACTCGTCCAGGATTTGAATTTTGAAGGATACAGTGTAATTCGCCCGGTTTAAATTAGTGGAGATGGACCCGGATGAGATTGAACGCTGGTGTGAGATCGAGGAAGTGCTGGTTAATAATACCTGCATATTAAGTGGGGTAGATATGCGTACCTCGGAGGAAGTGTTAATTGGATGGTTGAGTACAGTTAAAGTTGAAGGTAAGGTCGAAATCGTAGCCAGAAAGTTTGGTAAAATGGCGGACTCAGGCTTTGTGTTAGTTCAGACTAGTGCTGATGTCACGGCAGTGGGACTGCCAGCATCCATGGTGACCTTGGTGAGGTGCGGCCAGGGGGCGTACTCATTGTCACGGAGGAAGGGTCTGTTGGGACACCAGAGGAGTTGCCTGATGCTGGGGGTGGAGATTTTAGAGGTCGGGACCTATTGTTTCTGCGGGATGAAGGGAGGGATGAAGGAAGGGAGTGGTCAGATTTGGAAGATTTAGTTAGTCCCCATCCCCCACGGAAGGGTGAGGGCTCCGAGTTGGCATCAGCCATTATCTTCCTGGTGAAGAAGTCGGCAGGTCCTCGTCAGTTGAGAGTTTTCTCGGGGAGGACTCCCACCCCCGAAGGGGAAGACAATTATGAGAGATGGATAGAGCATGTGTCTCAGCTGCTTGGTGAGTGGCAGTGTTCTGAGGAAGAAAAGCGACAGCGATTGGTTGAATGTTTGAGGGGGGTGGCGGCTGAGGTAGTAACAGGCATGAAAGTTAACCAGCCTTATGCTTCTCTGATTGAGTATCTAAGAGCATGGGAGAAGGCTTTTGGTCTGACAGGAAGCACAGTGGAGCTTTTAGGGGAGGCTTCGGAACCTGCATCAGGGGAAAAGGGAAAAGCTTTCTGAGTATCTTTTCCGGATACAGGCGTCCGGGGGTCATTTAGTGGACTGAGTTGGATCAGATAAGGATAGACCAAGTAGCCAGGGGCGCACAGAGGCATGACATGATTGCTATGGGTCTCCAGCAGTCCCGTAGAACCCGGTCCCCCCGTCGTTCGTTCAGTTGCTCAGAGAGGTGGGGGAGGAGGGGGGCGCATTAGAGTTGGAAGAGGGCTTCGTGAGTATGGTGCAGTCCTAAGTAGTAGCCCCTCTGTGGTGAAGTAACTGGGGCCAGCTCCACTCCAGAGATAGTAAAGGGGGTCGTGGCAGGTGGGATTCCTCCAAGTGAAGGGAGTAGCAGAGAGGGCCCCTCCCTGAAGGGACAGACTGCATAATGGCCCATGGGAGGCCAGGGTCCCGCGAGACAAGCCGTGTGTTATAACTGTGGGGAAGAGAGGCACTTCAGACAGGAATGTGAACAGCAGGGGACCCCTCAGAGAGCGAGTCCACGGCTGTCCCAGCAGGGAGAGGGGTCGGGAAACTTAGAGGAGACCAGTGAGGGATGGCCTGGAGTCTCTGGGAAATCACGTTCCCAGCAATGTGCCACGGGACCCCCAGGAGGAAAAGACTCTATCCCAGAAGGATTGGTGGGACCCCGATCCAGCGTGTTGATATAGATGGAGGGAATTGATGCAAAAGCCAGACTCTACACTGGGTCGCAGGTCATGTTACAGTACCGTTTGTTCTACGATCAGTGTTTCCAGCATTTATCCTTGACACCCTTCAGTGCACTGGAAATTTGGGGTATCAGCGCTGGTGATTACCCCTACGATGGTTATTTGTCAGTGAAGCTGAAGTTCTTGGAGGCCGAGGTGGGAGTGTCCGCGGCTCATGAGGCCTCGGTGCTGGTTTTCCCGGACCCACTTGAGACTGGGGGTGTGTCAGTTCTGGTGGAGACCAGCACCCCTATTGTACAGAGGCTCCTGGGGGCCTGCAAGGAGCAGGTGGGTGAGGACTTTTTGAAGATCCTGTCAGTGCACCCAGTGTTTCGAGCTGCTTTGAACTGTGTGTGTGTGGCCGCACTGGGCTGAACACGGGATTTAAAAGAGGAACTGTGTGGTGTGCCCAGTCGAAGTCCAGTGTGGTATGCCCCGGGGAAGTAGTGAGAGTGATGGGGACTCCCAGATTCCCCAGGGTGTCTGAGGGTGAAGCCCTTTTAGTGGACACCCCAGAAGATCTCGAGGGGGAATCGAGATTTCCAGCTGGGGTGCTGGTGAGACCTGAGTTGCAGAAGCACCCAGTGGTACAGGCACACAGGATGGTGGTGATCGTAAAGAACACTACAGAAAGGGAGGTCACCTTTAAATGAGGGATGCAAATGGTGCATTTTTTCCCGGTGACGGTGATGCGTGGTGCCCCCATGAGGCTCGCTGGCGGAGTGCTGTTGGAAAACAGGGATAAGTTGACCGCTGAGGCTTTTATTTTGCGGCCTCACCTGTGCTGGAGGGTTGGAAGCGGAGGTTGGTGGAGAAGATGTTGACGCTGAAAGATGTTTTTTCCGTTGACGAGTTTGATGTGGGTTGTTCCAGGAGCACTCGCCACACCATCTGGGTGATTGAGGACACCCCGTTTCGAGAGAGCTCGCAGCAACTGGTCCCTGCAGGCGTGGAAGATGTACGGCAGCACTTGTGTAAGTTGAAGGAAGCTGGGATGATTGCGGAGTACTGAGGCCCTTATGTCTCCCCAATAGCTGTGGCCCGGAAGAAAAATGGAAAGATTCGTATGTGTGTGGATTACTGGTCTCTGAACAGTTCCTGACCGGTATAGGGTCCCAAGGGTCGAAGATGCGCTGGCCTGTCTGAGTGGGGTGAAGTGGTTTCGCGTGCTGGACTTGAGGAGTGAACATTACCAGATCCCAATGTATGTGGCCGATAAAGAAAAGATGGCATTCATATGCCCTCTGGGATTTTTCCAGTTTGAAAAGATGCCCCAGGGCATATCGGACTTTTCAAACAGTCATGGAGAAGACGGTGGGTGATATGAACTTGCTTGAAGTGCTGGTATATTTGGATGACCTGATAGTATTTGGATCCACTTTGAAAGAACACGAAGTGAGGCTAATAAAGGTGCTGAACCGACTTAAGGATGAAGACTTAAAACTTTCCTTGGACAAATGTCAGTTCTGCCAGACGTCTGTTAGCTGTGTTGGACACGTAATCTTGCGAAATGGCGTAGGTACAGATCCGGCAAAGATACAAGCGGTGACCACTTGGCCGAGGCCCCTGCGCTCGTTCTTGGGGAAATAAGAGGAGGTATGACCAGAAAGTAAAGTTCTCTCAACTCCTGCCGGGAGACCGAATCCTCAAGGAATTTGGGATTCCACCCTGTCCTCATTATATCCGGGGGATACGTTCCTCACAGTCGAAGCATGATGTGAATAATTATTTAAATGGAGAAAATAGGGAAGCGTTCCAGAGGGCTTCCTAAATATGTTTTATCTGTAATTTATTCACATTTTCATACCAATACGACAGAAAAGCAGTACCACAAGGCAACATTTGTATTATATTTCATGAATTTTATGTTGTATTCAAAGTAATAAATCATAGAAAGTTAACATATCAGGGTGTACAGTACTCACCAGCAGTGGCAGGTGTGATTGCTCCGGGAGATGAGTGGTTGTTGTGGTGTTGGGCAGCTTTTCATGGATAAGTTGGATGGTTGTGGTTGTCAGGATCATGTCAAGCACAGCAAAGGGTGAAGGAAGATTCACAGAACTCTTAGAACTGCCGGCAGCCGGAGATGCCACCGATTTGAAGAAAGTGGTGATGGTTGTTTGCTTGGCAGCATTTTGTTTTTCAGCATAAATTTGCTTGTAGGGAAGAAGGGTTGACAGCAGGGAACAACTGAAATGCTGACTCCGATCTAAACTTGTGTCCATGTCCATTGCCATTTGTGCCAAGTGTTTCGACTTCCACCAGTCCCTCATCGTTGGTAAACTCCTGGGACTTTCAAAATCGTCTGTTGCTTGCAGCTTCTGCGAGACAGTTCGCCGTAAAAATAAAGTACCTCTTGAATGTGGATCACACCTTGGTCGAGTGATTGAATCAGCGATGTTGTGTTAGGTGGCAGGAAACGCACTGTTATGTTAGGAGAATGCTGTCTGAATGCTTAGGATGGGCTGGCGCATTGTCACGCAACGAAAGAACTTTAAGGACAAGATTCTGTTCCCGGCAGTAACGTCCCAGAGCTGTGTTACCTACAGCTGATGCCTCGCTGTTTATAATTTCCAACTTTTTTTCAAGTGTTAAAGCGCTTTTCTGCCGCTCGGCTGATGGCCCAGGACGTCACATCGGATGCTTAGGAAGCATAGTTAAATATTTCAAGCACAAAATCACTGCACCATAGGTAAAACCAACAAAAGTTTAAGAGCACAAGATTGCACATCCACACCTTGCCAAAACCAATGCGAGACTGGCGGAAGTGAGATTGTGAGGCGCAAGCACCTGACTTGTATGGGCAGTAAAGCGGTGCTTCTCATCCCAACAGTGAGAGTGTAAGGCATGCACATGTGACTTGTATTGGTAGAAAGCAGTGCTCCTCGCATAACTGTGAGTTTTGGACGTGTAGAAGAAGACGTTGGTAGAAATAGGTTCCTCGCATAACTGTGAATCCACATTTTCTGAAGACGCATATAACGAGGATAGGGTGTACCTGGAAAGCACAAGTTGGCTGATCGCTGGGCGGCCACACCCTATGTGGTGGAGAGTCAGATGCCAAATTTGCCGGTTTTCCAGGTGCGGCCCAGGGATGGAAAGGGGCCTGTCAAGATTCTCCATCGGTATCACCTGTTGCCCCGGGGCAAGATGTACAGGTAGAGCCGGAGCCTGACCTGGTGGCTGCATCTAGTACAAGGACTCTGCATACCCACGGGGTGACAGAAAAGTCCACCCTGGAAGAAACGGGATCGGGCCCAACCCCTGTGGGGGATACTGATTCAGAGGATGATGGTTTGGACGATTGGTACATGATACTGCTCGCTGATGGTCCCGTGATGGAGGAAGAGACTCCTGGCCTTTCCCCCACTGGGTTAGACGGGTAAAGGGGGATTAGTGATGGGCAGTCGGTGGCATCGCAGGGCGCTTAAGGAGAGGATGTGGGGTCTGAACTAGAGACAGACGGTTGCGGGGTCCACTGGGGTTTGGGTGACCGCTTGCAGGAGGGTTTGCCAAGTCGCTCCTGAGGGTGCCCTGTAGTGTCTGAGGTGGAAGAGTTAGAAGAGGGCTTACGCAGGTCTCAGAGAAGTAGGAACCCCCCCAGACAGGTTGGCACATATAGCACCTGGAGAACAGGGTGTGGCCTCCACTGTTTTGGGAAGCTATATCACTGCTTTCTGCACTTAGATTGAGCTTTGTGTTTTGCAGGAAGGGTTGGAAAATTATTTGAACTT
This sequence comes from Mobula hypostoma, assembly GCF_963921235.1. Lineage (NCBI taxonomy): Eukaryota > Metazoa > Chordata > Chondrichthyes > Myliobatiformes > Myliobatidae > Mobula > Mobula hypostoma. The sequence goes on along the minus strand of NC_086110.1, from coordinate 74,905,996 downwards.
CATGATTGCATGAATAAATTCGGTGGGGGAAGAATGTAGGGTGCTCAGTAATATTAATCTGTAATGTTAACTGCTGAGGTAAGGGGTTCTCTAGCAGCATGTTTGGGTTATAATTAGTGATAACGGGACTCGTATTCATTTGCTAGCCAATGGGAATCATGTTATTCTCTCTGTATGTTTGGGAACCGGAGGGAATGCGCGGGCTTTTCGTCGAGGAGAAGAGAAGAGGTTGGACATGAATCGAGTGCTCTGGTAGATCAGCGGGAGTGATCCCAGCCGAGCGTCGATGGATTTCGGAGGAGATCGATGGGTGGAAAGGATACCTGATTTTGTGAGCTCAAACAAATTATTTTGCGCACAGAACTTTTAATTTTACTGACTTGGCACCTTTATTGTATTTGTTTCTACTAACCCATCACCAAGAAATGTGTGTTCGTCCATCGTCGACGTCGATGAGGACCTCGACACCATTTGGTCGTGTCGAGACCAGTGCACGATTTGGATTTAAGTGAGAGAGACTTGTGCTGCGTCAGCCTCACTCTCTTTTCCCAATTCCCATCTGGATCCAGTAGCTAGACAGAGTCGAGACAGCTGGAGATGGGATTAGGCGCAGTGGATGACCAGGACGTCTTCTGTGTCTTGTCCTGCTCTACACGTTCCACGACGCTTGCAGAGACTGCCTTCTTGACCGTTGGACCTTTCGTTGGTTTCGTCTGCTGAATCTGCTGGAGTCAGTCTTCACATGCTGGGCTAGACAACTGCCTATCTCACTGAGAGGCTGAGACCCGTTGGCTACCCTCATCCGGTTTGTCGAAGCCGTTGCCCGGGGTGTGGCCGCTATCGCATGCAAACAGCTACAGGGAGCCACAGGTGAGAGCTGAGTGCCAAGTGGGGACTAAAGGTGGACTAACCACCTTGAAAAGGACGCAACGTGTTTCCCCACCAGAGGTGCTACTCCTCCCTGACACCCCATACACCCCCACCAAGAAATAATTATCAGGTGTAATTGTTTAATTGTATATTGTGTACTTACTGACATTTTAAGTAGTGGGCTGTTACCAGGGTATATCACACAGTATCCACACCAACGCCATTCCAGTGTTGGCGGGGTCAACGCCAGTTTACCCTAGACCATCGGGAGCAAATTGGGCAAAGACGCTACAGTGTGGGGGCTCATGCAGGATTTGAATTTTGACGGACACTGTGTAATTCGCCCAGTTTAAGTTAGTGGAGATGAACCCGAATAAGATTGAACGCTTGTGTGAGATCGAGGAAGTACCAGTTAATCATGCCTGCGTATTAAGTGGAGTAGATATGTGTACCTCGGAGGAAGTGTTAATTTGATGGTTGAGTACAGTTAAAGCTGTAGGTAAGGTCGAAATCGTAGCCAGAAAGTTTGGTAAAATGGCAGACTCATGATTTGTGTTAGTTCAGACTAGTGCTGATGTAACAGTAGTGGGACTGCCAGCGTCTATTGGTGACCCCGGTGAGGCGGGGCCATGGGGCATGCACATTGTCATGGAGGAAGGGTCTGATGGGACATCAGAGGAGTTGCCTGACGCCGGGGGGGGCGGGGGGTGGAGATTTTAGAGATCGGGTCCTGTTGTTTCTGAGGGACTGGTCAGATTTGGAAGATTTAATTAGTCCCCATCCCCCACGGAAGGGTGAGGGCTCCAAGTTAGCATCAGCCATTAACTCCCTGGTGAACAAGTCGGCGCGTCCTCATCAGAAGTTGAGAGTTTTCTCAAAGAGGACTCCCATCCCTGAAGGGGAAGACGATTATGAGAGATGGATAGAGCACGTGTCTCAGTTGCTAGGTGAGTGGCAGCGTTCTGAGGAAGAAAAGCGAAACCGATTGGTTGAATGTTTGAGGGGGATGGCGGCTGAGGTAGTAAAAGACGTGAAAGTTAACCAACCTTACACTTTTCTGACTGAGTATCTAAAAGCATTTGAGGAGGGTTTTGGTCTGATGGGGAGCACGGTGGAGCTTTTACTGGGGGTTTCAGAACCTGCGTCAGGAGAAAGGGAAGAAGCTTTCTCTGTATCTTTTCCTGATGGACTGACGGCTAAATTGTTTGAGGCGCCCGGTGGGTCATTTAGGGGACTGAAGTGGATCGGATAAAGATAGACCAGGTAGCCAGGGGCGCACAGAGGCATGACATGATTGCTATGGGTCTCTGGCAGGCCTGTAGAACATAGTCCCCTCCCCTCCACCTGCCCCCCCTCCCCTGTCCTTCGTTCAGTTGCTCTGAGAAGTGAGGGAGGAGGAGGATGTATTGGAGTCGGAAGAGAGCTCCATGAGTACGGTATGGTCCTCAGTAGTAGCCCCTTGTGGTGAAGTGATCGGGGCCAGCTCCACTGGGGAGATAATAAAGGGGGTCACGGCATATGGGGTTCCTCTACGTGAGGGGACGAGTAGAGAGGGCCCCTCCCTGAAGGGACAGACTGCACAATGGCCTGTGGGAGGCCAGCGTCCTGTGAGACGAGCCGTGTGTTGTAACTGTGGGGAAGAGGGGCACTTCAGGCGGGAATGTAATCGGCAGGGGGTCCCTCGGAGAGCGAATCCACGGGTGTCTCAGCAGGAAGAGGGGTGGGAAACTTAGAGGAGATCCACTGAGGGAACTGCCTGGAGTCTCTGGGAAAACATGTTCCCAGCAATGTGCCATGGGACCCCTGGGAGGAAAAGACCATATCCCAGAAGGATTGCTGGGACCCCGATCCAGGATGTCGATACAGATAGAGGGAATAGATGCAAAAGCTATACTTGACACTGGGTCGAAGTTCACGTTACTGTACCGTTTGTTCTACGATTAGTATTTGCAGCATTTACACAAGTCACCCTTCAGTGCACTGGAAATTTGGGGTATCAGCACTGGTGATTACCCTTAGGACGGTTATTTCTCAGTGAAACTGGAGTTCTTGGAGGCCAAGGTGGGAGTGTCGGTGGTACAGCTACGCCGGATGGTGGTGATCGTCAGGAGGACTAGGAAAGGGAGGTCACCTTTACACGAGGTATGCCCTTGGTGCATCTGTTCCCAGTGACGGTGATGCATGGTGCCAAGGTGAGGCTCACTGGCAGAGAGCTATTGGAAAACAGGGATAAGTTGACCGCTGAGGCTTTTAACTTTGGGGCCTTACCTGTGCCGGAGCTTTGGAAGCAGAGGCTGGTGGAGAAGATGTTGATGCTGAAAGATGATTTTTCCCTTGATGAGTTTGATGTGGGTTGTTCCACGAGCACTCGCAACATCATCTGGGTGATTGAGGACACCCCGTTTCGAGAGAGTTCGCAGTGACTGGCCCCTGCAGACGTGGAAGACGTGTGGCAGAAGTTGTATAAGTTGAAGGAAGCTGGGATCATCACGGAGTCCCGAAGCCCTTTTGCGTCCCCAATAGTAGTGGCCCGGAAGAAAAATGGGAAGATTCGTATGTGGGTGGATTACAGGACTCTGAACAGTCGCACCGTTCCTGGGCAGTATACGGTCTTAAGGGTCGAAAATGCGCTACCTGTCTGAGTGGGGCAAAGTGGTTTAGCGTGCTGACTTGAGGAGTGGATATTACCAGATCCTGATGAGTGACTCCGATAAAAAGAGAACAGCATTCATATGCCCTCAGGGATTTTTCTGGTTCGAAAGGATGCCCCAGAGCATGTTGGGAGCCCCTGCCACTTTTCAGAGGGTCATGGATATAATCTTGCTTGAAGCGCTGGTATACTTGGATGACCTGATAGTATTTGCACCTACCTTGGAAGAACACGAAGCGAGGCTAATGAAGGTGCTGAACTGACTGAAGGATGAAGGATTAAAAATTTCCTTGGACAAATGTCAGTTCTGCCAGATGTATGTTAGCTATGTTGGACACATAATCTCGCGGAATGGAGTAGGTACAGATTCGGCTAAGGTACAAACTGTGACCACTTGGCCAAGGCCCCTGCGCTCATTCTTGGGGTTGTGTGGATGCTGCCTGAGATTCGTTAAGGGCTACGCCAGGGTGAGTCACCCCTTGAACCAGCTCCTGCGTGGCTACCCTCCTCTGGGACAGAAAGGGAGAGGGACAAGAGTTCGGGAGGTTGGGGAATATCTGAACCCATCAGAGCCCTTCAGACAGAGATGGAATGATAAATGTAAGGAGGCTTTTCAGTCTCTGAAAGAGATGCTGACTCAGGCTCCAGTGCTGGCTTTTGCAGACCTCCGATTGCCCAATGTGCTGCACACCAATGCCAGCCGTGAGTGTTCAGGGGCTGTCCTGTATCAGGATCAGGGGCTACAGCGTTTGCCTGTAGTGTTTGTCAGCTCGGGTTTGTCACCCTCTGAGAGAAACTATCCCACCCACAAGTTGGAGTTCCTGGCGTTGAAATGGGCGGAGGTGTATAAGCTGAGTGACTATCTCTACAGGGCCAAGTTTGAGGTGAGGACAGACAACAACCGCTCACCTACGTCCTGACCTCGGTGAAACTGGATGCCACAGGCCTTCGGTGTTTGGCAGCCTTCTCTGTATATGATTTCAGCCTGAAGTACTGGCCTGGGAGCCAGAATGCCGATGCACATGCTCTGTCCCGATGGAGGCATGAGGAACAGGAGAGGGACAAGAAGTGAGAAAGCGTTCCTGCATCCAGGGTGAAGGCCATGTGTCAATTTGCTATCACCGTGCTGGCCGAGGAAACGGAGAGCCAGATTGCGCAGTGGACCCATTGGGGGCATCCGATGATGACCTACTCCAAGTTTACTGTGACCTGACTGCTGTGAAGACCACGCAGCTGCCAGAGTTAAGCCCTGGGGAAGTGGCCGCTGCTCAGCGAGATGACCCAGGCATTGGCCCTGTCTAGTACGTAGTTGAAGAGGGGGATGTGATACGGGCGATGAAGACAAAATACGTTTCAGTGTCTCTTTACTGAGAGAATGGCCTCGGTTGAGGTTGAAGAACCAAATTTAATACCAGGTAATGTCACCCCTGGACTGACCTCGGCGTTGGCAGCTGGTCCTGCCTGAGAAGTATCGGAAGGTTGTGTTGAAGTCCCTCCATGATAACTGGATATTTGCGGGTGGAAAAGACCTTTGGATTGTTCAAAGACCGGTTTTACTGGCCATGATTGAGGTCGGAGGTCGTAGAGTACTGTAAGTCCTGCATTCATTGCGTACGCTGGAAGACGCTGCCTGTGCAGTCTGCTCCTTTGTCACACTTGCAGAGTGTGGTGTCTTTGGACCTAGTGTGTATGGATTTCCTGGCCATAGAACCCGAAGCCAGCAACACGGCAAATGTCTTAGTCATCACGGACTAGTACACCAGGTATGCTTAAGCTTTTCCTACCAAGGATGAGAGGGTGACAACGGAGGCCAAAGTGAAAACGGAGAACTATTTTATGCATCCTGGCCTGCCCCGGCGGATGCATAGTGAGCAGGGACAGGACTTTGAGAGTAAACTCATCTATGAGTTACTGGGCATGCTGGTGGTTGAGAAATCGAGGACCACACCCTCTCATCCATTGGGCGATCCCCAGCTGGAGAGGTTTAATAGGACGTTGCTAGACATGCTTGGGACTCTGGAGATCAGCAAAAAGAACAGATGGAGTCAACATATTGGGCATTTGGTTCACTGTTACAAATGTACACGCAGTGAAGCTACTGGATACCCGCCCTATTATCTGATGTTTGGGCGCGAAGCAAGGTTGCCCATTGACCTATATTTCGGGACTGACATGGGTGAGGTATTGCTGAAGACTTCATTGAAGTATTTGTCTGGTATGAGGAAAGAAGTGAAATGGGCTTATGAGCTGGATGGGGAGACGGCCGCCTGGTGGAATCGGGGAGATAAGAAAAGGTATGACCAGAAAGTAAAGTTCTCTCAACTCCTGCCAGGAGACCGAGTCCTCATTAGGAACTTGGGATTATGCCCTATCCTTGTTATATTTGGGGGATACGTTCCTCACAGTCAGCGCATAATGTGAAATCGCATAATGTGAATAATTATTTAAATGTCTTAAATAGGGATGTGTTCCAGAGGGCTTCCTAGATAAGTTTTTCTGTAATTTATTCAGAATTTATTTAGTTGGATTGAGCTTCGTGTTCTGCAGGAAGGGTCGGCAAATTACTTGAACGTCATGAGGGCATGAATGTTGATTGTTAAGGCTGACAAAAGAGTTTCTCTGCAATATTAACTGCTGAGGTAAGGGGTTCTCTGTAGCAGCATGTTTGGGTTATAGTTGGTGATAACGGGACTCGTATTCATTTGCTAGCCAATGGGAGTCATATTATTCTCTCTGTATGTGTGGGAACCCAAGGGAATGCACGGGCTTTTCGTTGAGGAGAAGAGAAGAGGTTGGACGTGAGTCGAGCAGTCTGGTAGGTCACTGGGAGTGATCCCATCTGAGGGTCGACTGAGTTCAGAGGAGATCAATGGGTGGGAAAGGATACCTGATTTTGTGAGCTCCGAGGAATTATTTTGTGCATTGAACTGATAATTTTACTGACTTGGTGCCTTCATTGTATTTGTTTCTACTAACCCATCACCAAGAAATGTGTGTTCCTCCATCGTCGATGTCGATGAGGACCTCAACACCAATTAAGTGAGGGAGAGTTGCGCCGTGTCAGCCTCACTCTCTCTTCCCAATTCCCATCTGGATCCATGGCAAGACAGAGTCGAGACAGCTGGAGATGGGACTAGGCGCAGTGGATGACCAGGATGTCTTCTGTGTCTTGTCCTGCTCTACACATTCCACGATGTTCGCAGAGACCGCCTTCTTGACTGTTGGACCTTCCATTGGACTCGTCTGCTCAATCCGCCGGAGTCTGTCTTCACATGCTGTGTTAGACAACTCCTATCTCACCGAGGGTTAGAGACACGTCGGCTACCCTCACCTGGTTTAGCCGGCTTGTCGAAGACGTTGCCTGGGGTGTGGCCGCTGTCGCGGGAGCCACGGGTGAGAGCTGAGAGCTGAGTGCCAGGTGGCGACCAAAGGTGGACTAACCGCCTTGAAGAGAACCTGGCATGTTCCCCCACCAGAGGTGCTACCCCTCCCTGACACCCCATACACCGCCACCAAGAAATAATTATCGTGTAATCACTTAATTGTATATTGTGTACTGTCTGGTATTTTATGTTGTGGGCTGGTACCAGGCTGCATCACACAGTATCCACACTAATGCCAATACAGTGTTGGCCTGGTCAACACCCGTCTACCCTAGACCAACGGGAGCAAATTGTGTAAAGACACTGCAGTGTGGGGGCTCGTCCGGGACTTGAATTTTGATGAATACTGTGTAATTCGCCCGGTTTAAATTAGTGGCGGTGGACCTGGATAAGATTGACCGCTGGTGTGAGATCAAGGAAGTACCGGTTAATCATGCCTGCGTATTAAGTGAGGTAGATATGCGTGCCTCGGAAGAAGTGTTAATTCGATGGTTGAGTACGGTTAAAGCTGCAGGTAAGGTCGAAATTGTGGCTGGAAAGTTTGGTAAAATGGCGGACTCATGATTTGTGTTCGTTCGGATGAGTGCTGATGTCATGGCAGTGGGACTGCCAGCATCTATCAGTGACCCCAGTGAGGCAGGGCAGTGGGGCATGCACTTTGTCACAGAGGAAGGGTCTGATGGGACACCTTTTTTTCTGAGGGATGAAGAAAGGGAGTGGTCAGATTTGGAAGATTTAATTTGTCCCCTTCCCCTACGGAAGGCTGAGGGCGATGAGTTGGCATCAGCCATTAACTCCCTTGTGAACAAGGTGGCGGGTCCTCGTCAGAAGTTGAGATTTTTCTCGGGGAGCACTCCCACCCCCAAAGCAAAAGACGATTATGAGACATGGATAGAGCGTGTGTCTCAGCTGCCAGGTGAGTGGCAGTCTTCTGAGGAAGAAAAGCGACAGCGATTGGTTGAATGTTTGAGGGGGATGGCGGCTGAGGTAGTAAAAGGCGTGAAAGTTAACCAGCCTCATGCTTCTGTGACTGAGTATCTAAAAGCATTGGAAGAGGCTTTTGGTCTGACGGGAGCACGGTGGAGCTTTTAGCGGGGGCTTCGGAACCTGAGTCAGGAGAAAGCGGAAAAGCTTTCTGAGTATATTTTCCGGGGAGAGCAACAGCTAAATTGTTTGAGGTGTCTGGTGGTCATTTAGGGGGCTGAGGTGGATCGGATAAAGATAGACCAGGTTGCTGGGGGCGCACAGAGATATGACATGATTGCTATCGGTCACCGTAGAACGCGGTCCCCACGTCCTTTGTTCAGTTGCTCAGAGAGGTGAGGGAGGAGGAGGATGTATTGGAGTCGGAAGAGGGCTCCGTGAGTACGGTGCAGTCCTCAGTAGTAGCCCCTTGTGGTGAAGTGAGCGGGGCCAGCTCCACTGGGGAGATAATAAAGGGGGCCACGACATGTGGGGTTCCTCTACATGAAGGGACTAGCAGAGAGGGCCCCTCCCTGAAGGGACAGACTGCACAATGGCCCGCGGGAGGCCAGGGTCCCGCGAGTCGAGCTGTATGCTATAACTGTGGAGAAGAGGGGCACTTCAGGCAGGAATGGAACGGCAGGGGCCCCTCGGAGAGCGATTCCATGGGTGTCCCAGCAGGAAGAGGGGACGGGAAACTTGGAGACCCAGTGAGGGAACGGCCTGGAGTCTCTGGGAAAATGAGTGCCACGGGACCCCTAGTAGGAAAAGACACTATCCCAGAATGATTAGTGGGACCCCGATACAGCATGTCGATACTGATAGAGGGAATAGATGCAAAAGCCGTACTCGACACTGGGTCGCAGGTCACATTACTGTACCATTTGTTCTTTGATCAATGTTTGCAGCATTTACACTTGACACCCTTCAGTGCACTGGAAATTTATCAGCGCTGGTGATTACCCTTAGGACGGTTATTTGTCAGTGAAGCTGGAGTTCTTGGAGGTCGAGGTGAGAGTGCCTGCGGCTCATGAGGCCTTGGTGCTGGTTTGGACAGGGTTGAGACTGGGGGTGTGTCAATTCTGGTGGGGACCAACACCCGTATTGGATGTGAGGACTTTTTGGAGACCCTGTTGGTGCACCTAGTGTTTCCAACTGTTTTCAAGGAAGTGTGTGGCCCCACTGGGTTGGACGCAGAATTTAAAAGCGGAACTGTGTGGTGTGCCCAGTCGAAGTCCAGGGTGGTATGCCCCAGGGAAGTAGCAAGAGTGATGGACCCCAGATTCCCCATGGTGCCTGAAGGTGAAACCCTTTCAGTGGACACCCCAGAAAATTTCGAGGGGGAATCGAGATTTCTGGCTGGGGTGCTGCTGAGACCCGAGTTGCAGAAGCACTCAGTGGTCAAGACACGCAGGATGGTGGTGATCGTCAGGAAGACTGCGGAAAGGGAGTTCACCTTTACGCGAGGTATGCCCTTGGTGCATTTGTTCCCGGTGACAGTGATGCATGGTGCCCCCGTGAGGCTCGCTGGCGGAGAGCTGTTGGAAAACAGGGATAAGTTGACCGCTGAGGCTTTTATTTTGGGGCCTTACCTGTGCCGGAGGGTTGGAAGCGGAGGCTGGTGGAAAAGATGTTGCGCTGGAAGATGTTTTTTCCCTTGATGATTTTGATCTGGGTTGTTCCAGGAGCACTCGCCACACCATCTGGGTGATTGAGGAGACCCCATTTTGAGAGAGGTCACCGCAACTGGCCCCTGCAGAAGTGGAAGATGTACGGCAGCGTTTGTGTAAGTTGAAGGAAGCTGGGATCATCGCGGAGTCCCGAAGCCCTTCTGCATTCCCAATAGTTGTGGCCTGGAAGAAAAATGGGAAGATTCGTATGTGTTGATTTCACGACTCTGAACAGTTCCTGACCAGTATGTGGTCCCAAGGTCGAAAACACACTGGCCTGTCTGAGTGGGGCGAAGTCGTTTAGTTGCTGGACTTGAGGAGTGCATATTACCAGATCCTGATGAGTGAGGCCGATAAAGAGAAGACGGCATTCATATGCCCTCTGGGATTTTTCCAGATCGAAAGGATGCCCCAGGGCATATCAGGATCCGCTGCCACTTTTCAGAGGATCATGGAGAAAACGCTGGGGGATATGAACTTGCTTGAAGTGCTGGTATATTTGGATGACCTGATCGTATTTGGATCCACCTTGGAAGAACACGAAGCGAGACTAATGAAAGTGCTGAACCGACTGAAGGATGAAGGATTAAAACTTCCCTTGGTCAAATGTCAGTTCTGCCAGACATCTGTTAGCTATGTTGCATACATAATCTCGTGGAATGTAGCTACAGATCTGGCTAAAATAGAGGCGGTGACCACTTGGCCGAGGCCCCTGTGCTCGTTCTTGGGGTTGTGTGGATGCTACCGGAGATTCGTGAAGGGCTATGCCAAGGTGAGTCACCCATTGAACCAGCTTCTGTGTGGCTACCCTCCTCTGGAAAAGTAAGGGAGAGGGACGAGACTGTGGGAGGTTGACGAATATCTGAACCTGTCAGAGCCCTTTGGAAAGAGATGGGAGGACAAATGCGAGGAGGCTTTTCAGTCTCTGAAAGAGATGCTGACTCAGGTTCAAGTGCTGGCTTTTGTGGGTTCCGAATTGCCCTATGTGCTACACACTGATGTCAGCCGTGAGGGGTTAGGGGCCGTCTTGTATCAGGATCAGGGCTCCGGGCTGAGGCCTGTAGCATTTGTCAGCTGGAGTTTGTCGCCCTCTGAGATAAACTATCCCACCCACAAGTTGGAATTCCTGTCGTTGAAATGGGTGGTTGTGGATAAGCTGAGTGACTATCTCTACGGGACCAAGTTTGAGGTGAGGACGGACAACAACCCGCTCACCTACATCCTGACCTCAGTGAAAATGGATGCCACAGGCCATCGGTGTTTGGCAGCCTTGTCCGTATATGATTTCAGCCTGAAGTAATGGCCGGAGACCTGGAATGTCGATGTGGATGCTCTGTCCCGACAGAGGCATGAGGAACTGGAGAGGGACAAGGAGTGGGAGAGCATTGCTGCGTCCGGGGTGAAGGCCATGTGTCAGTTTGCTATCACCGTGCAGTTCGAGGAAAAGGAGAGGCCAGATCGCGCAGTGGATGCATTGGAGGCGTCAGATGATGTCCTACCCCTAGTTTACTGTGACCTGACTGCTGTGAAGACCACGCAGCTGCTGCAGTTAAGCCCTGGGGAAGTGGCCACTGCTCAGCGAGATGACCCAGGGATTGGTCCTGTATGGTACGTAGTTGAAGAGGGGGATTTGACACGGGCAGAGAAGACAAAATACGTTTCAGTGTCTCTTTACTGAGAGAATGGCCTCGGTTGAGGTTGAAGAACCAAATTTAATACCGGGTAACGTCACCCGTGGACTGACCTCGGCGCTGGCAGCTGGTCCTGCCTGAGAAGTATCAGAAGGTTGTGTTGAAGTCCCTCCATGATTACTCTGGACATTTGGGGGTGGAAAAGACCTATGGATTGCTCAAGCACTGGTTTTACTGGCCACGAATGAGGTCGGAGGTCGTAGAGTACTACAAGTCCTGCATTCGTTGCACATGCAGGAAGATGCTGCCTGTGCAGGCTGCTCCTTTGTCACACTTGCAGAGTGCGGGGCCTTTGGACCTAGTGTGTATGGATTTCCTGGCCTTAGAACTCGATGCTAGCAACACGGCGAATGTCTTAGTCATCACGGACCGCTACAGCAGGTACACTGAAGCTTTTCTTACCAAGGACCAGAGGGTGTCTATGGTGGCAAAAGTTCTATGGGAGAAGTATGTTGTGCATTAAGGCCTGTCCCGGCGGATGCATAGTGACCAGGGACAGGACTTTGATAGTAAGCTCATGTATGAGTTATTGGTCTTATGCTGGGGGTTGAGAAATCGAGGACTGCGCCCTCTCATCTGTAGGACGATCCCCAGCCGGAGAGGTTTAGTCGGACGTTGCTAGACATGCTCCGGACTCTGGAGATCAGCAAAAAGAACAGATGGAGTCAACGTATTGGGCATCTGGTTCACTGTTACAACTGTTACAATGAAGCTACTGGATACTCGCCCTATTATCTGATGTTTGGGTGCCAAGCAAGGTTGCCCATTGACCTCTGTTTCGGGACTGACGAGGGTGAGGTATCTCAGAAGCCTTAGTTGAAGTATGTGTCTGATATGAGGAAAGAGCTGAAAAGGGCTTATGAGTTTGTTGGGAAGCGGCCGCCATGCAGAATTAGGGAAATAAGAAGAGGTATGACCAGAAAAGTAAAGTTCTCTCAACTCCTGCCGGGAGACCGAGTCCTCATTAGGAATTTGGGATTACGCCCTATCCTTGTTATATGCGGGGGATACGCTCCTCGCAGTCGGCACATAATGTGAAATCGTATAATGTGAATAATGATTTAAATAGAGGAAATAGGGATGCGTTCCAGAGGGCTGTAATTTATTTACATTTTCATTCCAATATGACACAAAAGCAGTACCAGAAAGCAACATTCGCATTATATTTCATCAATTTAAGGTGATATTCAATGTAATAAATCATAGAAAGTTAACATACTATGTTGTATAGTGGCAGGTATGTTCGTTCCGGGACATGAGTGGTTGTTGTGTTGTCGGGCAGCTTTACACGGATAAGTTGGATGGTTGTGGTCGTCAGGATCATATCAAGCACAGCAAGGGGTGAAGGAAGACTCACAGAACTCTTAGAACTGCCAGCAGCAGGAGATGCCACCGATTTGAAGAAAGTGGTGAGGGTTGTTTGCTTGGCAGCATTTTGCTTTTCAGCATAAATTTGCTTGTAGGGAAGAAGGGTTGACAGCAGGGAACAACTGAAATGCTGACTCCGTTCTAAACTTGTGTCCATGTTCATCGCCATTTGTGCCAAGTGTTCCAACTTCCACCATTCCTTCACTGTTGGTAAACTCCGGGGATTTTCAAAATTGTCTGTTGCTTGCAGCACCTGAGAGATAGTTCACCGTAAAAACAAATACACATTGAGTGTGGATCACACCTTGGTCGAGTGGTTGAATAAGCGAGGTTGTGTTAGGTGGCAGGAAACACACTGTTACGTTATGATGAATGCTGTCCGAATGTTTAGGATGGGCTGGCGCATTGTCAAGCAACAAAAGAACTTTAAAGGCGAGATTCTGTTCCTGGCAGTGGTGTCCCAGAGCTGTGTTACCTTCAGCTGATGCTGAGCTGTTTATAATTTCCAACTTTTTTTCAAGTGTTAAGGAGGTTCTCTGCCGCTCGGCTGATGGCACAAAACATGACATCGGACGCTTAGGAGGCATAGTTAAATATTTCAGACACTAAATTACCGAACCGTAGGTAAAACCAACAAAAGTTTAAGAGCACAAGATCACGCATCCACACCTTGCCAAAACCAACGTGAGACTTGCGGGAGTGAGATTATGAGGCGCGCGCACCTGACTTATATTGGCAGGAAAGCAGTGCTTCTCATCCCAACAGTGAGACCGTAAGGTGTTCGCACGTGACTTGTATTGGCGGGAAAGCAGTGCTCCTTGCATAACTGTGAGTTTTGGACACAAATAATGAGAAGTTGGTAGAAATAGGTTCCTCGCATAACTGAATCCGCATTGTCTGAAGATGCATATAACGAGGATAGGGTGTAGCTAGAAAGCACAAGTTGGCTGAATGCTGGGCGGCCACACCCTATGTGGAAGATAGTCAGCTGCCAAATTTACCGGTTTTGCGGATGTGGCCCAGGAATGGAAAGGGGCCTGTCAAGATTCTCCATTGGAATCGCTTTTTGCCCCGGGGCAAGATATACAGGTAGAGCGGGAGCCTGAGGAGGCTGCTGAACCTAGTACTAGGACAGTGCGTAACCGCGGGATGTCGAAAAATTCCACCCATGAAAGACAGGCCTGGGCCCAGCCCCTGTGGGAGACACTGATTCGGAGGATGATGACTTGGGTGATTGGTACATGATGCCATTTGCTGATGCCCCCGTGATGGAGGAAGAGACTCCTGGCCTTTCCCCCACTGGGTTAGATGGGGTGAGGCGGGGTTAGTGATGGGCAGTCGGTGGTACCGCAGGGCGCTGAAGGTGAGAATATGGTGCCTGAACCAGAGACAGACGGTTGCGGGGTGCAGGGGGGTTTGAGTGACCACTTGCGGGAGAGGGTTCGCCACGTCGCTCCCAAAGCTCCCTTGTAGTATCTGAGGTGGAAGAGTTATAAACGGGCATACGCAGGTATTGGAGAAGTAGGAACCCCCCCCCCCCAAGATAAGTTGGCCTGTGTAGCACCTGGGGAAAGGTGTGATCTCCACTGTTTTGGGGAGCTATGTCACTGCTTTCTGCACTTGGATTGAGCTTTGTGTCTTGCAGGAAGGGTTGGCAAATTATTTGAACGTCATGAGGCTGAATAAATTTTGTGGAGGGAGAAGGGTAGGGTTCTCAGTAATATTAATCTGTAACGTTAATTGTTAAGGCTGACAAAAAGGCTTCACTGTAATGTTAACCGCTGAGGTAAGGGGTTCTCTTTCGCAGCATGTTTGGGTTATATTTAGTGATAATGGGACTTGTATTCATTTGCTGGCCAATGGGAGTCATGTTATTCGCTCTGTATGTGTGGGAACTGGAGGCAATGCGCGGGCTTTTCGTCGAGGAGAAGAGAAGAGGTCGGACGTGAGTCGAGCGCTCTGGTAGATCATGGGGGTGATGCCAGCCGGGGGTCGACGGAGTTCAGAGGAGATCGATGAGTAGAAAGGATACCTGATTTTGTGAGCTCAAACAAATTATTTTGTGCACAGAACTGATAATTTTACTGACTTGGCGCCTTTATTGTATTTGTTTCTACTAACCCATCACCAAGAAGTATGTGTTTGTCTATCGTCAACGTCGATGAGGACCTCAACATCATTTGATGGTGTGGAAACTAGCGCATGATTTGGATTTAAGTGAGAGAGAGTTGTGCTGCGTCAGCCTCACTCCCTCTTCCCAATTCCCATCTGGATGTAGTGGCAAGACAGAGTCAAGACGTCTGGACATGGGAGTAGGAGCAGTGGATTACCAGGACGTCTTGTGTGTCTTGTCCTGCTCTACACGTTCCACGACGCTTGCAGAGATCGCCTTCTTCACCTTTGGACCTTCCATTGATCTTGTCCGCTCAATCTGCTGGAGTCTGTCTTCACATGCGGTGATAGACAACTCCCTATCTCACCGAGGGTTTGAGACCCGTCGGCAACCCTCACCTGGTTTAGCCAGCTTGTTGAAGCCGTTGCCTGGGGTGTGGCCGCTGTTGCATGCAAACAGCTACGGAGAGCCACAGGTGAGAGCTGAGTGCCAGGTGGCGACCAAAGGTGGACTAATTGCCTTTAAAAAGAGGTGACATGTTCCCCAACCAGAGGTGCTACCCCTCCCTGACACCCCATACACCCCACCAAGAAATAATCATGAAGTGTAATCATTTAATTGTATATTCTGTACTGTCTGATATTTTATGTTGTGGGCTGGTACCAGGATGCATCACACAGTATCCACACCAACTGGCGGGGTCAATGCCAGTTTACCCTGGACCAATGGGAGCAAATTGGGCAAAACACAGCAGTGTGGGGGCTCGTCGAGATTTGAATTTTGACGGGTACTGTGTAATTTGCCCGGTTTAAATTAGTGGAGATGGACCCGGATAACATTGACCGCTGGTGTGAGATCGAGGAAGTACCGGTTAATCATGCCTGTGTATTAAGTGGGGTAGATATGTGTACCTAGGAGGAAGTGTTAATTCGATGGTTGAGTACGGTTAAAACTGAAGGTAAGGTCAAAATCGTAGCCAGAAAGTTTGTTAAAATGGCGGACTCAGGATTTGTGTTGGTTCAGACCAGTGCTGATGTCACGGCAGTGGGATTGCCAGCATCTATCGGTGATCCCGCTGAGGCGGGGCCGTGGGGCATGCTTATTGTCACGGAGGAAGGGTCTGATGGGACACCAGAGGAGTTGCCTGACGGTTGGTGCGGAGAATTTTGAGATGGGGTCATATTTTTTCTGAGGGATGAAGGAAGGGAGTGGTCAGATTTGGAAGATTTAATTTGTCCCCATCCCCACGAAAGGGTGAGGGCTATGAGTTGGCATCAACCATTAACTCCCTGGTGAACAAGTTGGCGGGTAGTTGTCAGAAGTTGAGAATTTTCTCAGAGAGGACTCCCACCCCTGAAGGGGAAGACGGTTGTGAGACATGGATAGATCACGAGTCTCAGCTGCCAGGGGGGTGGCAGTGTTCTGAGAAGAAAAGTGACAGTGATTGGTTGAATGTCTGAGGGGGGTGGCGGCTGAGGGAGTAAAAGGCGTGAAAGTTAACCAGCCTCTTACTTCTCTGACTGAGTATCTACAAGCATTTTGGTCTGACGGTGAGTACGATGGGTCTTTTGAGGGGGGTTTCGGAACCTGCGTCAGGAGAAATTCGAAAAGCTCTCTGAGTATCTTTTCCGGATAGAGCGACGGATAAATTGTTTCAGGCGCCCAGGAGTCATTTAGGGGACTGAGGTGGATCGGATAAAGATGGACCAGGTTGCTGGGGTGCACAGAGGTATGACATGATTGCTATGGGTCTTCAGCAGTCCCGTAGAACGCATTGTTTCCCCCCCCCGTCCTTCATTCAGTTGCTCAGAGAAACGAGGGGGGAGGAGGACGCATTGGAGTCGGAAGAGGTCTCCGTGAATACGGTACGGTCCTCAGTAGTAGCACCTTGTGGTGAAGTGATCGGGGCCAGCTCCACTCAGGAGATAGTAAATGGGGTCGCGGCAGGTGGGGTTCCTCTGCATGAAGGGACTAGCAGAGAGGGTCCCTCCCTGAAGGGGCAGACTGCACAATGGCCCGTGGGAGGTGTGGGTCCCGCGGGATGAGCCATGTGTTCTAACTGTGGGGAAGAGGGGCACTTCGGGTGGGAATGTGAATGGAGGGGACCCGCAGAGAGCGAGTCCGCGGGTGTCCCAGCAGGGAGATGGGTCGGGAAACTTAGAGGAGACCCAGTGAGGGAACGGCCTGGTGTCTCTAGGAAAGCATGTGCCACGGGACCCCAGGGTGGAAAAGACCCAATCCCTGGAGGATTGGTGGACCTCGATCAGCATGTCGATACGGATAGAGGGAATAGATGTAAACTCGCCACTGGGTCACAGATCACATCACTGTACTGTTTGTTCTACGATCAGTATTTGCAGCATTTACACTTGACACGCTTCAGTGCACTGGAAATTTGGGGAATTAGTGATGGTTATTACCCCCATGATGGTTATTTGTCAGTGAAGATGGAGTTCTTGGAGGCTGAGGTGGTAGTGTCTGCGGCTTATGAGGCCTTGGTCCTGTGTGCCCGGATCCAGTTGAGACTGGGGGTGTGTCAATTCTGGTGGGGACCAACACCCCTATTGGACGGAGACTCCTGGCGGCATGCATGGAGCAGATGGGTGAGGGCTTTCTGGAGACTCTGTCGGTGCACCCAGTGTTTCGAGCTGCTTTTAAGGAAGTGTGTGGCTGCACTGCGCTAGACATGGAACTTAAAAGAGGAACTGTGTGGTGTGCCTAGTCGAAGTCCAGGGTGGTACGCCCCAGAAGAGTAGCGAGAGTGATGGGGACCCCCAGATTCCCCATGGTGCCTGACGCTTAAACCCTTTTGTTGGACACCCCAGAAGATTTCGAGGAGGAATCAAGATTTCTGACTGGGGTGCTGCTGAGACCCGAGTTGCAGAAGTACTCGGTGGTACAGGCACCAAGGATGGTGATGATCATCAGGAAGACTATGGAAAAGGAGGTCATCTTTAAGTGAGGGATGCCCTTGGTGCATTTGTTCCCAGTGACGGTGATGCATGGTGCCCCCGTGAGGCTCGCTGGCGGAGAGCTATTGGAAAACAGGGATAAGGTAACCACTGAGGCTTGTAATTTTGGGGCCACACCTGTGCTGGAGGGTTGGAAGCGGAGGCTGGTGGAGAAGATGTTGGCACTGAAAGATGTTTTGCCCGTTGACAAGTTTGATGTGGGTTGTTCCAGGAGCACTGGCCACAGCATCTGCGTCATTGAGGACACCCATTTCGAGAGAGGTTGCGGCAACTGGCCCCTGCAGACATGGAAGATGTGCAGCAGCATTTGTGTAAGTTGAAGGAAGCTGGGATCATTGCGGACTCCCGAAGCGCTTATGCGTCCCCAATAGTAGTGGCCCGGAAGGAAAATGGTAAGATTTGTATGTGTGTGGATTACAGGACTCTGAACAGGCACACTGTTCCTGAGGAGAAGAAGACGGCATTCACATGCCCTCTGGGATTTTTCCAGTTCGAAAGAATGCCCCAGGGCATATCGGGAGCCCCTGCCACTTTTCAGAGGGTCATGGAGAAGACGGTGGGGGATATGAACTTGCTTGAAGTGCTGGTATGTATGGATGACCTGATAGTATTTGCATCTACCTTGGAAGAACAGGAAGTGAGGCTAATGAAGGTGCTGAATCGACTGAAGGATGAAGGATTAAAACTTTCCTTGGACAAATGTCAGTTCTGCCAGACGTCTGTTAGCTATGTTGGACACATAATCTTGCGAAATGGAGTAGCTACAGATCCAGCTAAGATAGAAGCGGTGACCAGAGGATTTTTCACACAGTGGGTTGTGGATCTGTGGCATGCTCTCCCTAAGAAAGCAGTGGAGGCCAATTCTCTGAATTTTTTCAAGAAAGAGTTAGATAGAGCTCTTAAAGATAGCGGAGACAAGGGATAAGGGGAGAAGCCAAGAATAGGGTATGGATGATCAACCATGATCACAGTGAATGGCGGTGCTGGCTGGGAGGGCCAAATGGCCCCTGCACCTATTGTTTATTGTGTGTTCACCACTTGGCCTTGTAAATGTAACTTTCCTGGATCAAATAACAACAGAACAAAAAGATCGTTACTTATCTTTCCACCCGTTTATTTCTTCGAGCTCAGCCGGCGAGTGAATTTGGACCCTACCTCAGGGAAAGAGCCTTTCTCATCTCCCCAGTGGTTCTACAAGTTTACTGCCCGATATCAAAATTGTCAGACATTACAAGGCCACCAATACAAAAGAACAATCAGTTTGATAACTATTCCAGCCAAGTCAATGGACTATTGATACAGAGAACAATCAGTTTGATAACTATTCCGGCCAAGTTAATGGACTATTGATACAAAAGTACAATCAATTTGTTAGACACTCCAGCCACCTTAATTAAAGAAAAGAATGTCCTGCCTAGTTTGCTGGAGCCACAACTTAATTACAAAGATAAGAACATCCGTCAAATTTATGCTTTAATTAAGAAAGGAATGTTCTGTCTAATTTCCATCAGGTACTGCCTTTTGTCAAAATCAAAAGGTGTGAAAAGCCCAGAGACATATGATGTGGATCTGGGCAAACTTTAATTATCTTGCTCCAAAGAAGGCAGCTGTGAGACATTATTCAAACACACTGCAGTCACAGATATAGTCGGTACTGAATCCATTGTTTACAGGAATCTTGAGAATCCCCCTTTCCCTTTAACTTTATCAGCCGATGCTCCTGTGCTCGTTTTTGGGGTTGTGTGGATGCTACCGGAGATTCGTGAAGGGCTATGCCAAGGTGAGTCACCCCTTGAACCAGCTTCTGCGTGGCTGCCCTCTTCTGGGACAGAAAGGGAGAGGGACGAGACTGCGGGAGGTTGACGAATATCTGAACCCGTCAGAGCCCTTCGATCAGAGATGGGATGACAAATGTGAGGAGGCTTTTCAGTCTCTGAAAGAGATGCTGACTCAGGCTCCAGTGCTGGCTTTTATGGACTCGCGATTCTTATATGTGCTACACACCGATATCAGCCGTGAGGGGTTAAGGGGCCATCCTGTATCAGGATCAGGACTGCGGGCTGAGGCCTGTAGTGTTTGTCAGCCGGAGTTTGTCGCCCTATGAGAGAAACTATCCCACCCACAAGTTGGAGTTCCTGGTGTTGAAATGGGGGGTGGTGGATAAGCTGAGTGACTACCTCTATGGGGCCAAGTTTGAGGTGAGGACGGACAACAACCTGCTCACCTACATCCTGAATTCGGTGAAACTGGATGCCACAGGCCATCGGTGGTTGCCAGCCTTGTCCGTATATGATTGCAGCCTGAAGTACCGGCAAGAGAGCCCGAATGTCGATGTGAATGCTCTGTCCCGACAGAGGCATGAGGAACTGGAGAGGGACGAGGAGTTCCTGCATCCGGGGTGAAGGCCATGTGTCGGTTTGCTATCACCGTGCAGGCTGAGGAAAAGGAGAGGCCAGATCGAGCAGTGGACCCTTTGGAAGCCTCAGATGACGTCCTACCCCGAGTCTACTGTGACCTGACTACTCTGAAGACCATGCAGCTGCCGGACTTAACCCTGGGGAAGTGGCCGCTGCTCAGCAAGATGACCCAGGCATTGGCCCTGTCTGGTACAAAGTTGAAGAGGGACATGTGACACGGACGGAGAAGAAAAAATACGTTTCAGTGTCTCTTCACTGAGAGAATGTCATTTGTTGAGGTTGAAGAACCAAATTTAATATCTGGTGACGTCACCCCTGGACTGACCTCGGAGTTGACAGCTGGTCCTGCCTGCGAAGTATTGGAAGGTTGTGTTGAAGTCCCTCCATGATGACTCTGGATATTTAGGGGTGTTAAAGACCTATGGATTGCTCAAGCACCGGTTTAACTGGCCACGAACGAAGACGGAGGTTGAAGAGTACTGCAAGTCCTGCATTCGTTGCATACGCCTGAAGACGCTGCCTGTACAGGCTGCTCCTTTATCACACTTGCAGAGTGTGGGGCCTTTGGACCTAGTGTGTATAGATTTCCTCGCCATAGAACCCGATGCCAGCAACATAGAGAATGTCTTAGTCATCATTGACCACTGCACCAGGTATGCTGAAGCTTTTCCTACCAAGGATCAGAGGGCGACTATGGTGGCAAAAGTGCTATGGGAGAAGTATTTTGTGCATTATGGCCTGCCCCGGCAGCTGCACAGTGAGCAGGGACAGGACTTTGAGAGTAAGCTCATCTATGAGTTACTGGGCATGCTGGGGGTTGAGAAATCGAGGACCACGCCCTCTTATCCGTAAGGTGATCCCCAGCCTGAGAGGTTTAATCGGATGTTGCTAGACATGCTTGGGACTCTGGAGATCAGCAAAAAGAACAGATGGAGTCAACATAATTGGCATCTGGTTCACTGTTACAACTGTACACACAATGAAGCTGCTGGATACTCGCCCAATTATCTGATATTTGGGCACGAGGCAAGTTTGCCCATTGACCTCTCTTTTGGGACTGACACGGGTGAGGTATCGCTGAAGCCTTAGTTGAAGTATGTGTCTGATATGAGGAAAGAGCTGAAAAGGGCTTACAAGTTGGCTGGGGATGTGGCCAGCAGGCAGAATTGGGGAAATAAGAGGAAGTATGACCAGAAAGTAAAGTTCTCTCAACTCCTGCCGGGAGACCGAGTCCTCATAAGGAATTTGGGATTAGACCTTATCCTCGCTATATGCGGGGGATACGTTCCTCGCTGTCGATACATAACGTGAAATCGCATGATGTGAATAACTATTTAAATGGAGAAAATAGGGATGTGTTCCAGAGGGCTTCCTAAATAAGTTTGATCTGTAATTTACTCACATTTTCATACCAATACGACACAAAAGCAGTACCAGAAAGCACCATTCGTATTATATTTCATAAATTTAAGGTAATATTCAATGTAATAAATCATAGAATGTTAACATACTAAGGTGTACAGTATTCACCAACAGTGGCAGGTGTGTTCGCTCCGGGACATGAGTGGTTGTTGTGTTGTCGGGCAGCTTTACATGGATAAGTTGGATGGTTGTGGCCGTCAGGATCATATCAAGCACAGCAAGGGGTGAAGGAAGACTCACAGAACTCTTAGAACTGTCAGCAGCAGGAGATGCCACCAATTTGAAGAAAGTGGTGAGGGTGGTTTGCTTGGCAGCATTTTGTTTTTCAGCATAAATTTGCTTGTAGGGAAGAAGGGTTGACCGCAGGGAACAACTGAAATGCTGACTCCATTCTAAACTTGTGTCCATGTTCATCGCCATTTGTGCCAAGTGTTCTGAATTCCACCATTCCCTCACCGTTGGTAAACTCCCGGGATTTTCAAAATCGTCTGTTGCTTGCAGCATCTGAGAGATGGTTCGCTGTAAAAACAAATACGTATTAAATGTGGATCACACCTTGGTCGAGTGGTTGAATCAGCAATGTTGTGTTAGGTGGTAGGAAACGCACTTATGTTAGGAGAATGCTGTCCAAATGCTTAGGATGGGCTGGCACATTGTCAAGCAACAAAAGAACTTTAAAGGCAAGATTCTGTTCCTGCCAGTGGTGTCAAGCTGTTTATAATTTCCAACTTTTTTTCAAGTGTTAAAGTGGTTCTCTGCTGCTCGGCTGATGGTGCAGGACATGACATAGGGCGCTTAGGAGGCATAGTTAAATATTTCAGGCACTAAGTGATGGCACCGTAAGTAAAACCAACAAAAGTTTAAGCGCTCACGATCGCACATCCACACCTTGCCAAAACCAATGCGAGACTGGCGGAAGTGAGATTGTGAGGCGCGCACACCTGACTTGTATGGGCGGTAAAGCGGTGCTTCTCATCCCAATTGTGAGAGTGTAAGGCATGCGCATGTGACTTGTATTGGCGGAAAGCAGTGCTCCTCGCGTAACTGTGTGTTTTGAACGCATATAAAGAGAAGTTGGTAGAAATAGCTTCTTCCCATAACTAAATCCAGATTGTCTGAAGATGCATATAACGAAGAAAGGGTGTACCTGGAAAGCACAAGTTGGCTGATTGCTGAGCGGCCACACCCTATGTGTTGGAGAGTCAGATGCCAAATGTATTGTTTTTCTGGATGCGACCCAGGAATGGAAAGGGGTCTATCAAGATTCTCCATCAGAATCACCTGTTGCCCCTGTGGCAAAATGTACAAATCGAGCGGGAGCCTGATATGGCGGCTGCACCAAGTACAAGGACTCTGTGTACCTGCAGGGTGCCGGAAAGCCCACCCTGGAAGAGACGGGCCCAGGCCCAGCCCCTTTGGGGGATACTGATTCGGAGGATGATGATTTGGACGATTGGTACATGATGCCGTTCACTGATGCCCCCGTGATGGAGGAAGAGACCCCTGGCCTTTCCCCTCTGGGTTAGACGGAGTAAGGGGGGTTAGTGATGGGCAGTTGGTGGTATTGTAGGGCGCTGAAGGAGAGGAAGTGGGGCCTGAACCACAGACAGACGGTTCCGGGGTTCAGGGTGGTTTGAGTGACTGCTTGCGGGAGAGTTTGCCACATTACTCCCAAGGCTCCCCTGTAGTGTCTGAGGTGGAAGAGTTAGAAGAGGGCATACGCAGGTCCGGGGGAAGTAGGAAACCCCCAGATAGGTTGGCCTCTGTAGCACCTGGAGAACAGGGTATGGTCTCCACTGTTTTGGGAAGCTATGTCACTGCTTTGTGCATTTGGATTGAGCTTTGTTTTGCAGGAAGGGTTGGCAAATTATTTGAAAGTCATGAGAGCTGACTAGATTTTGTGGGGGGAGAATGTAAGGTTCTCAGTACAGGTGTCCCCCATTTTTCGAACGTTCTTTTCACGAAACCTCGCTGTTACGAAAGACCTACAATAGTTACCTGTTTTTGCGAACAGGAGGTGTTTTCACTGTTAAGAAAAAAGGCAATGCACGCCTCAAGCAGCCAGGCTGTTCCCCCAAAACTGCATTCTAGCCGGCATTGCTTAAACACCTGCCTTATGTGGATTTATTTTGAGCATCCGTCAGTTCTAAGGTATTGGAAAAGCCTCAAAGTGCTCATATGGGTGTTACACTTAGCGTAAAACTAGACATAATTAGGCATTTGAATCATGGTGAATGAAGTAAGGACAAAGTGAGTTTGGCTTGTGGAAGCTGACGAAGATGATGTTGAAGAGGTTTTGGCATTCCATGACCAAGAACTGATCAATGAAGAGCTGATGCAATTGGAAAAGGAAAGGATAACAATCAAACTGAATGCAGTTGCGAACGGACCGAAACTGAAGTCATCCAGGAACTGATCGTGAAGCAACTGTTGTGAGAATTTCGCTGCAATGATTGCAGAAAAGTATGACTTTAATTTTGAAAGGGTACGTAGGCTTAGGGCATATTTGCAGGATGGTTTGAGTGCTTCCAAAGAACTGTATGATAGAAAAATGCGCGAGGCTAAGGAGTCAATCATACTGTCGTTTTTCAAGCCTTCCACATCAGCCACAGCAGACGACGAACCTCGACCTTTGACATCGAGGCAGGGAGACATAGAAGAAGATGACTTGCCTTCCCTGATTGAAACAGACGACGATGAGATGACACCCCAGTGTCCCACCACTCCAACATCCGGGCCGCGGACTGATACCAGGCTGCGAAGAATGCAGGGATGAAGCGGTAGCCAAGACGCACCTGGCGAATCTTTAAGAACAAAGCTGAAATAAACAAGCTAATTAATTATGTGCCGCCTGGCATGTAAACGTCGGCTGAGATCAGAGACGATTGCCGATTCCATCGCTTCTGATCTGGGCCGACATTTACGTGCCAGGCGGCACATAATTAATGAGCTTGTTTATTTCGGCTTTTTTCTTAAAGATGCGCTGGGTGCGTCCCGGCTACCGCTGTACCACTGCATGCTTCGCGGATTGGTATCGGTCTGCGGTCTGGAGGGTGGTGTCCACTGCACCATCCCAACCTCCGACGCCTCGGCCTAACACACCATCATCAGTGTGCTCGGCGCTGTCTTCCCAATTCGGGTAAGTAATACTACACTGTAGATACATTATTTCTACTTTATATAGGCTGTGTATTTTTATGTGTTATTTGGTATGATTTGGCAGATCGTACCTTAAAGGTTACTGGAGAGAGTGTTTCTGCCGAGAACACTTGCGTGAGATTTTTGCTACAGTGGACAGTTCGGCAATAATTGGAGAAAACTATTTCTACTTTATATTGGCTATGTATTTATCATATCATTCCTGCTTTTATTATATATTACTGTTATTTTATGTTTTATGTGCTATTTGGGATGATTTGGTAGGTTATATTTTGGGTCTGCGAACGCTCACAAATTTTTCCCATATAAATAAATGGTAGTTGTTTCTTCACTTTGCGACATTCCGGCTTACGAACCGTTTCATAGGATCGCTCTACCTTTGGATGGTGGGGGAAACCTGTAGTATTAATATGTGATGTTAATTGTTGAAGCTGACAAAAGGGCTTCACTGTAATGTTAACTCCTGAGGTAAGGGGTTCTCTTTAGCAGCATGTTTGGGTTATAATTAGTGCTAACGGGACTTGTATTCATTCACTAACCAGTGGGAGTCATGTTATTCTCTCTGTATGTGTGGGAACCAGAGGGAATGCGAGGCCTTTTCGTCGAGGAGAAGAGAAGAGGTCAGACGTGAGTCGAGTGCTCTGGTAGATCACCGGGAGTGATCCCAGCCAAGGATCGACGGAGTACGGAGGAGATCGAAGGGTGGAAAGAAAACCTGATTTTGTGAGCTCCAACGAATTATTTTGTGCACAGAACTGATAATTTTACTGACTTGGCATCTTTATTGTATTTGTTTCTACTAACCCATCACCAAGAAATGTGTGTTCGTCCATCATCGACAAGGACCTCGACACCATTTGATGGTGTCAAGACTAGCGCATGATTTGGATTTAAGTGAGGGAGGGTTGCGCAGCGTCAGCCTCATTCTCTCTTCCCAATTCCCATCTGGATCCAGTGGCAAGACAGAGTTGAGATGGCTGGAGATGGGACTTTGTGCAGTAGCTGACTAGGACGTCTTCTGTGTCTTGACCTGTTCTACACGTTCCACGACCCTTGTAGAGACCGCCTTCTTGAATGTTAGACCTTCCATTGGTCTCGTCCACTCCATCTGCTGGAGTCTGTCTTCACATGCTGGGATAGACAACTCCCTATCTCACCGAGGGTTTGAGACCCGCCGGCTACCCTCACCTGGTTTAGCCGGCTTGTCAAAGCCGTTGCCTGAGGTGTGGCCGCTGTCGCATGCAAACAGCTACGGGGAGCCACAGCTGAGAGCTGAGTGCCAGCTGGGGACCAAAGGTGGACTAACCACCTTGAAAAGGATGTGACATGTTCCCTCACCAGAGGTGCTACCCCTCCCTGACACCTCATACACCCCCACCAAGAAATAATGATGAAGTGTAATCATTCAATTGTATATTGTGTACTGTCTGATATTTTATGTTGTGGGCCAGTACCAGAGTGAATTACACAGTATCCACACCAATGCCATTACAGTGTTGGAGGGGTCAACGCCAGTTTACCCTCGACCCACGGGAGCAAATTGGGCAAAGACGCTACAGTGTGGCGGCTCATCCGGGATTTGAATTTTGACGGATACTGTGTAATTTGCTCGGTTTAAATTAGTGGAGGTGGACTCGGATAAGATTGACCGCTGGTGTGAGATCGAGGAAATACCAGTTAATCATGCCTGCGTATTAAGTAGGGTAGATATGTGTACCCTGGAGGAAGTGTTAATTCGATGGTTGAGTACGGTTAAAGCTAAAGGTAAGGTCGAAATCGTAGGCAGAAAGTTTGGAAAAATGGTGGACTCAGGATTTGTGTTAGTTCTGGCTGGTGCTGATGTCACAGCAGTGGGACTGCCAGCATCTATCAGTGACCCCGGTGAGGCAGGGCCGTGGGGCATGCACATTGTCATGGAGGAAGGGTCTGATGGGACACCAGAGGAGTTGCCTGACACTGGGGGCGGAGATTTTAGAGATCGGGTCCTATTGTTTCTGCGGGATGAAGGAAGGGAGTGGTCAGATTTGGAAGATTTAATTAGTCCCCATCCCCCACAGAAGTGTGAGGGCTCCGAGTTGGCATCAGCCATTAACTCCCTGGTGAAGAAGGCGGCGGGTTCTGGTCAGAAGTTGAGAGTTTTCTCGGGGAGGACTCCCACCCCCGAAGCGGAAGACAATTGTGAGATATGGATAGAGGATGTGTCTCAGTTGCTCTGTGAGTGGCAGTGTTCTGAGGAAGAAAAGCGACAACGATTGGTTGAATGTTTGAGGGGGGTGGCAGCTGAGGTAGTAAATGGCGTGAAAGTTAATCAGCCTTATGCTTCTCTGATTAAGTATCTAAAAGCATTGGAGGAGGCTTTTAGTGTGATGGGGATCACGGTGGAGCTTTTGGGGGGGCTTCAGAACCTGCGTCAGGGGAATGGGGAAAAGCTCTCTGAGTATCTTTTCCAGATAGAGCAACTGCTAAATTGTTTGAGGTGCCACGGGAGTCACAAAGGGAACTGAAGTGTATCGGATAAGGGTAGCCCAGGTAGCCAGGGGTGCACAGAGGCATGACATGATTGCTATGGGTCTCTGGCATTTCCGTAGAACGCGGTCACCCTGTCCTTCGTTCATTTGCTCAGAGAGGTGAGGGGGGAGGAGGAGGGTGCATTGGAGTCGGAAGAGGGCTCTGTGAGTACGGTGCAGTCCTCAGTAGTAGCCCCTTGTGGTGAAGTGACTGGGGCCAGCTCCACTCGGGATTCAGTAAAAGGGGTCGCGGCAGGTGGGGTTCCTCTGCGTGAAGGGAGAAGCAGAGAGGGCCCCTCCCTGAAGGGACAGACTGCACAATGGCCCGTTGGAGACCAGGGTCCCGTGAGTCGAGCCGTGTGTTATAATTGTGGGGAAGAGGGGCGCTTCAGGCAAGAATGTGAATGGCAGGGGGCCCCTCGGAGAGCGATTCCAACGGTGTCCCAGCTGAAAGAGAGGACGGGAAACTTAGAGACCCAGTGAGGGAACGGCCTGGAGTCTCTGGGAAATTATGTGCCTCGGGACCCCCGGGGGGAAAAGACCCTATCCCAGAGGATTGGTGGGACCCTGATCCAGCGTGTCGATATGGATAGAAGGAATAGATGCAAAAGCCATACGTGACGCTGGTTCACAGGTTACGTTACTGTACCGTTCGTTCTGCGATCAGTATTTGCAGCATTTACCCTTGACAACCTTCAGTGGACTGGAAATTTGGGGTATTGGCGCTGGTGATTACCCCGCGACGGCTATTTGTCAGTGAAGCTGGAGTTCTTGGAGGCCGAGGTGAGAGTGTCCGCGGCTCATGAGGCCTTGGTGCTGGTTTGCCCCTGACAGAGTCAAGACTAGTGGTGTGTCAGTTCTGGTGGGGTCCAACACCCCTATTCACTGAGGCTCCTGGGGGCCTGCAAGGAGCAGGCAGGTGAGTTTTTGGAGACCCTGTTGGTGCACCCAGTGTTTCGAGCTGCTTTTACAGAAGTGTGTGGCCGCACTGTGCCGGACACGGAACTTAAAAGAGGAACTGTGTGGTGTGCCCAGTCGGAGCCCAGGGTGGTATGACCCAGGGAAGTAACGAGAGTGATGGGGCCCCCAGATTCCCCAGCGTGCCTGAGGGTGAAATCCATTTTTGTTGGACACCCCAGAAGATCTCGGGGGGTGGGGGGTGGAATCGAGATTTCCATCTGGGGTGCTGGTGAGACCCCAGTTGCAGAAGTACTCGGTGGTACAGGCACGCGAGATGGTGGTGATTGTCAGGAGGACTAGGAAAGGGAGGTCACCTTTACGTGAGGTATGCCCTTGGCGCATTTGTTCCCGGTGACGCTGAAGCATGGTGCCCCCGTGAGGCTCGCTGGCGGAGAGCTATTAGAAAACAAGGATAAGTTGACCGCTGAGGCTTTTAACTTTGGGGCCTCACCTGTGCCGGAGGGTTGGAAGCGGAGGCTGGTGGAGAAGATGTTGATGCTGTAAGATGTTTTTTTTGTTGACAAGTTTGATGTGGGTTGTTCCAGGAGCACTCTCCACACCATCTGGGTGATTGAGGAGACCCCTTTTCGAGAGAGGTCGCGGCAACTGGCCCCTGCAGGCGTGGAAGATGTACGGCAGGATTTGTGTAAGTTGAAGGAAGCTAGGGTCATTGCGGAGTCCCAAAGACCTTATGCGTCCCCAATAGTAGTGGCCCGGAGAAAAATAGGAAGATTCGTATGTGTGTGGATTACAGGACTCTGAACAGGCGCACTGTTCCTGATCAGTATAGGGTCCCAAGGGGCGAAGTGGTTTAGTGTGCTGGACTTGAGGAGTAGATATTAGCAGATCCCGGTGAGTAAGGCCGATGAAGAGAAGATGGCATTCATATGCTCTCTGGGATTTTTCCAGTTCGAAAGGATGACCCAGGGCATGTCGGGATCCCCTGCCACTTTTCAGAGGCTCATGGAGTTGACAATGGGGGATATGAACTTGCTTAAAGTGCTGATATACTTGGATCACCTGATAGTATTTGGATTCACCTTGGAAGAACATGAAGCGAGGCTAATGAAGGTGCTGAACCTACTGAAGGATGAAGGATTAAAACTTTCCGTGGACAAATGTCAGTTGTCCCAGACGTCTTTTAGCTATATTGGACACAGAATCTCGTGGAATGTAGCTACAGATCTGCCAAAGATAGAAGCGGTGACCACTTGGCCGAGGCCCCTGCGCTAGTTCTTGGGGTTGTGTGGATGCTACCGGAGATTCGTGAAGGGCTACGCCAAGGTGAGTCACCCCTTGAACCAGCTTCTTTGTGGCTACCCTCCTCTGGGACAGAAAGGGAGAGGGACGAGAGTGCGGAAGGTTTACGAATATCTGAACCCGCCAGAGCCCGTAGGACAGAGATGGGAGGACAAATGTGAGGAGGCTTTTCAGTCTCTGAAAGAGATGCTGTCTCACGCTCCAGTGCTGGCTTTTATGGACTCCCGATTGCCCTATGTGCTACACACCGATGTCAGCCGTGAGGGGTTAGGGGCCATCCTGTTGCAGGATCAGGGCTCCGGGCTGAGGCCTGTAGCATTTGTCAGCCGGAGTTTGTCGCCCTCTGAGAGAAACTATCCCACCCACAAGTTGGAATTCCTGTCGTTAAAATGGATGGTTGTGGATAAGCTGAGTGACTATCTCTACGGGACCAAGTTTGACGTGAGGACCGACAACAACCTGCTGACCCACATCCTGACCTCGGTGAAACTGGATGCCACAGGCCATCGGTGTTTGGCAGCCTTTTCCGTATATGATTTCAGCCTGAAGTACCGCCGGAGAGCCGGAATGTCGATGTGGATGCTCTGTCCCGACGGAGGCATGAGGAACTGGAGAGGGACAAGGAGTGGGAGAGCATTCCTGCATCCGGGGTGAAGGCCATGTGTCAGTTTGCTATCAGCGTGCAGGCCGAGGAAAAGGAGAGGCCAGATCACGCAGTGGACGCATTGGAGGCATCAGATGATGTCCTACCCCTAGTTTACTGTGACCTGACTGCTCTGAAGACCACGCAGCTGCTACAGTTAAGCCCTGGGGAAGTGGCCACTGCTCAGCGAGATGACCCAGGGATTTGTCCTATATGGTACATAGTTGAAGAGGGGGATGTGACGCGGGCAGGGAAGACAAAATACGTTTCAGTGTCTCTTTATTGAGAGACTGGCCTCAAAGAACCAAATTTAATACCGGATAACGTCACCCCTGGACTGACCATGGCGCTGGCAGCTGGTCCTGCCTGAGAAGTATCGGTTGGTTGTGTTGAAGTCCCTCCATGATTACTCTGGACATTTGGGGGTAGAAAAGACCTACGGATTGCTCAAGCACCGGTTTTACTGGCCACGAATGAGGTCAGAGGTCGTAGAGTACTGCAAGTCCTGCATTCGTTGCACACGCTGGAAGACGCTGCCTGTACAGGCTGCTCCTTTGTCACACTTGCAGAGTGCGGGGCCTTTGGATCTAGTGTGTATGAATTTGCTGGCCATAGAATTCGATGCCAGCAACACGGCGAATGTCTTAGTCATCACGGACCGCTACACCAGGTATGCTGAAGCTTTTCCTACCAAGGACCAGAGGGCGTCTATGGTGGCAAAAGTTGTATGGGAGAAGTATGTTGTGCATTAAGGCCTGTCCTGGCGGATGATAGTGACCAGGGACAGGACTTTGAGAGTAAGCTCATGTATGAGTTACTGGTCATATGCTCGGGGTTGAGAAATCGATGACTACGCCCTCTCATCTGTAGGACGATCCCCAGCCAGAAAGGTTCAATCGGACATTGCTAAACATGCTCCAGACTCTGGAGATCAGCAAAAGGAACAGATGGAGTGAACATATTGGGCATCTGGTTCACTGTTGCAACTGTACATGTAATGAAGCTACTGGATACTCGCCCTATTATCTGATGTTTGGGCACCAAACCGGGTTGACCATTGACCTCTGTTTCGGGACTGACGAGGGTGAGGTATCTCAGAAGCCTTAGTTGAAGTATGTGTCTGATATGAGGAAAGAGCTGAAAAGGATTGGGGAAATAAGAGGAGGTATGACCAGAAAGTAAAATTCTCTCAACTCCTGCCGGGAGACCGAGTCCTCATTAGGAACTTGGGATTATGCCCTATCCTTGTTATATGCGGGGGATACGCTCCTCGCAGTCGACACATAATGTGAAATCGTATAATGTGAATAATGATTTAAATAGAGAAAATACGAATGCGTTCCAGAGGGCTTCCTAAATAAGTTTTATCTGTAATTTACTCACATTTTCATACCAATACGACACAAAAGCAGTATCAAAAAGCAACATTCATATTATATTTCATAAATTTAAGGTAATATTGAATGTACTAAATCATAGAAAGTTAACATGCTATGGTGTATAGTACTCACCAACAGTGGCAGGTGGGTTCGCTCCAGGAGATGAGTGGTTGTTGTGGTATCGGGCAGCTTTACATGGATAAGGTGGATGGTTGTGGTGGTCAGGGTCATATCAAGCACAGCAAGGGATGAAGGAAGACTCACAGAACTCTTAGAACTGCCGGCAGCAGGAGATGCCACCGATTTGAAGAAAGTGGTGAGGGTTGTTTGCTTGGCAGCAATTTGCTTTTCAGCATAAATTTGCTTGTAGGGAAGAAGGATTGATGGCAGGGAAGAACTGAAATGCTGACTCTGTTCTAAACTTGTGTCCATGTTCATCGCCATTTGTGCCAAGTGTTCCGAATTCCAACATTCCCTCACCGTTGGTAAACTCCCAGGATTTTCAAAGTCGTCTGTTGCTTGCAGTACCTGAGAGTTAGTTCACCGTAAAAACAAATACACATTGAATGTGGATCACACCTTGGTCGACTGGTTGAATAAGCGAGGTTGTGTTAGGTGGCAGGAAACGCACTGTTACGTTATGATGAATGCTGTCCGAATGCTTAGGATGGGTTGGCGCATTGTCAAGCAACAAAAGAACTTTAAAGGTAAGATTCTGTTCCCGGCAGTAGCGTCCCAGAGCTGTGTTACCTTCAGCTGATGCCGAGCTGTTTATAATTTCCAACTTATTTTCAAATATTAAAGTGATTCTCTGCTGCTCGGCTGCTGGCACAGGATATGACATCAGATGCTTAGGAGGCATAGTTAAATATTTCAGGCACTAAATCACCGCACCATAGGTAAAACCAACAAAAATTTCAGAGCACAAGATGGCGCATCCACACCTTGCCAAAAGCAACGCGAGACTGGCAGGAGTGAGATTGTGAGGCGCATGCACCTGACTTATATTGGCGGAAAAGCGGAGCTTCTCGTCCCAACAGTGAGACCGTATGGCGTTCGCACGTGACTTGTATTGGCGGGAAAGCAGTGCTCCTCACGTAACTGTGAGTTTTGGACGCAAATAAGGAGAAGTTGGTAGAAATAGGTTCCTCGCATAACTGAATCCGCATTGTCTGAAGATGCATATAACGAGGATAGGGTGTAGCTGGAAAGCACAAGTTGGCTGAATGCTGGGCAGCCACACCCTATGTGGTGGATAGTCAGCTGCCAAATTTACTGGTTTTGCGGATGCGGCCTGGGAATGGAAAGGGACCTGTCAAGATTCTCCATTGGAATCACTTTTTGCCCCGGTGCAAGATATGCGGGAGCATGAGGAGGCGGCTGAACCTAGTACAAGGACACTGCGTAACCGCGGGGTGACAAAAAAGCCCCCCCATGAAGAGAAAGGCCCGGGCCCAGCCCCTGTGGGGGATGATGATTCGGGTGATTGGTACATGTTGCAGTTCGCTGATGCTCCCGTGATGGAGGAAGAGACTCCTGGCCTTTCGCCCACTGGGTTCGACGGGGCAGGGCGGGCTTAGTGATGGGCAGTCAGTTGTACCGCAGGGCGCTGAAGGAGAGGATGTCGGGCCTGAACCAGAGACAGACAGTTGTGGGGTGTAGTGGGGTTTGAGTGACTGTTTGCGGGAGAGTTCGCCACGTCGCTCCCAAGGCTCCCCTGTAGTGTCTGAGGTGGAAGAGTTAGAAGAGGGATACGCAGATCTCAGAAGTAGGTACCTCCTAGATAGGTTAGCCTATATAGCACCTGGGGAACGGTGTGGTCTCCACTGTTTTGGGGAGCTATGTCACTGCTTTCTGCAGTTGGATTGAGCTTTGTGTTTTGCAGGAAGGGTTGGTAAATTATTTGAGCTTCATGAGAGCATGAATAAATTCGGTGGGGGGAGAATGTGGGGTTCTCAGTAATATTAATCTGTAATGTTAATTGTTAAGGCTGACAAAAGGGCTTCTCTGCAATGTTAGCTGCTGAGGTAAGGGGTTCTCTGTAGCAGCATGTTTGTGTTCTAATTAGTGATAATGGGACTTGTATTCATTTACTGGACAATGGGAGTCATGTTATTCTCTCTGTATGTGTGGGAACCAGAGGGAATGCATGGGCTTTTCGTTGAGGGGAAGAGAAGAGGTCGGACGTGAGTCGAGTGCTGTGGTAGATCACCAAGAGTGATCCCATCTGAGCATCGATGGAGTTCAGAGGAAGTCGATGGGTGGGAAGGATACCTCATTATGTGAGCTCCAACGAATTATTTTGTGCACAGAACTGATAATTTTACTGACTTGGCGCCTCTATTGTATTTGTTTCTGCTAACCCATCACCAAGAAATGTGTGTTCGTCCATCGTCGACGAGGTCCTTGCCACCATCTGATGGTGTCAAGATTAGCGCGTGATTTGAATTTAACTGAGGGTGAGTTGCGCAGCGTCAGCCTCGCTCTCTCTTCCCAATTCCCATCTGGATGCAGTGGCAAGAGAGAGTCGAGACAGCTGGAGATGGGACTATGTGCAGTGTACCAGGACGTCTTCTGTGTCTTGTCCTGCTCTACATGATCCACAACATTTGCAGACACCGCCTTCTTGACCATTAGACCTTCTATTGGTCTTGTCCGCTCCGTCCGCCGGAGTCTGTCTTCACGTGCTGGGATACACAACTCCCTATCTCACTGAGAGTTTGAGACCCGTCGGCAACCCTCACCTGGTTTAGCCGGCTTCTCGAATCTGTTGCCTGTGGTGTGGCCGCTGTTGCATGCAAACAGCTACAGGGAGCCACAGGTGAGAGCTGAGTGCCAGGTGGCGACCAAAGGTGGACTAACCGCCTTGAAAAAAATGCGACATGTTCCCTCACAGAGGTGCTACCCCTCCCTGACACCCCATACACCCCACCAAGAAATGATTATCAAGTGTCATCAGTGACTTATATATTATGTTGTGGGCTGGTACCAGGGTGAATCACACAGTAGCCACACCAATGCCATTACAGTGTTGGAGGGGTGACCGCCTGTTTACCGTAGACCCACAGGAGCAAATTGGGCAAAGATGCTACACAGTGGGTGCTCATCCGGGACTTAAATTTTGACGGATACTGTGTAATTTGTCTGGTTTAAGTTAGTGAAGATGGACCCAGATAAGACTGAACGCTGGTGTGAGATCAAGGAAGTACCGGTTAATCATGCCTGCGTAATAAATGGGTAGATATGTGCATCTCGGAGGAAGTGTTAATTTGATGGTTGAGTATGGTTAAAGCTGTAGGTAAGGTCGAAATCATAGCCAGAAAGTTTGGTAAAATGGCAGACTCAGGCATTGTATTAGTTCAGACTAGTGCTGATTTACAGTAGTGGGACTGCCAGCATCTATTGGCGACCCCGGTGAGGCAGGGCCGTGCGGCGTACACATTGTGATGCACTTTCAATTACTCCAAAAGACTGGAAATGGGGTAAATACTGAAAGGCTTTTATTCGTAGTAAAATGTGACCTCCATGCTGAGTGTCTGCCCCTGGACTGAGGAGTTGGAGCAATGGCGAAATCGCCTTTATGCAGGAATCTGTGGAAGGAGCTAGCGGGGCAGTCAGCAGAGAGGCATTTCCAGACAGGTAACCCAGTTACAACAAATATATATGGTTTACCACACATTGTCACAGAAGAAGAATCTGGTGAGACACCAGAGGAGTTGCCTGACACTGAGGGTGGAGATTTTAGAGATCGGGTCATATTGTTTCTGAGGGATGAAGGAAGGGGAGTGGTCAGGTTTGCAAGATTTAATTAGTCCCCATCCCCTACGGATAATTAGTCCCCGTACCCCACGGAAGGGTGAGTGCTTCGAGTTGGCCTCAGCCATTAACTCCCTGGTGAACAAGGCGGCAGGTCCTCAACAGAAGTTGGGAGTTTTCTCGGGGAGGGCTCCCACCCCCGAAGGGGAAAACGATTATGAGAGATGGATAGAGTACGTGTCTCAGCTGATAGGTAAGTGGCAGTGTTCTGAGGAAGAAAAGCGACAGCGATTGTGTTGATTGTTTGAGGGGGTGGCGGTTGAGGTAGTAAAAGGTGTGAAAGTTAACCAGCCTTATGCTTCTCTGACTGAGTATTTAAAAGCATTGGAGGAGGCGTTTGGTTTGACAGGGAGCACGATGGAGTTTTTATGGGGTGGGCTATGGAACCTGCGTCAGGGGAAAGGGGAAAAGCTTTCTGAGTATCTTTTCCGGATAGAGCGATGGCTAAAATGTTTGAAGCGCTCCGGAGGTCATTTCGGGGACTGAGGTGGATCGGATAAGGATAGACTAGGTAGCCAGGGGTGCACAGAGACATGACATAATTGCTGTGGGTCTCTGGCAGTCACATAGAACGCGGTCCCCATGTCCTTTGTTCAGTTGCTCAGAGAGGCGAGGGAGGAGGAAGGTGCATTGGAGTCGGAAGAGAGCTCCGTGAGTATGGTACGGTGCTCTGTAGTAGCCCCTTGTGGTGAAGTGACCGGGGCCAGCACCACTTGGGAAATAGTAAAGGGGGTCGTGGCAGGTGGGGTTCCTCTAAGTAAAGGGAGAAGCAGAGAGGGCCCCTCCCTAAAGGGACAGACTGCACAATGGTCCGTGGGAGGCCAGGGTCCCACAAGACAAGCTGTGCGTTGTAACTGTAGGAAAGAGGGGCACTTCAGGCAGGAATGTGAATGGCAGGGGGCCACGGGTGTTCCTGCAGGAAGAGTAGTCGGGAAGCTTAGAGGAGACCCACTGAGGGAACGGCCTGGAGTCTCTGGGAAAACATGTGCCAAGGGACCCCAGGGTGGAAAAGACCCAATCCCAGGAGGATTGGTGGGACCCCGATCAGCGTGTCGATACGGATAGAGGGAATAGATGCAAAAGCCATACTCGACACTGTGTCGCAGGTTACGTTAATGTACAGTTTGTTCTACGATCAGTATTTGCAGCATTTACCCTTGACACCCTTCAGTTCACTGGAAATTTGGGGTATCAGTGTTGGTGATTACCCCTATGACAGTTCTTTGTCAGTGAAGCTGGAGTTCTTGGAGGCCGAGGTGGTAGTGTCCGTGGCTGATGAGGCCTTGGTGCAGGTTGGCCCAGATCCAGTTGAGACTGGGGGTGTGTCAGTTCTGCTGGGGACTAACTATTGGATGGAGGCTCCTGGGAGCCTGCAAGGAGCAGGTGGGTAAGGACTTTTTGGAGACCCTGTCAATGCACCCAGTGTTTCGAGCTGCTTTTAAGGAAGTGTGTGGCCACACTAGGCAGGACACGGAATTTAAAAGAGGAAGTGTGTGGTTCGCCCAGTTGAAGCCCAGGGTGGTACGACCCGGGGAAGTAGCGAGAGTGATGGAGACCCCCAGATTCCCCAGGGTGCCTGAAGGTGAAGCCATTTAGTGGACACCCCAAAAGATCTGGAGGGGGAATCGAGATTTCTGGCTGGGGTGCTGGTGAGACCTGAGTTGCAAAAGCACTCAGTGGTCCAGCCACACAGGATGGTGGTAATCGTCAGGAAGACCACGGAAAGGGATTTCACCTTTAATCGAGGGATGCCCTTGGTGCATCTGTTCCCAGTGACAGTGATGCATGATGCCCCCATGAGGCTAGCTGGCGGAGAGCTATTGGAAAACGAGGATAAGTTGACCGCTGAGGCTTTTAACTTTGAAGCCTCACCTTTGCCGGAGGGTTGGAAGCGGAGGCTGGTAGAGAAGATGATGACCTGAAAGATGTTTTTTCTGTTGACGAGTTTGATGTGGGTTGATCCAGGAGCACTCGCCACACCATCTGGGTGATTGAGGACACTCTGTTTCGGGAGAGGTCACAGAGACTGGCCCCTGCAGACGTGGAAGACGTGCGGCAGTATTTGTGTAAGTTGAAGGAAGCTGGGATCATCGCGGAGTCCAGAACCCCTTATGCGTCCCCAATAGTAGTGGCCCGGAAGTAAAATGGTAAGATTTGTATGTGTGTAGATTACAGGACTCTGAACAGGCGCACCGTTCCTGACCAGTATACGGTCCCAAGTCTCGAAGACACGCTGGCCTGTCTGAGTGGGGCGAAGTTGTTTAGCGTGCTGCTCTTGAGGAGTGGATATTACGAGACATGATGAGTGAGGCCAATAAAGAGAAGATGGCATTCATATGCCCTCTTGGATTTTTCCAGTTTGAAAGGATGCCCCAGGGCATATCGGGAGCCCCTGCCACTTTTCAGAGGGTCATGCAGTGATGGTAGGGGATATGAACTTGCTTGAAGTGCTGGAATATTTGGATGACCTGATAGTATTTGCATCTACCTTGGAAGAACACGAAGTGAGGCTAATGAAGGTGCTGAACCGACTGAAAGATGAAGGATTAAAACTTTCCTTGGACAAATGTCCGTTCTGCCAGATGTCTGTTAGCTATGTTGGACACACAATCTCGCGGATGGAGTAGGTACAGATCCGGCTGAGATACAAGTGATGATCACTTGGCCGAGGCCCCTGCACTCGTTCTTGGGGTTGGGTGGATGCTACCGGAGATTCGTGATGGGCTACGCCAAGCTGAGTTACCCCTTGAACCAGCTTCTTTGTGGCTACCCTACCTGGGACAGAAAGGGAGAGGAACGAGAGTGCGGGAGGTTGGGGAATATCTAAACCCATCAGAGCCCTTCAGACAGAGATGGGATGACAAATGTGAGGAGGCTTTTCAGTCTCTGAAAGAGATGCTGACGCAGGCTCCAGTGCTGGCTTTTGCGGAGCCCGGATTGTCCAATGTGCTGCATACCAATGCCAGGCGTGAGGGGTTAGGGGCCGTCCTGTATCAGGATCAGGGGTCCGGGCTGAGGCCTGTAGCATTTGTCAGCCAGAGTTTGTCGCCCTCTGAGAGAAACTAACCCAACCACAAGTTTGGGTTCCTAGCGTTGAAATGGGCGGTAGTGGATAAGCTGAGTGACTACCTCTACGGGGCCAAGTTTGAGGTGAGGAAGGACAACAACCCGCTCACCTACATCCTGACCTCGGTGAAACTGGATGCCATAGGCCATCGGTGTTTGGCAGACTTGTCCGTATATGATTTCAGCCTGAAGTACCGGCCTGGGAGCCGGAATGTCGATGCGGAGCTCTGTCCCGATGGAGGCATGAGGAACTGGAGAGGGACGAGGAGTGGGAGAGCGTTCCTGCATCCGGGATGAAAGCCAAGTGTCAGTTTGCTATCATCATGCGGCCGAGGAAACGGAGAGGCCAGATTGCGCAATGGACCCATTGGGGGCGTCCGATGATGTCGTACTCCGAGCTTACTGTGACCTGACTGCTCTGAAGACCACGCAGCTGCTGGAGTTAAGCCCTGGGGAAGTGGCCGCTGCGCAGCGAGATGACCCAGGCATTGGCGCTGTCTGGTTCGTAGTTGAAGAGGGGGATGTGACACACGTAGAGAAGACAAAATACGTTTCAGTGTCTCTACTGAGAAATTGGCCTCGGTTGAGGTTGAAGAACCGAATTTAATACCGGGTAGCGTCAACTCCAGACTGACCTCGGCATTGGCAGCTGGTCCTGCCTGAGAAGTATTGGAAGGTTGTGTGGAAAAGACCTATGGATTGCTCAAGCACCAGTTTTACTGGCCATGAATGAGGTCGGAGGTCGAAGAGTACTGCAAGTCCTTCATTCGTCGGAAGACGCTGCCTGTGCAGGCTGCTCCTTTGTCACACTTGCAGAGTGCGGGGCCTTTGGACCTAGTGTGTATGGATTTCCTAGCCATTGAACCCTATGCCAGCAACATGACGAATGTCTTAGTCATCAGGGACCACTACACCAGGTATGCTGAAGCTTTTCCTACCAAGAATCACAGGGTGACTATGGTGGCAAAAGTGCTATGGCAGAAGTATTTTGTGCATTCTGGCCTGCCCCGGCGGATGCACTTTGAGAGTAAGCTCATCTATGAGTTACTGGGCATATGCTAGTGGTTGAGAAATCGAGGTCCATGCCTTATCATCCGTTGGGCGATCCCCAGCCAGAGAGGTTTAATCGGACGTTGCTCGACATGTTTGGAACTCTAGAGATCAGCAGAAAGAACAGATTGAGTCAACATATTGGGCATCTGGTTCACTGTTTCAAATGTACACGCAATGAAGCTACTGGATACTCGCCCTATTATCTGATGTTTGGGTGCAAAGCAAGGTTGCCCATTGACCTCTGTTTTGGGACTGACACGAGTGAGGTATCGCCGAAGACTTAGTTGAAATACTTGTGTGATATGAGGAAAGAGATGAAAAGCACTTATGAGTCGGATGGGGAGGCAGCGGCCAGGCAGCATTGTGGAAATAAGAGGAGGTATGACGAGAAAGTAAAGTTCTCTCAACGCCTGCCAGCATACCGAGTTCTCATACGGAATTTGGGATCACACCGTATCCTCATTATATGCGGGCGATAGGTTCCTCGCAGTCGATGCATAATATGAATAATTATTTAAATGGAGAAAATCGGGATGCGTTCCAGTGGGCTCCCTAAGTATGTTTTATCTGTAATTTATTCACATTTTCATACCAATACGACACAAAAGCAGTACCACAAGGCAACATTCGTATTATATTTTATCAATTTAAGCTAATATTCAATGTAATAAATCATAGAAAGTTAACATAGGAAAGAAATAGGAAGTTAACATAGGAAACAAGGGAAAAATGGCACCGGTGGTGTCAGGATTGGCAGTCCGGGCATCAGCTCACCTCTTAAAGCTTCTAGTTTACATGGAGAAACATACCCTCGGGGTCCTCCGAGAGAGAGGGAGAATGACGGACCCAATCGGACGGATACAGTTAATTACCGGGAACGACTACGACCAAGAGCTATGATAAGAGGCTCTGAGTGTCCAGTGTGTTGGTGTGGGAGAGCGTTTTCCAGCATTAAAGGTTTACGAGTCCACCAAGCAAAGTTGAGGTGCTATTCCATCCCAGTGGATGAAGATGAGATTACTTCACCAAGCACAAATGATGTGGTCTTTTCAACCACTGATTCACAAGCCACAACGATTCGCTCTGGAGAGAGTCATCATACTCCAGGCCAGACAAGAGATAACCCAGGTCAGGTTTCAGACCACAGTACCCAGGTAGATCCTTCGCATGATGGCGGTGGTGTGGAGGTAGAGAAGAAGAGGAAGGTCAAGTGGCCAGCAATGGCAGATGAGAAGGCTTGGCGTGTATTTGATGAGGATATCAGTATGATGTCGGAGAACACTATCAGGGGAACATCAAAGAGAAAGTTGGAAGTGATGGGCGATATGATTTACGATTGCGGAAAGTACAGGTTTGGTTTGGTTGAGTTGAAGAAAGCAAAGTCTACACAGCAACCAAGCAGGCACCAGAAGGAGATTAGTAGGTTGAGGAGAGAGCTTAGATCATTGAGACAGAGGGGGAAGATAGCAAGTGAGGGTGACAAGCCAGGGCTTGCTGATCTCCGAGAGCATTTTCCAATAAAGTTAGCATCACTCCGTCGTGCAGAGTCACAACGTAAAAAGAGAACGAAGAGAGAGAAGGCAAGAAAGTTGTTCTTTGAGAACCCTCACCAGTTCACAAAGAAACTGTTTGAACAAAGTAAGAGTGGGCAGCTCAACAAGAACTTGAGGATCACCTGGCAAGCACTTACTCTAACGAACAGCGGGAGGCTCCTTTGCTTGACATTTCAGGGCTTGTGAAGCCTACCAAGCCAGGAGTGAAGTTCAATATGTCAGAACCCAAACTGGCAGAAGTTGAACAGTTGATCGGACAGGCAAGGTCAGGCTCAGTGCCAGGCCCTAATGGAGTGTCGTATATGGTGTTCAAGAAGTGTGAACTGCTGAGGAAATACTTGTGGAGATTGTTAAAGGTGGTGTGGAGATGAGGTGTTGTTCCTTTGTCACGGAGTGAGGCTGAAGGAGTACACATCCTAAAGGAAGAGAATTCTTCTACATTGAATCAGTTCCGACCAATTTCACTCCTGAATGTAGAGGGGAAGATTATGTTTGGCATTCTGGCAGAAAGAATATCTTCATTTGTGATAGAGAATAGTCATAGTCATACTTTATTGATCCCGGGGGAAAGTGGTTTTTGTTACAGTTGCACCATAAATAATAAATAGTAATAGAACCATAAATAGTTAAATAGTAATATTAAATTATGTCAGTAAATTATGAAATAAGTCCAGGACCAACCTATTGGCTCAGGGTGTCTAACCCTCCAAGGGAGGAGTTGTAAAGTTTGATGGCCACAGGCAGGAATGACTTCCTGTAACGCTCTGTCTTGCAATGAATTAGTAAATACATCTGTACAGAAGGCAGGAGTACCAGGCTTCGCAGGATGCCTTGAACATTCTAGTATGATATGGCATATCATCCAGGAGTCAAAAAGGTTGAGAAGAAATCTGGCTGTAGTTTGGCTTGATCTGGCAAATGCGTATGGTCCTGTTCCCCATATCCTGATTGAGTTTGCGATAGAATTCCTATGGATTCCTGCTAAGGTGAGGAACTTTGTTATGCAGTACTACAAGGATTTCTGAATGAGGTTTTCCACTCAGCAGTTTACAATTAGGTGGCAGAGCTTGGATGTTGGAATCCCAATGGGATGTGCAATTTCACCCATCCGTTTTGTGTTAGCCATGGAGGTCATTGTGAGGGCTGCAGAATCAGTGGGACCAGGTGTTGCACTTGATGGCGGAGAGGAGTTATCACCAATACAAGCATTCATGGACGATCTTACCCTTTTGGGTCCCAGCACGGAGGCAGTGGAAAATGTACTATCTGGACTCGAGCAAATGGATTAGGGAAGAATAAAGTTCAAGACCAAGTAGTCAAAGAGCCTTGTTCTTAGGAGAGGAAAGCTGGCTGACTTTCATTTCACCCTTTGTGGAGAGGAGATTCCATCCATTCAGGACCAACCAGTTAAGAGCCTCGGGCAATGGTACACAGAGGAGCAGAGAGACACCAAGAGGGTTCAAGAGACAGGAGAACAGATCAGCAGAGGTTTGATGTCTGTTGACAAGTGTGACTTGCCTGGCAAGTTGAAGTTGTGCTTGTAGTATGGACTGATGCCATGGATAATGTGGCCACTAACTGTCTCTGAAGTGGCAATGTCCCACGTTGACGCAATGGAACGGAAGATCAACAAGTATGTGAAGGAGTGGCTTGGAGTACCAAGCAGCCTCACCAATGTTGCAATCCATGGTAGCCAGACAAAGCTTACCATCCCAGTGCAATCCCTTGTTGAGGAGTTCAAGGTAGCCAAGGTAAGATCATTCTTGATGTTTCGAGACTCAAAAGATCCTGTCATCAATAACACACAGCCGGATGTGAGATCAGGCGGGAAGTGGTCAGCCCGTGTTGCAGTTGATGAGGTAGAGGCTAGATTGAATCACAAGGAGACGGTTGGGGCTATCCAGCTAGGCCGCCAGGGACTTGGATGGACAACCCACAAATGGTGGTCATCTTCTACAGGTAAGGAGTGCCGTGAGCTTGTAACACAGGAAATACGAGAGGCAGAAGAAGAGAAGAGGTTAACTAAAACAGCTGGCCTGGCAATACAAGGGGCTTGGACCCGTTGGGAAAGTGTCGAACAACGACATCTATCTTAGAATGTTCTGTGGCAGATGGAACCGCTCCACATTTCTTTTCTATGCAGAGCAGCGTACGATCTACTCCCAACACCTGCCAACCTCAGCACCTGGTATGAAGATAAGACAGACAGGTGTGCTGCTTGTGGCGAGAAGGGAACACTTCACCATATCTTGAGTGCATGCAGAGTCAATCTTTCCAGCGGCATGTACGCTTGGAGACATAACAACGTTCTCAAAGTTGTAACAGAAGCGGTTGAGCAGAGAATACTGCAGCACAACTTATCTCATGCCCCATGCTGCACAGAACATCGCATATCATTTGTGAAAGAAGGCTCCAAGTCAAGGGTGTACAGCACAGGCTCACAATCAAGCATACTTTCTTCAGCCAATGATTGGTGTGTCAAAGCTGACCTGGACGGGAAAGGCAGTTTCGCAGAGCAAAATCTTTTACAACATCGCGTCCAGATATAATAGTATGGTCTGACACCAGTAGAGAAGTGGTTATTGGTGAACTCACTGTCCCCTGGGAAGACAACAACGATGAAGCCCATGAGCGCAAGTTAACCAAGTATGCAGAATTAAGATCAGAGTGCAGAGACAGAGAGTGGAAGGTCTCATGTTATCTATTCGAAGTAGGCTCCTGTGGCTTTATTGCGTTCACTCTCCAGAAGTGGCTGCATGACCTTGGCTTTACTAGAAGAGAGATCAAGTCAACCAGCAAGGCTGTAGCTGAGGCAGCAGAGAAAGGATCAGTATGGGTGTGGACCAAGTTTGTCCAGAGGGGTAGATAGTCAGACAGATATCTTGC
Source organism: Mobula hypostoma (assembly GCF_963921235.1). Taxonomy (NCBI): domain Eukaryota; kingdom Metazoa; phylum Chordata; class Chondrichthyes; order Myliobatiformes; family Myliobatidae; genus Mobula; species Mobula hypostoma. The sequence continues at coordinate 74,862,195 of NC_086110.1, read as the reverse complement.
AAACCTTTCAGTAGTTGCATAGACACCTGAGGAGCAGACTATCTGTTGGATGGAAGCGACCAAGAACTCTGATGGAGGCAGATGCCAAGTTTTTAAGCTCACCAGTGGGAGGTGGTGCTTTAGCACTGCTGGCCCGCCACCTCGAGGGGGTCTTGATCATAAGCGGGCCGAAACTCCTGAAGACAGGTGGCAGATCAACTGACGATCCCACTGGTGATAGCAGAGGACGGTTAACATCTTAGCCCACGTGTATATTGTAACACTACTATGGTGTACAATACTCACCACCAGTGGCAGGTGTGTTCACTCCAGGAGAGGATTGGTTGTTGTGGTGTCGGGCAGCTTTACATGGATAAGGTGGATGGCAGTGGTCATCATGAGCATATCAAGCACGGCAAGGGGTGAAGGAAGACTCTCAGAACTCTTACAACTGCCGGCAGCAGGAGATGACACCAATTTGAAGAAAGTGATGAGGGTTGTTTGCTTGGCAGCAGTTTGTTTTTCAGCATAAATTTGCTTCTAGGGAAGAAGGGTTGACAGCAGAGAATGACTGATGTACAGATAGAGCGGGAGCCTGATATGCCGGTTGCACCTCGTACAAGGACTCTGCATAAACGCGGGGTGACGTAAAAGACCACGCCGGAAGAGGCGAGACTGGGCCCAGACCCTGTGGGGGATACTGATTCGGAGGATGATGATTTGGGCGATTGGTACATGATGCTGTTCGCTGATGCCCCCATAAAGGAGGAAGAGACTCCTGGCCTTTCCCCCACTGGGTTAGACAGGGTAAGGGGGGATTAGTGATGAGCAGTTGGTCCTATTGCAGGGCGCTGAAGGAGAGGATGTGGGGCCTGAACCAGCGACAGACGGTTGCGTGGTGCAGGGAGGTGGTATGGGTGACCACTTGCGGGAGAGTTCGCCACGTTGCTCCCAAGGCTCCCCTGTAGTGTCTGAGGTGGAAGAGTTAGAAGAGGGTATACGCAGGTCTCAGAAGTAGGTACCCTCCAGATAGGTTAGCCTATATAGCACCTGGGGAACGGTGTGGTCTCCACTGTTTTCGGGAGCTATGTCACTGCTTTCTGCAGCTGGATTGAGCTTTGTGTTTTGCAGAAAGGGTTGGCAAATTATTTGAACGTCATGAGGGCATGAATAAATTCGGTGGCAGGAGAATGTGGGGTTCTCAGTAATATTAATCTGTAATGTTAATTGTTAAGGCTGACAAAAGGGCTTCTCTGCAATATTAGCTGCTGAGGTAAGGGGTTCTCTGTAGCAGCATGTTTGTGTTCTAATTAGTGATAACGGGACTTGTATTGATTTGCTGGACAATGGGAGTCATGTTATTCTCTCTGTATATGTGGGAACCGGAGGGAATGCATGGGCTTTTCGTCGAAGTGAAGAGATCGGACGTCTGTTGAGTGCTCTGGTAGATCACCAGGAGTGATCCCATCCGAGCGTCGATGGAGTTCAGAGGAAGTCGATGGGTGGAAAGGATACCTGATTTTGTGAGTTCCAACAAATTATTTTGTGCACATAACTGATAATTTTACTGACTTGGCGCCTTTATTGTATTTGTTTCTACTAACCCATCACCAAAAAATGTGTGTTTGTCTATCATCAACGTCGATGAGGACCTCGACACCATTTGACGGTGTCGAGACTAGTGCATGATTTGGATTTCAGTGAGAGAGAGTTGTGCTGCGTCAGCCTCGCTCTGTCTTCCCAATTCCCAATTGGATGCAGTGGTAAGACAGAGTCGAGATGGCTGGACATGGGAGTAGGAGCAGTGGATTACTAGGACGTCTTCTGTGTCTTGTCCTGCTCTACACGTTCCACGACATTTGCAGAGACCGCCTTCTTGACCATTAGACCTTCCATTGGTCTTGTCCGCTCTGTCCGCTGGAATCTGTCTTCATGTGCTGGGATACACAACTCCCTATCTCACCGAGAGTTTGAGACCCGTCGGCTACCCTCACTTGGTTTAACCCGCTTGTCGAAGCCGTTGCCTGGGGTGTGGCCACTGTCACATGCAAACAGCTACGGGGAGGCAGAGGTGAGAGCTGAGTGCCAGGTGGCGACCAAAGGTGGACTAACCGCCTTGAAAAAGACGTGACATGTTCCCCGACCAGAGGTGCTACCCCTCCCTGACACCCCATGCACCCCACCAAGAAATAATCATCAAGTGTAATCATTTAATTGTATATTCTGTACTGTCTGATATTTTATGTTGTGGGCTGGTACCAGGATGCATCACACAGTATCCACACCAACTGGCAGGGTCAACGCCAGTTTACCCTAGACCAACGGGAGCAAATTGGGCAAAAACACAGCAGTGTGGGGGCTCGTCGGGACTTGAATTTTGACGGGTACTGTATAATTTGCTCGGTTTGAATTAGTGGAGATCGACCCGGATGACATTGACCGCTGGTGTGAGATCGAGGAAGTACCGGTTAATCATGCTTGCGTGTTAAGTGGGGTAGATATGTGTACCGACGAGGAAGTGTTAATTCGATGGTTGAGTACGGTTAAAGCTGGAGGTAAGGTCGAAATCGTAGCCAGAAAGTTTGTTAAAATGGCGGACTCAGGATTTGTGTTGGTTCAGACTAGTGCTGATGTCACGGCAGTGGGATTGCCAGCATCTATCGGTGATCCCGCTGAGGCGGGGCCGTGGGGCATGCTTATTGTCACGGAGGAAGGGTCTGATGGGACACCAGAGGAGTTGCCTGACGGTTGGTGTGGACAATTTTGAGATGGGGTCATATTTTTTCTGAGGGATGAAGGAAGGGAGTGGTCAAATTTGGAAGATTTAATTTGTTCCCATCCCCCACGGAAGGGTGAGGGCTCTGAGTTGGCATCAGCCATTAACTCCCTGGTGAACAAATTGGTGGGTACTCGTCAGAAGTTGAGAATTTTCTCGGAGAGGACTCCCACCGCTGAAGGGGAAGACGTTTGTGCGACATGGATAGAGCATGTGTCTCAGCTGCCAGGGGAGTGGCAGTGTTCTGAGAAGAAAAGTGACAGTGATTGGTTGAATGTCTGAAGGGGGTGGCGGCTGAGGGAGTAAAAGGCGTGAAAGTTAACCAGCCTCTTGCTTCTGTGACTGAGTATCTACAAGCATTAGAAGAGGCTTTTGGTCTGACGGTGAGCACGGTGGAGCTTTTGAGGGGGGTTTCGGAACCTGCGTCAGGAGCAATTGGAAAAGCTTTCTGACTATCTTTTCCGGATAGAGCGACGAATAAATTGTTTCAGGCGCCCAGGAGTCATTTAGGGGACTGAGGTGGATCGGATAAAGATGAACCAGGTTACCAGGGGTGCACAGAGGTATGACATAATTGCTATGGGTCTTCGGTGGCCCCGTAGAACGTGGTGTTCCCCCCCCACCAAGTCCTTCATTCAGTTGCTCAGCGAGGTGAGTGGGGAGGAGGACGCATTGGAGTCGGAAGAGTTCTCCGTGAGTACGGTGCGGTCTTCAGTAGTAGCCCCTTGTGGTGAAGTGATCGGGGCCAGCTCCACTCAGTTGATAGTAAATGGGGTCGCGGCAGGTGGGGTTCCTCTGCATGAAGGGACTAGCAGAGAGGGTCCCTCCCTGAAGTAACAGACTGCACAATGGCCCTTGGGAGGTCTGGGTCCCGCGGGATGAGCCGTGTTTTGTAACTGTGGGGAAGAGTGGCACTTCAGGCGGTAATGTGAATGGCAAGGGGCTCCTCGGAGAACGAGTCCACAGGTGTCCCAGCAGGAAGAAGGGTCGGGAAACGTAGAGGAGACCCAGTGAGGGAACGGCCTGGAGTCTCTGGGAAAACATGTGCCACGGGACCCCAGGGTGGAACAGACCCAATCCCAGGAGGATTGGTGGGATCCTGATCCAGCGTGTCGATACAGATAGCGGGAATACATGTAAAAGCCATACTCGCCACTGGGTTGCAGGTCACGTTACTGAACCGTTTGTTCTACGATCAGTATTTGCAGCATTTACACTTGACACCCTTCAGTGCCCTGGAAATTTGGGGAACCAGTGATGGTTATTACCCCCATGATGGTTATTTGTCAGTGAAGCTGGAGTTCTTGGAGGCCGAGGTGGTAGTGTCCGTGGCTCATGAGGCCTTGGTCCTGTTTGCCCGGATCCAGTTGAGACTGGGGGTGTGTCAATTCTGGTGGGGACCAACACCCGTATTAGACGGAGACTCCTGATGGGATGAATGGAGCAGATGGGTGAAGACTTTTTGGAGACTCTGTTGGTGCACCCAGTGTTTCGAGCTGCTTTTAAGGAAGTGTGTGGCTGCACTGGGCTGGACACGGAACTTAAAAGAGGATCTGTGTGTTGTGCCTAGTCGAAGTCCAGGGTGGTACGCCCCAGAAGAGTAGCGAGAGTGATGGGGACCCCCAGATTCCCCATGGTGCCTGACGCTGAAACCCTTTTGTTGGACACCCCAGAAGATTTCGAAGAGGAATCGAGATTTCTGGCTGGGGTGCTGCTGAGACCCGAGTTGCAGAAGTACTCGGTGGTACAGGCACACAGGATGGTGGTGATCGTCAGGAAGACTATGGAAAAGGAGGTCACCTTTAAGCGAAGGATGCCCTTGGTGCATTTGTTCCCGGTGACAGTGATGCATGGTGCTCCTGTGAGGCTGGCTGGCAGAGAGCTATTGGAAAACAGGGATGAGTTGACCACTGAGGCTTTTAATTTTGGGGCCTCACCTGTGCCGGAGGGTTGGAGGCGGAGGCTGGTGGAGAAGATGTTGGCATTGAAATTTGTTTTTCCCGTTGACGAGTTTGATGTGAGTTGTTCCTGGAGCACTGGCCACAGCATCTCGGTCATTGAGGACACCCGTTTCGAGAGAAGCTGTGGCAACTGGCCCCTGCAAACATGGAAGACGTGTGGCTGCATTTGTGTAAGTTGAAGGAAACTGGGATCATTGTGGATTCCCGAAGCCCTTGTGCGTCCCCAGTAGTAGTGGCCCGGAAGCAAAAATGGTAAGATTGGTATGTGTGTGGATTACAGGACTCCGAACAGGCGCACTGTTCCTGACCAGTATATGGTCCCAAGGGTCGAAGACGCGCTGGCCTGTCTGAGTGGGGCAAAGTCTTTCAGCATGCAGGAACTTGAGGAGTGGATGTTCCCAGATCCCTATGAGTGAGGCCAATAAAGACAAGATGGCATTCACATGCCCTCTGGGATTTTTCCAGTTCGAAAGGATGCCCCAGGGCATATCGGGAGCCCCTGCCACTTTTCAGAGGGTCATGGAGAAGACGGTCGGGGATATGAACTTGCTTGAAGTGCAGGTATATTTGGATGACCTGATAGTATTTGCATCTACCTTGGAAGAACAGGAAGCGAGGCTAATGAAGGTGCTGAATGGACTGAAGGATGAAGGACTAAAACTTTCCTTGGATAAATGTCAGTTCTGCCAGATGTCTTTTAGCTATGTTGGACACATAATCTTGCGAAATGGAGTAGCTACAGATCCAGCTAAGATAGAAGCGGTGACCAGAGGGTTTTTCACACAGTGGTTGTGGATCTGTGGAATGCTCTCCCTTAGAAAGCAGTGGAGGCGAATTCTCTGGATTTTTTCAGGAAAGAGTTAGATAGAACTCTTAAAGATAGCGGAGTCAAGGGATATGGGGAGAAGGCAGGAATGGGGTACTGATTGTGGATTATCAACCATGATCACAGTGAATGGCGGTGCTGGCTGGAAGGGCCGAATGGCCCCTGCACCTATTGTTTATTGTGTGTTCACCACTTGGCCTTGTAAATGTAACTTTCCTGGATCAAATAACAACAGAACAAAAAGATCGTTACTTATCTTTCCACTCATTTATTTCTTCGAGCTCAGCCGGCAAGTGAACTTGGACCCTACAGCAGGGAAAGAGCCTTTACTCTCCGATACCAAAATTGTCAGACATTACAAGGCCACCAATACAAAAGAACAATCAGTTTGATAACTATTCCGGCCAAGTCAATGGACTATTGATACAAAAGTACAATCAATTTGTTAGACACTCCAGCCACCTTAATTAAAGAAAAGAATGTCCTGACTGGTTTGCTGGAACCACAACTTAATTATAAAGCTGAGAACATCCGTCAAATTTATGATTTAATTAAGAATGGAATGTTCTCATTTCCATCAGGTACAGCTTTTTGTCAAAATCAAAAGGTGTGAAAAGACCAGAGACATCTGATGTGGATCTGGGCAAACTTTAATTATCTTGCTCCAAAGAAGGCAGCTGGGAGACATTATTCAAACACACTGCAGTCACAGACATAGCCGGTACTGAATCCATTGTTTACAGGAATCTTGAGAATCCCCCTTTCCCGTAAACATTATCAGCCGAGGCTCCTGCGCTCGTTCTTGGGGTTGTGTGGATGCTACCGGAGATTCGTGAAGGACTATGCCAAAGTGAGTCACCCATTGAACCAGCTTCTGCGTGGCTGCCCTCTTCTGGGACAGAAACGGAGAGGGACGAGGGTGCCGGATGTTGGGGAATATCTGAACCCGTCAGAGCCCTTCGGACAGAGATGGGATGACAAATATGAGGAGGCTTTTCAGTCTCTGAAAGAGATGCTGACTCAGGCTCCAATAATGGCTTTTATGGACTCCCGATTGCTCTATGTGCTACACACCGATATCAGCCGTGAGGGGTTAGGGGCCATCCTGTATCAGGATCAGGACTGCGGGCTGAGGCCTGTAGTGTTTGTCAGCCGGAGTTTGTTGCCCTCTGAGAGAAACTATCCCACCCAGAAGTTGGAGTTCCTGATGTTGAAATGGGCGGTGGTGGATCAGCTGAGTGACTATCTCTACAGGGCCAAGTTTGAGGTGAGGAGGGGCAACAACCGGCTCACCTACATCCTGTACTCGGTGAAACTGGATGCCATAGGCCATCGGTGGTTGCCAGCCTTGTTCGTATATGATTTCAACCTGAAGTACCGGTAAGAGAGCCGGAATGTCGATGCGAATGCTCTGTCCCGACGGAGGCATGCGGAACTGGAGAGGGATGAGGAGTGAGAGAACATTCCTGCATCCGGGGTGAAGGCCATGTGTCAGTTTGCTATCGCCGTGCAGGCCGAGGAAAAGGAAAGGCCAGATCGCACAGTGGACCCATTGGAAGCATCAGATGACGTCCTACCCCGAGTTTACTGTGACCTGACTACTCTGAAGACCATACAGCTGCCAGAGTTAAGCCCTGGGGAAGTGGCCGCTGCTCAGCAAGATGACCCAGGCATTGGCCCTGTCTGGTACAAAGTTGAAGAGGGGGATATGACATGGATGGAGAAGACAAATTACATTTCGGTGTCTCTTTACTGAGAGAATGGCATTTGTTGAGGTTGAAGAACCAAATTTAATATCTGGTAACGTCACCCTTGGACTGACCTCAGAGTTGGCAGCTAGTCCTGCCTGCGAAGTATTGGAAGGTTGTGTTGAAGTCCCTCCATGATGACTCTGGATATTTAGGGGTGTTAAAGACCTACGGATTGCTCAAGCATCGGTTTTACTGGCCACGAATGAGGTCAGAGGTCGTAGAGTACTGCAAGTCCTGCATTCGTTGCATATGCTGGAAGACGCTGCCTGTGCAAGCTGCTCCTTTGTCACACTTGCAGAGTGTGGGGCCTTTGGACCTAATGTGTATAGATTTCCTGGCCATAGAACCCGATGCCAGCAACATGGAGAATGCCTTAGTCATCATGGACCACGACACCAGGTATGCTGAAGCTTTTCCTACCAAGGATCAGAGGGTGACTATGGTGGCAAAAGTGCTATGGGAGAAGTATTTTGTGCATTCTAGCCTGCCCCGGCAGATGCACAGTGAGCAGGGACAGGACTTTGAGAGTAAGCTCATCTATGAGTTACTGGGCATGCTGGGGGTTGAGAAATCGAGGACCAATCCCTCTCATCCTTAGGGCGATCCCCAGCCGGAAAGGTTTAATCGGACGTTGCTAGACATGCTCGGGACTCTGGAGATCAGCAAAAAGAACAGATGGAGTCAACATATTGGGCATCTGGTTCACTGTTACATCTGTACACGCAATGAACCTACTGGATACTCGCCCAATTATCTGATTTTTGGGAGCGAGGCAAGTTTGCCCATTGACCTCTCTTTTGGGGCTGACGTGGGTGAGGTATCGCCGAAGCCTTAGTTGAAGTATGTGTCTGATATGAGGAAAGAGCTGAAAAGGGCTTACGAGTTGGCTGGGGATGTGGCCACCAGGCAGAATTAGGGAAATAAGAGGAGGTATGACCAGAAAGTAAAGTCCTCTTAACTCCTGCTGGGAGACCGAGTCCTCGTAAGGAATTTGGGATTACACCTTATCCTCGTTATATGCGGGGGACACGTTCCTCGCTGTTGACACATAATGTGAAATCGCATGATGTGAATAATTATTTAAATGGAGAAAATAAGGATACGTTCCAGAAGACTTCCTAAATAAGTTTTATCTGTAATTTACTCACATTTTCATACCAATACGATACAAAAGCAGTACCAGAAAGCAACATTCGTATTATATTTCATCAATTTAAGGTAATATTCAATGTAATAAATGATAGAAAGTTAACATACTAGGGTGTACAGTATTCACCAACAGTGGCAGATGTGTTCGCTCCGGGAGATGAGTGTTTGTTGTAGTGTCGGGCAGCTTTTCATGGATAAGTTGGATGGTTGTGGCCGTCAGGATCATATCAAGCACAGCAAGGGGTGAAGGAAGACTCACAGAACTCTTAGAACTGCCGGCAGCAGGAGATGCCACTGATTTGAAGAAGGTGGTGAGGGTTGTTTGCTTGGCACCATTTTGTCTTTCAGCATAAATTTGCTCGTAGGGAAGAAGGGTTGACGGCAGGGAACAACTGAAATGCTGACTCCATTCTAAACTTGTGTCCATATCCATCGCCATTTGTGCCAAGTGTTCCGAATTCCACCGTTCCCTCACCATTGGCAAACTCCCGGGATTTTCAAAATCATCTGTTGCTTGCAGCATCTGAGAGATGGTTCGCTGTAAAAACAAATACGTATTAAATGTGGATCACACCTTGGTCGAGTGTTTGCATCAGCGATGTTGTGTTAGGTGGCAGGAAACGCACTGTTATGCTTGGAGAATGCTGTCCGAACGCTTAGGATGGGCTGGCGCATTGTCAAGCAACAAAAGAACTTTAACGGCAAGATTCTGTTCCTGCCAGTGGTGTCCCAGAGCTGTGTTACCCCCAGCTGATGTCAAGCTGTTTATAATTCCCAACTTTTTTTCAAGTGTTAAAGAGGTTCTCTGCCGCTTGTCTGATGGTGCAGGACATGACATAGGGCGCTTAGGAGGCACAGTTAAATATTTCAGGCACTAAATCACTGCACTGTAGGTAAAACCAACCAAAGTTTAAGAGCACAAGATCGCGCATCCACACCTTGCCAAAACCAATGTGAGACTGGCGGAAGTGAGATTGTAAGGTACGTGCACCTGACACTAATGGGCAGTAAAGTGGTGCTTCTGATCCCAACAGTGAGACTGTAAGGCATGCCCATGTGACTTGTATTGGCAGAAAGCAGTGCTCCTCACGTAACTGTGAGTTTTGAACGCATATAAAGAGACATTGGTAGAAATAGGTTCCTCCCATAACTGAATCCAGATTGTCTGAAGACGCATATAACGAGGATAGGGTGTACCTGGAAAGCACAAGTTGGCTGATCGCTGGGCAGCCACACCCTATGTGGTGGAGAGTCACATGCCAAATGTATTGTTTTTCTGGATGCGGCCTGGGAATGGAAAGGGGCCTATCAAGATTCTCCAATGGAATCACCTGTTGCCCCTGTGGCAAAATGTACAGATCGAGCGGGAGCCTGACGTGGCGGCTGCACCAAGTACAAGGTCTCTGTGTACCTACGGGGTGCCGGAAAAGCCCACCCCATAAGAGACGGGCCCAGGTCCAGCCACTTTGGGGGATACTGATTCGGAGGATGATGATTTGGATGATTGGTACATGATGCCGTTTGCTGATGCCCCCGTAATGGAGGAAGAGACTCCTGGCCTTTCCCCTCTGGGTTAGACGGAGTAAGGGAGGTTAGTGATGGGCAGTCGATGATACTGCAGAGCGCTGAAGGAGAGGATGTGAAGCCTGAACCAGAGACAGACGGTTCCGGCATGCAGGGTGGTTTGAGTGACTGCTTGCGGGAGGGTTTGCCACGTCGCTCCCAAGGCTCCTCTGTAGTGTCTGAAGTGGAAGAGTTAGAAGAGGGCATACGCAGGTCTGGGAGAAGTAGGAAACCCCCAGATAGATTGGCCTCTGTAGCACCTGGGGAACAGGGTGTGGTCTCCACTGTTTTGGGGAGCTATGTCACTGCTTTGTGCACTTGGATTCAGCTTTGTTTTGCTGGAAGGGTTGGCAAATTATTTGACCGTCATGAGGGCTGACTAAATTTTGTGAGGGGAGAATGAAAGGTTCTCAGTACAGGTCTACTCCGTTTTTCGAACGTTCTTTTCACGAAACCTCGCTGTTACGAAAGACCTACATTAGTTACCTGTTTTTGTGAACAGGAGGTGTTTTCACTGTTAAGAAAAAAGGCAATGCGCGTCCCAAGCAGCCAGGCTCCTCCCCCAAAACTGCATTGCAGTCAGCCTTGCTTAAACACGTGCCTTATGTGGATTATGTGCATTCTAGCCGGCATTGCTTAAACACCTGCCTTATGTGGATTCATTTTGAGCATCCATCAGTTCTAAGGTATCGGAAAAGCCTCAAAGTGCTCATATGGGTGTTACACTTAGTGTAAAACTCAACATAATTAAACATTTGAATCATGGAGAATGAAGTAAGGACAAAGTGAGTTTGGCTTGTGGGAGCTGACGAAGATGATGTTGAAGAGGTTTTGGCATTCCATGACCAAGAACTGATCAATGAAGAGCTGATGCAATTGGAGAAGGAAAAGATAAAAATCAAAACCAAATGCAGTTGCAAACAGACCGAAAGTGAAGTCATCCAGGAACAGAACTTAAAGCAACTGTTGTGAGAATTTCGCTGCAGTGATTGCAGAAAAATATGACTTTCATTTTGAAATGGTACGTAGGCTTAGGGCATATTTGCAGGATGGTTTGAGTGCTTACAAAGAACTGTATGATAGAAAAATGCGCGAGGCTAAGGAGTCAATCATACTGTCGTTTTTCAAGCCTTCCACATCAGCCACAGAAGACGACGAACCTCGACCTTTGACATCGAGGCAGGGAGACATAGAAGAAGATGACTTGCCTTCCCTCATTGAAACAGAGGACAATGAGATGATACCCCAGTGTCCCACCACTCCAACATCCGGGCCGCGGACTGATACCAGGCTGCGAAGAATGCAGGGATGCAGCGGTAGCCGAGACACACCCAGCGCGTCTTTAAGAACAAAGCTGAAATAAACAAGCTAATTAATTATGTGCCGCCTGGCATGTAAACGTCGGCCCAGATCAGAGACGATTGCCAATTACTATATATTACTGTTAGTTTAGGTTTTATGTGTTATTTGGTATGATTTGGTGGGTTATGTTTTGAGTCTGCGAACGCTCACAAATTTTTCCCATATAAATAAATGGTAATTGCTTCTTCACTTTGCGACATTCCGGCTTACGAACCATTTCATGGGAACGTTCTATCTTCGGATGGTGAGGGAAACCTGTAATATTAATCTGATGTTAATTGTTAAAGCTGACAAAAGGGATTCACTGTAATGTTAACCACTGAGGTAAGGGATTCTCATGTTTGGGTTATAATTAGTGATAATGGGACTTGTATTCATTCACTAACCAGTGGGAGTCATGTTATTCTCTCTGTATGTGTGGGAACCAGAGGGAATGCGAGGCCTTTTCGTCGAGGAGAAGGGAAGAGGTCGGACGTGAGTCGAGTGCTCTGGTAGATCACCGGGGGTGATCTCAGCCAAGGATCGATGGAGTACGGAGGAGATCGAAGGGTGGAAAGAAAACCTGATTTTGGGAGCTCCAACGAATTATTTTGTGCACAGAACTGATAATTTTACTGACTTGGCGCCTTTATTGTATTTGTTTCTACTAACCCATCACCAAGAAATGTGTGTTCGTCCATCATCGACAAGGACCTCGACACCATTTGATGGTGTGGAGACTAGCGTGTGATTTGGATTTAAGTGAGGGTGAGTTGCGCAGTGTCAGCCTCATTTTCTCTTCCCAATTCCCATCTGGATCCAGTGGCAAGACGGAGTTGAGATGGCTGGAGATGGGACTATGTGCAGTGGCTGACCAGGACATCTTCTGTGTCTTGACCTGCTCTACACGTTCCACGACCCTTGTAGAGACAGCCTGCTTGACTGTTAGACCTTTCATTGGTCTCGTCCACTCCATCCGCTGGAGTCTGTCTTCACATGCTGGGATAGACAACTCCCTATCTCATGGAGGGTTTGAGACCCGTCGGCTAGCCTCACCTGGTTTAGCCGGCTTGTCAACGCTGTTGTCTGGGTTTGGCCACTGTCGCATGCAAACAGCTACGGGGAGCCACAGCTGAGAGCTGAGTGCCAGCTGGGGACCAAAGGTGGACTAACCGCCCTGAAACGGACGCGACATGTTCCCCCACCAGAGGTGCTACCCCTCCCTGACACCTGATACACCCCCACCAAGAAATAATGATGAAGTGTAATCATTCAATTGTATATTGTGTACTGTCTGATATTTTATGTTGTGGGCTGGTACCAGGGTGAATTGCACTGTATCCACACCAATGTCATTACAGTGTTGGAGGGGTCAACGCCAGTTTACCCTCAACCCAGGGGAGCAAATTGGGCAAAGAAGCTACAGTGTGGCGGCTCGTCTGCGATTTGAATTTTGACGGATACTGTGTAATGCGCCCGTTTTAAATTACTGGAGATGGACCCGGATAAGATTGACCGCTGGTGTGAGATCGAGGAAATACCGGTTAATAAGTGAGGTAAATATGCGTACCTCGGAGGAAGTGTTAATTTGATGGTTGAGTATGGTTAAAGCTGTAGGTAAGGTTGAAATCGTATCCAGAAAGTTTGGTAAAATGGCGGACTCAGGATTTGTGTTAGTTCAGACTAGTGCTGATGTCATGGCAGTGGGACTGCCAGTGTCTATCAGTGACTCCGGTGAGGCGGGGCCGTAGGGCATGCACATTGTCATGGAGGAAGGGTCTGATGGGACACCAGAGGAGTTGCCTGACGCTGGGGCGGAGATTTTGGAGATCGGGTCCTATTGTTTCTGCGGGATGAAGGAAGGGAGTGGTCAGATTTGGAAGACTTAATTAGTCCCCATCCCCCACGGAAGTGTGAGGGCTCCGAGTTGGCAACAGCCATTAATTCCCTGGTGAAGAAGGCGGCGGGTCCTGGTCAGAAGTTGAGAGTTTTCTCGGGGAGGACTCCCACCCCCGAAGCGGAATACGTTTGTGAGACATGGATGGAGCACGCGTCTCAGTTGCTCTGTGAGTGGCAGTGTTCTGAGGAGGAAAAGCGACAGCCATTGGTTGAATGTTTGAGGGGAGTGGCAGCTGAGGTAGTAAAAGGCGTGAAAGTTAATCAGCATTATGCTTCTCTGATTGAGTATCTAAAAGCTTTGCAGGAGGATTTTAGTCTGACGGGGAGCACGGTGGAGCTTTTGGTGGTGGGGGGGGTGTGGCTTCAGAACCTGCGTCAGGGGAAAGGGGAAAAGCTTTCTGAGTATCTTTTCTAGATAGAGCGACGGCTAAGTTGTTTGAGGTGCCACGGGAGTCACATAGGGGACTGAAGTGTATCGGATGAGGATAGACCAGGTAGCCAGTGGTGCACAGAGGCACGACTGCTATGGGTCTCCGACATTTCCGTAGAACGCGGTCACCCCGTCCGTCGTTCATTTGCTCAGAGAGGTGAGGGAGGAGGAGGGTGCATTGGAGTCGGAAGAGGGCTCTGTGAGTACGGTGCAGTCCTCAATAGTAGCCCCTTGTGGTGAAGCCCCTTGTGACCACTGAGCCTTTTAACTTTGAGGCCTCTCCTGTGCCGGAAGGTTGGAAGCGGAGGCTGGTAGAGAAGATGTTGACGCTGAAAGATGTTTTTTCTGTTGACGAGTTTGATGTGGGTTGTTCCAGGAGCACTCGCCACACTATCTGGGTGATTGAGGACATCCTGTTTCGAGAGAGGTCATGGAGACTGGCCCCTGCAGACGTGGAAGACGTGCGGCAGCATTTGTGTAAGTTGAAGGAAGCTGGGATCATCGCGAAGTCCCGAACCCCTTATGCATCCCCAATAGTAGTGGCCCGGAAGAAAAATGGTAGGATTTGTATGTGTGTCGATTACAGGACTCTGAACAGGCGCACCGTTCCTGACCAGTATACGGTCCCAAGGGTCGAAGACGTGCTGGCCCGTCTGAGTGGGGTGAAGTGGTTTAGCCCGCTGTACTTGAGGAGTGGATATTATGAGATATGATGAGTGAGGCCAATAAAGAGAAGAGGGCATTCGTATGCCCTCTTGGATTTTTCCAGTTTGCAAGGATGCCCCAGGGCATCTCGGGAGCCCCTGCCACTTTTCAGAGGTGCATGGAGAAGACGGTAGGGGATATGAACTTGCTTGAAGTGCTGGAATATTTGAATGACCTGATAGAATTTGCATCTACCTTGGAAGAACACGAAGTGAGGCTAATGAAGATGCTGAACCGACTGAAAGATGAAGGATTAAAACTTTCCCTTGGACAAATGCCAGTTCTGCCAGATGTCTGTTAGCTATGTTGGACACATAATCTCACGGATGGAGTAGGTACAGATCCGGCTGAGATACAAGTGATGACCACTTGGCCGAGACCCCTGCGCTCGTTCTTGGGATGGGTGGATGCTACCGGAGATTCGTGAAAGGCTACGCCAAGCTGAGTTACCCCTTGAACCAGCTTCTTTGTGGCTACCCTCCTCTGGGACAGAAAGGGAGAGGGACGAGAGTGCGGGAGGTTGGGGAATGTCTGAACCCATCAGAGCCCTTCAGACAGAGATGGGATGACAAATGTGAGGAGGCTTTTCATTCTCTGAAAGAGATGCTAACGCAGGCTCCAGTGCTGGCTTTTGCGGAGCCCGGATTGTCCAATGTGCTGCACACCGATGCCAGCGTGAGGGGTTAGGGGCCATCCTGTATCAGGATCAGGGGTCCAGGCTGAGGCCTGTAGCGTTTGTCAGCCAGAGTTTGTCGCCAACTGAGAGAAACTATCCCACCCACAAGTTTGGGTTCCTGGCGTTGAAATGGGCAGTGGTGGATAAGCTGAGTGACTACCTCTACGGGGCCAAGTTTGAGGTGAGAACGGACAAGAACCCGCTCACCTACATCCTGACCTCAGTGAAACTGGATGCCATAGGCCATCGGTGTTTGGCAGACTTGTCCGTATATGATTTCAGCCTGAAATACCGGCCTGCGAGCCGGAATGTCAATGTGGATGCTCCGTCCCGATGGAGGCATGAGGAACTGGAGAGTGACCAGGAGTGGGAGAGTGTTCCTGCATCCGGGATGAAAGCCAAGTGTCAGTTTGCTATAACCGTGCGGCCGAGGAAACGGAGAGGCCAAATTGCACAGTGGACCCATTGGGGGCGTCCGATGATGTCGTACTCCGAGGTTACTGTGACCTGACTCCTCTGAAGACTACGCAGCTTCTAGAGTTAGAGTTACGCACTTCCCTGGGGAAGTGGCTGCTGTTCAGCGAGATGACCCAGGCATTGGCCCTGTCTGGTACGTAGTTGAAGAGGGGGATGTGACACGGGTGGAGAAGACAAAATACATTTCAGTGTCTCTACTGAGAAAATGGCCTCGGTTGAGGTTGAAGAACCAAATTTAATACCGGGTAACGTCACCTCCAGACGGACCTCGGCGTTGGCAGCTGGTCCTGCCTGCGAAGTATCGGAAGATTGTGTGGAAAAGACCTATGGATTGCTCAAGCACCAGTTTTACTGGCCATGAATGAGGTCGGAGGTCGAAGAGTACTGCAAGTCCTTCATTCGTCGGAAGACGCAGTCTGTGCAGGCTGCTCCTTTGTCATACTTGCAGAGTGCAGCGCCTTTGGACCTAGTGTGTATGGATTTCCTGGCCATTGAACCCTATGCCAGCAACACGGCGAATGTTTCAGTCATCAGGGACCACTACACCAGGTATGCTGAAGCTTTTCCTACCAAGGATCAGAGGGTGACTATGGTGGCAAAAGTGCTATGGCAGAAGTATTTTGTGCATTCTGGCCTGCCCCGGCGGATACATAGAGACCAGGGACAGTACTTCGAGAGTAAGCTCACCTATGAGTTACTGGGCATATGCTAGTGGTTGAGAAATCGAGGACCACGCCCTATCATCCGTTGGGCGATCCCCAGCCAGAGAGGTTCAATCGGACGTTGCTAGACATGTTTGGAACTCTAGAGATCAGCAAAAAGAACAGATTGAGTCAACATATTGGTCATCTGGTTCACTGTTTCAAATGTACACGCAATGAAGCTACTGGATACTCGCCCTATTATCTGATGTTTGGGTGCGAAGCAAGGTTGCCTGTTGACCTCTGTTTTGGGACTGACACGAGTGAGGTATCGCCGAAGACTTAGTTGAAATACTTGTGTGATATGAGGAAAGAGATGAAAAGCGCTTATGAGTGGGATGGGAGGCGGCCACAAGCAGAATTGGGGATATAAGAAGAGGTATGATGCGAAAGTAAAGTTCTCTCAACTCCTGCCAGCATACCGAGTTCTCATACGGAATTTCGGATTACACAGTATCCTCATTATATGCGGGGGATAGGTTCCTCGCAGTCGATGCATAATGTGAATAATTATTTAAATGGAGAAAATCGGGATGCGTTCCAGTGGGCTCCCTAATTATGTTTTATCTGTAATTTATTCACATTTTCATACCAATACGACACAAAAGCAGTACCACAAGGCAACATTCGTATTATATTTTATCAATTTAAACTAATATTCAATGTAATAAATCATAGAAAGTTAACATAGGAAAGACATAGGAGTTAACATAGGAAACAAGGAAAGAATGGCACCGGGGGTGTCACGAATGGCAGTCCGGGCACCAACTCAGAAGAGTACTCACGTCTTGAAGCTTCTAGTTTAGATGGAGAAATATACTCGCGGGGTCCTCCGAGAGGGAGGGAGAATGATGGATCCAATCGGACGGATACAGTTAATTACCGGGAACGACTACGGCCAAGAGCTATGATGAGAGGCTCTGAGTGTCCAGTGTGTTGGTGTGGGAGTGTGTTTTCCAGCATTAAAGGTTTACGAGTCCACCAAGCAAAGTTGAGGTGCTATTCCATCCCAGTGGATGAAGATGAGTTTACTTCACCAAGCACAGATGATGTGGTCTTTTCAGCCACTGATTCACAAGCCAAAGCAATTCACTCTGGAGAGAGTCATCATACTCCAAGTCAGACAAGAGATAACGCAGGTCAGGTTTCAGACCACAGTACCCCGTAGATCCTTCGCATGATGGCGGTGGTGTGGAGGTAGAGAAGAAGAGGAAGGTCAAGTGGCTAGCAATGGCAGATGAGAAGGCTTGGCGTGTGTTTGATGAGGATATCAGTATGATGTTGGAGAACATTCTCAGGGGAACATCAAAGAGAAAGTTGGAAGTGATGGGCGATATGATTTATGATGTTGGAAAGTACAGGTTTGGTTTGGTTGAGTTGAAGAAAGCAAAGCCTACACAGCAACCAAGCAGGCGCCAGAAGGAGATTAGTAGGTTGAGGAGAGAGCTTAGATCATTGAGACAGAGGTGGAAGGTAGCAAGTGAGGGTGACAAGCCAGGGCTTGCTGATCTCCGAGAGCATTTTCGAATAAAGTTAGCATCACTCCGTCGTGCAGAGTCACAAAGTAAAGAGAGAAAGAAGAGAGAGAAGGCAAGAAAGTCGTTCTTTGAGAACCCTCACGAGTTCACAGAGAAACTGTTTGAACAAAGTAAGAGCGGGCAGCTTAACATCTCTCAACAAGAACTTGAGGATCACCTGGCAAGCACTTACTCTAACAAACAGTGGGATGCCCTTTTGCTTGACATTTCAGGGCTTGTGAAGCCTACGAAGCCAGGAGTGAAGTTCAATCTGTCAGAACCCAAACTGGCAGAAGTCGAACGGTTCATCAGAGAGGCAAGGTCAGTCTCAGTGCCAGGACCTAATGGAGTGCCGTATAAGGTGTTCAAGAAGTGTGAACTGCTGAGGAAATACTTGTAGAGATTGTTAAAGGTGGTGTGGAGACGAGGTATTGAACAGAAGATCAACAAGTATGTGAAGAAGTGGCTTGGAGTACCGAGCAGCCTCACCAAAGTTTCAATCCACAGTAGCCAGACAAAGCTTACCATCCCAGTGCAAACCCTTGTTGAGAAGGTCAAGGTAACCAAGGTAAGATCATTCTTGATGCTTCGAGACTCAAAAGACCCTGTCATCAATAACACCCAGCCGGTTGTGAGATCAGGCAGGAAGTGGTCAGCCCGTGTAGCAGTTGATGTCTAGATTGAATCACAAGGAGATGGTTGGGGCTATCCAGCTAGGCTGCCAGGGACTTGGATGGACAACCCACAAGTGGTGGTCATCTTCTACAGGTAAGGCACGCCATGAGCTTGTAACACAGGAAATACGAGAGGCAGAAGAGGAGAAAAGGTTAACTAAAACAGCTGGCCTGGCCAAACAAGGGGCTTGGACCCGGTGGGAAAGTGTTGAACCATGACATCTACCTTGTAATGTTCTGTGGCAGATGGAACCGCTCCGCATTTCTTTTCTATGCAGAGCAGCGTACGATCTGCTCCCAACACCTGCCAACCTCAGCACCTGGTATGAAGATAAGACAGACAGGTGTGCTGCTTGTGGCGAGAAGGGAACACTTCACCATATCTTGAGTGCATGCGGAGTCAATTTTTCCAGCGGCATGTACGCTTGGAGACATAACAACGTTCTCAAAGTTGTAACAGAAGCAGTTGAGCAGAGAATACTGCAGCACAACTTATCTCATGCCCTATGCTGCACAGAACATCGCATATCATTTGTGAAAGAAGGCTCCAAGTCAAGGGTGTACAGCACAGGCTCACGATCAAGCATACTTTCTTCAGCCAATGATTGGTGTGTCAATGCTGACCTGGACGGGAAAGGCAGTTTCGCGGAGCAAATAGCTTTTACAACATTGTGTCCAGATATAACTGTATGGTCTGACACGAGTAAGGAAATGGTTATTGGTGAACTCACAGTCCCCTGGGAAGACAACATCGATGAAGCCCATGAGCGCAAGCTAACCAAGTATGCAGAATTAAGATCAGAGTGCAGAGACAGAGAATGGAAGGTCTCATGCTATCCATTCGAAGTAGGCTGCCGTACGTTTATTGCATTCACTCTCCAGAAGTGGCTGCGTGACCTTGGCTTCACTAGAAGAGAGATCAAGTCAACCAGCTGGGCTATAGCTGAGGCATCAGAGAAAGGATCAGCATTGGTGTGGACCAAGTATGTCCAGAGGGGCAGATAGTCAGACAGTGTATACATATCTTGCAAACCCTTCAGTAGTTGCATAGACACCTGAAGAGCAGACTATCTGTTGGATGGAAGCGACTAACAACTCTGATAGAGGCACACGCCAAATTTTAAAGCTCACCAGAGAGAGGTGGTGCTTTCGCACTGCTGGCCCACGACCTCGAGGGAGTCTTGATCATAAGCAGGCCAAAACTCCTGAAGACAGGTGGCAGATCAACTGATGATCCCCTGGTGATAGCACAGGGCAGTTAACATCTTAGTCCTCGTGTATTTTGTAACACTACTATGGTGTAGTATGCCGGCAGCAGGAGATGACACCAATTTGAAGAAAGTGATGAGGGTTGTTTGCTTGGCAGCAGTTTGTTTTTCAGCATAAATTTGCTTCTAGGGAAGAAGGGTTGACAGCAGAGAATGACTGAAATGCTGACTCCGTTCTAAACCTGTGTCCATATCCATCGCCATTTGTGCCAAATGTTCCGACTTCCACCATTCCCTCAACTCCCAGGATTTTGAAAATCATACGTTGCTTGCAGCACCTGAGAGATAGATCGCCATATAAACAAATACGCCTTGAATGTGGATCACACCTTGGTCAAGTGGTTGAATCGGCGATTTTGTGTTAGGCGGCTGGAAACGCACTGTTATGTTAGGATGAATGCTGTCCAAATGTTTAGGATAGGCTGGCACGTTGTCAAACAACAAAAGAACTAAAGGCAAGATTTTGCTCCTGACAGTAGCGTCCCAGAGCTGCGTTACCTTCAGCTGATGCCACGCTGTTTATAATTTCTAACTTCTTTTCAGGCTTCACTGATGGCACAGGACATGACATCGAATGCTTAGAAGAGATAGTTAAATATTTCAAACACAAATTCACTGCACCGTAGGTAAAACCAACAAAAGTTGAAGAGAGCAAGATCGCGCATCCATACCTTCCCAAAGCCAATGTGAGACTGGCCAGGAGTGAGACTGTAAGGCGTGCGCACGTGACTTGTATTGGCGGGAAAGCAGTCCTGCTCACACAAGACGGAGTTTTGGATGCATATAAGGAAATGTTGGTAGAAACAGGTTCCTCGCAGAACTGTGAATCCACATTGTCTGAAGACACATATAACGAGGATAGGTTGTAACTGAAAAGCACAAGTTGGCTGATCATTGGGCGGCCACGACCTATGTGGTGGAGAGTTGGATGCCAAATTTACTGGTTTTCCGGGTGCGGCCCAGGAATGGAAAGGGGCCTGTCAAGATTCTTCTTTGGAATCACCTGTTGCCCCGGGGCAAGATGTAGAGATAGAGCAGGAGCCTGACATGCCAGCTGCACCTAGTACAAGGACTCTGCATAACCGCGGGGTGACTTAAAAGCCCACCCTGGAAGAGACGGGTCCGTGCCCAGACCCTGTGGGGGATACTGATTTGGAGGATGATGATTTGGGCGATTGGTGCATGATGCTGTTCGCTGATGCCCCCATGATGGAGGAAGAGACTCCTGGCCTTTCCCCCACTGGGTTAGACAGGGTAGTGGGGGATTATTGATGAGCAGTTGGTGCTACTGCAGGGTGCTGAAGGAGAGGATGTGGGGCCTGAACCAGAGACAGAGGGTTGCGGGGTGCAGGGGGGTTTGGATGACCACTTGCGGGAGAGCTCGCCACGTCGCTCCCAAGGCTCCCCGGTAGTGTCTGAGGTGGAAGAGTTAGAAGAGGGATACGCAGGTCTCAGAAGTAGATACCCCCTAGATAGGTTAGCCTATATAGCAGCTGGGGAACATGGTGTGGTCTCCACTGTTTTGGGGAGCTATGTCACTGCTTTCTGCAGTTGGATTGAGCTTTGTGTTTTGCAGGAAGGGTTGGCAAATTATTTGAACGTCATGAGGGCATGAATAAATTCGGTGGGGGGAGAATGTGGGGTTCTCAGTAATATTAATCTGTAATGTTAATTGTTAAGGCTGACAAAAGGGCTTCTCTGCAATGTTAGCTGCTGAAGTAAGGGGTTCTCTGTAGCAGCATGTTTGTGGTATAATTAGTGATAACGGGACTTGTATTGATTTACTGGACAATGGGAGTCATGTTATTCTCTCTGTATGTGTGGGAACCGGAGGGAATGCATGGGCTTTTCGTCGAGGAGAAGAGAAGAGGTCGGACGTGGGTCAAGTGCTGTGGTAGATCAACAAGTGTGATCCCATCCAAGCATCGATGGAGTTCAGAGGAAGTCGATGGGTGGAAAGGATACCTGATTTTGTGAGTTCCAACGAATTATTTTGTGCACAGAACTGATAATTTTACTGACTTGGCGCCTTTATTGTATTTGTTTCTACTAACCCATCACCAAAAGATGTGTGTTTCTCCATCGTCGACGTCGATGAGGACCTCGACACCATTTGATGGTGTCGAGACTAGCACATGATTTGGATTTCAGTGAGAGAGAGTTGTGCTGCGTCAGCCTCGCTCTGTCTCTCCAATTCCCATCTGGATGCAGTGGCAAGACAGAGTCGAGACGGCTGGACATGGGAGTAGGAGCAGTGGATTACCAGGACGTCTTCTGTGTCTTGTCCTGCTCTACACGTTCTACGACATTTGCGGAGATCGCCTTCCTGACCGTTAGACCTTCCATTGGTCTTGTCCGCTCTGTCCGCCGGAGTCTGTCTTCACGTGCTGGGATACACAACTCCCTATCTCACCGAGAGTTCGAGACCCGTCCGCTACCCTCACCTGGTTTAACCCGCTTGTCCAAGCTGTTGCCTGGGGTGTGGCCGCAGTCGCATGCAAACAGCTACGGGGGGGGGGGGCACAGGTGAGAGCTGAGTGCCAGGTGGCGACCAAAGGTGGACTAACCGCCTTGAAAAAGACGTGACATGTACCCCGACCAGAGGTGCTACCCCTCCCTGACACCCCATGCACCCCACCAAGAAATAATCATCAAGTGTAATCATTTAATTGTATATTCTGTACTGTCTAATATTTTATGTTGTGGGCTAGTACCAGGGTGCATCACACAGTATCCACACCAACTGGCGGGGTCAAGGCCAGTTTACCCTCGACCAACGGGGAAATTGGGCAAAAACACTGTCGTGTGGGGGCTCGTTGGGATTTGAATTTTGATGGGTACTGTGTAACTTGCTCGGTTTAAATTAGTGGAGATGGACCTGGATGACATTGACCGCTGGTGTGAGATCGAGGAAGTACCGGTTAATCATACCTGCGTATTAAGTGGGGTAGATATCTGTACCTTGGAGGAACTGTTAATTCGATTGTTGAGTACGGTTAAAGCTGAAGGTAAGGTCGAAATCGTAGTCAGAAAGTTTGTTAAAATGGCGGACTCAGAATTTGTGTTGGTTCATACTAGTGCTGATGTCACGGCAGTGGGACTGCCAGCGTCTATCGGTGACCCCGGTGAGGCGGGGCCGTGGGGCATGCTCATTGTCACGGAGGAAGGGTCTGATGGGACACCAGAGGAGTTGCCTGACGGTTGATGCGGAGAATTTTGAGATCGGGTCATATTTTTTCTGCGGGAAGAAGGAAAGGGAGTGGTCAGATTTGGAAGTTTTAATTTGTCCCCATCTCCCACGGATAATTAGTCCCCATCCCCCACGGAAGGGTGAGGGCTAAGAGTTGGCATCAGCTATTAACTCCCTGGTGAAGAAGTCGGCGGGTCCTCGTCAGAAGTTAAGAATTTTATTGGGGAGGACTCCCACCCCTGAAGGGGAAGACGATTATGAGACATGGATAGACACGTGTCTCAGCTGCCAGGGGAGTGGCAGTGTTCTGAGAAGATAAGTGACAGCGATTGGTTGAATGTCTGAGGGGGGTGGTGGCTGAGGGAGTAAAAGGTGTGAAAGTTAACCAGCCTCTTGCTTATGTGACTGAGTATGTACAAGCATTGGAGGAGGCTTTTGGTCTGAGCAGGGTGGAGCTTTTAAGGGGGGTTTCGGAACCTGCATCAAGAGAAATTGGAAAAGCTTTCTGAGTATCTTTTCCAGATAGAGCGACGGATAAATTGTTTCAGGCGCCCAGGAGTCATTTAGGGGACTGAGGTGGATTGGATAAAGATAGACCAGATTGCCAGGGGTGCACAGAGGTATGACATGATTGCTATGGGTCTTCGGCAGCCTCGTAGAACGTGGTGTTCACCCCCCCATGTCTTTCGTTCAGTTGCTCAGAGAGGTGAGGGGGGAGGAGGACGCGTTGGAGTCGGAAGAGGTCTCCATGAGTACGGTACGGTCCTCAGTAGTAGCCCCTTGTGGTGAAGTAATCGGGGCCAGCTCCACTCAGGAGATAGTAAATGGGGTCGCGGCAGGTGGGGTTCCTCTGCATGAAGGGACTAGCAGAGAGGGTCCCTCCCTGAAGTGACAGACTGCACAATGGCCCGTGGGAGGTCTGGGTCCCGCGGGATGAGCCGTGTGTTGTAACTGTGGGGAAGAGTGACACTTCAGGCGGTAATGTGAATGGCAAGGGGCTCCTCGGAGAGCGAGTCCACGGGTGTCCCAGGAGGAAGAGTGGTCGGGAAACTTAGAGGAGACCCAGTGAGGGAATGGCCTGGTGTCTCTGGGAAAACATGTGCCACGGGACCCCAGGGTGGAAAAGACCCAATCCCAGGAGGATTGGTGGGACCCTGATCAGCGTGTCGAAACAGATAGAGGGAATAGATACAAAAGCCATTCTCGACACTGGGTCACAGGTCACATTCCTGTACCGTTTGTTCTATGATCAGTATTTGCAGCATTTACACTTGACACCCTTCAGTGCACTGGAAATTTGTGGAATCAGTGATGGTTATTACCTCCATGACGGTTATTTGTCACTGAAGCTGGAGTTTCTGGAGGCCGAGGTGGTAGTGTCCGTGGCTCATGAGGTCTTGGTCTTGTTTGCCCGGATCCAGTTGAGACTGGGGGTGTGTCAATTCTGGTGGGGACCAACACCCGTATTAGACAGAGACTCCTGGCGGGATGAATGGAGCAGATGGTTGAAGACTTTTTGGAGACTCTGTCGGTGCACCCAGTGTTTCGAGCTGCTTTTAAGGAAGTGTGTGGCTGCACTGGGCTGGACACGGAACTTAAAAGAGGAACTGTGTGGTGTGCCCAGTCGAAGGCCAGAGTGGTACGCCCCAGAGAAGTAGCGAGAGTGATGGAGACCCCCAGATTCCCCATGGTGCCTGACGGTGAAACCCTTTTGTTGGACACCCCAGAAGATTTCGAGGAGGAATCGAGATTTCTGGCTGGGGTGCTGCTGAGACCCGAGTTGCAGTAGTACCCGGTGGTACAGGCACACAGGATGGTGGTGATCGTCAGGAAGACTATGGAAAAGCAGGTCACCTTTAAGCGAGGGATGCCCTTGGTGCATTTGTTCCCGGTGACGGTGATGCATGGTGCCCCTGTGAGGCTGGCTGGCGGAGAGCTATTGGAAAACAGGGATGAGTTGACCACTGAGGCTTTTAATTTTGGGGCCTCACCTGTGCCGGAGGGTTGGAAGCGGAGGCTGGTGGAGAAGATGTTGGCATTGAAATTTGTTTTTCCCGTTGACGAGTTTGATGTGAGCTGTTCCTGGAGCACTGGCCACAGCATCTGGGTCATTGAGGACACCCGTTTCGAGAGAGGTTGTGGCAACTGGCCCCTGCAAACATGGAAGACGTGTGGCAGCATTTGTGTAAGTTGAGGGAAGCTGGGATCATAGCAGAGTCCCGAAGCCCTTGTGCATCCCCAATAGTAGTGGCCCGGAAGCAAAAATGGTAAGATTCGTATGTGTGTTGATTACAGGACTCCGAACAGGCGCACTGTTCCTGACCAGTATATGGTCCCAAGGGTCGAAGACGCGCTGGCCTGTCTAAGTGGGGCAAAGTGTTTCAGCATGCTGGACTTGAGGAGTGGATATTCCCAGATCTCGATGAGTGAGGCCAATAAAGTGAAGACGGCATTCACATGCCCTCTGGGATTTTTCCAGTTCGAAAGGATGCCCCAGGGCATATCGGGAGCCCCTGCCATTTTTCAGCGGATCATGAAGAATACGGTGGAGGATATGAACTTGCTGAAGTGCTGGTATATTTGGATGACCTGATAGTATTTGCATTCACGTTGGAAGAACATGAAGCGAGGCTAATGAAGGTGCTGAACCGACTGAAGGATGAAGGATTAAAACTTTCCTTGGATAAATGTTAGTTCTGCCAGACGTCTGTTAGCTATGTTGGACACATAATCTTGCGAATGGAGTAGTTACAGATCCAGCTAAGATAGAAGCGGTGACCAGAGGGTTTTTCACACAGTAGGTTGTGGATCTCTGGAATGCTCTCCCTAAGAAAGCAGTGGAGGCCAATTCTCTGGATTTTTTCAACAAAGAGTTAGATAGAGCTCTTAAAGATAGCGGACTCAAGGGATACGGGGAGAAGGCAGGAATAGGGTTCTGATTGTGGATGATCAGCCATGATTACTCTGAATGGCAGTGCTGGCTCGAAGGGCTGATGGCCCCTGCACCTATTGTCTATTGTCTATTCACCACTTGGCCGTGTAAACGTAACTTTGCTAGATCAAATAACAACAGAACAAAAAGATCGTTACTTATCTTTCCACCCATTTATTTCTTCGAGCTCAACCGGTGAGTGAACTTGGTCCCGACGTCAGGGAAAGAACCTTTCTCATCTCCCCAGCTGTTCTGCAAGTTCACTGCCCAATATCAGAATCGACGGAAGTTATAAGGCCACCAATACAAAAGAACAATCAGTTTGATAACTGTTCTGGCCAAGTGAGTGGACTATTGATACAAAAGTACAATCAATTTGTTAGACACTACAGCCACCTTAATTAAAGAAATGAATGTCCTGCCTGGTTTGCTGGAGCCACAACTTAATTACAAAGCTAAGAACATCTGTCAAATTTATGCTTTGATTAAGAATGGAATGTTCTGTCTAATTTCCATCAGGTACTGCTTTTTGTCAAAATGAAAAGGTGTGAAAAGCCCAGAGACATATGATGTGGATCTGTGCAAACTTTAATTATCTTGCTCCAAAGAAGGCAGCTGGGAGACATTATTCAAACACACTGCAGCCACAGACATAGCCGGTACTGAATCTATTGTTGACAGGAATCTTGAGAATCCCCCTTTCCTTTATACTTCATCAGCCAAGGCTCCTGTGGTCGTTCTTGGGGTTGTGTGGATGCTACCAGAGATTCGTGAAGGGCTATGCCAAGGTGAGTCACCCCTTGAAACAGCTTCTTCTGGGACAGAAAGGGAGAGGGACGAGGGTGCCGGAAGTTGGGGAATACCTGAACCCATCAGAGCCCTTCGGACAGAGATGGGATGACAAATGTGAGGAGGCTTTTCAGTCTCTGAAAGAGATGCTGACTCAGGCTCCAGTGCTGGCTTTTATGGACTCATGATTGCTCTATGTGCTACACACCAATATCAGCCGTGAGGGGTTAGGGGCCATCCTGTATCAGGATCAGGACTGCGGGCTGAAGCCTGTAGTGTTTGTCAACCGGAGTTTGTCGCCCTCTGAGAGAAACTATCCCATCCACAAGTTGGAGTTCCTGGCGTTGAAATGGGCGGTGGTGGATAAGCTGAGTGACTAGCTCTCCGGGGCCAAGTTTGAGGTGAGGACGGAGAACAACCCTCTCACCTACATCCTGAACTCAGTGAAACTGGATGCCATAGGCCATCGGTGGTTGCCAGCCTTGTCCGTATATGATTTCAACCTGATGTACTGGCCGGAGATCTGGATTGTCGATGCGAATGCTCTGTCCCGATGGAGGCATGAGGAACTGGAGAGGGACGAGGAGTGAGAGAGCATTCCTGCATCTGGTGTGAAGGCCATGTGTCAGTTTGTTATCACCGTGCAGGCCGAGAAAAGGAGAGGCCAGAATCAGATGACGTCCTACCCCAAGTTTACTGTGACCTGACTGCTGTTAAGACCACACAGCTGCTGCAGTTAAGCCCTGGGGAAGTGGCCGCTGCTCAGCAAGATGACCGAGGCATTGACCCTGTCTGGTGCAAAGTTGAAGAGGGGGATGTGACTGGTACGTAGAAGACAAAATACATTTCAGTGTCTCTTCACTGAGAGAATGGCATTTATTGAGGTTGAAGAACCAAATTTAATATCTGGTAACGTCACCCCTGGACTGACCTCGGTGATGGCAGCTGGTCCTAACTGCGAAGTATCAGAAGGTTGTGTTGAAGTCCCTCCATGATGACTCTGGATATTTTGGGGTGTTAAAGACCTACGGATTGCTCAAGCAACGGTTTAACTAGCCACGAATGAGGTCGGAGGTTGAAGAGTACTGCAAGTCCTGCATTCGTTGCATACGCTGGAAGACGCTGCCTGTACAGGCTGCTCCTTTATCACACTTGCAGAGTGCGGGTCCTTTGGACCTAGTGTGTATAGATTTCCTGGCCATAGAACCCGATGCCAGCAACATTGAGAATGTCTTAGTCATCATCGACCACGACACCAGGTATGCTGAAGCTTTTCCTACCAAGGATCAGAGGGCGACTATGGTTGCAAAAGTGCTATGGGAGAAGTATTTTGTGCATTATGGCCTGCTCCGGCAGATGCCCAGTGAGCAGGGACAGGACTTTGAGAGTAATCTCATCTATGAGTTACTGGGAATGCTGGGGGTTGAGAAATCAAGGACCAAGCCCTCTCATCCGTAGGGCGATCCCCAGCCGGAGAGGTTTAATCGGACGTTGCTAGACATGCTTGGGACTCTGGAGATCAGCAAAAACAACAGATGGAGTCAACATATTGGGCATCTGGTTCACTGTTACATCTGTACACGCAATGAAGCTACTGGATACTCGCCCAATTATCTAATGTTTGGGCGCGAGGCAAGTTTGCCCATTGACCTCTCTTTCGGGACTGACGTGGGTGAGGTACTGCCGAAGCCTTAGTTGAAGTATGTGTCTGATATGAGGAAAGAGCTCAAAAGGGCTTACGAGTTGGTTGGGAAGGTGGCCACCAGGCAGAATTGGGGAAATAAGAGGAGGTATGACCAGAAAGTAAAGTTCTCTCAACTCCTGCCGGGAAACGGAGTCCTCATAAGGAATTTGGGATGACACCTTATCCTCATTATATGCGGGGGATATGTTCCTCGCTGTTGACACATAATGTGAAATCGCATGATGTGAATAATTATTTTAATGGAGAAAATAGGGATGCGTTGTAGAAGGCTTCCTAAATAAGTTTTATCTGTAATTTACTCACATTTTCATACCAATACGATACAACAGCAGTACCAGAAAGCAACATTCGTATTATATTTCATCAATTTAAGGTAATATTCAATGTAATAAATCATAGAAAGTTCTCATACTTGGGTGTACGGTACTCACCAACAGTGGCAGGTGTGTTCGCTCCGGGAGATGAGTGATTGTTGTGGTGTTGGGCAGTTTTACATGGATAAGTTGGATGGTTGTGTTTGTCAGGATCATATCAAGCACAGCAAGGGGTGAAGGAAGACTCACAGAACTCTTTGAACTGCCGGCAGCAGAAGATGCCACCGATTTGAAGAAAGTGGTGAGGGTTGTTTGCTTGGCAGCATTTTGTTTTTCAGCATAAATTTGCTTGTCGGGAAGAAGGGTTGACGGCAAGGAACAACTGAAATGCTGACTCCATTCTAAACTTGTGTCCATATCCATCGTCATTTGTGCCAAGTGTTCCTAATTCCACCATTCCCTCACCGTTGGTAAACTCCCGAGATCTTCAAAATCGTCTGTTGCTTGCAGCATTTGAGAGATGGTTTGCTGTAAAAACAAATACGCATTAAATGTGGATCACACCTTGGTCGAGTGGTTGAATCAACAATGTTCTGTTAGGTGGCAGGAAACGCACTGTTATGTTAGGAGAATGCTGTCCGAATGCTTAGGATGGGCTGGCGCATTGTCAAGCAACAAAAGAACTTTAAAGGCAAGAATCTGTTCCTGCCAGTGGTGTCCCAGAGCTGTGTTACCCTCAGCTGATGTCAAGCTGTTTATAATTCCCAACTTCTTTTCAAGTGTTAAGGAGGTTCTCTGCCGCTCATCTGATGGCGCAGGACATGACATCGAATGCTTAGGAGGCATAGTTAAATATTTCAGGCACTAAATCACTGCACTGTAGGTAAACCCAACAAAAGTTTAAGCGACACACATAAAAGTTGCTGGTGAACGCAGCAGGTCAGGCAGCATCTCTAGGAAGAGGTGCAGTCGACGTTTCAGGCCGAGACCCTTCGTCAGGACTAACGGAAGGAAGAGTGAGTAAGGAATTTGAAAGTTGGAGGGGGAGGGGGAGATCCAAAATGATAGGGGAAGACAGGAGGGAAGGGATGGAGCCAAGAGCTGGACAGGTGATAGGCAAAAGGGATACGAGAGGATCATGGGACAGGAGGTCCGGGAAGAAAGACAAAGGGGCGGGGGGACCCAGAGGATGGGCAAGGGGTATATTCAGAGGGACAGAGGGAGAAAAAGGAGAGTGAGAGAAAGAATGTGTGTATAAAAATAAGTAACAGATGGGGTACGAGGGGGAGGTGGGGCATTAGCGGAAGTTAGAGAAGTCGATGTTCATGCCATCAGGTTGGAGGCTACCCAGACGGAATATAAGGTGTTGTTCCTCCAACCTGAGTGTGGCTTCATCTTTACAGTAGAGGAAGTTTAAGCGCACAAGATCGCACATCCACACCTTGCCAAAACCAATGCAAGACTGGCGGAAGTGAGATTGTGAGGCGCGCACACCTGACTTGTATGGGCGGTAAAGTGGTGCTTCTCATCCCAACAGTGAGTCTGTAAGGCGTGCCCATGTGACTTGTATTGGCGGAAAGCAGTGCTGCTCGCGTAACTGTGTTTTGAACGCATATAAAGAGACATTGGTAGAAATAGGTTCCTCCCATAACTGAATCCAGATTGTCTGAAGACTCATATAACAAGGATAGGGTGTACCTGGAAAGCACAAGTTGGCTGATCACTGGGCGGCCACACCCTATGTGGTGGAGAGTCAGATGCCAAATATATCGCTTTTCTGGATGCGGCCCGAGAATGGAAAGGGGTCTAACAAGGTTCTCCATCAGAATCACCTGTTGCCCCTGTAGCAATATGTACAGATCGAGCGGGAGCCTGATGTGGCGGCTGCACCAAGTACAAGGACTCTGTGTACCTGCGGGGTGCCGGAAAAGCCTTCCCCGGAAGAGACGGGCCCAGGCCCAGCCACTTTGGGGGATACTGATTCGGAGGATGATAATTTGGACGACTGGTACATGATGCCGTTCGCTGATGCCCCCGTCATGGAGGAAGAGACCCCTGGCTTTTCCCCTCTGCGTTAGACGGCGCAAGGGGGGTTAGTGATGGGCAGTCGGTGGTACTGCAGGGCACTGAAGGAGAAGATGTGGGGCCTAGACCAGAGACAGACGGTTCCGGGGTTCAGGGTGGTTTGAGTGACTGCTTGCAGGAGGGTTCGCCACGTCACTCCCGAGGCTCCCCTGTAGTGTCTGAGGTGGAAGAGTTAGAAGAGGTCTGGGAGAAGTAGGAAACCCCCAGATAGGTTGGCCTCTGTAGCACCTGGAGAACAGGGTGTGGTCTCCACTGTTTTGGGGAGCTATGTCACTGCTTTCTGCACTTGGATTGAGCTTTGTTTTGAAGGAAGGGTTGGCAAATTATTTGACCGTCATGAGGGCTGACTAAATTTTGTAGGGGGAGGACATAGGGTTCTCAGTACAGGTCTACTCCGTTTTTCGAACGTTCTTTTCACGAAACCTTGCTGTTACAAAAGACCTACATTAGTTATCTGTTTTTGCGAGCAGAAGGTGTTTTCACTGTTAAGAAAAAATGCAAAAAGGCAGCCAAGCTCCTCCCCCAAAACTGCATTCCAGCCGGCGTTGCTTAAACATGTGCCTGTGAGCATCTGTGCATTATGTCTATTTATTTTGAGCATCCGTTAGCAAGATGAGTTCTAAGGTATCAGAAATGCCTCAAAGTGCTCATATGGGTGTTACACTTAGCGTAAAACTAGACATAATGAAGCATTTCAATCATTGTGAATGAAGTAAGGACAAAGTGAGTTTGGCTTGTGGAAGCTGACGAAGATGATGTTGAAGAGGTTTTGGCATTCCATGACCAAGAACTGATCAATGAAGAACTGATGCAATTGGAAAAGGAAAGGATAAAAATCAAAACCGAATGCAGTTGCGAAGGGACCAAAAGTGAAGTTGTCCAGGAACTGAACGTGAAACAACTGTTGTGAGAATTTCGCCGCAATGATTGCAGAAAAGTATGACTTGAATTTTGAAAGGGTACGTAGGCTTTGGGCATATTTGCAGGATGGTTTGAGTGCTTACAAAGAACTGTATGATAGAAAAATGCGCGAGGCTAAGGAGTCAATCATACTGTCGTTTTTCAAGCCTTCCACATCAGCCACAGCAGACGATGAACCTCAACCTTCGACATCGAGGCAGGGAGACATAGAAGAAGATGACTTGCCTGCCCTGATTGAAACAGACGACGATGAGATGACACCCCAGTGTCCCACCACCTCAACATCCGGGCTGCGGACCGATACCGGGCTGCGAAGACTACAGGGATACAGCGGTAGCCAAGGCGCACCCACCACATCTTTAGAACAAAGCTGAAATAAACAAGCTAATTAATTATGTGCCGCCCAGCGTGTAAACGTCGGCCCAGATCAGAGGCGATTGCCGAATGCGTTGCCTCTGATCTGGGCCGACTTTTACGTGCTGGGTGGCACCTAATTAATTAGCTAATTTATTTCGGCTTTTTTCTTAAAGATGCGCTGGGTGCGTCCCGGCTACCGCTGTACCACTGCATGCTTCGCGGATCGGTATCGGTCCGCAGTCTGGAGGTTGGGGTCCACTGCACCATCCCAACCTCTGACGCCTCAACCTAACACACCATCATCAGTGTGCTCGGCGCTGTCTTCCCGATTCGGGTAAGTAATACACTGTATATACATTATTTCTACTTTATATAGGCTGTGTATTTTTATGTGTTATTTGGTATGATTTGGCAGGTTCATACCTTAAAGGTTACTGGAGAGAGTGTTTCTGCCGAGAACACTTGCGTGAGATTTTCGCTGCAGTGGACATTTCGGCAATAATTGTAGAAAACTATTTCTACTTTATATTGACTATGTATTTATCATATCATTCCTGCTTTTACTATATATTACTGTTATTTTAGGTTTTATGTGTTATTTGGCATGATTTGGTGGGTTATTTTTTGGGACTGCGAACGCTCACAAATTTTTCCCATATAAATAAATGGTAATTGCTTCTTCACTTTGCGACATTCCGGCTTACGAACCGTTTCAAAGGAACGCTCTACCTTTGGATGGTGGGGGAAACCTGTAATATTAATCTGTGATGTTAATTGTTAAAGCTGACAAAAGGGCTTCACTGTAATGTTAACTACTGAGGTAAGGGATTCTCTTTAGCAGCATGTTTGGGTTATAATTAGTGATAATGGGACGTATTCATTCGCTAACCAATGGGAGTCATGTTATTCTCTCTGTATGTGTGGGAACCAGAGGGAATACGAGGGCTTTTCATCAAGGAGAAGAGGTCGGACTTGAGTCGTGCACTCTGGTAGATCACCGGGGGTGATCCCAGCCAAGGACTGACAGAGTACGGAGGAGATCGATGGGTGGAAAGGATACCTGATTTTGTGAGCTCCAACGAATTATTTTGTGCACAGAACTGATAATTTTACTGACTCGGCGCCTTCATTGTATTTGTTTCTACTAACCCATCATCAAGAAATGTGTGTTCGTCCATCATCGACAAGGACCTCGACACCATTTGATGGTGTGGAGTCTAGCACGTGATTTGGATTTAAATGAGGGAGAGTTGCGCAGTGTCAGCCTCATTCTCTCTTCCCAATTCCCATCTGAATCCAGTGGCAAGACAGAGTTGAGATGGCTGGAGATGGGACTATGTGCAGTGGCTGACCAGGACGTCTTCTGTGTCTTGACCTGTTCTACATGTTCCACGACCCTTGTACAGTCCGCTTTCTTGACTTTTAGACTTTCCATTGGTCTCGTCCACTCCATCCGCTGGAGTCTGTCTTCACATGTTGTGATAGACAACTCCCTATCTCACCGAGGATTTGAGACCCGTCGGCTAGCCTCACCTGGTTTAGCCGGCTTGTCAAATCTGTTGCCTGGGGTGTGGCCGCTGTCGCATGCAAACAGCTACGGGGAGCCACAGGTGAGAGCTGAGTGCCAGCTGGGGACCAAAGGTGGACTAACCACCTTGAAAAGGATGTGACATGTTCCCTCACCAGAGGTGCTACCCCTCCCTGACACCCCATACACCCCCACCAAGAAATAATGATGAAGTGTAATCATTCAATTGTATATTGTGTACTGTCTGATATTTTATGTTGTGGGCTGGTACCAGGCTGAATTACACAGTATCCACACCAATGTCATTACAGTGTTGGAGGGGTCAACACCAGTTTACCCTCAACCCACGGGAGCAAATTGGGCAAAGACTCTACAGTGTGGGGGCTCGTCCGGGATTTGAATTTTGACGGATACTGTGTAATTCGCCCATTTTAAATTCATGGAGATGGACCTGGATAAGGTTGACCGCTGGTGTGAAATCATGGAGATACCGGTTAATCATGCCTGCGTATTAAGTGGAGTAGATATGCATACCTTGGAGGAAGTGTTAATTCGATGGTTGAGTACGGTTAAAGCTGCAGGTATGGTCAAAATCGTGGCCAGAAAATTTGGTAAAATGGCGGACTCAGGATTTGTGTTAGTTCAAACTAGTGCTGATGTCACGGCAGTGGGACTGCCAGCGTCTATCGGTGAGCCCGGTGAGGCGGGGCCATGACGCATGCACATTGTCATGGAGGAAGGGTCTGATGGAACACCAGAGGAGTTGCCTGACGATGGGGGCGGAGATTTTGGAAATCGGGTCCTATTGTTTCTGCGGGATGAAGGAAGGGAGTGGTCAGATTTGGAAGATTTAATTAGTCCCGATCCCCCACAGAAGTGTGAGGGCTCCGAGTTGGTATCAGCCATTAACTCCCTGGTGAACAAGGCAGCGGGTCCTGGTCAGAAGGTGAGAGTTTTCTCGGGGAGGACTCTCACCCCCGAAGCGGAAGACGTTTGTGAGACATGGATCGAGCACGTGTCTCAGTTGCTAGGTGAGTGGCAGTGTTCTGCGGAAGAAAAGCGACAGCGATTGGTTGATTGTTTGAGGGGGGTGGTGGCTGAGGTAGTAAAAGGCGTGAAAGTTAATCAGCGTTATGCTTCTCTCATTGAGTTTCTCTTTCTTTCTTTTTAAATCTTTTTATTGAGTAAGTATACAAAAAAGGTAAGCCATATAAACATTAATACAATGTTAAAGTATAATAAAATTCCAAAAGATAACAATACCAAAAAGAAAATACTACAAACAATGTAATTTAAGCATAAGAAACCAAGATAACATAATAGTATACTAAATTTTATATATATCAATGGAAAAAAAGAAAAAAAAAACCCCCAAAAAAAAACCCACCGTGCAACTAACTAAAAGCAAAGCAAAGCAATGGGCTAACTTGAAACCAAACAGAGTTAAACTTAAAATCACGTCCTCAATCCCGACCTCCATTAAAACAGTGAAAAAAAAACAAGAAGGGTAAATATTACATTAAATGAAAATATCGAATAAAAGGTCCCCAAATCTGTTCAAATTTAAATGAAGAATCATAAAGGTTACTTCTAATTTTCTCCAGATTCAAACATAAAATCGTCTGAGAAAACCAAAAAAAGGTAGTTGGAGCATTAAGCTCTTTCCAATGTTGTAAAATACATCTTTTCGCCATCAAAGTAAGAAATGCAATCATTCTACGGGCTGAAGGGGAAAGATTACTAGAAATTTTAGGTAGTCCAAAGATAGCAGTAATAGGGTGAGGAGAGATATCTATATTTAATACCTTAGAAATAATATTGAAAATATCTCTCCAAAAAGTTTCCAAAGTAGGGCAAGACCAAAACATATGAGTTAAAGAGGCTATCTGCCCCGAACATCTATCACAGAAAGGATTAATATGCGTGTAAAAACGCGCTAACTTATCTTTGGACATATGTGCTCTATGAACCACTTTAAATTGAATTAGGGAATGTTTAGCACAAATAGAGGAAGTATTAACTAATTGTAAAATCTGCCCCCAATCATCCACAGAAATGGTAAGCCCCAATTCCTGTTCCCAATCTACCCTAATCTTATCAAATGGAGCTTTCCTAAGTTTCATAATAATATTATAAATCATAGCCGATGCACCTTTCTGACATGGATTAAGGTTAATTATCGAATCTAAAATATATATAGGAGGAAGCATTGGAAAGGAAGAAAGTATAGTACTTAGGAAATTTCTAACTTGTAAATATCTAAAAAAATGTATTCTTGATAAGTTATATTTATTAGATAATTGTTCAAAAGACATAAGGGAACCATCTAAAAATAAATCCAAAAACCGTAAAATACCCTTAGTCTTCCAAGTTTGAAAAGCGCGATCCGTAAAAGAGGGAGGAAAAAATATGTTACCTAAAATAGGAATCGCTAACCCGAATTGATTAAGATCAAAAAATTTTCTGAATTGAAACCAAATACGCAAAGCATATTTAACGATCGGGTTAGAGACCTGCTTAAGGCGTTTCGAATCAAAAGGAAGAGATGAACCTAAAATAGAACCAAGTGTATAACCCTGAACAGATTGTAATTCCAATGCTACCCATTTAGGAATAGATAGTATGTCCCGGTCAAGTAACCAAAATTTCATATGTCGAATATTAATAGCCCAATAATAAAATCTAAAGTTAGGTAATGCTAAACCTCCATCTCTCTTAGCTTTCTGTAAATGTATTTTACCCAGTCTCGGATTCTTATTCTGCCAAATAAATGAAGAAATTTTAGAGTCGACTTTATCAAAAAAAGATTTAGGAACGAAAATTGGTAATGCCTGAAACACATATAAAAATTTTGGCCAAAAAAACATCTTAACTGCATTAATACGACCAATCAAAGTTAAATATAAGGGAAACCATTTAGATGAAAGTTGAGTAATATGGTCTATTAATGGTAAAAAGTTAGTCTTAAATAAATCTTTATGTTTACAAGTAATTTTAATCCCAAGATATGAAAGGTAATTATTAATCAATTTAAATGGAAATTTATAATATAAGGGAAGATGTTTATTAATCGGAAAAAGTTCACTCTTACTAAGATTTAATTTATAACCTGAGAAAAGACCAAATTGTGCTAATAACTCTAAAACAGCAGGAATAGATCTCTCAGGATTAGAAATATATAAAAGTAAATCATCAGCATAGAGTGATAATTTATGGGACTTTAATCCCCGAGTTATCCCAGTAATATTTGAAGATTCTCGAATAGCAATTGCAAGAGGTTCTAATGCAATATCAAATAATAGGGGACTAAGAGGACAGCCTTGTCGAGTACCACGAAAGAGAGGGAAAAAAGGTGAGTTTAAAGAGTTAGTACGAACCGAGGCTACAGGGGAGTGATATAACAGTTTAATCCAGGATATAAATTTCAAGCTAAAATTAAACATTTCAAGCACCTTAAATAAATAAGGCCATTCTACTCTATCAAAAGCTTTCTCGGCATCTAAAGAAATAACACACTCAGGAACATTTTGTGAGGGAGTATAAACGATATTTAACAATGTACGAATATTATAAAAAGAGTAACGACCTTTAATAAAACCCGTTTGGTCTTCCGAAATAATAGAAGGAAGTACTTTTTCTAGTCTATTTGCTAATAACTTAGAAAAAACTTTAGAATCAACATTTAATAAAGATATTGGTCTATAAGATGCACATTGAGCAGGGTCTTTATCCTTCTTTAGTATTAAAGAAATTGATGCTCTATTAAAGGATTCCGGAAGTTTACCAAGTTTCAAAGAAGCCTCAAAAACCTTATAGAGCCAAGGAATCAATAAAGAAGCAAAACATTTATAAAATTCAACGGTAAACCCATCAGGGCCAGGAGCTTTCCCCAGATTCATAGAAAAAATAACATTCTTAATCTCATCCATTGTAATGGAAGTATCTAATAAAGAAGACATATCCTGTGAAATCTGAGGGAAGTCTAACTTATCTAAAAAATCATTCATATATTTAGAATCTCGAGGAGACTCTGATTGATATAAAGAAGAATAAAAATCACAAAAGGTTTGATTAATCCCCACATGATCCAATATCAATCGATCATTTTGGTTATAAATCTGATTGATTTGAGATTTAACATAATTAGATTTCAATTGATTAGCCAGCAGCTTGCCAATTTTATCACTGTGAACATAAAAATCACTTCTTGTTTTCTTTAATTGGTTTACAATCGAGGACGAGAGTAGTAAACTGTGTTCCATT
This sequence comes from Mobula hypostoma, assembly GCF_963921235.1. Classification (NCBI taxonomy): domain Eukaryota; kingdom Metazoa; phylum Chordata; class Chondrichthyes; order Myliobatiformes; family Myliobatidae; genus Mobula; species Mobula hypostoma. Next base: position 74,824,418 of record NC_086110.1, on the reverse strand, counting down.
TGAAGTTCAGTTCTTTGTTTGTATAGCTCCTCAGAAGGAGCCATAACATATTTCTTATCAATTTCTTTAATCTTATCCACAATTGCCATCTCCTCCTGCTTCTGTTTCTTCCTCAAAGCAACAGAATACGAAATAATCTGACCCCGAATATAGGCTTTAAAAGTGTCCCAAAGAGTGTTAACCGAAATATCTTCTGTATGGTTAATTGTAAAAAAAAGCTCAATCTGTTCATTCATAAAATTAACAAAGTCCGAGTCCTGAAGCAACAGCGAATTAAAACGCCATTGTCTATTGTTTGGTATATTGGCCATAATTTTAATGGAAAGCTTAAGTGGAGCATGATCCGAAATGGTTATAGAATCATAATCACATTTAATCACTGAAGGAATGAGACGAGAATCAATAAAAAAATAATCAATTCTTGAATAGGAATGATGAACATGTGAAAAAAAGGAAAAATCTTTTTCCTGAGGATGCAGAAAACGCCAAATATCCGTCGACCCAGAATCAGAAAGGAAAAAATTAATCAAATTTGCAGATTTATTAGGTAAAGTCCGTAAAGGAGCCGAACGGTCCAAAGCTGGAGATAAACAGGTATTAAAATCTCCGCCCCAAATCAATGAAAACTCGTTCAAATTCGGAAACTGATCAAACAATGATTTATAAAATTCCGGACAATCCATATTAGGAGCATAAACATTAACCAAAACTACTTTTTTATTAAATAGTAAACCACTAACCAATAAAAATCTACCATTCGGATCAGAGATAATATCCTGTTGTATAAAAGTAACTGAGGAATCTATAAAAATAGAGACGCCTCGAATCTTAGCATTGGAGTTCGAATGAAATTGTTGTCCCTTCCAGAATTTAAAAAAACGTAGTCTGTCCCCCCTCCGTACATGGGTCTCTTGTAAAAATAAAATTTGTGCTTTAAGTCTCCGGAACACTTTAAAAACTTTTTTTCTTTTAATAGGATGATTAAGACCATTAGTATTCCAGGAGACAAAATTAATAATAGACTCCATAAATCCTAAAGTCAACCCACAACAAGGAGGATTGACAATAGGCGCGACCCACAAACCCGGAGAGGAAACAGAACATACAAAAGATACCGGGGAAAAGGACGCAACCAGTACTTCAATAATGTATATAGCCCAAAGAAAAACAAACTAAAACGTGAAGCCCCTCCCACCACCCCCCACCCCAAGACCCCAAGGCAAAATCTAAAGCAGACCCGCCAGAAAGAAGCAAGCGCTAAAACTACCCCCATGACTTCCGGTATACGCTCCCTAAAAAAAAGGTATAAATATGAAAAGGATCAGCTAATTGTAAAACAGTAAAAAAATAAGTAAAAAAAAGTTAGCTCAATTAGAATACACACAGAACAGAACAAAAGCCGGAAAATATATATTAAAAAAAACCACAATAAACCTCAAACTCATGAATAGACACAGCAACAAAAAAAATAGGATTATTAACATAAAGTGATTATAAAAAGCAAAACAGAATAAAATTTAAAAAAAAACTACAAAATTTAAGGCCGCACAGGAAATACGTAAGATGACAAAAGGGAAGTAACCACCCAGAATCCCCTGGGAAAAGAAAGAAATGACGCAGTTAAAAAAGAAAGTTTAGCAGCCATATTAAGAAATCAAAAGTAAACTTTTCTGCCCAAATAGGGCACAGAAAAGTTAAAACCAACCAATTCACAGCCTCCGATCAACGGAGAAAATTAAAAAAAAGGCAATTAAGATGTTGAAGATGAAAGTTGATCCAGATAACTCTGGGCATCCGATGGAGAATCAAAAAAACGAAGGGCTCCATCTAACATGCGAATCCTTAGACGTGCAGGGTACAGCAGCGCTGGTCTTAAATCCATCTTATAGAATTCCGACATCACGGATCTGTAACGGACCCGTTGGTCCCAGATTGGTTTACTGAAATCTTCCACGAATCGGAACTTAAGATCCGAAAAATCAATGAAACCTTTAGATCGAGCGAATCGAAACAGTCTCTCCTTGTCTTGAAAGTAATGAAAACGTAAAATAACATGCCTAGGTCTATCTGACCTAGACGAGTATGATGGGATTCTGTGAACACGATCCAGTAGCGGTGGTTGGTCAGGAAATACAGTAGGGAATGCATCTTTTAAAAGTTGAGAGAAATATTTCATGGGGTTGTTAGCTTCAACGGCTTCTCTCACGCCGATCATTTGTAAATTCTGCCGTCGCATTCCAGATTCCAAGTCAGAGTTTTTAAAAGTCAAAAAGTCAAGTTTCTTCTTCATTACATTAATTGTTTCTTCGATTTTCCCCATCTTAAGCTCACTTTGTTGCGCGAATTTTTGAAGATCAGATATAGCCGACTGATGTTCCGCAATACATGTTTGCATCTTATCAATTAAATCGGCAATTTTCTGGAAATTAGTTGAGATTTCCGCATGAATCAGGTCTTTAACAAAGCCTGCAATTTCCGTACGAATCATCTCCCTAACAGAGGTTGAAATTTCCCTCTGAATTAACTCCGATATCGCTTTCAAAGTCATCGGTGATTCAGTCGGAGGGAGATCCGTAGCTTTCGGTTTAGCCGGAGGTTTACCATCCTTGCCGTTTTTCCCGTTCTTAGACATAGCAGATCTAAGTATCATTCAATTGTCAGAGAATTCAGTTTAGTTCAAAGTATTGTAAAAATTGATGCCTTAATGGTTAATTAAAGTATAGCTGACCATAGAGAAAAAAAAACTCAGAGGTAATGGAGCGAGTCAAGAACGCGACTTCACTCCATGAGCGCTACCGGAAGTCCCCCTCTCATTGAGTTTCTCAAAGCATTGGAGGTGGCTTTTAGTCTGACGGGGAGCACGGTGGAGCTTTTAGGGGAGGGGCTTTAGAACTAATGGTGTTAGTTTCAATTTGATCATGGACAAGGATAGATCTGGTCCTAGGGTTGAGGTTCTGAACTGGAAGAAGGCCAAATTTGAAGAAATGAGAAACAATCTAAAAAGCATGGATTAGGACAGGTTGTTCTCTGGCAAAGATGTGATTGGTAGGTGGGAAGCCTTCAAAGGGCAAATTTTGAGAGTGCAGAGTTTGTATGTTCCTGTCAGGATTAAAGGCAAATTGAATAGGAATAAGGAACCTTGGTTCTCAAGGGATATTGCAACTCTGATAAAGAAGAAGAGGGAGTTGTATGAAATGTATAGGAAACGGGGTAAATCAGGTGCTTGAGGAGTATAAGAAATGCAAGAAAATACTTAAGAAAGAAATCAGGAGGGCTAAAAGAAGACATGAGGTTGCCTTGGCAGTCAAAGTGAAGGATAATCCAAAGAGCTTTTACAAGTATATTAAGAGCAATAGGATTGTAAGGGATAAAATTGGTCCTCTTGAAGATCAGAGTGGTCGGCTTTGTGCGGAACCAAAGGAAATGGGGGAGATCTTAAATAGGTTTTTTGCATCTGTATTTACTAAGGAAGCTGGCATGAAATCTATGGAATTGAGGAAATCAAGTAGTGAGATCATGGAATCTGTACAGATTGAAAAGGAGGAGGTCCTTACTGTCTTGAGGAAAATTAAAGTGGATAAATCCCTGGGACCTGACAGGGTGTTCCCTCGGACCTTGAAGGAGACTAATGTTGAAATTGCCGGGGCCCTGACAGAAATATTTAAAATGTCGCTGTCTACGGGTGAAGTGCCGGAGGATTGGAGAGTGACTCATATTGTTCCGTTGTTTAAAAAAGGATCGAAAAGTAATCCGGGAAATTATAGGCCGGTGAGTTTAACGTCAGTAGTAGGTAAGTTTTTGGAGGGAGTACTAAGAGACAGAATCTACAAGCATTTGGATAGACTGGGGCTTATTAGGGAGAGTCAACATGGCTTTGTGCATGGTAGGTCATGTTTGACCAATCTGTTGGAGTTTTTCGAGGAGGTTACCAGGAAAGTGGATGAAGGGAAGGCAGTGGATATTGTCTACATGGACTTCAGTAAGGCCTTTGACAAGGTCCCGCATGGGAGGTTAGTTAGGAAAATTCAGTTGCTAGGTATACATGGAGAGGTGGTAGATTGGATTAGACATTGGCTCGATGGAAGAAGCCAGAGAGTGGTGGTAGAAAATTGCTTCTCTGAGTGGAGGCCTGTGACTAGTGATGTGCCACAGGGATCAGTGCTGGGTCCATTGTTATTTGTCATCTATATCAATGATCTGGATGATAATGTGGTAAATTGGATCAGCAAGTTTGCTGATGATACAAAGATTGGAGGTGTAGTAGACAGTGAGGAAGGTTTTCCGAGCCTGCAGAGGGACTTGGACCAGCTGGAAAAATGGGCTGAAAAATGGCAGATGGTGTTTAATACTGACAAATGTGAGGTATTGCACTTTGGAAGGACAAACCAACGTAGAATATACAGGGTTAATGGTAAGGCACTGAGGAGTGCAGTGGAACAGAGGGATCTGGGAATACAGATACAAAATTCCCTAAAAGTGTCGTCACAGGTAGATAGGGTCATAAAGAGAGCTTTTGGTACATTGGCCTTTATTAATTGAAGTATTGAGTATAAGAGCTGGAATGTTATGATGAGGTTGTATAAGGCAATGGTGAGGCCGAATCTGGAGTATTGTATTCAGTTTTGGTCACCAAACTACAGGAAGGATATAAGTAAGGTTGAAAGAGTGCAGAGAAGGTTTACAAGGATGTTGCTGGGACTTGAGAAACTCAGTTACAGAGAAAGGTTGAATAGGTTAGGACTTTATTCCCTGGAGCGTAGAAGAATGAGGGGAGATTTGATAGAGGTATATAAAATTATGGTGGGTATAGATAGAGTGAATGCAAGCAAGCTTTTTCAACTGAGGCAAGGGGAGAAAAAAACCAGAGGACATGGGTTATGGGTGAGGGGGGAAAAGTTTAAAGGGAACATTAGTGGGGGATTCTTCACACAGAGAGTGGTGGGAGTATGGAATGAGCTGCCAGACGAGGTGGTAAATGCGGGTTCTTTTTTAACATTTAAGAATAAATTGGACAGATACATGGATGGGAGGTGTATGGAGGGATATGGTCCGTGTGCAGGTCAGTGGGACTAGGCAGAAAATGGTTTGGCACAGCCAAGAAGGGCCAAGGGGCCTGTTTCTGTGCTGTAGTTTCTGTGGTTCTATGGAAGAGGGGCACTTCAGGTGGAAATGTGAATGGCAGGGGGGCCCTCGGAGAGCGATTCCACGGGTGTCCAAGCAGGAAGAGGGGACGAGAAACTTGGAGACCCAGTGAGGGAACGGCCTGGAGTCTCTGGGAAAATATGTGCCATGGGACCCCCGGGTGGAAAAGACCCTATCCCAGAAGGAATGGTGGGACCCCGATCCACGTGTCGATATGGATGGAAGGAATAGATGCAAAAGCCATACGTGACACTGGTTCGCAGGTTACATTACTGTACCGTTCGTTCTACGATTAGTATTTGCAGCATTTACCCTTGACAACCTTCAGTGGACTGGAAATTTGGGGTATCGGCGCTGGTGATTACCCCGCGACGGTTATTTGTCAGTGAAGGTGGAGTTCTTGGAGGCCGAGGTGAGAGTGTCTGCGGCTCATGAGGCCTTGGTGCTGGTTTGCCCGGACAGAGTTAAGACTAGTGGTGTGTCAGTTCTGGTGGGGTCCAACACCTCTATTCACTGAGGCTCCTGGGGGCCTGCAAGGAGCAGGCAGGTGAGGAGTTTTTGGAGACCCTATTGGTGCACCCAGTGTTTCGAGCTCCTTTTACAGAAGTGTGTAGCAGCACTGTGCTGGACATGGAATTTAAAAAAGGAACTGTGTGGTGTGCCCAGTTGGAGCCCAGGGTGGTACGACCCGGGGAAGTAACGAGAGTGATGGAGCCCCCAGATTCCCCAGGGTGCCTGAGGGTGAAATCCATTTTTAGTGGACACCCCAGAAGATCTCGAGGGGGATTCGAGATTTCCGTCTTGGGTACTGGTGTGACCCGAGTTGCAGAAGCACTCGGTGGTACAGGCACGCAGGATGGTGGTGATCGTCAAGAGGACTAGGAAAGGGAGGTCACCTTTAAGTGAGGGATGCCCTTGGCACATTTGGTCCCAGTGACGGTGATGCATGGTGCCCCCGTGAGGCTAGCTGGCGGAGTGCTATTGAAAAACAGGGATAAGTTGACCGCTGAGGCTTTTAACTTTGGGGCCTCACTTGTGCTGGAGGGTTGGAAGCGGATGCTGGTGGAGAAGATGTTGACGCTGTAACACACATCAAAGTTGCTGGTGAACGCAGCAGGCCAGGCAGCATCTCTAGGAAGAGGTACAGTCGACGTTTCTGCCTTCTATATATTGGCGCGGCCCGATGCGGACTGGGAGATCGTTTTGCTGAACACCTATGCTCTGTCCGCCAGAGAAAGCAGGATCTCCCAGTGGCCACACATTTTAATTCCACGTCCCATTCCCTTTCTCATGTCTGTCCACGCCCTCCTCTACTGTAAAGATGAAGCCACACTGAGGTTGGAGGAACAACACCTTATATTCCGTCTGGATAGCCTCCAACCTGATGGCATGAACATTGACTTATCTAACTTGCGTTAATGCTCCACCTCCCCCTCCTACCCCATCTGTTATTTATATTCACACATTCTTTCTCTCACTCTCCTTTTTCTCCCTCTGTCCCTCTCACTATACCCCTTGCCCATCCTCTGTGTTCCCCCCCGCCGCCCTTTTCCTTCTCCCTGGGCCTCCTGTCCCATGATCCTCTCATATCCCTTTTGCCAATCACCTGGGCTGCTCTTGGCTCCATCCCTCCCCCTCCTGTCTTCTCCTATCAATTTGGATCTCCCCCTCCCCCTCCCACTTTCAAATCGCTTACTAGCTCCTCCTTTATTTAGTCCTGATGAAGGGTCTCGGCCTGAAACATCGACTGTACCTCTTCTTAGATATGCTGCCTGGACTGCTGTGTTCACCAGCAACTTTCATATGTGTTGCTTGAATTTCCAGCATCTGCAGAATTCCTCGTGTTGACGCTGCAAGGTGTTTTTACCCCTTGACGAGTTTGATCTGGGTTGTTCCAGGAGCACTCACCACACCATCTGGGTGATTGAGGAGACCCCTTTTCGAGAGAGGTCGCGGCAACTGGCCCCAGCAGGCGTGGAAGACGTACGGCAGCATTTGTGTAAGTTGAAGGAAGCTGGAATCATCGCGGAGTCCCAAAGACCTTATGTGTCCCCAATAGTAGTGGCCTGGAAGCAAAATGGCAAGATTCGTATGTGTGTGGATTACAGGACTCTGAACAGGCGCACTGTTCCTGGTCAGTATAGGGTCTGAAGGGTTGAAGATGCGCTGGCCTGTCTGGGGCGAAGTGGTTTAGCGTGCTGGACTTGAGGAGTGGATATTAGCAGATCCCGATGAGTAAGGCCGATAAAGAGAAGACGGCATTCATATGCCCTCCGGGATTTTTCCAGTTCGAAAGGAGGCGCCAGGGATGTCGGGAGCCCCTGCCACTTTTCAGAGGGTCATGGGGGATATGAATTTGCTTGAAGTGCTGGTATATTTGGATGACCTGATAGTATTTGGATTCAGGTTGGAAGAACATGAAGCGAGGCTAATGAAGGTGCTGAACCGACTGAAGGATGAAGGATTAAAACTTTCCTTGGACAAATGTCAGTTCTGCCAGACGTCTTTTAGCTATGTTGGACACAGGATCTCGTGGAATGTAGCTACAGATCTGATAAGATAGAAGCGGTGACCACTTGGCCGAGGCCCCTGCGCTAGTTCTTGCGGTTGTGTCGATGCTACCGGAGATTTGTGAAGGGCTACGCTAAGGTGAGTCACCCCTTGAACCAGCTTCTGTGTGGCTACCCTCCTCTGGGACAGAAAGGGAGAGGGACGAGACTGCGGGAGGTTGACGAATATCTGAACTCGTCAGAGCCCTTCGGACAGAGATGGGAAGAGAAATGTGAGGAGGCTTTTCAGTCTCTGAAAGAGATGCTGACTCAGGCTCCAGTGCTGGCTTTTATGGGCTCTGGATTGTCCTATGTGCTACACACCGATGTCAGCCGTGAGGGATTAGGGGCCGTCCTGTAGCAGGATCAGGGCTTCGGGCTGAGGCCTGTGGTGTTTGTCAGCCGGGGTTTGTCGCCCTTTGAGAGAAACTATCCCATCCACAAGTTGGAATTCCAGTCGTTGAAATGGGTGGTTGTGGATAAGCTGAGTGACTATCTCTACGGGACCAAATTTGAGGTGAGGATGGACAACAACCTGCTGACCTACATCCTGACCTCGGTGAAACTGGATGCCACAGGCCATCGGTGTTTGGCAGCCTTGTCTGTATATGATTTCAGCCTGAAGTACTGGCCGGAGAGCCGGAATGTCGATGTGGATGCTCTGTCCCGATGGAGGCATGAGGAACTGGAGAGGGACGAATAGTGGATGAGCATTGCTGCGTCCGGAGTGAAGGCCATGTGTCAGTTTGATATCACCGTGCAGGCCAAGGAAAAAGAGAGGCCAGATCGCGCAGTGGACACATTGGAGGCGTCAAATGATGTTCTACCCCTAGTTTACTGTGACCTGACTGCTCTGAAGACCACGCAGCTGCTGCAGTTAAGCCCTGGGGAAGTGGCCTGTGCTCAGCAAGATGACCCAGGCATTGGCCCTGTATGGTACGTAGTTGAAGAGGGGGATGTGACGCGGGCAAAGAAGACAAAGTACGTTTCAGTGTCTCTACTGAGAGAATGGCCTCGGTTGAGTTTGAAGAACCAAATTTAATACCAGGTAATGTCACCCCCAGACTGACCTCAGTGCTGGCAGCTGCTCCTGCCTGAGAAGTATCGGAAGGTTGTGTTGAAGTCCCTCCATGATTACTCTGGACATTTGGGGGTGGAAAAGACCTATGGATTGCTCAAGCACCGGTTTTACTAGCCACGAATGAGGTTGGAGGATGGAGGTCGTAGAGTACTGCAAGTCCTGCATTCGTTGCATACGCTGGAAGATGCTGCCTGTGCAGGCTGCTCCTTTGTCACACTTCCAGAGTGCAGGGCCTTTGGGCCTAGTGTGTATGGATTTGCTGGCCATAGGACTCAGCGCCAGCAACATGGCGAATGTCTTAGTCATCACGGACCGCTACACCAGGTATGCTGAAGCTTTTCCTACCAAGGACCAGAGAGCGTCTATGGTGGCAAAAATTCTATGGGAGAAGTATCTTGTGCATTAAGGCTTGTCCCGGCGGATGCATAGTGACCAGGGACAGGACTTTGAGAGTAAGCTCATGTATGAGTTACTGGTCATATGCTGGGGGTTGAGAAATCGAGGACTACGCCCTCTAATCTGTAGGACGATCCCCAGCCGGAGAGGTTTAATCGGACATTGCTAGACATGCTCCAGACTCTGGAGATCAGCAAAAAGAACAGATGGAGTCAACATATTGGGCATCTGGTTCACTGTTACAACTGTACATGCAATGAAGCTACTGGATACTTGCCCTATTATCTGATGTTTGGGCGCCAAACAAGGTTGACCATTGACCTCTGTTTCGGGACTGACGAAGGTGAGGTATCTCAGAAGCCTTAGTTGAAGTATGTGTCTGATATGAGGAAAGAACTGAAGAGAGCTTATGAGGATGTAGGGGAGGCGGCCGCCAGGCAGAATTAGGGAAATAGGAGGTATGACCAGAAAGTAAAGTTCTCTCAACTCCTGCCGGGAGACCAAGTCCTCTTTAGGAATTTGGGATTATGTCCTATCCTTGTTATATGCGGGGGATACGTTCCTCACAGTTGACACATAATGTAAAATCGTATAATGTGGATGCGTTCCAGAGGGCTTCCTAAATAAGTTTTATCTGTAATTTATTCACATTTTCCTACCAATACGACACAAAAGCAGTACCACAAGACAACATTTGTATTGTATTTCATCAATTTAAGGTAATATTCAATGTAATAAATCATAGAAAGTTAACATACTATGGTGCATAGTACTCACCAACAGTGGCAGGTGTGTTCACTCTGGGAGATGAGTGGTTGTTGTGGTGTTGGGCAGCTTTACATGGGTAAATTGGATGGTTGTGTTTGTCAGGATCATATCAAGCACAGCAAGGGGTGAAGGAAGACTCACAGAACTCTTAGAACTGCCGGCAGCAGGAGATGCCACCGATTTGAAGAGAGTGGTGAGGGTTGTTTGCTTGGCAGCATTTTGCTTTTCAGCACAAATTTGCTTGTAGGGAAGAAGGGTGGACAGCAGGGAACAACTAAAATGCTGACTCTGTTCTAAACTTGTGTCCATGTTCATCGCCATTTGTGTCAAGTGTTCCGAATTCCACCATTCCCTCACCGTTGGTAAACTCCCGGGATTTTCAAAATCGTCTGTTGCTTGCAGCACCTGAGAGATAGTTCACCGTAAAATCAAATACGCATTGAATGTGGATCACACCTTGGTCGAGTGGTTGAATAAGCGAGGTTGTGTTAGGTGGCAGGAAACGCACTGTTACGTTATGATGAATGCTGTCCGAATGCTTAGGATGGGTTGGCGCATTGTCAAGCAACAAAAGAACTTTAAAGGCAAGATTCTGTTCCCGGCAGTGGTGTCCCAGAGCTGTGTTACCTTCAGCTGATGCCGAGCTGTTTATAATTTCCAACTTATTTTCAAGTGTTAAAGTGGTTCTCTGCTGCTCGGCTGATGGCGCAGGACATGACATCGGATGCATAGTTAAATATTTCAGGCACTAAATCACTGCACCGTAAGTAAAACCAACAAAAGTTTAAGAGCACAAGATTGCGCATCCACAACTTGCTAAAACCAATGCAAGACTGGCGGGAGTGAGATTGTGAGGCGCGCGCACCTGACTTATATTGGCGGGAAAGCGGTGTTTCGCATCCCAACAGTGAGACCGTAAGGCGTTCGCACGTGACTTGTATTGGCGGTAAAGCAGTGCTCCTGGCATAACTGTGAGTTTTGGATGCAAATAAGGAGAAGTTGGTAGAAATAGGTGCCTCGCATAACTAAATCCGCATTGTCTGAAGATGCATATAACGAGGATAGGGTGTAGCTGGAAAGCACAAGTTGGCTGAATGCTGAGCGGCCACACCCTATGTGGTGGATAGTCAGCTGCCAAATTTACGGGTTTTACGGATGCGGCCCAGGAATGGAAAGGGGCCTGTCAAGATTCTCCATTGGAATCACTTGTTGCCCCGGGGCAAGATGTACAGGTGGAGCGGGAGCCTGAGGAGGCGGCTGAGCCTAGTACAAGGACACTGCGTAACCACGGGGTGATGGGCAGTCGGTGGTACAGCAGGGCGCTGAATGAGAGGATGTGGGGCCTGAACCAGAGACAGGAGCCGCTGCCACTTTTCAGAGGGCAATGGAGAAGACGGTGGGGGATATGAACTTGCTTGAAGTGCTGGAATATTTGGATGACCTGATAGTATTTGCATTTACCTTGAAAGAACACGAAGTGAGGCTAATGAAGGTGCTGAAGGGACTGAAAGATGAAGGATTTAAACTTTCCTTGGACAAATGTCAGTTCTGCCAGATGTCTGTTAACTATTTTGGACACATAATCTCACGGATTGGAGTAGGTACAGATCCAGCTAAGGTACAAGCTGTGACCACTTGGACGAGGCCCCTGCGCTCGTTCTTGGGGTTCTGTGGATGCTAACAGAGATTCGTGAAAGGCTACGCCAAGCTGAGTCACCCCTTGAACCAGCTTCTTTGTGGCTACCCTCCTCTGGGACAGAAAGGGAGAGGGACGAGAGTGCGGGAGGTTGGGGAATGTCTGAACCCATCAGAGCCCTTCAGACAGAGATGGGATGTGAAATGTGAGGATGCTTTTCAGTCTCTGAAAGAGATGCTGACGCAGGCTCCAGTGCTGGATTTTGCGGAGCCCGGATTGTCCAATGTGCTGCACACTGATGCCAGCCATGAGGGGTTAGGGGCCGTCCTGTATCAAGATCAGGGATCTGGGCTGAGGCCTGTAGCGTTTGTCGCCCTCTGAGAGAAACTATCCCACCCACAAGTTTGGGTTCCTGGCGTTGAAATGGGCGGTGGTGGATAAGCTGAGTGACTATCTCTACGGGGCCAATTTTGAGGTGAGGACGGACAACAACCCGCTCACCTACATCCTGACCTCGGTGAAACTGGATGCCATTGGCCATCGGTGTTTGGCAGACTTGTCCGTATGTGATTTCAGCCTGAAGTACCGGCCTGCGAGGCGGAATGTCGATACAGATGCTCTGTCCCGATGGAGGCATGAGGAACTGGAGAGGGACGAGGAGTGGGAAAGCGTTCCTGCATCCAGGGTAAAAGCCAAGTGTCAGTTTGCTATCACCATGCAGGCCGAGGAAACGCAGAGGCCAGATTGCGCAATGGACCCATTGAGGGCGTCCGATGATGTCGTACTCCGAGCTTACTGTGACCTGACTGCTGTGAAGACTATGCAGCTGCTGGAGTTAAGCCCTGGGGAAGTGGCCACTGCTCAGCGAGATGACCCAGGCATTGGTGCTGTCTGGTACATAGTTGAAGAGGGGGATGTGACACGGGTGGAGAAGACAAAATACGTTTCAGTGTTTTTACTGAGAGAATGGCCTCGGTTGAGGTTGAAGAACCAAATTTAATACCGGGTAACGTCACCTCCAGACGGACCTCGGCATTGGCAGCTGGTCCTGCCTGCGAAGTATTGGAAGGTTGTGTGGAAAAGACCTATGGATTGCTCAAGCACCAGTTTTACTGGCCATGAATGAGGTCGGAGGTCGAAGAGTACTGCAAGTCCTTCATTCGTCGGAAGACGCTGCCTGTGCAGGCTGCTCCTTTGTCACACTTGCAGAGTGCGGGGCCTTTGGACCTAGTGTGTATGGATTTCCTGGCCATTGAACCCTATGCCAGCAACACGGCGAATGTCTTAGTCATTACGGACCACTACACCAGGTATGCTGAAGCTTTTCCTACCAAGGATCAGAGGGTGACTATGGTAGCAAAAGTGCTATGGCAGAAGTATTTTGTGCATTCTGGCCTGCCCCGGCGGATGCATAGTGACCAGGGACAGCACTTTGAGAGTAAGCTCATCTATGAGTTACTGGGCATATGCTAGTGGTTGAGAAATCGAGGTCCATGCCTTATCATCCGTTGGGCAATCCCCAGCCAGAGAGGTTTAATCGGACGTTGCTCGACATGTTTGGAACTCTAGAGATCTTCAGAAAGAACAGATTGAGTCAACATATTGGGCATCTGGTTCACTGTTTCAAATGTACACGCAATGAAGCTGCTGGATACTCGCCCTATTATCTAGTGTGTTGGTGTGGGAGTGTGTTTTCCGGCATTAAAGGTTTACGAGTCCACCAAGCAAAGTTGAGGTGCTATTCCATCTCAGTGGATGAAGATGAGTTTACTTCACCAAGCACAGATGATGTGGTCTTTTCAACCACTGATTCACAAGCCACAGTGATTCGCTCTGGAGAGAGTCATCATACTCCAGGTGAGACAAGAGATAACGCAGGTCAGGTTTCAGACCACAGTACCCAGGTAGATCCTTCGCACGATGGCGGTGGTGTGGAGGTAGAGAAGAAGAGGAAGGTCAAGTGGCCAGCAATGGCAGATGAGGAGGCTTGGCGTGTATTTGATATCAGTATGATGTTGGAGAACACTCTCAGGGGAACATCAAAGAGAAAGTTGGAAGTGATGGGCAAGATGATTTACGATGTTGGAAAGTACGTTTGGTTTAGTTGAGTTGAAGAAAGCAAAGCCTACACAGCAACCAAGCAGGCACCAGAAGGAGATTAGTAGGTTGAGGAGAGAGCTTAGATCGTTGAGACAGAGGTGGAAGGTAGCAAGTGAGGGTGACAAGCCAGGGCTTGCTGATCTCCGAGAGCATTTTCGAATAAAGTTAGCATCACTCTGTCGTGCAGAGTCACAATGTAAAAAGAGAAAGAAGAGAGAGAAGGCAAGAAAGTCATTCTTTGATAACCCTCACGAGTTCACAAAGAAACTGTTTGAACAAAGTAAGAGCGGGCAGCTCAACAAGAACTTGAGGATCACCTGGCAAGCACTTACTCTAATGAACAGCGGGAGGCTCCTTTGCTTGACGTTTCAGGGCTTGGGAAGCCTACCAAGCCAGGAGGGAAGTTCAGTCTGTCAGAACCCAAACTGGCAGAAGTCGAACGGTTCATCAGAAAGGCAAGGTCAGGCTCAGTGCCAGGACCTAACGGAGTACCGTATAAGGTGTTCAAGAAGTATGAACAGCTGAGGAAATACTTGTAGAGATTGGTAAAGGTGGTGTGGTAACGAGGTGTTGTTCCTTTGTCATGGAGTGAGGCTGAAGGAGTATACATCCCGAAGGAAGAGATTTCTTCTACATTGAATCAGTTCCGACCAATTTCACTCCTGAATGTAGAGGGGAAGATTATGTTTGGCATTCTGGCAGAAAGAATATCTTCATTTGTAATAGAGAATAGTCATAGTCATACTTTATTGATCACGGTGGAAATTGGTTTTCGTTACAGTTGCACCATAAATAATAAATAGTAATAGAACCATAAATAGTTAAATAGTAATATGTAAATTATGTCAGTAAGTTATGAAATAAATCCAGGACCAGCCTATTGGCACAGGGTGTCTGACCCTCCAAGGGAGGAGTTGTGAAGTTTGATGGCCACAGGCTGGAATGACTTCCTATGATGCTCTGTCTTGCAATGGATTAGTAAATACATCTGTGCAGAAGGCAGGAGCACCAGGCTTCGCAGGATGCCTTGAACATTCTAGACTGATATGGCATACCATCCACGAGTCAAAAAGGTTGAGAAGAAATCTGGCTGTAGTTTGGCTTGATCTGGCAAATGCGTATAGTTCTGTTCCCCATGTCCTGATTGAGTTTGCGATGGAATTCCTGTGGATTCCTGCTAAGGTGAGGAACTTTGTTATGCGTACTACAAGGATTTCCGGATGAGGTTTTCCACACAGCAGTTTTACAACTAGGTGGCAGAGCTTGGATGTTGGAATCCCAATGGGATGTGCAATTTCACCTATCCTTTTTGTGTTAGCCATGGAGGTCATTGTGAGGGCTGCAAAATCAGTGGGACCAGGTGTCGCACTTGATGGCGGAGAGGAGTTACCACCAATACGAGCATTCATGGACGATCTTACCCTTTTGGGTCCCAGCACAGAGGCAGTGGAAAATGTACTATCTATACTCGAGCTAATGGATTGGGGAAGAATAAAGTTCAAGACCAAGGAGTCATGGAGCCTTGTTCTTAGGAGAGGAAAGCTGGTTGACTTTCATTTCACCCTTTGTGGAGAGGAGATTCCATCCATTCAGGACCAACCAGTTAAGAGCCTCGGGCAATGGTACACAGAGGAGCTGAGAGACACCAAGAGGGTTCAAGAGACAGGAGAACAGATCAGCAGAGGTTTGATGTGTGTTGACAAGTGTGGCTTGCCTGGCAAGTTGAAATTGTGGTGCTTGCAGTACAGACTGATGCCATGGATAATGTGGCCACTAACTGTCTATGAAGTGGCAATATCCCATGTTGAGGGAATGGAAAAGAAGATCAACAAATACGTGAAGAAGTGGCTTGGAGTACCGAGCAGCCTCACCAATGTTGCAATCCACAGTAGCCAGACAAAGCTTACCATCTCAGTGCAATCCCTTGTTGAGGAGGTCAAGGTAGCCAAGGTAAGATCATTCTTGATGCTTCGACACTCAAAAGACCCTGTCATCAATAACACCCAGCCGGATGTGAGATCAGGCAGGAAGTGGTCTGCCCGTGTAGCAGTTGATGAGGCAGAGTCTAGATTGAATCACAAGGAGATGGTTGGGGCTATCAAGCTAGGCCGCCAAGGACTTGAATGGACAACCCACAAGTGGTGGTCATCTTCTACTGGTAAGGCACGCCGTGAGCTTGTAACACAAGAAATACGAGAGGTAAAAGAGGAGAAGAGGTTAGCTAAAATAGCTGGCCTGGCCAAACAAGGGGCTTGGACCCAGTGGGAAAGTGTTGAACCATGACATCTATCTTGGAATGTTCTGTGGCAGATGGAACTGCTCCGTATTTCTTTTCTATGCAGAGCAGCGTACGATCTGCTCCCAACACCTGCCAACCTCAGCACCTGGTATGAAGATAAGAGAGACAGGTGTGCTGCTTGTGGCGAGAAGGGAACATTTCAACATATCTTGAGTGCATGCAGAGTCAATCTTTCCAGCGGCATGTATGCTTGGAGACATAACAACGTTCTCAAGGTTGTAACAGAAGCAGTTGAGCAGAGAGTACTGTAGCACAACTTATCTCATGCCCCATGCTGCACAGAACATCGCATATCATTTGTGAAAGAAGGCACTAAGTCAAGGTTATACAGCACAGGCTCACGATCAAGCATACTTTCTTCAGCCAATGATTGGTGTGTCAAGGCTGACCTGGACAGGAAAGGCAGTTTCGTGGAGCAAATAGCTTTTACAACGTTGCATCCAGATATAATCGTATGGTCTGACACGAGTAGAGAAGTGGTTATTGGTGAACTCACAGTCCCCTGGGAAGACAACATCGATGAAGCCCATGAGCGCAAGTTAACCAAGTATCCAGAATTAAGATCAGAGTGCAGAGTCAGAGAGTGGAAGGTCTCATGCTATCCATTCGAAGTAGGCCGCCATGGGTTTATTGCATTCACTTTCCAGAAGTGGCTGCGTGACCTTGGCTTCACTAGAAGAGAGATCAAGTCAACCAGCAGGACTGTAGCTGAGGCAGCAGAGAAAGGATCAGCATTGGTGTGTACCAAGTATGTCCAGAGGGGCAGATAGTCAGACAGTGTATACATATCTTGCAAACCCTTCAGTAGTTGCATAGACACCTGAAGAGCAGACTATCTGCTGGATGGAAGCGACCAAGTACTCTGATAGAGGCAGATGCCAAATTTTAAAGCTCACCAGTGGGAGGTTGTGCTTTAGCACTGCTGGCCCACCACCTCGAGGGAGTCTTGATCATAAGCGGGCCGAAACTCCTGAAGACAGGTGGCAGATCAACTGATGATCCCACTGGTGATAGCACAGGACAGTTAGCATCTTAGTCCACATGTGTTTCGTAACACTACTATGGTGTACAGTACTCACCAACAGTGGCAGGTGTGTTCGCTCCAGGAGATGAGTGGTTGTTGTGGTGTTGGGCAGCTTTACATGGATAAGCTAGATGGTTGTGGTCGTCATGAGCATATCAAGCACAGCAAGGGGTGAAGGAAGACTCTCGGAACTCTTACAACTTCCGGCAGCAGGAGATGCCACCGATTTGAAGAAAGTGATGAGGGTTGTTTGCTTGGCAGCAGTTTGTTTTTCAGCATAAGTTTGCTTCTAGGGAAGAAGGGTTGACAGCAGGGAATGACTGAAATGCTGACTCTGTTCTAAACTTGTGTCCATATCCATTGCCATTTGTGCCAAATGTTCCGACTTCCACCATTCCCTCAACTCCCCGGATTTTGAAAATCGTATGTTGCTTGCAGCATCTGAGAGATAGATCGCCGTATAAACAAATACGCCTTGAATGTGGATCACACCTTGGTCAAGTGGTTGAAGCGGCGATTTTTTGTTTGGCGGCTGGAAACGCACTGTTATGTTAGGATGAATGCTGTCCAAATGTTTAGGATAGGCTGGCACGTTGTCAAACAACAAAAGAACTAAAGGCAAGATTTTGCTCCTGACAGTAGCGTCCCAGAGCTGCGTTACCTTCAGCTGATGCCACGCTGTTTATAATTTCTAACTTCTTTTCAGGCTTCACTGATGGCACAGGACATGACATCGAATGCTTAGAAGAGATAGTTAAATATTTCAAACACAAATTCACTGCACCGTAGGTAAAACCAACAAAAGTTGAAGAGAGCAAGATCGCGCATCCATACCTTCCCAAAGCCAATGTGAGACTGGCCAGGAGTGAGACTGTAAGGCGTGCTCACGTGACTTGTATTGGCGGAAGCAGTCCTGCTCACACAACGCGGAGTTTTGGATGCATATAAGGAAACGTTGATACAAATAGGTTCCTTGCATAACTGTGAATCCACATTGTCTGAAGACACATATAACGATGATAGGTTGTAACTGAAAAGCACAAGTTGGCTGATCACTGGGCGGCCACGACCTATGTGGTGGAGAGTCAGATGCCAAATTTACCGGTTTTCCGGGTGCGGCCCGGGAATGGAAAGGGGCCTGTCAAGGTTCTTCTTTGGAATCACCTGTTGCCCCTGGGGCAAGATGTAGAGATAGAGCGGGAGCCTGACATGCCAGCTCCACCTAGTACAAGGACTCTGCATAATTGCGGGGTGACTTAAAAGCCCACCCCGGAAGAGACGGGTCCAGGCCCAGACCCTGTGGGGGATACTGATTCTGAGGATGATGATTTGGGCGATTGGTACATGATGCTGTTCGCTGATGCCCCTATGATGGAGGAGGTGACTCGTGGCCTTTTCCCCACTGGGTTAGACAGGGTAAGGGGGGATTAGTGATGGGCGGTTGGTGCTACTGCAGGGCGCTGAAGGAGAGGATGTGGGGCCTGAACCAGAGACAGATGGTTGCGGGGTGCAGGGGGGTTTGGGTGACCACTTGCGGGAAAGTTTGCCACGTTGCTCCCAAGTCTCCCCTGTTGTGTCTGAGGTGGAAGAGTTAGAAGAGGGCATACGCAGGTCTCAAAAGTAGGTACCCCCCAGATAGGTTAGCCTATATAGCACCTGGGGAACGGTGTGGTCTCCACTGTTTTGGGAAGTTATGTCACTGCTTTCTGCAGTTGGATTGATCTTTGTGTTTTGCAGGAAGGGTTGGCAAATTATTTGAACGTCATGAGGGCATGAATAAATTCGGTGGGGGGAGAATGTGGGATTCTCAGTAATATTAATCTGTAATGTTAATTGTTAAGGCTGACAAAAGGGCTTCTCTGCAATGTTAGCTGCTGAGGTAAGGGGTTCTCTGTAGCAGCATGTTTGTGGTATAATTAGTGATAATGGGACTTGTATTGATTTGCTGGACAATGGGAGTCATGTTATTCTCTCTGTATGTGTGGGAACCAGAGGGAATGCATGGGCTTTTCGTTGAGGAGAAGAGAAGAGGTCGGACATGAGTCGAGTGCTCTGGTAGATCACCAGGAGTGATCCCATCCGAGCGTCGACAGAGTTCAGAGGAAGTCGATGGGTGGAAAGGATACCTGATTTTGTGAGCTCCAACGAATTATTTTGTGCACAGAACTGATAATTTTACTGACTTGGCGCCTTTATTGTATTTGTTTCTACTAACCCATCACCAAAAAACGTGTGTTTGTCTATCGTCGACGTCGATGAGGACCTCGACACCATTTGATGGTGTCGAGACTAGCGCATGATTTGAATTTAAGTGAGAGAGGGTTGTGCTGCGTCAACCTCGCTCTCTCTCTCCAATTTCCATCTGGATGCAAGACAGAGTCGAGACAGCTGGACATGGGAATAGGACCAGTGGATTACCATGACTTCTTCTGTGTCTTGTCCTGCTGTACACGTTCGATGACATTTGCAGAGATCGCCTTCTTGATCTTTAGACCTTCCATTGGTCTCACCCGCTCTGTACGCCGGAGTCTGTCTTCATGTGCTGGGATACACAACTCCCTATCTCACCGAGAGTTTGAGACCCGTCGGCTACCCTCACCTGGTTTAACCCGCTTGTCCAAGCTGTTGCATGGGGCGTGGCCGCTGTCACATGCAAACAGCTAAGGTGAGCCACAGGTGAGAGCTGAGTGCCAGGTGGCGACCAAAGGTGGACTAACCGCCTTGAAGAAGACGTGACATGTTCCCCGACCAGAGGTGCTACCCCTCCCTGACACCCCATGCACCCCACCAAGAAATAATCATCAAGTGTAATCATTTAATTGTATATTCTGTACTGTCTGATATTTTATGTTGTGGGCTGATACCAGGGTGCATCACACAATATCCACACCAACTGTCGGGGTCAACGCCAGTTTACCCTAGACCAACGAGAGCAAATTGGGCAAAAACACAGCAGTGTTGGGGCTTGTCGGGACTTGAATTTTGAGGGGTACTGTGTAATTTGCTCAGTTTAAATTAGTGGAGATCGACCCAGATAACATTGACTGCCGGTGTGAAATCGAGGAAGTACCGGTTAATCATGCCTGCGTGTTAAGTGGGGTAGATATGTGTACCGAGGAGGAAATGTTAATTCGATGGTTGAGTACGGTTAAAGCTGAAGGTAAGGTCGAAATCGTAGGCAGAAAGTTTGTTAAAATGGCGGACTCAGGATTCGTGTTAGTTCAGACTAGTGCTGATGTAACAGTAGTGGGACTACCAGCATCTATCAGTGACCCCGGTGAGGCGGGGCCGTGGGGCATGAAGTGAGGGTCTGATGGGGCACCAGAGGAGTTGCCTGACGGTTGGTGCGGAGAATTTAGAGATCAAGTCATATTTTTTCTGAGGGATGAAGGAAGGGGGTGGTCAGATTTGGAAGATTTAGTTAGTCCACATCCCCCACGGAAGGGTGAGGTCTCTGAGTTGGCCATCAGCCATTAACTTCCTGGTGAACAAGTCGGCGGGTCCTTCTCAGAAGTTGAGAATTTTCTCTGGGAGGACTCCCACCCCCAAAGGGGAAGACGATTATGAGACATGGATACAACACGTGTCCCAGCTGCCAGGGAAGTGGCAGTGTTCTGAGAAGAAAAGTGACAGCAATGGGTTGAATGTCTAAGGGGGGTCGCGGCTGAGGGAGTAAAAGGCGTGAAAGTTAACCAGCCTCTTGCTTCTCTGACTGAGTATCTACAAGCATTGAAGGAGGCTTTTGGTCTGACGGTGAGCACGGTGGAGCTTTTGAGGGGGGTTTCGGAACCTGCGTCAGGAGAAATTGGAAAAGCTTTCTGAGTATCTTTTCCGGATAGAGAGATGGATAAATTGTTTCAGGCGCCCAGGAGTCATTTAGGGGACTGAGGTGGATTGGATAAAGATAGACCAGATTGCCAGGGGTGCACAGAGGTCTGACATGATTGCTATGGGTCTTCGGCAGCCCCTTAGAACGCGGTGTTTCTCCCCCCCCCCATGTCCTTCATTCAGCTGCTCAGAGAGGTGAGGCGGGAGGAGGACGCATTGGAGTCGGAAGAGGTCTCCGTGAGTATGGTACGGTCCTCAGTAGTAGCCCCTTGTGTTGAAGTGATCGGAGCCAACACCACTCGGGAGATAGTAAATGGGGTCGCGGCAGGTGGGGTTCCTCTGCATGAAGGGACTAGCAGAGAGGGTCCCTCCCTGAAGTGACAGTCTGCTCAATGGCCTGGGTCCCGCGAGATGAGCCATGTGTTCTAACTGTGAGGGGCACTTCAGGCAGGAATGTGAACGGCAGGGGGCTCCTCAGAGAGCGAGTCCATGGGTGTCCCAGCAGGAAGAAGGGTCGGGAAACTTAGAAGGGACCCAGTGAGGGAATGGCCTGGGGTCTCTGGGAAAACATGTGCCACGGGACCCCAGGGTGGAAAAGACCCAATCCCAGGAGGATTGGTGGGACCCTGATCAGCGTGTCAATACAGATAGAGGGAGTAGATGCAAAAGCCATACTTGACACTGGATCGCAGGTCACATTACTGTACTGTTTGTTCTACGATCAGTATTTGCAGCATTTACACTTGACACCCTTCAGTGCACTGGAAATTTGGGGAATCAGTGATGGTTATTACCTCTATGACGATTATTTGTCACTGAAGCTGGAGTTTCTGGAGGCCGAGGTGGTAGTGTCCGTGGCTCATGAGGCCTTGGTCCTGTTTGCCCGGATCCAGTTGAGACTAGGGGTGTATCAATTCTGGTGGGGACCAACACCCCTATTGGACGGAGACTCCTGGCGGCATGCATGGAGCAGATGGGTGAGGACCTTTTGGACACTCTGTCGGTGCACCCAGTGTTTCGAGCTGCTTTTAAGGAAGTGTGTGGCCGCCCTGGGCTGGACACGAGCTTCACAGAGGAACTGTGTGGTGTGCCCAGTCGAAGTCCAGAGTGGTATGCCCCGGAGAAGTAGTGAGAGTGATGGGGACCCCCAGATTCCCCATGGTGCCTGACGGTGAAACCCTTTTGGTGGACACCCCAGAAGATTTCGAGGAGGAATCGAGATTTCTGGCTGGGGTGCTGCTGAGACCTGAGTTGCAAAAGTACTCGTGGTACAGGCACACAGGATGGTGGTGATCGTCAGGAAGACTATGGAAAAGCAGGTCACCTTTAAGCAAGGGATGCCCTTGGTGCATTTGTTCCCGGTGACAGTGATGCATGGTGCCCCTGTGAGGCTGGCTGGCGGAGAGCTATTGGAAAACAGGGATAGGTTGACCACTGAGGCTTTTAATTTTGGGGCCTCACCTGTGCCGGAGGGTTGGAAGCGGAGGCTGGTGGAGAAGATGTTGGCACTGAAAGATGTTTTTCCCCTTGGCGAGTTTGGTGCGGGTTGTTCCAGGAGCACTGGCTACAGCATTTGGGTTATTGAGGACACCCGTTTCAAGAGAGGTTGCGGCAACTGGCCCCTGCAGACAAGGAAGACGTGCGGCAGCATTTGTGTAAGTTGAAGGAAGCTGGGACCATTGTGGAGTCCCGAAGCCCTTGTGCGTCTCCAGTAGTAGTGGCCCGGAAGAAAAAATGGTAAGATTCGTACTTGTGTGGATTACAGGACTCTGAACAGGCGCACTGTTCCTGACCAGTATATATTCCCAAGGGTCAAAGACGCGCTGGCCTGTCTGAGTGGGGCAAAGTGTTTCAGCATGCTGGACTTGAGGAGTGGATATTACCAGATCCTGATGATTGAGGCCAATAAAGAGAAGGCAGCATTCACATGCCCTCTGGGATTTTTCCAGTTCGAAAGGATGCCCCAGGGCATATCGGGAGCCCCTGCCACTTTTCAGAAGGTCATGGAGAAGACGGTGGAGGATATGAACTTACTGAAGTGCTGGTATATTTGGATGACATGATAGTATTTGCATCTACCTTGGAAGAACACGAAGCGAGGCTAATGAAGCTGCTGAACTGACTGAAGGATGAAGGAATAAAACTTTCCTTGGACAAATGTGAGTTCTGCCAGACGTCTGTTAGCTATGTTGGACACATAATCTTGCGATATGGAGTAGTTGCAGATCCAGCTAAGATAGAAGCGGTGACCAGAGAGTTTTTCACACAGTGGGTTGTGGAACTGTGGAATGCTCTCCCTAAGAAAGCAGTGGAGGCCAATTCTCTGGATTTTTTTCAAGAAAGAGTTAGACAGAGCTCCTAAAGATAGCGGAGTCAAGAGATATGGGGTGAAGGCAGGAATAGGGTACTAATTGTGGATGATCAGCCATGATCACACTGAATGGCAGTGCTGGCTGGAAGGGCCGAATGGCCCCTGCACCTATTGTCTATTGTGTATTCACCACTTGTCCGTGTAAACGTAACTTTGCTAGATCAAATAACAACAACACAAAAAGATGGTTACTTATCTTTCCACCCGTTTATTTCTTTTAGCTCAGCCACCGAGTGAACTTGGACCCGACATCAGGGAAAGAACCTTTCTCATCTCCCCGGCGGTTCTACAAGTTCACTGCCCGATATCAGAATTGTCAGCAGTTATAAGGCCACTGATACAAGAGAACAATCAGTTTGATAACTATTCCGGCCAAGGCAATGGACTATTGATAAAAAAGTACAATCAATTTGTTAGACACTCCAGCCACCTTAATTAAAGAAAAGAATGTCCTGCCTGGTTTGCTGGAGCCACAACTTAATTACAAAGCTAAGAACATCCGTCAAATTTATGCTTTAATTAAGAATGGAATGTTCTGTCTAATTTCCATCAGGTACTGCTTTTTGCCAAAATCAAAAGGTGTGAAAAGCCCAGAGACATCTGATGTGGATCTGGGCAAACTTTAATTATCTTGCTCCAAAGAAGGCAGCTGTGAGACATTATTCAAACACACTGCAGTCACAGACATAGCCGGTACTGAATCCATTGTTTACAGGAATCTTGAGAATCCCCCTTTCCCTTAAACTTCATCAGCCGATACTCCTGCGCTCATTCTTGGGGTTGTGTGGATGCTACCGGAGATTCATGAAGGGCTATGCCAAGGTGAGTCACCCCTTAAACCAGCTTCTGCATGGCTGCCCTCTTCTGGAACAGAAAGGGAGACGGACGAGAGTGCAGGAAGTTGGGGAATATCTGAACCCGTCAGAGCCTTTTGGACAGAGATGGGATGACAAATGTGAGGAAGCTTTTCAGTCTCTGAAAGAGATGCTGACTCAGGCTCCAGTGCTGGCTTTTATGGACTCGCGATTACTCCATGTGCTACACACCGATGTCAGCCGTGAGGGGTTAGGGGGCCATCCTGTATCAGGATCAGGACTGCGGGCTGAAGCCTGTAGTGTGTTGTCAGCCGGAGTTTATCGCCCTCTGAGAGAAACTATCCCACCCACAAGTTGGAGTTTCTGGCATTGAAATGGGCGGTGGTGGATAAGCTGAGTGACTATCTCTACGGGGCCAAGTTTGAGGTGAGGACGGACAACAACCCACACACCTACATCCTGAAGTCGGTGAAACTGGATGCCATAGGCAATCGGTGGTTGCCAGCCTTGTCCGTATATGATTTCAGCCGGAAGTACCGGCAAGAGAGCCAGAATGTCGATGCGAATGCTCTGTCCCGACAGAGTCATGAGGGACCGGAGTGGGACGAGGAGTGAGAGAGCATTCCTGCATCCAGGTTGAAGGCCATGTGTCAGTTTGCTATCACCGTGCAGGCCAAGGAAAAGGAGAGGCCAGATCGAGCAGTGGACCCATTGGAGGCCTCAGACGATGTCCTACCCCGAGTTTACTGTGACCTGACTACTCTGAAGACCACGCAGCTGCTGCAGTTAAGCCCTGGGGAAGTGGCCGCTGCTCAGCAAGATGACACAGGCATTGGCCCTGTCTGGTAAAACTGCAAGTCCTGCATTCGTTGCATACGCCGGAAGACGCTGCCTGTACAGGCTGCTCCTTTGTCACACTTGCAGAGTGTGGGGCCTTTGGACCTAGTGTGTATAGGTTTTCTGGTCATAGAACCCGATGCCAGGAACATGGAGAATGTCTTGGTCATCATGGACCACTACACCAGGTATGCTGAAGCTTTTCCTACCAAGGATCAGAGGGTGACTATGGTGGCAAAAGTGATAGGGAGAAGTATTTTGTGCATTATGGCCTGCCCTGGCAGATGCACAGTGAGCAGGGACAGGACTTTGAGAGTAAGCTCATCTATGAGTTACTGGACATGCTGGGGTTTGAGAAATTGAGGACCACGCCCTCTCATCCGCAGGGCCATCCCCAGCCTGAGAGGTTTAATCAGACATTGCTAGACATGCTTGGGACTCTGGAGATCAGCAAAAACAACAGATGGAGTCAACATATTGGGCATCTGGTTCACTGTTACATCTGTACACGCAGTGAAGCTACTGGATACTTGCCCAATTATCTGTTGTTTGGGCGCCAAACAAGGTTGACCATTGACCTCTGTTTCGGGACTGACGCGGGTGAGGTATCGCCGAAGCCTTAGTTGAAGTATGTGTCTGATATGAGGAAAGAGCTCAAAAGGGCTTATGAGTTGGCTGGGTAGGTGGCCACCAGGCAGAATTGGGGAAATAAGAGGACGTTTGACCAGAAAGTAAAGTTCTCTCAACTCCTGCCGGGAGACTGAGTCCTCATAAGGAATTTGGGATTAGACCTTATCCTTGTTATATGCGGGAGTTACGTTCCTCGTTGTCGATACATAATGTGAAATCGCATGATGTGAATAATTATTTAAATGGAGAAAATTGGGATGTGTTCCAGAAGGCTTCCTAAATAAGTTTTATCTGTAATTTACTCAGATTTTCATACCAATACGATACAAAAGCAGTACCAGAAAGCAACATTTGTATTATATTTTATCAATTTAAGGTAATATTCAATGTAATAAATCATAGAAAGTTCACATACTCAGGTGTACAGTACTCACCAACAGTGGCAGGTATGTTCGCTCCGGGAGATGAGTGGTTGTTGTGTTGTCGGGCAGCCTTACATGGATAAGTTGGATGGTTGTGTTCGTCAGGATCATATCAAGCACAGCAAGGGGTGATGGAAGACTCACAGAACTCTCTGCCGGCAGCAGGAGATGCCACCGATTTGAAGAAAGTGGTGAGTGTTGTTTGTTTGGCAGCATTTTGTTTTTCGCATAAATTTGCTCGTAGGGAAGAAGGGGTTGACAGCAGGGAACAACTGAAATGCTGACTCCATTCTAAACTTGTGTCCATATCCATCGCCATTTGTGCCAAGTGTTCCAAATTCCACCATTCCCTCACAGTGGGTAAACTCCCGGGATTTTCAAAATCGTCTGTTGCTTGCAGCATCTGAGAGATGGTTCGCTGTAAAAACAAAGACGCATTAAATGTGGATCACACCTTGATCGAGTGGTTGATTCAGTGATGTTGTGTTTGGTGGCAGAAAACACACTGTTATGTTAGGAGAATGCTGTCTCAATGCTTAGGATGGGCTGGCGCATTGTCAAGCAACAAAAGAACTTTAAAGGCAAGATTCTGTTCCTGGCAGTGGTGTCCCAGAGCTCTGTTACCCTCAGCTGATGTCAAGCTGTTTATAATTTCCAGCTTTTTTTAAAGTGTTAAAGAAGTTCTCTGCTGCTCGTTTGATGGCGCAGGACATGACATCGTATGCTTAGGAGGCATGGTTAAATACTTCAGGCACTAAATCACTGCACCGTAAGTTAAACCAACAAAAGTTTAAGAGCACAAGATCGCACATCCACGCCTTGCCAAAACCAGTGTGAGACTGGCGGGAGTGAGATTGTGAGGTGCGCGCACCTGACTTGTATTGGTGGGAAAGCGGTGTTTCTCACCCCAACAGTGAGACCGTAAGGCGTTCGCACGTGACTTATATTGGTGGAAAGCAGTGCTCCTTGCGTAACTGTGAGTTTTGGACGCATATAAATAGACGTTGGTAGAAATAGGTTCCTCCCATAACTGAATCCAGATTGTCTGAAGACGCATAAAACGAGGATAGGGTGTACCTGGAAAGCACAAGTTGGCTGATCGCTGGGCGGCCACACCCTATGTGGTGGAGAGTCAGATGCCAAATATATCGTTTTTCTGGATGCGGCCCGGGAATGGAAAGGGGCCTAGCAAGATTCTCCATCAGAATCACCTGTTGCCTCTGTGGCAAAATGTACAGATCGAGCGGGAGCCTGATGTGGCGGCTGCACCAAGTACAAGGTCTCTGTGTACCTGCGAGGTGCCGGAAAAGCCTACCCCGGAAGAGACGGGCCCAGGCCCAGCCCCTTTGGGGGATACTGATTCGGAGGATGCTGATTTGGACGATTGGTACATGATGCCATTCGCTGATGCCCCTGTGATGGAGGAAGAGACTCCTGGCCTTTCCCCTCTGGGTTAGATGGAGTAAGGGGGGTTAGTGATGGGCAGTTGGTGGTATTGTAGGGCGCTGAAGGAGAGGATGTGGGGCCTGAACCAGAGACAGACAGTTCCGGCGTGCAGGGTGGTTTGAGTGACTGCTTGCGGGAGGGTTTGCCACATCACTCCCAAGGCTCCCCTGTAGTGTTTGAGGTGGAAGAGTTAGAAGAGGGCATTCACAGGTCTGGGAGAAGTAGGAAACCCCCAGATAGGTTGGCCTCTGTAGCACCTGGAGAACAGGGTGTGGTCTCCACTGTTCTGGGGAGCTATGTCACTGCTTTCTGCATGTGGATTGAGCTTTGCTTTGCAGGAAGGGTTGGCAAATTATTTCAACGTCATGGGGGCTGACTAAGTTTTGTGAGGGGAGAATGTAAGGTTCTCAGTACAGGTGTCCCCCGTTTTTCGAATGTTCTTTTCACGAAACCTCGCTGTTATGAAAGACCTACATTAGTTGCCTGATTTTGCGAACAGGAGGTGTTTTCACTGTTAAGGAAAAAGGCAATGTGCACCCCAAGCAGCCAGGCTCCTCCCCCAAAACTGCATTCTAGCCGGCATTGCTTAAACACATGCCTGTGAGCATCTATGCATCATGTGGATTTATTTTGAGCATCCGTCAGTTCTAAGGTATCGGAAAAGCCTCAAAGTGCTCAGATGGGTGTTACACTTAGCATAAAACTAGACATAATGAAGCATTTCAATCATGGTGAATGAAGTAAGGACAAAGTGAGTTTGGCTTGTGGAAGCTGACGAAGATGATGTTGAAGACGTTTTGGCATTCCATGACCAAGAACCGATCAATGAAGAGCTCATGCAATTGGAAAAGGAAGGGATAAAAATCAAAACCAAATGCAGTTGCAAACGGACCGAAAGTGAAGTCGTCCAGGAACTGAACGTGAAGCAACTGTTGTGAGAATTTCGCTGCAGTGATTGCAGAAAAATATGACTTTCATTTTGAAATGGTACGTAGGTTTAGGGCATACTTGCAGGATGGTTTGAGTGCTTCCAAAGAACTGTATGATAGAAAAATGCGCGAGGCTAAGGAATCAATCATACTGTCGTTTTTCAAGCCTTCCACATCAGCCACAGCAGACGACGAACCTCGACCTTCGACATCGAGGCAGGGAGACATAGAAGAAGATGACTTGCCTTCCCTGATTGAAACAGACGATGATGAGATGACACCCCAGTGTCCCACCACCTCAACATCCGGGCAGCGGACCGATACCGGGCTGTGAAGAATGCAAGGATGCAACGGTAGCCGAGACGCACCCAGCGCGTCTTTAAGAACAAAGCTGAAATAAACAAGCTAATTAATTATGTGCCGCCTGGCATGTAAACGTCGGCCCAGATCAGAGACGATTGCCGATTGCGTCGCCTCTGATCTGGGCCGACATTTACGTGCTGGGCAGCACCTAATTAATTAGCTTGTTTATTTCGACTTTTTTCTTAACGATGCGCTGGGTGCGTCCCGGCTACCGCTGTACCACTTGCATGCTTCGCGGATCGATATCGGTCCGCTGTCTGGAGGTTGGGGTCCACTGCACCATCCCAACCTCCGACGCCTCAGCCTAACACACCATCATCAGTGTGCTCGGCGCTGTCTTCCCGATTCGGGTAAGTAATACTACACTGTAGATACATTATTTCTACTTTATATAGGCTGTGTATTTTTATGTGTTATTTGGTATGATTTGGCAGATTCGTACCTTAAAGGTTACTGGAGAGAGTGTTTCTGCCGAGAACACGTGTGAGATTTTTGCTACAGTGGACAGTTCAGCAATAATTGCAGAAAACTATTTCTACTTTATATTGGCTGTGTATTTATCATATCATTCCTGCTTTTACTATATATTACTGTTATTTTAGGTTTCATGTGTTATTTGGCATGATTTGGTAGGTTATTTTTGGGTCTGGAACGCTCACAAATTTTTCCCGTATAAATAAATGGTAATTGCTTCTTCACTTTGCGATGTTCCGGCTTACGAACCGTTTCGTAGGAACGCTCTACCTTCAGATGGCGGGGGAAACCTCCTGCTGTGTACATACATCTATTGATGCTTCTGGACACATCTTCAGTGATGTTCCTGGAATCATCGGATGTTTCGAGTCTTTCAACATCATACAACCTCCTCCAGGTGATCCAGCCGGGGCTGATCAGACCCCAGCTTGTGTCCAGATGGCTAGCTACTTATGACTCCATGGCTCCCCTCTTTTGAGCCACAGCCATCTTGAGGCCCTCTCTGCTGCATTGGTGGTACTGCGGATGGCTCTCCTCTTCCTCTCTCCCTTGATGCCCAGAATGCTGAAGGCCCTAACTAAAGAACGGGCTATGAATCCCCTACAACCAACCTCCACTGGGAGACACCTCGTTCTCCATCCAACCTGCTGACAGTTGCTGACCAGTCCTGCGTACTTGGAGAGCTTCCTTTCAAAGGCCTCCTCCAAGCTATCTTCCCATGGGACTGTCAGCTCCAGCAGCACCACTTGCTTAGTAGACTCAGACACTAGGACAATGTCTGGTCACAGGGTGCTGGCTGCGATATGGTTGGGGAACTTCAGCTGCCCTTCGAGGTCCACCAACAGCTGCCAGTCCCTTGCAGAGGTGAGAATGCCTGCAGATGTTCTTTTGGCAGGTATTGGCTGCTCCCCAGCTCTGACAAAGGCAATGGTCTGCTTGGAGGGTCGGGACCACTTCGCCCACTCAACTCCTGCACTGATGGCTTCAGCGATGGTCTTCAGGACCTGATCATTCCTCCATCTGTACCGTCCCTCACCAAGTGCCCTTGCACAGCCACTGAGGATGTGCTCCAGAGTTCCTCACTTGGAGCACAGTGGGCACGCAGATGACTCTGCCTTGCCCCATGTATGCAGGTTTGATGGGCTTGGAAGCACATCGTACACTGCCTGGATGAGAAATTGGATGCGGTGTGGTTCGGCTTTCCAAAGATCAGCCCAGGTCACTTTCCTCTCAACCGCATTCTCCCATCTTGTCCAAGCTCCCTGTTGCTTCATTCCCACCGCCTTGCAGGCTCTCATCTCCTCCACTACTGCTCTCACCTCCTCCTGAACTAGACGACGCTTTTCCTTCCCTCTGGTGTCCATTTGGGGAGTTGGAAAGGATCCTAGCCCAGCTCGGCCTTGTGTGACCACTCCCACCAGCCTCCTGTGACGCAGCCTCGCCTCTGCCTCCTGAACAGCTTCCTCTGCTCTCCACTTCCTGCCAGTACTTACTTGGATCCCTGCTGTAGCCACCTTCGGGTCACTTGAGCCCCTATACTGTTGCACTTCTCTGGCTCTTGTTACCTTGAATTCTTCCTCCAAGGATTTGAAGGGCAGTCGCAGTTTGTTGTGGTGTCCATAGAGTGCGATGCTGCTCAGGCTCTTTGGCAGCCCCAGCCATCTCCTGAGGTGGTTACTAACCCTCCTCTCTAAGGTTTCGACTGTCGAGATCGGAACTGCATAGACGAGGAGGGGCCACAGGATTCTGGGAAGAATGCCATGCTGATACACCCAGGCTTTAAACTTCCCAGGTAGGCCAGACTTGTCCACAGATTTTAGCCAGCCATCCAACTCGGTGCAGGTTGCCTGAATGAATGTTGTGTCCCTTAAAGAGCTGTCAAAAACTTTGCCTAAGCTCTTTACTGGCTTTTCTGTGATGGTTGGGATGGCTGTGCCTGCGATGCTGAACCGGAACTTGTTCTCCACCTTCCCTTTCCTCAGCACCATCGATCTTGATTTGGCAGGTTTGAAACACATCCGGGCCCACTCCACCAGCTTTTCGAGCCCTTGCAGAATCCTCGGGCAGCCTGGGACTGATTCTGTGGTGACTGTGAGGTTATCCATGAATGCCCTGATAGGTGGTTGCCGTTGAGCGGAATTCATTCTGGGCCCTCTGCACTCTGGTTCAGCAGACTTAGTGAGCATGTTCATGGCTAGGGAGAACAGTGTCACTGAGATAGTGCACCCTGTGATGATGCTGATCTCCACCTTGTGTCAGGTTGACGTAATTGCTCCTGAAGAGACCCTCATCCTGAAGTTGCTGTAATAATCAGCGATAAGGCCTCTGATTCTGCTGGGGACGTGATATTTGGTCAGTGTGAGCTGCACCAGCTCGTGCGGAATGGACCCATATGCATTTGCCAGGTCGAGCCACAACACTGACAGGTTGCCCTTGTTCTCTGTGGCCTCTCTGATGAGCTGTGTCACCACACCGATGTGCTCCAGACAGCCCGGCATCCCTGAAATGCCACCCTTCTGGACTGATGTATCAATATAGGTGTTCTTTGCTAGGTTGGTGCACAACCGGTTGGAAACTGCACTGAAGAAGATCTTTGCCTCGACACACAGCAGGGAGATGATGCGAAACTGATCTATCTGGGTGGCATATTCCTCCTTCGGGATCCACACCCCTTCAGCCACTCTCCACTGTTCTGGGATCTTCCCCCTTCTCCAGAAGATTCTCAGGATCTTCCACAGACTCAGCAGGAGTTTGGGGCAGTTCTTGTACACTTTGTACGAGGTGTTTCTTGGTCCTGGCGCCGAGCTTGCCCTTGCTTTGCGGACGACCTCTCTGACTTCCTTTAGTTGCAGCTCTGACATGTCGAACTGCACATCCGGTTCAGGTGGGTCTATTAGGATGTCACACTCTCCCAACTCCTGCTCTCTTTCAGGATCATTATATATCTTCTTCAGATGTTGGTCTATGTCTTCCTGCGAACAGGCCAGTTTCCCACTGCGCTTCTCCCCCAGCAACTCCTTGGTGAACTTGAAGGGGTTGGCGATAAAGGCAGCACGTTTTCGAGCCCTTTCACGACACCGCCTCCGATGCCACTCTGCCCGGCAGAGGACCCGGATCTTCTTTCATAGTATGCACATCAGCTGGGCCAAGCCAATGCGCTCCTCTTCTCCTGCCTCCTTGTATTGGGACTTCAGCGCTTTCATCTCCTGCCTGATTTGTGGATCCTCGATGCTCTTTGGTTCTTCGAGTAAGATGATTTGGAGCCTTCCTTCTCCTCTTCTCCGAACTGTTCAGCTGCAATACTGACAATAATTGTTGTCATGGCTTGCAGCTTCCTATCAACCCCTCCCTTCGCCGTTGCCTCCAGAATTTGGTTAACATCTTCATCAAACTGCTTCCACATATTATAATATTAATCTGTGATGCTAATTGTTAAAGCTGACAAAAGGGCTTCACTGTAATGTTCACTACTGAGGTAAGGGGTTCTCTTTAGCAGCATGCTTGGGTTATAATTAGTGATAACAGGACTTGTATTCATTCGCTAACCAATGTGAGTCATGTTATTCTCTCTGTATGTGTGGGAACCAGAGGGAATGCGAGGGCTTTTTGTCGAGGAGAAGAGAAGAGGTCGGACTTGAGCCGTGCACTCTGGTAGATCACCGGGGGGTGATCCCAGCCAAGGACTGACGGAGTACGGAGGAGATCGATGGGTGCAAAGAAAACCTGATTTTGTGAGCTCCAACGAATTATTTTGTGCACAGAAATGATAATTTTACTGACTTGGCACCTTTATTGTATTTGTTTCTACTAACCCATCACCAAGAAATGTGTGTTCGTCCATCATCAACAAGGACCTCGACACCATTTGATGGTGTCGAGACTAGCGCATGGTTTGGATTTAAGTGAGGGAGAGTTGCGCAGCGTCAGCCTCATTCTCTCTTCCCAATTCCCATCTGGATCCAGTGGCAAGACAGAGTTCAGATGGCTGGAGATGGGACTTTGTGCAGTGGCTGACCAGGACGTCTTCTGTGTCTTGACCTGCTCTACATGTTCCACGACCCTTGTAGAGACAGCCTTCTTGAATGTTAGACCTTCCATTGGTATCGTCCACTTCATCTGCTGGAGTCTGTCTTCACGTGCTGGGATAGACAACTCCCTATCTCACGGAGGGTTTGAGACCCGTCTGCTAGCCTCACCTGGTTTAGCTGGCTTGTCAAAGCTGTTGCCTGGGGTGTGGCCACTGTCGCATGCAAACAGCTACGGGGAGCCACGGGTGAGAGCTGAGTGCCAGGTGGGGACCAAAGGTGGACTAACCGCCTTGAAAAGGATGTGACATGTTCCCTCACCAGAGATGCTACCCCTCCCTGACACCCCATACACCCCCACCAAGAAATAATGCTGACGTGTAATCATTCAATTGTATATTATGTACTGTCTGATATTTTATGTTGTGGGCTGGTACCAGGCTGAATTACACGGTATCCACACCAATGTCATTACAGTGTTGGAGGGGTCAACACCAGTTTACCCTCGACCCACGGGAGCAAATTGGGCGAAGACGCTACAGTGTGGGGGCTCGTCTGGGATTTGAATTTTGACGGATACTGTGTAATTTGCCTGGTTTAAATTAGCGGAGATGGACCGGATAAGATTGACCGCTGGTGTGAGATCAAGGAAATACTGGTTAATCATGCCTGCGTATTAAGTGGGGTAGATATACATACCTCGGAGGAAGTGTTAATTCGATTGCTGAATACGGTTAAAGCTGAAGGTAAGGTTGAAATCATGGCCAGAAAGTTTGGTAAAATGGCGGACTCAGGATTTGTGTTAGTTCTGGCTGGTGCTGATGTCACGGCAGTGGGACTGCCAGTGTCTATCAGTGACCCGGTGAGGCGGGGCCATGACGCATGCACATTGTCATGGAGGAAGGGTCTGATGGGACACCAGAGGAGTTGCCTGACGCTGGGGGCGGAGACTTTAGAGATCAGGTCCTATTGTTTCTGCGGGATGAAGGAAGGGAGTGGTCAGATTAGGAAGATTTAATTAGTCCCCATCCCCCACGGAAGGGTGAGGGCTCCGAGTTGGCATCAGCCGTTAGCTCCCTGCCGAACAAGGCAGCGGGTCCTGGTCAGAAGTTGAGAGTTTTCTCGGGGAGGACTCTCACCCCCGAAGCGGAAGACGTTTGTGAGACATGGATAGAGCACGTGTCTCAGTTGCTCGGTGAGTGGCAGTGTTCTGAGGAAGAAAAGCGACAGCGATTGGTTGAATGTTTGAGGGGGGTGGCAGTTGAGGTAGTAAAAGGCGTGAAAGTTAATCAGCCTTTTGCTTCTCTGATTGAGTATCTAAAAGCATTGAAGGTGGCTTTTAGTCTGACGGGGAGCACAGTGGAGCTTTTGGGGGGGGCGGCTTCAGAACCTGCGTCGGGGAAAGGTGAAAAGCTTTCTGAGTATCTTTTCCAGATAGAGCGATGGCTAAATTGGTTGAGGTGCAACGGGGGTCACATAGGGGTCTGAGGTGTATCGGATAAGGATAGACCAGGTAGCCAGGGGTGCACAGAGGCATCACATGATTGCTATGGGTCTCCGGAAGTCCCGTACAAAGCAGTCACCCTGTCCTTCATTCATTTGCTCAGAGAGGTGAGGGGGGAGGAGGGTGCATTGGAGTCGGAAGAGGGCTCTGTGAGTACAGTGCAATCCTCAGTAGTAGCCCCTTGTGGTGAAGTGACCGGGGCCAGCTCCACTCGGGATTCAGTAAAGGAGGTCGCGGCAGGTGGGGTTCCTCTGCGTGAAGGGAGAAGCAGAGAGGGCCCCTCCCTGAAGGGACAGACTGCACAATGGCCTGTTGGAGGCCAGGGTCCCGCGAGTCGAACCGTGTGTTATAACTGTGGGGAAGAGGGGCACTTCAGACGGTAATGTGAACGGCAGGGGGTCCCTCGGAGAGCGATTCCACAGGTGTCCAAGCAGGAAGGGGGACGAGAAACTTGGAGACCCAGTGAGGGAACGGCCTGGAGTCTCTGGGAAAATATGTGCCATGGGACCCCCGGGTGGAAAAGACCCTATCCCAGAAGGAATGGTGGGACCCCGATCCACGTGTCGATATGGATGGAAGGAATAGATGCAAAAGCCATACGTGACACTGATTCGCAGGTTACGTTACTGTAACGTTCGTTCTACGATCAGTATTTGCAGCATTTACCCTTGACAACCTTCAGTGGACTGGAAATTTGGGGTATCGGCGCTGGTGATTACCCCGCGACGCTTATTTGTCAGTGAAGCTGGAGTTCTTGGAGGCCGAGGTGAGAGTGTCTGCGGCTCATGAGGCCTTGGTGCTGGTTTGCCCGGACAGAGTTAAGACTAGTGGTGTGTCAGTTCTGGTGGGGTCCTACACCCCTATTCACTGAGGCTCCTGGGGGCCTGCAAGGAGCAGGCAGGTGAGGACTTTTTGGAGACCCTGTTGGTGCACCCAGTGTTTTGATGCTGCTTTTACAGAAGTGTGTGGCCGCACTGTGCTGGACACGGAATTTAAAAAAGGAACTATGTGGTGTGCCCAGTCGAAGCCCAGGGTGGTACGACCCGGGGAAGTAACAAGAGTGATGGGGCCCCCAGATTCCCCAGAGTGCCTGAAGGTGAAGTCCATTTTTAGTGGACACCCCAGAAGATCTCGAGGGGGAATCGAGATTTCCGTCTTGGGTACTGGTGTGACCTGAGTTTCAGAAGCACTCGGTGGTACAGGCACACAGGATGGTGGTGATTGTCAGGAGGACTAGGAAAGGGAGGTCATCTTTAAGCGAGGGATGCCCTTGGCGCATCTGTTCCCAGTGACAGTGATGGATGGTGCCCCCATGAGGCTCGCTGGCGGAGAGCTATAGGAAAACAGGGATAAGTTGACCGCTGAGGCTTTTAACTTTGGGGCCTCACCTGTGCCGGAGGGTTGGAAGAGGAGTCTGGTGGAGAAGATGTTGACGCTGTAACACACCTCAAAGTTGCTGGTGACCGCAGCAGGCCAGGCAGCATCCCTTGGAAGAGGTACAGTCGACGTTTCAGGCCGAGACCCTTCGTCAGGACTAACTGAAGGAAGAGCTAGTAAGAGATTTGAAAGGGGGAGGGGGAGATCCAAAATGATAGGAGAAGACAGGAGGGGGAGGGATGGAGCCAAGAGCTGGACAGGTGATAGGTAAAAGGGATACGAGAGGATCATGGGACAGGAGGCCCAGGGAGAAGGAAAAGGGGGAGGGGGGTAAAACCCAGAGGATGGGCAAGGGAGATAGTCAGAGGGAGAAAAAGGAGAGTGAGAGAAAGAATGTGTGAATGTAAATAACGGATGGGGTACGAGGGGGAGGTGGGGAATTAGTGGAAGTTAGAGAAGTTAATGTTCATGCCATCAGGTTGGAGGCTACCCAGACGGAATATAAGGTGTTGTTCCTCCAACCTGAGTGTGGCTTCATCTTTACAGTAGAGGAGGCCGTGGTAGACATGTCAGAATGGAAATGGGATGTGGAATTAAAATGTGTGGCCACTGGGATATCCTGCCTTCTATATATTGGCGAGACCCGACGCAGACTGGGAGATCGTTTTGCTGAACACCTACGTTCTATCCGCCAGAGAAAGCAGAATCTCCCAGTGGCCACAAGCTGGGATCATCGCAGAGTCCCAAAAACCTTACGCGTCCCCAATAGTAGTGGCCTGGAAGCAAAATGGGAAGATTCGTATGTGTGTGGATTACAGGACTCTGAACAGGCGCACTGTTCCTAATCAGTATAGGGTCCGAAGGGTCGAAGATGCGCTGGCCTGTCTGGGGTGAAGTGGTTTAGCGTGCTGGACTTGAGGAGAGGATATTACCAGATCCCGATGAGTAAGGCCGATAAAGAGAAGACGGCATTCATATGCCCTCTGGGATTTTTCCAGTTCAAAAGGATGACCCAGGGCATGTCGGGAGCCCCTGCCACTTTTCAGAGGGTCATAGAGATGACGATAGGGGATATGAACTTGCTTGAAGTGCTGGTATATTTGGATGACCTGATAGTATTTGCATTCACGTTGGAAGAACATGAAGCGAGGCTAATGAAGGTGCTGAACCGACTGAAGGATGAAGGAGTAAAACTTTCCTTGGAAAAATGTCAGTTCTGCCAGACGCCTTTTAGCTGTGTTGGGCACAGAATCTCGTGGAATGTAGCTGCAGATCTGGCTGAGATAGAAGCGGTGACCACTTGGCCGAGGCCCCTGTGCTAGTTCTTGGGGTTGTGTGGATGCCAGCAGAGATTCGTGAAAGGCTGCGCCAAGGTGAGTCACCCCTTGAACCAGCTTCTGTGTGGCTACCCTCCTCTGGAAAAGAAAGGGAGAGGGACGAGACTGCGGGAGGTTGACGAATACATCAGAGCCCTTCGGACAGAGCTGGGAGGAGAAATGTGAGGAGGCTGTTCAGTCTCTGAAAGAGATGCTGACTCAGGCTCCAGTGCTGGCTTTTGTGGGCTCTGGATTGCCCTATGTGCTACACACAGATATCAGCCGTGAGGGGTTAGGAGCCGTCCTGTATCAGGATCAGGGCTCCGGGCTGAGGCCTGTAGCTTTTGTCAGCCAGGGTTTGTCGCCCTCTAAGAGAAACTATCCCACCCACAAGTTGGAATTCCTGTCATTGAAATAGACGGTGGTGGATAAGCTGAGTGACTATCTCTACGGGACCAAGTTTGAGGTGAGGATGGACAACAACCCACTCACCTACATCCTGACTTCAGTGAAACTGGATGCCACAGGCCGCCGGTGTTTTGCAGCCTTGTCTGTATATGATTTCAGCCTGATGTACCGGACGGTGAGCCGGAATGTCGATACGGATGCTCTGTCCCGACGGAGGCATGAGGAACTGGAGAGGGACGAATAGTGGGAGAGCGTTCCTGCATCCGGGGTGAAGGCCATGTGTCAGTTTGCTATCAACGTGCAGGCCGAGGAAAAGGAGAGGCCAGATCGCGCAGTGGACGCATTGGAGGCGTCAGATGACGTCCTACCCCTAGTTTACTGTGACCTGACTGCTCTAAAGACCACGCAGCTGCTGCAGTTAAGCCCTGGTGAAGTGGCCACTGCTCAGCGAGATGACCCGGGCATTGGCCATGTATGGTACGTAGTTGAAGAGGAGGATGTGACACGGGTGGAGAAGACAAAATACGTTTCAGTGTCTCTACTGAGAGAATGGCCTCGGTTGAGGTTGAAGAACAAAACTTAATACCGGGTAACGTCAGCTCCGGACTGACCTCGGCGCTGGCAGCTGCTCCTGCCTGAGAAGTATCAGAAGGTTGTGTTGAAGTCCCTCCATGATTACTCTGGACATTTGGGGGTGGAAAAGGCCTATGGATTGCTCAAGCACCGGTTTTACTAGCCACAAATGAGATCGGAGGTTGGAGGTCGTAGAGTACTACAAGTCCTGCATTCGTTGCGTACGCTGGAAGACGCAGCCTGTGCAGGCTGCTCCTTTGTCACACTTGCAGATTGCGGGGCCTTTGGACCTAGTGTGTATGGATTTCCTGGCCATAGAACTCAGCGCCAGCAGCACGGCGAATGTCTTAGTCATCATGGACCGCTACACCAGGTATGCTGAAGTTTTTCCTACCAAGAACCAGAGGGCGTCTATGGTGGCAAAAGTTCTATGGGAGAAGTATGTTGTGGATTAAGGCCTGTCCTGGCAGATGCACAGTGACCAGGGACAGGACGTTGAGAGTAAGCTCATGTATGAGTTACTGGTCTTATGCTGGGGGTTGAGAAATCGAGGACTACGCCCTCTCATCCGTTGGGCGATCCCCAGCCAGAGAGGTTCAATCGGACGTTGCTAGTTGTGCACCGGACTCTGGAGATCAGCAAAAAGCACAGATGGAGTCAACGTATTCGGCATCTGGTTCACTGTTACAACTGTACACGCAATGAAGCTACTGGATACTCGCCCAATTATCTGATGTTTGGGCGCCAAACAAGGTTGACCACTGACCTCTGTTTCGGGACTGACGAGGGTGAGGTGTCTCAGAAGCCTTCGTTGAAGTATGTGTCTGATATGAGGAAAGAGCTGAAAAGGGCTTATGAGTTGGATGGGGAGGCGGCCGCCAGGCAGAATTAGGGAAGTAAGAAGAGGTAAGACCAGAAAGTAAAGTTCTCTCAACTCCTGCCGGGAGACCGAGTCTTCTTTAGGAATTTGGGATTACGCCCTATCCTTGTTATATGCGGGGGATATGTTCCTCGCAGTCGACACATAATGTGAAATCGTATAATGTGAATAATTATTTAAATAGAGAAAATAGGGATGCATTCCACAGGGCTTCCTAAATAAGTTTCATCTGTAATTTATTCACATTTTCATACCAATACGACACAAAAGCAGTACCACAAGACAACATTTGTATTGTATTTCATCAATTTAAGGTAATATTCAATGTAATAAATCATAGAAAGTTAACATACTGTGGTGTATAGTACTCACCAACAGTGGCAGGTGTGTTCACTCCGGGAGATGAGTGGTTGTTGTGGTGTCGGACAACTTTATATGGGTAAGTTGGATGGTTGTGTTCGTCAGGATCATATCAAGCAGAGCAAGGGGTGAAGGAAGACTCACAGAACTCTTAGAACTTCCGGCAGCAGGAGATGCCACCGATTTGAAGAAAGTGGTGAGGGTTGTTTGCTTGGCAGCATTTTGCTTTTAGAGCCATAGAAACTACAGCACAGAAACAGGCCCTTTGGCCCTTCTTGGCTGTGCCGAACCATTTTCTGCCTAGTCCCACTGACCTGCACACGGACCATATCCCTCCATACACCTCCCATCCATGTATCTGTCCAATTTATTCTTAAATGTTAAAAAAGAACCCGCATTTACCACCTCGTCTGGCAGCTCATTCCATACTCCCACCACTCTCTGTGTGAAGAAGCCCCCCCCTAATGTTCCCTTTAAACTTTTCCCCCCTCACCCATAACCCATGTCCTCTGGTTTTTTTCTCCCCTTGCCTCAGTGGAAAAAGCCTGCTTGCATTCACTCTATCTATACCCATCATAATTTTATATACCTCTATCAAATCTCCCCTCATTCTTCTACGCTCCAGGGAATAAAGTCCTAACCTATTCAACCTTTCTCTGTAACTGAGTTTCTCAAGTCCCGGCAGCATCCTTGTAAACCTTCTCTGCACTCTTTCAACCTTATTTATATCCTTCCTGTAATATGGTGACCAAAACTGAACACAATACTCCAGATTCGGCCTTACCAATGCCTTATACAACCTCATCATAACATTCCAGCTCTTATACTCAATACTTCGATTAATAAAGGCCAATGTACCAAAAGCTCTCTTTATAACCCTATCTACCTGTGACGACACTTTTAGGGAATTTTGTATCTGTATTCCCAGATCCCTCTGTTCCACTGCACTCCTCAGTGCCTTCTACGTTGGTTTGTCCTTCCAATGTGCAATACCTCACACTTGTCGGTATTAAACTCCATCTGCCATTTTTCAGCCCATTTTTCCAGCTGGTCCAAGTCCCTCTGCAGGCTCGGAAAACCTTCCTCACTGTCTACTACACCTCCAATCATTGTATCATCAGCAAACTTGCTGATCCAATTTACCACATTATCATCCAGATCATTGATATAGATGACAAATAACAATGGACCCAGCACTGATCCCTGTGGCACACCACTAGTCACAGGCCTCCACTCAGAGAAGCAATTCTCTACCACCACTCTCTGGCTTCTTCCATCGAGCCAATGTCTAATCCAATTTACCACCTCTCCATGTATACCTAGCGACTGAACTTTCCTAACATGCGGGACCTTGTCAAAGGCCTTACTGAAGTCCATGTAGACAATATCCACTGCCTTCCCTTCATCCACTTTCCTGGTAACCTCCTCGAAAAACTCCAACAGATTGGTCAAACATGACCTACCATACACAAAGCCATGTTGACTCTCCCTAATAAGCCCCTGTCTTTCCAAATGCTTGTAGATTCTATCTCTTAGTACTCCCTCCAATAACTTACCTACTACTGACGTTAAACTCGTTGGCCTATAATTTCCCGGATTACTTTTCGATCCTTTTTTAAACAACGGAACAATATGAGCCACTCTCCAATCCTCCGGCATTTCACCCGTAGACAGCGACATTTTAAATATTTCTGCCAGGGCACCTGCAATTTCAACACTAGTTTCCTTCAATGTCCGAGGGAACACGCTGTCAGGTCCCGGGGATTTATCCACTTTAATTTTCCTCAAGACAGTAAGCACCTCCTCCTTTTCAATCTGTACAGTTTCCATGGTCTCACTACTTGATTCCCTCAATTCCATAGATTTCATGCCAGCTTCCTTAGTAAATACAGACGCAAAAAACCTATTTAAGATCTCCCCCATTTCCTTTGGTTCCGCACAAAGCCGACCACTCTGATCTTCAAGAGGACCAATTTTATCCCTTACAA
Source organism: Mobula hypostoma (assembly GCF_963921235.1). Taxonomy (NCBI): domain Eukaryota; kingdom Metazoa; phylum Chordata; class Chondrichthyes; order Myliobatiformes; family Myliobatidae; genus Mobula; species Mobula hypostoma. The sequence goes on along the minus strand of NC_086110.1, from coordinate 74,782,877 downwards.
TCCTATTGCTCTTAATATACTTGTAAAAGCTCTTTGGATTATCCTTCACTTTGACTGCCAAGGCAACCTCATGTCTTCTTTTAGCCCTCCTGATTTCTTTCTTAAGTATTTTCTTGCACTTCTTATACTCCTCAAGCACCTGATTTACCCCCTGTTTCCTATACATTTCATACAACTCCCTCTTCTTCTTTATCAGAGTTGCAATATCCCTTAAGAACCAAGGTTCCTTATTCCTATTCAATTTGCCTTTAATCCTGACAGGAACATACAAACTCTGCACTCTCAAGATTTGCCCTTTGAAGGCTTCCCACCTACCAATCACATCTTTGCCAGAGAACAACCTGTCCCAATCCATGCATTTTAGATCGTTTCTCATTTCTTCAAATTTGACCTTCTTCCAGTTCAGAACCTCAACCCTAGGACCAGATCTATCTTTGTCCATGATCAAATTGAAACTAATGGTGTTTTCAGTATAAATTTGTTTGTAGGGAAGAAGGGTTGATGGCAGGGAACCCTTCCTGAAATGCTGACTCTGTTCTAAACTTGTGTCCATGTGCATCGCCATTTGTGCCAAGTGTTCCAAATTCCACCATTCCCTCACCGTTGGTAAACTCCCGGGATTTTCAAAATCGTCTGTTCCTTGCAGCACCTGAGAGATAGTTCACCGTAAAAACAAATACGCATTGAGTGTGGATCACACCTTGGTCGAGTGGTTGAATAAGCGAGGTTGTGTTAGGTGGCAGGAAACGCACTGTTACGTTATGATGAATGCTGTCCGAATGCTTAGGATGGGCTGGCGCATTGTCAAGCAACAAAAGAACTCTACAGGCAAGATTCTGTTCCCAGCAGTAGCGTCCCAGAACTGCGTTACCTTCAGCTGATGTCAAGCTGTTTATAATTTCCATCTTATTTTCAAGTGTTAAAGTGATTCTCTGCTGCTCAGCTGATGGCGCAGGACATGACATCGGATGCATAGTTAAATATTTCAGGCACTAAATCACTGCACCGTAAGTAAAACCAACAAAAGTTTAAGAGCACAAGATTGCGCATCCACAACTTGCTAAAACCAATGCAAGACTGGCGGGAGTGAGATTGTGAGGCGCGCGCACCTGACTTATATTGGCGGGAAAGCGGTGTTTCGCATCCCAACAGTGAGACCGTAAGGCGTTCGCACGTGACTTGTATTGGCGGTAAAGCAGTGCTCCTGGCATAACTGTGAGTTTTGGATGCAAATAAGGAGAAGTTGGTAGAAATAGGTTCCTCGCATAACTGAATCCGCATTGTCTGAAGATGCATATAACGAGGATAGGGTGTAGCTGGAAAGCACAAGTTGGCTGAATGCTGGGCGGCCACACCCTATGTGGTGGATAGTCAGCTGCCAAATTTACCGGTTTTGCGGATGCGGCCCAGGAATGGAAAGGAGCCTGTCAAGATTCTCCATTGGAATCACTTGTTGCCCTGGGGCAAGATGTACAGGTGGAGCGGGAGCCCGAGGAGGCGGCTGAGCCTAGTACAAGGACACTGCGTAACCGCGGGGTGACGCGGGTAAGGCGGGTTAGTGATGGGCTGTCGGTGGTACCGCAGGGCGCTGAATGAGAGGATGTGGGGCCGGAACCAGAGACAGGAGCCGCTGCCACTTCTCAGAGGGTAATGGATAAGACGGTGGGGGATATGAACTTTGAAGTGCTGGAATATGCATCTACCTTGGAAGAACACGAAGTGAGACTAATGAAGGTGCTGAACCGACTGAAAGATGAAGGATTAAAACTTTCCTTGGACAAATGTCAGTTCTGCCAGACGTCTGTTAGCTATTTTGGACACATAATCTCGCGGAATGCAGTAGGTACAGATCCAGCTAAGGTACAAGCTGTGACCACTTGGCCGAGGCCCCTGTGCTCATTCTTGGGTTTCTATGGATGCTACCAGAGATTCGTGAAAGGCTACGCCAAGCTGAGTCACCCCTTGAACCAGCTTCTTTGTGGCTACCCTCCTCTGGGACAGAAAGGGAGAGGGACGGGAGTGCAGGAGGTTGGGGACAATCTAAACCCATCAGAGCCCTTCAGACAGGGATGACAAATGTGAGGACGCTTTTCAGTTTCTGAAAGAGATGCTGACACAGGCACCAGTGCTGGCTTTTGCGGAGCCCAGATTGCCCAATGTGCTGCACACCGATGCCAGCCATGAGTGGTTGGGGGCCGTCCTGTATCAGGATCAGGGATCTGGGCTGAGGCCTGTAGCGTTTGTCAGCCAGAGTTTGTCGCCCTCTGAGAGAAACTATCCCACCCACAAGTTTGGGTTCCTGGCGTTGAAATGGGTGGTTGTGGATAAGCTGAGTGACTACCTCTACGGGGCCAAGTTTGAGGTGAGGACGGACAACAACCCGCTCACCTACATCCTGACCTCGGTGAAACTGGATGCCATTGGCCATCGGTGTTTGGCAGACTTGTCCGTATGTGATTTCAACCTGAAGTACCAGCCTGCGAGGCGGAATGTCGATACAGATGCTCTGTCCCGATGGAGGCATGAGGAACTGGAGAGGGACGAGGAGTGGGAAAGCGTTCCTGCATCCGGGGTGAAAGCCAAGTGTCAGTTTGCTATCACCGTGCAGGTCGAGGAAACGGAGAGGCCAGATTGCACAGTGGACCCATTGGGGGCGTCCAATGATGTCTTACTCCGAGTTTACTGTGACCTGACTGCTCTGAAGACCACGCAGCTGCTGGAGTTAAGCCCTGGGGAAGTGGCTGCTGCTCAACGAGATGATCCATGTATTGGCCCTGTCTGGTACATAGTTGAAGAGGGGGATGTGACACGGGTGGAGAAGACAAAATATGTTTCAGTGTCTCTCCTGAGAAAATGGCCTCGGTTGAGATTGAAGAACGAAATTTAATACCGGGTAACGTCACCCCCGGACTGACCTCGGCGTTGGCAGCTGATCCTGCCTGAGAAGTATCAGAAGATTGTGTGGAAAGACCTATGGATTGCTCAAGCACCAGTTTTACTGCCACGAATGAGGTCGGAGGTCGACTATGGTGGCAAAAGTGCTATGGGAGAAGTATTTTGTGCATTCTGGCCTGCCCCGGCGGATGCATAGTGACCAGGGACAGGACTTTGAGAGTTAGCTCGTCTATGAGTTACTGGGCATATGCTAGTGGTTGAGAAATCGAGGACCACGCCCTATCATCCGTTGGGCAATCCCCAGCCAGAGAGGTTTAATCGGACGTTGCTAGAAATGTTCGGGACTCTAGAGATCAGCAAAAAGAACAGATTGAGTCAACATATTGGGCATCTGGTTCACTGTTACAAATGTACACGCAATGAAGCTACTGGATACTCGCCCTATTATCTGATGTTTGGGTGCAAAGCAAGATTGCCCATTGACCTCTGTTTTGGGACTGACCCGAGTGAGGTATCGTCGAAGACTTAATTGAAGTATTTGTGTGATATGAGGAAAGAGATGAAAAAGGCTCACGAGGTGGTCGGGGAGGCGACTGCCAGGCAGAATTGGGGAAATAAGGGGAGGTATGACGAGAAAGTAAAGTTCTCTCAACTCCTGCCAGGATACTGAGTTCTCATAACGAATTTGGGATCACACCGTATCCTCTTTATATGAGGGGGATAGATTCCTCGTAGTCGACGCATAATGTGAATAATTTGTTTAATGGGAGAAAATCGGGATGCGTTCCAGAGGGCTCCCTAAGTATGTTTTATCTGTAATTTATTCAGATTTTCATACCAATACGACACAAGAGCAGTACCACAAGGCAACATTCGTATTATATTTCATCAATTTCAGCTAATATTCAATGTAATAAATCATAGAAAGTTAACATATTATGGTGTACAGTACTCACCAACAGTGGCAGATGTATTCGCTCCAGGAGATGAGTGGTTGTTGTGGTGTCGGGCAGCTTTACATGGATAAGGTGGATGCTTGTGGTCGTTATGAGCATATCAAGCACAGCAAGGGGTGAAGGAAGACTCTCAGAACTCTTACAACTGCCGGCAGCAGGGGATGACTCCGATTTAAAGAATATGATGAGAGTTGTTTGCTTGGCAGCAGTTTGTTTTTCAGCATAAATTTGCTTGTAGGGAAGAAGGGTTGACAGCAGGGAATGACTGAAATGCTGACTCTGTTCTAAACTTGTGTCCATATCCATTGCCGTTTGTGCCAAGTGTTCCGACTTCCACCATTCCCTCAACGCCTGGGATTTTGAAAATCGTATGTTGCTTGCAGCGTCTGAGAGATAGTTTGCCGTTTCAACAAATACGCCTTAAAAATGGATCACACCTTGGTCAAGTGTTTGAATTGGCGATTTTGTGTTAGGCGGCTGGAAACGCACTGTTACGTTAGGATGAATGCTGTCCAAATGTTTAGGATGGGCTGTCATGTTGACAAGCAACAACAGATTTTGCTCCCGACAGTAGCATCCCAGAGCTGTGTTACCTTCAGTTGATGCCGCGTTGCTTGTAATTTCTAACTTCTTTTCAAGCTTCACTGATGGCCCAGGATATGACATCGAACGCTTAGATGAGATAGTTAAATATTTCAAGCACAAAATCACTGCACCGTAGGTAAAACCAACAAAAGTTTAAGAGCACAAGATCGTGCATCCACACCTTCCCAAAACCAATGTCAGACTGTCGGGAATGAGATTGTGAGGCGCGCACACCTGACATGTATTGGCGGAAAGCGGTGCTTCTCATCCCAACAGTGAGACTGTAAGCCGTGCGCACGTGACTTGTATTGGCAGGAAAGCAGTCCTGCTCACACAACACAGAGTTTTGGACGCATATAAGGAAATGTTGGTAGAAATAGCTTCCTCGCATAACTGAATCCGCATTTTCTGAAGACACATATATCGAGGATAGGGTGTACCCGGAAAGCACAAGTTGGCTGATCGCTGGGCGGCCACAACGTATGTGGTGGAGAGTTAGTTGCCAAATTTACCAGTTTTCCAGGTGCGGCCCGGGAGTGGAAAGGGGCCTGTCAAGATTCTTCTTTGGAATCACCTGTTGCCCCTGGGGCAAGATGTACAGATAGAGCGGGAGCCTGACGTGCCGGCTGCACCTCGTACAAGGACTCTGCATAACCGCGGGGTGACGTAAAAGCCCACCCCGGAAGAGATGGGACCGGGCCCAGACCCTGTGGGGGATACTAATTCGGAGAATGATGATTTGGGCGATTGGTACATGATGCCATTCGCTAATGCCCCATGATGGAGGAAGAGACTCCTGGCCTTTCCCCCACTGGGTTAGACAGGGTAAGGTGGGATTAGTGATGGGCAGTTGGTACTACTGCAGGGCACTGATGGAGAGGATGTGGGGCCTGAACCAGAGACAGACGGTTGCGGGGTGCAGGGGGCTTTGAGTGACCACTTGCGGGAGAGTTCGTCACGTCGCTCCCAAGGCTCCCCTGTAGCGTCCGAAGTGGAAGAGTTATAAGAGGACATACGCAGGTCTCAGAGCAGTACGTACCACCCAGATAGGTTAGCCTATATAGCACCTGAAGAACGGTTTGGTCTCCACTGTTTTGGGGAGCTATGTCACTGCTTTCTGCAGTTGGATTCAGCTTTGTATTTTGCAGGAAGGGTCGGCAAATTATTTGAACGTCATGAGGGCATGAATAAATTCGGTGGAGGGAGAATGTGGGGTCCCCAGTAATATCGATCTGTGATGTTAGTTGTTAAGGCTGACAAAAGGGCTTCTCTGCAATGTTAGCTGCTGAGGTAAGGGGTTCTCTGTAGCAGCATGTTTGTGTTATAGTTAGTGATAATGGGACTTGTATTGATTTGCTGGACAATGGGAGTCATGTTATTCTCTCTGTATGTGTGGGAACCGGAGGGAATGCATGGGCTTTTCGTCGAAGAGAAGAGGTCGGACGTGAGTCGAGTGTTCTGGTAGATCACCAGGAGTGATCCCATCCGAGCGTCGATGGAGTTCAGAGGAAGTCGATGGGTGGAAAGGATACCTGATTTTGTGAGCTCCAACGAATTATTTTGTGCACAGAAATGATAATTTTACTGACTTGGCGCCTTTATTGTATTTGTTTCTACTAACCCATCACCAAAAAATGTGTGTTTGTCTATCGTCGACGTCGATGAGGACTTCGACACCATTTGATGGTGTCGAGACTAGCACATGATTTGGATTTAAGTGAGAGAGAGTTGTGCTGTGTCAGCCTCGCTCTCTCTTCCCAATTCCCATCTGGATGCAGTGGCAAGACAGAGTCGAGACGGCTGGACATGGGAATAGGAGCAGTGGATTACCATGACTTCTTCTGTGTCTTGTCCTGCTGTACACGTTCCACGACATTTGCAGAGACCGCCTTCTTGACCGTTAGACCTTCAACTGGTCTCGTCAGCTGAATCTGCTGGAGTCTGTCTTCACATGCGGTGATAGACAACTCCGTACCTCACCGAGGCTTTGAGACCCGTCGGCTACCCTCACCTGGTTTAGCCAGCTTGTCAAAGCCGTTGCCTGGGGTGTGGCTGCTGTCGCATGCAAACAGCTACAGGGAGCCACAGGTGAGAGCTGAGTGCCAGGTGGCGACCAAAGGTGGACTAACCGCCTTGAAAAAGACGTGACATGTTCCCCGACCAGAGGCGCTACTCCTCCCTGACACCCCATGCACCCCACCAAGAAATAATCATCAAGTGTCATCATTCAATTGTATATTCTGTACTGTCTGATATTTTATGTTGTGGGCTGGTACCAGGGTGCATCACACAGTATCCACACCAACTGGCGGGGTCAACGCCAGTTTACCCTAGACCAACGGGAGCAAATTGGGCAAAAGCACTGCAGTGTGGGGGCTCATTGGGATTTGAATTTTGACGGGTACTGTGTAATTTGCCCGGTTTAAATTGGTGGAGATGGGCCCGGATAACATTGACCGCTGGTGTGTGATCGAGGAATTACCGGTTAATCATGCCTGTGTATTAAGTGGGGTAGATATGTGTACCTAGGAGGAAGTGTTAATTCGATGGCTGAGTACGGTTAAAGCTGAAGGTAAGGTCGAAATCGTAGGCAGAAAGTTTGTTAAAATGGCGGACTCAGGATTTGTGTTAGTTCAGACTAGTGCTGATGTAACAGTAGTGGGACTACCAGCATCTATCAGTGACCCCGGTGAGGCGGCGCCGTGGGGCATGAAGTGAGGGTCTGATGGGACACCAGAGGAGTTGCCTGACGGTTGGTGCGGAGAATTTAGAGATCAGGTCATATTTTTTCTGAGGGATGAAGGAAGGGGGTGGTCAGATTTGGAAGATTTAGTTAGTCCCCATCCCCCACTGAAGGGTGAGGGCTCTGAGTTGGCATCAGCCATTAACTCCCAGGTGAACAAGTCGGCGGGTCCTTGTCAGAAGTTGAGAATTTTCTCGGGGAGGACTCCCACCCCCGAAGGGGAAGACGATTATGAGACACGGATACAGCACGTGTCCCAGCTGCCAGGGGAGTGGCAGTGTTCTGAGAAGAAAAGTGACAGCGATGGGTTGAATGTCTAAGGGGGGGTGGCGGCTGAGGGAGTAAAAGGCGTGAAAGTTAACCAGCCTCTTGCTTCTCTGACTGAGTATCTACAAGCATTGGAGGAGGCTTTTGGTCTGACGGTGAGCACGGTGGAGCATTTGAGGGGGGGTTTCGGAACCTGCGTCAGGAGAAATTGGAAAAGCTTTCTGAGTATCTTTTCCAGACAGAGCAACGGATAATTTGTTTCAGGCGCCCGGGAGTCATTTAGGGGACTGAGGTGGATCGAATAAAGATAGACCAGGTTGCCAGGGGTGCACAGAGGTATGACATGATTGCTATGGGTCTTCGGCAGTCCTGTAGAACGTGGTGTTCGCCCCCCGCCCCCCATGTCCTTCATTCAGTTGCTCAGAGAGGTGATGGGGGAGGAGGACGCATTGGAGTCGGAGGAGGTCTCTGCGAATACGGTGCGGTCCTCAGTAGTAGCCCCTTGTGTTGAGGTGATCGGGGCTAACACCACTCGGGAGATAGTAAATGGGGTCGCGGCAGGTGGAGTTCCTCTGTATGAAGGGACTAGCAGAGAGGGTCCCTCCCTGAAGTGACAGACTGCACAATGGCCCGTGGGAGGTCTGGGTCCCGCGGGATGAGCCGTGTGTTATAACTGTGGGGAAGAGGGGCACTTCAGGCAGGAATGTGAACGGTAGGGGGCTCCTCAGAGAGCGAGTCCACGGGTGTCCCAGCAGGAAGAAGGGTCGGGAAACTTAGAAGAGACCCAGTGAGGGAATGGCCTGGGGTCTCTGGGAAAACATGTGCCACGGGACCCCAGGATGGAAAAGACCCAATTCCAAGAGGATTGGTGGGACCCTGATCAGCGTGTCGATACAGATAGAGGGAGTAGATGCAAAAGCCATACTCGACACTGGGTCTCAGGTCACGTTACTGTACTGTTCGTTCTACGATCAGTATTTGCAGCATTTACACTTGACACCCTTCAGTGCACTGGAAATTTGGGGAATCAGTGATGGTTATTACCTCTATGACGGTTATTTGTCAGTGAAGCTGGAGTTCTTGGAGGCCGAGGTGGTAGTGTCCGTGGCTCATGAGGCCTTGGTCCTGTTTGCCCGGATCCAGTTGAGACTGGGGGTGTGTCAATTCAGGTGGGGACCAACACCCCTATTGGACGGAGACTCCTGGCGGCATGCATGGAGCAGATGGGTGAGGACCTTTTGGAGACTCTGTCGGTGCACCCAGTGTTTCGAGCTGCTTTTAAGGAAGTGTGTGGCCACCCTGGACTGGACACGAACTTAACAGAGGAACTGTGTGGTGTGCCCGGTCGAAGTCCAGAGTGGTACGCCCCGGAGAAGTAGTGAGAGTGATGGGTCCCCCAGATTCCCCATGGTGCCTGACAGTGAAACCCTTTTGGTGGACACCCCAGAAGATTTTGAGGAGGAATCAAGATTTCTGGCTGGGGTGCTGCTGAGACCCGAGTTGCAGAAGTACTCGGTGGTACAGGCACACAGGATGGTGATGATCGTCAGGAAGACTATGGAAAAGGAGGTCACCTTTTAGCGAGGGATGCCTTTGGTGCATTTGTTTCCGGTGATGGTGGTGCATGGTGCCCCCGTGAGGCTCGCAGTGGAGGCCAATTCTCTGGATTTTTTCAAGAAAGAGTTAGATAGAGCTCTTAAAGATAGCGGACTCAAGGGATACGGGGAGAAGGCAGGAATAGGGTACTGATTGTGGATGATCAGCCATGATCACACTAAATGGCAGTGCTGGCTCGAAGGGCCAATGGCCCCTGCACCTATTGTCTATTGTCTATTCACCACTTGGTCGTGTAAACGTAACTTTGCTAGATCAAATAACAACAGCACAAAAAGATCGTTACTTACCTTTCCACACGTTTATTTCTTCGAGCTCAGCCACCGAGTGCACTTGGACCTGACATCAGGGAAAGAACCTTTCTCATCTCCCCGCTGGTTCTACAAGTTCACTGCCCGATATCAGAATTGTCAGCAGTTATAAGGCCACCAATACAAAAGAACAATCAGTTTGATAACCATTCCGGTCAAGTCAATGGACTATTGATACAGAGAACAATCAGTTTGATAACTATTCTGGCCAAGTCAATGGACTATTGATACAGAAGTACAATCAATTTGTTAGACACTCCAGCCACCTTAATTAAAGAAAAGAATGTCCTGCCTGGTTTGCTGGAGCCACAACTTAATTACAAAGATAAGAACATCTGCCAGAGACATCTAATGTGGATCTGGGCAAACATTAATTATCTTGCTCCACAGAAGGCAGCTGTGAGACATTACTGAATCCACTGTTTACAGGAATCTTGAGAATCCCCCTTTCCCTTAAACTTTATCAGCCAAGGCCCCTGCACTTGTTCTTGGGGTTGTGTGGATGCTACCGGAGATTCGTGATCGGCTATGCCAAGGTCAGTCACCCCTTGAACCAGCTTCTGCGTGGCTGTCATCTTCTGGGACAGAAAGGGAGAGGGACGAGACTGTGGGAGGTTGGGAAATATCTGAACCTGTCACAGCCCTTCAGACAGAGATGGGAGGACAAATGTGAGGAGCTTTTCAGTCTCTGAAAGAGATGCTGACTCAGGCTCCAGTGCTGGCTTCTATGGACTCCCGATTGATCTATGTGCTACACACCAATATCAGCCGTGAGGGGTTAGGGGCCATCCTGTGTCAGGATCAGGACTCCGGGCTGAGGCCTGTAGTGTTTGTTAGCCGGAGTTTGTCACCCTTTGAGAGAAACTATCCCACCCACAAGTTGGAGTTCCTGGCGTTGAAATGGGCTGTGGTGGGTAAGCTGAGTGACTATCTCTACGGGGCCAAGTTTGAGGTGAGGACAGACAACAACCCACACACCTACATCCTGAAGTCGGTGAAACTGGATGCCATAGGCCATCAGTGTTTGCCAGCCTTGTCCGTATATGATTTCAGCCTGAAGTACCGGATGGGGAGCCGGAATGTCGATGTGGCTGCTCTGTCCCGATGGAGGCATGAGGAACTGGAGAGGGACGAGGAGTGGGAGGGCATTCCTGCATCCGGGGTGAAGGCCATGTGTCAGTTTGCTATCACCGTGCAGGCCGAAGAGAGGCCAGATCGCGCAGTGGACCCATTGGAAGCATCAGATGATGTCCTACCCCGAGTTTACTGTGACCTGACTGCTCTGAAGACCATACAGCTGCCAGAGTTAAGCCCTGGGGAAGTGGCCGCTGCTCAGCAAGATGACCCAGGCATTGGGCCTGTCTGGTACAAAGTTGAGGAGGGGGATGTGACATGGGCAGAGAAGACAAATTACGTTTCAATATCTCTTCACTGAGAGAATGGCATTTGTTGAGGTTGAAGAACCAAATTTAATACCAAGTAACGTCACCCCTGGACTGACCTCGGAGTTGGCAGCTGGTCCTGCCTGCGAAGTATTGGAAGGTTGTGTTGGAAGTCCCTCCATGATGACTCTGGATATTTTGGGGTGTTAAAGACCTATAGATTGCTCAAGCACTGGTTTAGTTGGCCACAAACGAAGTCAGAGCTTGAAGAGTACTGCAAGTCCTGCATTCGTTGCATACGCCAGAAGACGCTGCCTGTGCAAGCTGCTCCTTTGTCACACTTGTAGAGTGCAGGGCCTTTGGACCTAGTGTGTATAGATTCCCTGGCCATAGAACCCGATGCCAGCAACATGGAGAATGTCTTAGTCATCACGCACCACTACACCAGGTAGGCTGAAGCTTTTCTGGTGGAGGAAGCTGACAGCGATGCAGGTGGATGCTTTCCTGGTGGCATGGATTCTTGATTACTTGACTGACAGACCACAGTACGTGTGCTTGCAACACTGTGTGTCCGACAGAGTGATCAGCAGCACTGAGGCTCCACAGGGGACTGTCTTGTCTCCCTTTCTCTTCACCATTTACACCTCGGACTTTAACTACTGCACAGAGTCTTGTCATCTTCAGAAGTTTTCTGATGACTCTGCCATAGTTGGATGCATCAGCAAGGGAGATGAGGCTGAGTACAGGGCTACGAGAGGAAACTTTGTCATATAGTGTGAGCAGAATTATCTGCAGTTTAATGTGAAAAAGACTAAGGAGCTGGTGGTAGACCTGAGGAGAGCTAAGGTACCGGTGACCCCTGTTTCCATCCAGGGGGTCAGTGTGGACATGGTGGAGGATTACAAATACCTGGGGATACGAATTGATAATTGATAATACTGGTCAAAGAACACTGAGGCTGTCTACAAGAAAGGTCAGAGCCGTCTTTATTTCCTGAGGAGACTAAGGTCCTTTAACATCTGCCGGACAATGCTGAGGATGTTCTACGAGTCTGTGGTGGCCAGTGCTATCATGTTTGTTGTTGTGTGCTGGGGCAGCAGGCTGAGGGAAGCAGACACCAACAGAATCAACAAACTCATTCGTAAGGCCAGTGATGTTGTGGGGATGGAACTGGACTCTCTCACGGTGGTGTCTGAAAAGAGGATGCTGTCTAAGTTGCATGCCATCTGGTCAATGTCTCCCATCCACTACATAATGTACTGGTTGAGCACAGGAGTACATTCAGCCAGAGACACATTCCACCGAGATGCAGCACAGAGCGTCATAGGAAGTCATTCCTGCCTGTGGCCATCAAACTTTACAACTCCTCCCCTGGAGCGTCAGACACCCTGAGCCAATAGGCTGGTCCTGGACTTATTTCATAATTTACTGGCATAATTTAAATATTACTATTTAACTATTTATGGTTCTATTACTATTTATTATTTATGGTGCAACTGTAACGAAAACCAATTTCCCCCGGGATCAATAAAGTATGACTATGACTATGAACTGAAATGTTGACTCCGTTCTAAACTTGTGTCCATGTCCATCGCCATTTGTGCCAAGTGTTCCAAATTCCACCATTCCCTGACCGCTGGTAAACTCCCAGGATTTTCAAAATCATCTTTTGCTTGCAGCATCTGAGAGTTAGTTCGCCGTAAAAACAAATAGTCATTGAACGTGGATCACACCTTGGTCTAGTGGTTGAATCGGCAATGTTGTGTTAGGTGGCAGGAAACGCACTGTTATGTTAGGAGAATGCTGTCCGAATGCTTAGGATGGGCTGGCACATTGTCAAGCAACAAAAGAACTTTAAAGGCAAGATGCTGTTCCCGGCAGTGGTGTCCCAGAGCTGTGTTACCCTCAGCTGATGCCGAGCTGTTTATAATTTCCAACTGTTTTTCAAGTGTTAAAGAGGTTCTCTGCCACTTGTCTGATTGCGCATAACATGACATCGGACGCTTAGGAGGCATGGTTAAATACTTCAGGCACTATATCACTGCACCGTAAGTAAAACCAACAAAAGTTTAAGAGTGCAAGATCGCGCATCCACACCTTGCCAAAACCAATGGGAGACTGGCGGAAGTGAGATTGTGAGGTGTGTGCACCTGACTTGGTTTGGCGGAAAGCAGTGTTCCTTGCGTAACTATGAGTTTTGGACGCATATAAGGAGACGTTGGTAGAAATAGGTTCCTCGCATAACTAAATCCAGATTGTCTGAAAACGCATATAACGAGGATAGGGTGTACCTGGAAAGCCCAAGTTGGCTGATAGCTGGGCAGCCACACCCTATGTGGTGGAGAGTCAGGTGCCAAATACATTGTTTTTCTGGATGCAGCCCAGGAATGGAAAGGGGCCTGTCAAGGTTCTCCATCGGAATCGCCTGTTATCCCCGTGGCAAAATGTACAGGTGGAGCGGCAGTCTGACGTGACGGCTGCACCAAGTACAAGGACTCTGTGTACCTGCGGGGTGCTGGAAAAGCCCACCCTGGAAGAGATGGGCCCAGGCCCAGCCCCTTTAGGGGATACTGATTCAGAGGATGATGATTTGGACGATTGGTACATCATGCCGTTCACTGATGCCCTCGTGATGAAGGAAGAGACTCCTGGCCTTTCCCCTCTGGGTTAGACGGAGTAAGGGGGGGGTTAGTGATTGCCAGTCGGTGGTACTGCAGGGCGCTGAAGGAGAGGATGTGGGGCCTGAAACAGAGACAGACAGTTCCGGGGTGCAGGGGGGTTTGAGTGACTGCTTGCGGGAGGGTTCGCCACATCGCTCCTGAGGCTCCCCTGTAGTGTCTGAGGTGGAAGAGTTAGAAGAGGGCTTACGCAGGTCTGGGAGAAGTAGGAAACCCCCAGATAGGTTGGCCTCTGTAGCACCTGGGGAACAGGGTGTGGTCTCCACTGTTTTGGGAAGCTATGTCACTGCTTTCTGCACTTGGATTGAACTTTGTTTCGCAGGAAGGGTTGGCAAATTATTTGACCGTCATGAGGGCTGACTAAATTTTGTAGGGGGAGGACATAGGGTTCTCAGGACAGGGGTACCCCGTTTTTTGAACGTTCTTTTCACGAAACCTCGCTGTTACAAAAGACCTACATTAGTTATCTGTTTTTGCGAACAGAAGGTGTTTTCACTGTTAAGGAAAAAGGCAATGTGCACCCCAAGCAGCCAGGCTCCTCCCCCAAAACTGCGTTCTAGCTGGCATTGCTTAAACGTGTGCCTGTGAGCATCTGTGCATTATGTCTATTTATTTTGAGCATCCGTTAGCACGATGAGTTCTAAGGTATCGGAAAAGCCTCAAAGTGCTCATATGGGTGTTACACTTCGCGTAAAACTAGACATAATGAAGCATTTCAATCGTGGTGAATGAAGTAAGGACAAAGTGAATTTGGCTTGTGGAAGCTGACGAAGATGATGTTGAAGAGGTTTTGGCATTCCATGACCAAGAACTGATCAATGAAGAGTTGATGCAATTGGAAAAGGAAAGGATAACAATCAAAATCGAATACAGTTGCGAACGGACCGAAAGTGAAGTCGTCCAGGAACTGAACGTGAAGCAACTGTTGTGAGAATTTCGCTGCAGTGATTGCAGAAAAATATCGCTTTAATTTTGAAACGGTACGTAGATTTAGGGCATATTTGCAGGATGGTTTGAGTGCTTACAAAGGACTGTATGATAGAAAAATGCGCGAGGCTAAGGAGTCAATCATACTGTCGTTTTTCAAGCCTTCCACATCAGCCACAGCAGATGACGAACCTCGACCTTCGACGTCGAGGCAAGGAGACATAGAAGAAGATGACTTGCCTTCCCTAATTGAAACAAACGACAATGAGATGACACCTCAGTGTCCCACCACCCCAACATCCGGGCCACGGACCAATACCAGGCTGTGAAGAATGCAGGGATGCAGCGGTAGCCGAGACGCATCCAGCGCATCTTTAAGAAATAAACAAGCTAATTAATTATGTGCCGCCCGGCATGTAATCGTCCGCCCAGATCAGAGGCGATTGCCGATTGCGTCGCTTCTGATCTGAGCTGACATGTACATGCCGGGCGGCACATAATTAATTAGCTTGTTTATTTTGGCTTTTTTCTTAAAGATGCGCTGGGTGGGTCACGGCTACCTCTGTACCACTGCATGCTTCGCGGATCGGTATCGGTCTGCAGTCTGGAGGTTGGGGTCCAATGCACCATCCCAACCTCCGACGCCTCAGCCTAACACACCATCATCAGTGTGCTTCGCGCTGTCTTCCCGATTCGGGTAAGTAATACTACACTGTACATACATTATTTCTACTTTATATAGGCTGTGTATTTTTATGTGTTATTTGGTATGATCTGGTAGATTCATACCTTAAACGTTACTGGAGCGAGTGTTTCTGCCGAGAACACTTGCGTGAGATTTTCGCTACAGTGGACAGTTCGGCAATAATTGTAGAAAACTATTTCTACTTTATATTGGCTGTGTATTTATCATATCATTCCTGCTTTTACTATATATTACTGTTATTTTAGGTTTTATGTTTATTTGGCATGATTTGGTAGGTTATTTTTTGGGTCTGCGAATGCTCACAAATTTTTCCCATATAAATAAATGGTAATTGTTTCTTCACTTTGCGACATTCCGGCTTACGAACCGTTTCATAGGAACGCTCTACCTTCGGCTGGCGGGGGTATCCTGTAATACTAATCTGTGATGTTAATTGTTAAGGCTGACAAAAGGGCTTCACTGTAATGTTAATTACTGAGGTAAGGGGTTCTCTTTAGCAGCATGCTTGGGTTATAATTAGTGATAACGGGACTTGTATTCATTTGCTAACCAATGGGAGTCATGTTATTCTCTCTGTATGTGTGGGAACCAGAGGGAATGGGAGGGCTTTTTGTCGAGGAGAAGAGAAGAGGTCGGACGTGAGTCGAGTGCTCTGGTAGATCACCGGGGGTGATCCCAGCCAAGGATCGACGGAGTACGGAGGAGATCGATGGGTGGAAAGAAAACCTGATTTTGTGAGTTCCAACGAATTATTTTGTGCACAGAACTGATAATTTTACTGACTTGGCATCTTTATTGTATTTGATTCTACTAACCCATCACCAAGAAATGTGTTCATCCATCACCAAGAAATGTGTTCATCCATCATTTGATGGTGTCGAGACTAGTGCATGATTTGGATTTAAGTGAGGGAGAGTTGCGCAGTGTGAGCCTCATTCTCTCTTCCCAATTCCCATCTGGATCCAGTGGCAAGACAGAGTTGAGATGGCTGGAGATGGGACTATGTGCAGTGGCTGACCAGGACGTCTTCTGTGTCTTGACCTGCTCTACACATTCCACGACCCTTGTAGAGACTGCCTTCTTGAATGTTAGACCTTCCATTGGTCTCGTCCACTCCATCCGCTGGAGTCTGTCTTCACATGCTGGGATAGACAACTCCCTATCTCACGGAGGGTTTGAGACCCGTAGGCTACCCTCACGTGGTTTAGCTGGCTTGTCAAAGCTGTTGCCTCGTGCGTGTCCGCTGTCGCATGTAAACAGCTATGGAGAGCCACAGCTGAGAGCTGAGTTCCAGCTGGGGACCAAAGGTGGACTAACCGCCTTGAAAAGGAAGTGACATGTTCCCTCACCAGAGGTGCTACCCCTCCCTGACACCCCATACACCCCCACCAAGAAATAATGATGAAGTGTAATCATTCAATTGTATATTATGTACTGTCTGATATTTTATGTTGTGGGCTGGTACCAGGATGAATTACACAGTATCCACACCAATGTCATTACAGTGTTGGAGGGGTCAACATCAGTTTACCCTCGACCCACGGGAGCAAACTGGGCGAAGACGCTACAGTGTGGGGGCTCGTCCGGGAATTGAATTTTGACGGATACTGTGTAATTTGCTCGTTTTAAATTAGTGGAGATGGACCTGGATAAGATTGACCGCTGGTGTGAGATCGAGGAAATACTGGTTAATCATGCCTGCGTATTAAGTGGGGTAGAGTGCTGATGTCACGGCAGTGGGACTGCCAGCATCTATCAGTGACCCCGGTGAGGCGGGGCCGTGGGGCATGCAAATTGTCATGGAGGAAGGGTCTGATGGGACACCAGAGGAGTTGCCTGACGCTGGGGGCGGAGACTTTAGAGATCGGGTCCTATTGTTTCTGCGGGATGAAGGAAGGGAGTGGTCAGATTAGGAAGATTTAATTAGTCCCCATCCCCCACGGAAGGGTGAGGGCTCCAAATTGGCATCAGCCATTAACTCCCTGGTGAACAAGCCAGCAGGTCCTGGTCAGAAGTTGAGAGTTTTCTCGGGGAGGACTCCGACCCCTGAAGGGGAAGACGATTGTGAGACATGGATAGAGCAAGTGTTTCAGTTGCTCTGTGAGTGGCAGTGTTCTGAGGAAGAAAAGCGACAGCGATTGGTTGAATGTTTGAGGGGGGTGGCAGCTGAGGTAGTAAAAGGCGTGAAAGTCAATCAGCCTTATGCTTCTCTGATTGAGTATCTAAAAGCATTGGTGGAGGCTTTTAGTCTGACGGGGAGCACGGTGGAGCTTTTGGGGGGGGGCTTCAGAACCTGCATCAGGGGAAAGGGGGAGTGACGGCTAAATTGTTTGAGATGCCACGGGAGTCACATAGTGGACTGAGGTGTATCGGATAAGGATAGACCAGGTAGCCGGGGGTGCACAGAGGCATGACATGATTGCTATGGGTCTCTGGCAGTCCCGTAGAATGCGGTCACTCCGTCCTTCGTTCATTTGCTCAGAGAGGTGAGGGGGGAGGAGGAGGGCGCATTGGAGTCGGAAGAGGGCTCTGTGAGTACGGTGCAGTCCTCAGTAGTAGCCCCTTGTGGTGAAGTGACCAGGGCCAGCTCCACTCGGGATTCAGTAAAGGGGGTCGCGGCAGGTGGGATTCCTCTGCGTGAAGGGAGAAGCAGTGAGGGCCCCTCCCGGAAGGGACAGACTGCACAATGGCCCATGGGAGGCCAGGGTCCCGCGAGTCGAGCCCTGTGTTATAACTGTGGGGAAGAGGGGCACTTCAGGCAGGAATGTGAATGGCAGGGTGCCCCTCGGAGAGCAAGTCCACGGGTGTCCCAGCAGGAAGAGGGTACGGGAAACTTGAAGACCCAGTGAGGGAACGGCCTGGAGTCTCTGGGAAAATATGTGCCATGGGACCCCCGGATGGAAAAGACCCAATCCCAAAAGGATTGGTGGGACCCCGATCCAGCGTGTCGATATGGATAGAGGTAATAGGTGTGGAAGCCATACGTGACACTGGTTCGCAGGTCATGTTAATGTACCATTCGTTCTACGATCAGTATTTGCAGCATTTACCCTTGACACCCTTCAGTTGACTGGAAATTTGGGATGTCAGCCCTTGTGATTACCCCGCGACAGTTATTTGTCAGTGAAGCTGGAGTTCTTGGAGGCCAAGGTGGGAGTGTCCGCGGCTCATGAGGCCTTGGTGCTGGTTTCCCTGGACACTGTTAAGACTGGGGGTGTGTCAGTTCTGGTGGGGACCAACACCCCAATTGACTGAGGCTCCTGGGGTCTTCAAGGAGCAGGCAGGTGAAGACTTTTTGGAGACCCTGTCGGGAGCCCCTGCCACTTTTCAGAGGGTCATGGAGATGACGATGGTGGATATGAACTTGCTTGAAGTGCTGGTATATTTGGATGACCTCATAGTAGTTGGATTCACCTTGGAAGAACATGAAGCGAGGCTAATGAAGGTGCTGAAGCATGAAGGATTAAAACTTTCCTTGGACAAATGTCAGTTCTGCCAGACATCTTTTAGCTATGTTCGACGCAGAATCTCGTGGAATGTAGCTACAGATCTGGCTAAGGTAGAAGCAGTGACCACTTGGCCAAGGCCCTTGCACCCATTCTTGGGGTTCTGTGGATGCTACTGGAGATTCATGAAGGGCTACGCCAAGCTGAGTCACTCCTTGAACCAGCTTCTGCGTGGCTACCCTCCTTTGGGACAGAAAGGGAGAGGGATGAGATTTGGGAGTTTGGAATATCTGAACCCGTCAGAGCCCTTCGGACAGAGATGGGATGACAAATGTGAGGAGGCTTTTCAGTCTGAAAAGGATGCTGACTCAGGCTCCAGTGCTGGCTTTCGCGGACCCCCGATTTCCCTATGTGGTACTCACCAATGCCAGCCGTGAGGGGTTAGGGGCCGTCCTGTATCAGGATCAGGGCTCCGGGCTGAGGCCTGTAGCGTTTATCAGCTGGAGTTTGTCACCCTCTGAGAGGAACTATCCCACCCACAAGTTGGAGTTCCTGGCGTTGAACTGGGCAGTGGTAGATAAGCTGAGTGACTATCTCTACGGGGCCAAGTTTGAGGTGACGACGAACAACAACCCGCTCACCTACATCCTGACCTCGGTGAAACTGGATGCCACAGGCCTTTGGTGGTTGGCAGCCTTGACTCTGTATGATTTCAGCCTGAAGTCCAGCCTGGGAGCCGGAATGTCGATGCAGATGCTCCGTCCCGACGGAGGCATGAGGAACTGGAGAGGGACAAGGAGTGGGAGAGCATTCCTGCATCTGGGGTGAAGGCCATGTGTCAGTTTGCTATCACCGTGCAGGCCAAGGAAAAGGAGTAGCCAGATCGAGCAGTGGACCCATTGGGGGCATCGGATGACGCCCTACCCCTAGTTTACTGTGACCTGACTGCTCTGAAGACCACGCAGCTGACGGAGTTAAGCCCTGGGGAAGTGGCTGCTGCTTAGCGAGATGACCTAGGCATTGGCCCTGTCTGATATGCAGTTGAAGAGGGGAATATGACACGGGCAGAGAAGACGAAACACACTTCAGTGTCTCTTTACTGAGAGAATGGCCTCGGTTGTGGTTGAAGAACCAAATTTAATACCGGGTAACGTCACCCCTGGACTGACCTCGGCGCTGGCAGCTGGTCCTGCCTGAGAAGTATCGGAAGGTTGTGTTCAAGTCCCTCCATGATGACTCTGGATATTTGCGGGTGGAAAAGACCTATGGATTGCTCAAGGACCGGTTTTACTGGCCATGAATGAGGTTGGAGGTCGTAGAGTACTACAAGTCCTGCATTCGTTGCACACGCCGGAAGACGCTGCCTGTGCAGGCTGCTCCTTTGTCACACTTGCAGAGTGCGGGGCCTTTGGACCTAGTGTGTATGGATTTCCTGGCCATAGAACCCGATGCCAGCAACATGGAGAATGTCTTAGTCATCACGGACCACTGTACCAGGTATGCTGAAGTTTTTCCTACCGAGGATCAGAGGGCGACTACGGTGACAAAAGTTCTATGGGAGAAGTATTTTGTGCATTATGGCCTGCCCCGGCAGATGCACAGTGAGCAGGGACAGGACTTTGAGGGTAAGCTCATTTGTGAGTTACTGGGCATGCTGGGATTTGAGAAATCGAGGACCACGCCCTCTCATCCATAGAGCAATTCCCAGCCATAGAGGTTTAATCGGACGTTGCTAGACATGCTCGGGACTCTGGAGGTCAGAAAAAAGAACGGGTGGAGTCAACATATTGGGCATCTGGTTCACTGTTACCAATGTACACCCAGTAAAGCTACCGGATACCCTCCCTATTATCTGAATTTTGGGTGCGAAGCAAGACTGACACGGGTGAGGTATCGCCGAAGCCTTAATTGAAGTATGTGTCTGATATGAGAAAAGAGCTGAAAAGGACTTATGAGTTTGTTGGGGAGGCGGCAGCCGGGCAGAATTGAGGACGTAAGAGGAGGTATGTCCAGAAAGTAAAGTTCTCTCAACTCCTGCTGGGAGACCGAGTCCTCATAAGGAATTTGGTATTACCTGGAAAGCACAAGTTGGCTGATCACTGGGCAGCCACGTCCTTTGTGGTGGAGAGCTAGACTGCAAATTTACTGGTTTTCTGGGTGCGGCCTGGGGATGGAAAGGGGCCTGTCAAGATTCTTCACCGGAATTACCTGTTGCCCATGGGGCAAGATGTACAGGTAGAGCGGGAGCCTGACGTGGTGGCTGCACCTAGTACAAAGACTCTGAGTATCCGTGGGGTGACGTAAAAGCCCACCCCAGAAGGACAGGCCCGGGCCCAGCCCCTGTGGGGGATACTGATTCGGATGATGATGATTTGGACGATTGGTACATGATGCCGTTCGCTGATGGCCCCGTGATGGAGGAAGAGACTCCTGGCCTTTCCCCCACTGAGTTATACGGGGTAATGGGGGTTAGTGATGGGCAGTCGGTGGTACCGCAGGGTGCTGAAGGAGAGGATGTGGGGCCTGAACCAGAGACAGATGGTTGCGAGGTGCAGGGGGGTTTGAGTGACCGCTTGCGTGAAGGTTCACCATGTCGCTCCCAAGGCTCCCCTGTAGTGTCTGAGGTGGAAGAGTTATAAGAGGGCATACGCAGGTCTCGGAGAAGTAGGAACCCCCCAGATAGGTTAACCTATACAGCACCTGGGGTACAGTTGTGGTCTCCACTGTTTTGGGGAGCTATATCGCTGCTTTCTGCACTTGGATTGGGCTTTTTGTTTCGCAGGAAGGAATTCCAAATTATTTGAACGTCATGAGGGCATGACTAAATTTGGTGGGGGGAGAATGTGGGGTTCTCAGTAATATTAATCTGTAATGTTAATTGTTAAGGCTGACAAAAGGGCTTCTCTGCAATGTTAGCTGCTGAGGTAAGGGGTTCTCTGCAGCCGCATGTTTGGGTTATAATTAGTAATAACGGGACTTGTATTCATTTGCTAGCCAATGGGAGTCATGTTATTCTCTCTGTATGTGTGGGAACCGGAGGGAATGCGCGGGCTTTTCATCGAGGAGAAGAGAAGAATTCGGACGTGAGTCGAGCATTCTGGTAGATCACCGGGAGTGATCCCAGCTGAGGGTCGACGGAGTTCGGAGGAGTACGATGGGTGGAAAGGATACCTGATTTTGTGAGCTTCGATGATTTATTATGTGCACGGGACTGATAAATTTACTGACTTGGTGCCTTTATTGTATTTGTTTCTACTGACCCATCACCAAGAAATAATTATAAAGTGTAATCATTTAATTGTATACTGTGTATTGTCTGATATTTTATGTTGTGAACTGGTACCAGGGTGCATCACACAGTATCCACACCAACGCCGTTACAGTGTTGGCGGGGTCAACGCCAGTTTACCCTAGACGAATGGGAGCAAACTGGACAAAGATGCTACATTGATAAATATTGAGGGATTCATACAAATTTGAGTCATCTTTTTTCTATTTTTGTACATTTTCAGCCCTTTAATAAACTATTGAAAATCATGGTCATTTTTGCATATCCTAATTTCCATACATGAAAGATAATATAACACATCTAAGACTTCATCATGTATCTATTCCCAGATCTTTAGAAGGGAGATTATTTATGTGAACAATTTTAGTTACCAACCCTGAAGGCACTTTTTTTTATATAAGATTACAGTCTTGTTTGAAGAACAGTGAAATGATAATAAAATTAAAAACTGCAGAGTGCTTTCTGTAATCTCTGCCAGTTCTATGCTTCTCAAGAAGTACCGTTATCCTCTAATTGTTTCTTATTGAGCTTCCAACTTCAGCTGCCAAGGCCCTGAGCTCTGGACTTTCCCTTTTTAAACTTCTCACCTCAGATTTTCATTGATAATGCCTTATCAGGTCCTTGGGACATTGAAGACAATGATGCAAAAATGTCCAGGGCAAGGTGAGCGAGAATCCCAAAGACTTCTATATTAAAAGCAAAAGTATAGCAAGGGACAAAATTGACCCTCTTGAAGATGTCTCATTTAGTTCAGAGGCTAATCATCGACTGATAATTCTAAAAATATTTATTCTAAAGAAAATTATCATACTTATGTGATGCCAATAAAGATAAGGTATGGGACTTCACCCCTGAAATCCCTACCATTTACTGTATATGTTCTGTTATTATTTGATGCCCAAGTGTTGTAGTTTTAGTTGCAGATTTCATACTTAAGCCCTTAAATGTCCATTTATCCACATAAGCTTTTTATTTAACATTAGGTGAAGCAAGTGATTACTTTCGTGAGATTGGAGGTGTGGACTTTATTCGAGGACTTATTAAACTGACTAATGCTTCTGTCCTTCGTGAAGCTGCTCTATTCACGTTAGGTGCTCTAGCTGAAAGCAGTGGTATGAAAGATTTTTATTTACCTTTTCTGAATTCCCTAGTTTCTCTTTTCCATGAACTTTCTTCGTTCTCTCTATTTATATCTCTCACCTTTGGCTCAATTAGTAAAAGCATTGCCTGATAATTTACTGACCAAAACATCAGATGCTTGATTTCTCAGGTGCTGTCAGGAAGGTGGGAACCTTATCACACCCGTGCTGTTTAAAAATGCAGTTTGAAACAAAAACTGCCAAGATTTCATAATTTGACATCCAGTGCCTTGTTGGAAAACGTACCTACATCAGTGATTATAAGCTGAGAACTTGAACAAAGGGGTACTGTGTATAACTAAATAATTTTTTTGGTTCATTCCTCTGTCTCTCCCCCTCAGATTTGTTTTTCTTTACCCCTCAAATCCCATTATTCCTTCTCACTCTCAGGACCTGCACATCACCCACAGTTTCCTTCTCCTGGTTTCCCACCACCTTCCCTTTTTTCTGTGGCCCGTTCTCCTCACCTATTAGATTCCACCTCCTTCAGCCCTTTGCCTCTTCCATCTGTCACCTCCCAGCTTTTTACATCATTGCCATTTCCTCTAACCCACCTACCTATCTTTCCCCTCACCTATCAGCTGTCAGCTTGTGCTACTCCCCCTGCTCCCACTCTTTTATTCTGGCTTCTGCCCTATTTCTTTCCAGTTTTGATGAATGGTCTTGGTCCGAAGTGTCATCCGTTCATTTCAACACACAAAATTCTGGCGGAAATACGGAGGTGAATGAAGTCAATGGCTTGGGCTGAGTTCCTTCCACATTTTGTATAGTGATGCTTGAGGTTTCCAGCATCTGCAGAATCTCTTCTATCTATAACTATTTATTTCTTTCCATAGATGCTGCCTGATCTACCGAGTGCTCCAGAAATTTTTGTGTGCTGTTTCCTCCAACAGCTGTCTCCTCTTTTCATACTCCCCTCCCCCCAAATTGCTGCATTTGTTTTTGCCTTTGTCTCTTATCCATCTTATAATTCAATGTACACAAAATGCTGGAGGAGCTCAACTTGTCAGGCAGCATCTGTGGAGGAAAATGATAAGTCAGTGTTTTGGGCCAAGACCCTTTATCAGTTCCTTCTATCATTCACTTGCCACAGTCTTCCAAATTTGCCCCACCTCTCTATATCTGCATGACATTCTTACATCCCCCAGTCCACCAATCACCTTCTTTCTTGCCACTCCCTTCTCTGTATGCTCGTAGTCATTCCTCTACACTCTCAGTCCTGATACAGGGTTTCAACATGGAATGTTGACATTTTCTTTCCTCCCACAATGCTGCCCAACCCACAAATTTCCTCAGCGGATAGTGCTCCAGATTCCAGCATCTGCAGTCTCTTGTGTCTCAAATGGTTTCTATCTGCAAGCTTTTCGAAATCAGCTGCTTCACATTCTGTTGCAGTGAATTTTTGTACATTTGCTATCAATGATTCAAAATAAAAGTAAAGATATTTCTCTTTTGTGTTTCCAGTGTACTGCCAGCAGAGTCTGTGCACTGTAGAACTGCTATCTGGTATCGCCATGTCACTTGCTCAGAAGGATGCTTCACTGACTCTGAAGAGGACAGATGTCTACATGATCCTGGTGTTGGTCTCACACAACAGTATGGATGTCATGTTTATATCACTGTGCTAACCTTCTCTCCTTGAAAGATGAATCGGAACACCATATTACACAAATGTGTAAAGGAAATGCATGTGATAAGCATAAGTTACATATGATAACTGATCCTTAACCCAATGAACAAAAAAAAAGTTAACAGAACTCACCACCAAACAAGCAGAAACTATTTTGCTATTCATTTACTAACCCTGAATATGCAGCAAATTAATACATGTAGGCAATACGTAACCCATTGTGCCAGATAAATAGCAATCCAACAGAACTCTATCTCCTTATAACTACAGACCTCCATTCTAGGCCACAAATTCGAAGTAAATTTATTAGCAAAGTACCTACTGTATATGTCACTATATTCTAAACGAAAAAACTATCAAAAATGTTCAACAGTTTTAACAGTGTCTTGATGCCCACAACTCATTAATTACTTGGTTTTCTTTTTCACTATATGAGGTCAGTGTTGGAGACGGGAATATTTCTGTATTTTCTACAGCCCAAGTCAGCACCAATCATGATCAACCACAGAGTAAAAGTTTTTCTTATTCTGTTGCAGTTAAAGATAGCTTAGCCAGCATCAGCAAATGAACAATGAGTGCAATATATGCTCATCTTAACCCGAAGTCAAAACAATTCTGCACCTTCATTACCTTTCTTTGAGCCTACTGCACTAATACACTACACTGCACATACTACACTGTTAGGAAACTTGCTGTATTGTCAAAGAGCTTAAATTCTTGAGAGGCTAATACCCATTTTAACCTGGTCATCATCAATTAAACCCATCCTGTTCCTTTTAAAATAGTAAACCACAACTTCTCACAACCAACGGACTGACCTTCAAGGACTCTTACAACTCATATTCTCAATATTTATTGCTTCAATCCTGAAATTGTGCACTCTTGTCCTAGACTCCCCTACCATGGGAAATACCTTTGCCATATCTAATCTGTTCAGGCCTTTTAACATTTGGAATGTTTCTATGAGATCCCCCCCCCATTCTCCTGAACTCCAGTGAATACAGCCCAAGAGCTGCTAGATATTCCTCATACGGTAACCCTTTCATTCCTGGAGTCATTCTTGTGAATCTTCTCTGAACCTTCTCCAACATCACTATATCCTTTCTAAAATAAGGATCCCAAAACTACACAATACTCCAAGTGTGGTCTCATGAGAGCCTTATAAGCCTTAACATCACATCCCTGCTCTTACATTCTATACCTCTAGAAATGAATGCCAACATTGCATTCGCCTTCTTCACAACCGACTCAACCTGGAGGTTAACCTTTAGGGTATCCTGCACAAGGACTCCCAAGTCCCTTTGCATCTCTGCATTTTGAATTCTCTCTCCATCTAAATAATAGTGTGCCTGTTTATTTCCTCCACCAAAGTGCATGACCATACTTTCCAACATTGTATTTTATTTGCCACTTCTTTGCCTATTCCCCTAAACTATCTAAGTCTCTCTGCAGGCTCTCTGTTTCCTCAACACTACCTGCTCCTTCACCTATCTTTGTATCGTCGGCAAATTTAGCCACAAATCCATTAATCCCATAGTCCAAATCATTGACATACATCGTAAAAAGCAGCTGTCCCAACATCGACCCCTGTGGAACTCCACTGGTAACCGGCAGCTAGCCAGAATAGGATCCCTTTATTCCCACTTTCTTCTTTCTGCCATTCAACCTATGCTCCATCCATACTAGTAACTTCCCTGTAATTCCATGGGCTCTTATCTTGCTAAACAGCTTCCTGTGCGGCACCTTGTCAAAGGCCTTCTGAAAATCCAAGTACACCACATTCACTGCATTTCCTTTGTCCATCCTGCTTGTAATTTCCTGAAAAAATTGCAGTAGGTTAGTCAAGCAGGATTTTCCTTTCAGGAAGCCATGTTGGCTTTGGCCTATCTTGTCATGTGCCTCCAGGTACTCTGTAATCTCATCCCTCTCTATCAATTCCAACAACTTCCCATCGGCTGATGTCAGGCTAACAGATCTATAGTCTCCTTTCTGCTGCCTCCCACCCTTCTTAAATAGCGGAGTAACATTTGCAATTTTCCAGTCATCCGGTACAATGCCAGAATCTATTGATTCTTGAAAGATCATCGTTAATGCCTCCGCAATCTCTTCACCTACTTCCTTCAGAACCTAACGGTACATTCCATCCAGTCCAAGAAATTTATCCACCCGCAGACCATTACGCTCCCTGAGCACCTTCTCAGTCATAATTTTCACTGCACATACTTGACTTCCCTGGCTCTCTTGAATATCTGGTATACTGCAGATGTCTTCCACTGTGAAGACTGATGTAAAATACACATTCAGTTCTTTTGCCATCTCTGCGTCTCTCACTACAATTTCTCCAGCATCATTTTCCATTGGTCCTATAGCTTCCCTCAGCTCTCTTTTACCCTTTATATCTATATACTACTAAAACTCTCATGCTGTGTCTGTCTGTTTGTGACCTCCAGTTAGTGCAAACGGTGCATTACAGCGGCACTTTTTTGGCTCAATCGAATTAAAATGCGCTAACTTACAGAATGCAGGCAAAGTTCAGGGTTATATAATCGTATAAAATTGCTCATTTACCAAAATCAACAGGCTCGCTTTCACCCGAGAATCCATCCGCCATCATGGAAATCAGGACACGACAGCCTGACGCATGCACACGGCAACCTCAGCAACGACACCTACCGGAGCAGGAGGGCAGGGCAGCTCTATTTCAAGGGGTCACATTCTGCTAATCACCATCAGCATGTGCAGGATTGGGACAGATCTAACTGCCACCCATCAATAAGAGTTAATTAAATCCATAAAACACCCATAAAACTCTTTGCTGCAGTCAAAGGACAGCGGTGACTATGTCACGTCCATTTAGGAGAGCACCAGCCACATCATCAAGAACTCCTTTGTTACTGCTTTGGTGTTACTGCTTCGTATCTTCTATCCAGCATTAGGGTGGGGAAAAAAATGGTCAGCTTAATTATGCCGTGTGGAAAGGGAAGGGGGACATTATGGTCAAGAGATGGCGCCAAACGTCATCGGGAAGTGGCAAGGAGATGGAGAGAACAAGAATTGGATAAGGCCAAGGCTGCACGACTCCAGGATCAAACAGTCAGGACAAAAAAAGATGAGAGAAGAAGAGACAGAGGAGGAAAGGCATGCGCGTCTCCAGGATCAGAGACAAGCAACAAGCAGCAGAAGAGATGAAGAGATGGGGGATGAAAGGACTGCATGTCTCCAGAATGACAACAAGAGGCACAAGGGTGGCATCATTCTTTAATTAACTGAGGTTTTCTACTTCAGTTTCCAAAGCAAAGCGATACCAATAGCATTCAGGAAAATTTAATATTCATTCTGGTCACATCAGACTGCACTACCCTTCTCTGAAAGGGTGCCCCAACGCGTCACCCCGTTGTCTAGTACTCTCCAAATGCATCTTGTGTCCAGCCCATGTTTTAAAAACATCACTCTTTCCCCTTTTAGAAATACTACATCCTGTTCACATTAGTCAAATGTGAAGGATTTATTTTCTTCTACAATTATAGACTCTTCATTCAGCCATCTTGGTTCCAATTGCCACCTTTCCTAGACTTCCTTTCCTTGTTTAGCCTTTTGCTTCCTACAGATCCTGCTTCTGAGCCTTCAGCTCTCCTCATCCAAATTTTTCTCTAAATAGCTGTTCCGTTTGTTTCAGTGTGCCTCAGTATTGACTCAATTGTTGGTTTCCTTTCATTGAAATTTATCATTCTGCATTTTAAGATGTTGCAATAAATCTCCCTTAAAAGGCTATCATTATTTATTGGCGAATGAGTCTTACTTCAGTGGTGAGAAAATTATTGGAGAAAATTTACTCGCATTTGGAAAAGCAGGGATTTTTTAGGGGGTATTAGCATGTGCACAGGCACAAGATGAGGCATAGGTCCTAGAATGTGAGATAAATTGTTTTGTAGCAGTACATTGCAAAGATATAACATTGCTATGAATTACAAAATAAATGATGCAAAACAAAAATTTAAATTGAGCTAGTGTTCATGGGTTCAGGGACCATTCAGGAACATGATGGCGGTGGGGAAGAAAGTGTTCCTGAATTATTGAGCACGAGTCTTCGGGCTCCTGTATCTCCTCCGTGGCAGTAGCACTGAGAAGAGGGCATGTCCCAGATGGTGAGGGCCCTTGGTGATGGATGCCGCCTCCTTGAGGCACTGCCTCTTGAAGATATTGAGGTTTGTGCCAAGATGGAACTGGCTGAATCTACAAGCCTCTGCAGCCTTTTACGACCCTCTGCACTGGAGCCTGTTGTTGTTGTTGTTCGTCCTTCCTAGTCGAAGATAACCATGGCTTCAAAGTCAAATGGGAGATTGGTGGCTGTGGGTCCGGAGGTGACTGATGAGGCCAATCCGGGCCCTGAAGGCTCTCCCACATATGGGACACAAGTAGGTGGGTGCTGTCGTGGCAGTGGATGCTGCTCGGGCCTTGCGCACAGCATGCTTTCGTTGCGCCTGACTTCAGCTGCACAGGCTCCTGTGGTGATCTTGCTGCGCCAAGCTGGACGGTCGAGGGCAAGCGTCTCCCACATGTTGATGTCGACACCCAGGCCTTTGAGGGACGCTTTCAGGCAGTCTTTGTAACGTTTCTTCTGCCCCCCGACTGAGCGCTTGCCCTGACACAGTTCTTTGTACAGCAGCTGCTGAGGCAATCAGCTGTCTGGCATTCTGACCACATGTCCAGCCCACCTGGCTTGGGCTTTCAGCAGGAGGGTGTAGATGCTGCAGATCCCAGCTCGTTCCAGGACTTCCGTGTCGAGGACTTTGTCCTGCCACCTGATGTGGAGGAGTCTGCGGAGACAGCTCAGGTGAAAATGGTTGAGCTGTTTGGCGTGTCTGCTGTAGACAGTCCAGGTCTCGCTGGTGTAAAGGAGGGTGGTAAGGACCACTTCACAGTAGACCTACATGCCAGTCGGTGATGCAGTCAATCAGAATACTTTCCACTGTATATCTGTAGAAATATGCATGAGTCTTTGGTGATGTACCAAATTTCAAATTCCTGGAGCTGATGGTATGCCTTCTTCATGATTGCATTAATGCGTTGGGATCAGAACAGATCCTTGGAGATACTGACAGCCAGGAATTTGTGGCTGCTGATCCTTTTCACTGCTGACTCCTCATTGAGGACTGGTGCATGTTCTCTAGAGTTCTGAATTGCCATCTGAGGTTTTACCCCTTCTGAAGTCCACCATTAATTACTTGATATTGCTGACATTGAGTGTGAGGTTGTTGTCACACCACTCAACCAGCCAATCTGTTTCACTCTTGTATGCTTCTTGTTGCCATCTGAGCTTTTACCAACAACAGTGGTGTCATCTGAGAATTTATAAATGAGTTATACCTAGTTACACAGTTTCGGGTGTAGAGAGTTTAGAGAAGTGGGTTAAGCACGCATCACTGAGGTATGTTAGAGTTGATTGTCAGCAAGGAGGAGATGTTATCACTTACCTGCACTGACTGTGGTCTCCTGATGAAAAAAATCAAGGATCTAGTTGCAGAGGGAGGTACAAGGATCCTGGTTTGGAGCTTGATAATTAATACTGAAGAGATGATGATGTTCAATACCATTGATATATGTTTTGATACGCAAACACAAGGAAATCTGCAGATGCTGGAAATTCAAGCAACACACACAAAATGCTGATGGAACGCAGCAGGCCAGGCAGCATCTATAGGAGGAGGTACGGTCGATATTTCAGGCTGAGACCCTTCGTCAGGATTAAATGAAAGAAGAGATAGTAAGAGATTTGAAAGTGGGAGGGGGAGGGATGGACCTAAGAGCTGGAAAGTTGATTGGCAAATGGGATACCAGGCTGGAGAAGGGAGAGGATCATGGGGCAGGAGGCCTAGGGAGAAAGAAAGGGGGAAGGGGAGGATCAGAGGAAGATATAGTGAGAGGGACAGAGGGAGAAAAAAGAGAGAAAGAAAGGGGAAAAAATAAAAAATAATAAATAAAGGATGGGATAAGAAGGGGAGGAGGGGCATTAACGGAAATTAGAGAAGTCAATGTTCATGCCATCAGGTTGGAGGCTACCGAGACGGAATATAAGGTGTTGTTCCTCCAACCTGAGTGTTGGAGGATCCTCCCAACCTGAGTATCCTCCTGCCACCCCACTAGGAATAGGGTTCCCTTTGTCCTCACCTATCACCCCACCAGCCTCCGGGTCCAACGTATAATTCTCCGTAACTTCCGCCACCTCCAATGGGATCCCACCACCAAGCACATCTTTCCCTTTCCCTCCCCCCCCTTTCTGCTTTCCACAGGGATTGCTCCCTATGCGACTCCCTTGTCTATTCGTGCCCCCCATCTCTTCCCACCAATCTCCCTCCCGGTACTTATCCTTGTAAGCAGAACAAGTGCTACACATGCCCTTATACTTCCTCCCTCACCATCATTCAGGGCTCCAGACAGTCCTTCCAGGTGAAGCGACACTTCACCTGTGAGTCAGCTGGTGTGATATACTGCGTCTGGTGCTCCCGGTGTGGTTTTCTATATATTGGTGAGACCCGACACAGGCTGGGAGACCGTTTCACTGAACACCTACGCTTTATCCACCAGTGAAAGCAGGATCTCCCAGTGGCCACACATTTTAATTCCATGTCCCATTCCCATTCTGATATGTCCATCCGTGGCTTTCTGTACTGTCAAGATGAAGCCACACTCAGGTTGGAGGAACAACACCTTATATTCTGTCTGGGTAGCCTCCAACCTGATGGCCTGGCCTGCTGCATTCCACCAGCATTTTGTGTCTGTTGCATATGTTTTGATGTTATCTTTGTGTTCCTAAACAGAATGAAGAGCCAGTGAGATTGTGTCTGCTGTAGACTGTTCCTGCAATAGGTGAATTGTAGAGGGTACAAGTCTTTTCTCGGGCAGGATATAATCCTAGCCATAACCAACTTCTCGAATTGATCATCATTGAGGCAGCTGACTGCTTTTCTTGGGCACCAGTATGATTGCTGCCTTTTTGAAGCAGATGGGAACCTCGGATCACAGTAGTGAACGGTTGAAAATGACCTTGAACACTCCAGCCAGTTGGTTGGCACAGGTTTTCAGTACCTGGCCAGGTGCACCATCGGAGACTGGCAGCCTGCATGGTTCACTCTCTTGAAGATTCAGCCTCTGATCAGAGATCACAAGGTTGTCTCTGGGGATTCACAGAAATGCAGTGTTACTCTCTCTTTCAAAGCACGCATAACATGTGTTGAGCTGAACTAGGAGTGAACGTCACTGCCACTTGCACTGTAAGGTTGCACCATATAGGAAGTAATGGCATGAAAACCATGCTACAGCTGCTGTGCATCTAATTGTGTCTCTAATTTCACATGGAATTGGCATTGCATTCTCATGATGGCTTTCTGTAGGACGTTCCTGGACTTCTTAAAGGATTCTGGACCATCAGTCCTGAATGCCACAGATCTGGCCCTCAGCACACTGCCAGTCTCCTGGTTCATCCAGAACATCTGGTTTGGGAAGGCTCAGTATGTTCTCGAAGGCACACACTCATCCACTCAGGTCTTGATAATGTGGGTGATGGCTATGATGTATTCATTCAGATCTGAAGATGAATCCCTGAGTATGGTTCAGTCCAACAAAGAGTTCTATAAACACCCCTGTGCCTCCCTTGAACATACTTGTTCTGTGTGGTGGATGGTGAAGCCCTCAGGCTGGAGTGCTGTGCCCAGAATGTTGCGGGTGAGCCATATCTCTGTGAAGCACGGTTTATAACAGTACAGCAATCTTTTCCGAGGTTTTGGTTTTATTTTCTAATTTTCCAGAGACAGGAGGGGAGGGCCTAGGGGCTCAGGATTCATTTTACTTACAGTCTTCCCTATAAGCCACATTTCTTGAGCAATGGAGACATTCCCTGAGCTTCCAGCTGCTCTACTCACTCCCTAAGTGGTTTGGAGTCTGGAAACTTTGGAATCTTAAGATCCCTAGTTGTTTTAAATGACATGAAACAATGTTACTTATTGTAGTGACCCTGACAGCAGATTTCTGCTGTAATACAGTGGGCTGCAGTTAATTGGGACACATCAGAAGTAGTACATTTTGGCTCAATTAAGCGGCTGCCCCAATTAGCCAAAGTTTCATGGAGTTAGTTAAAATGTATAAAGACAAACTGCATTTCACTGAATAACAATTTTTGTATTTAAATGGAATAAAGAACAAATTAGAATGCTACCAATACCTCTACAGTGCTATAAAACTATATTAGTTCCTAATAGTTAACGAAGGAGATATTAATCTTCCCTGTTCTTTCGATTGACTATCTTTTGATTGACTATAAATGTACAAGATCAGTGCAGACACCTTGTGCAGAGAATGGACTATTTTCATACAATGCTTTAGACGACTGTCCAATTCTTTATTTTCATTGTAACATTCAAGGTGATTGTCAAAAACTTCAAATTCTTAATATTTTCTAAATTGTTGAAGCAGGGAAATCATTTCGTTTTCACTTTTGGCTGTTTCTGGCATCTCCAAGTCTGAATACTTGAAACCGCAGTGAGCAAAACAGTCCTGAATCGTCTTACTGCTTATTTCTTGCTGACTATCCATGACAAAAATCACTGCATTTTAAGCACAAACTCTCACAACAAATGCATTTTAAAAACTGTTCACTTTAAACATTTCTTCTGAAATGAAGAATATTGATAATGGCTGGGGTCACTCGTCTTATAAAGACACTAACCAGAAGAAGGCAATGGCAAACCACTTACGTAGAAAGATTTGCCTCAAACAATTGTGGTCAAAGATCATGATCGCCAATGTTATACAATATGCACATGATGATATAAAATTATAAGTTGTATGGATAGGGTAAATGTAAACAGGCTTTTTCCCAATGAGGTTGTATGAGACTACAACTAGATGCCATGGTTTCAAAGTGAAAGTTGAAATATTTAAGGGGAACATGAGGGGAAACTTCTTCACTCAGAGGGTAGTGAGAGTATGGAATGAGCTGCCAGTGGAAGTGGTGGTTACAGGATTGGTTTGAAATAAATTTGGATAGGTATATGGATGGGAGAAGACTGGTCGGGGTGCAGGTTGATGGGACTAGACAGATAATAGTTTGGTGTGGGCTTGATGGACTGAAGGGCCTATTTCTGTGTTGTAGTGCTCTATGACTCTATGACCTAAAGTGCTCTAAAGGAAAACGTGCAAATTCCTCACAGACAGCAGTGGAGATTGAAATCCGATCATTGGTTCTGTGGAGCAGCATCCCTACTGTCTGACTCACAGTGCCAATTATTTGGATCATTGTGATATCCAGTTTTATTCCATGCATTAACATAATTATACAGTTTGTCCCATGACTTATGACCTATAACATTGAGCTGAGCTTCAAACACAATTTCTTCATTGTCAGGACAATATATTTCCAATTTCAATGTTGTTTACATCCACTAATGTCTGTTATTCTTTCCTCTACTCTATACCAGATCTATCCTTAATTCAGCACAACTTTCATTAATCAGAAGCTCATTAATCTATTAATTGATTAATCTATTGGCATTGTCTCCTGGTTGAAATGAATTGAAATCCAAACACTTAATGCTTTTTGGCACTTTTTTTTAGAGATTGGACAAGCGTTGGCAAGATCAACAGGGTGTATTGATATTCTTCTAAATTTGTTCAGGTAATTAGCAAAATCTAAATTTGATATATTTCATGTTATTCTCAAGAGTGAAATGTTGAAATTTATGCTGTAAAAATGAAATTATGCCATTGGGATATTAAAGCAAATTAATTTGCAATGCAGCTTGTTTAAATGCCAAATGATTTCAGTCAACAATTCTTAGGAATAAATAAGGAAGATGTGAGCTTATTAATTTTATTTTGATGGTTATTTAAAATCAAAGAGTTAACTTAAGACTCTGGTTAAGATATTGGATAGACACTGGTATAATTTCATTTGGCTAAGCTGGATATGTGAATGAATGGTACCTGGAAGGTCAGAAACCCACTTATTTTTGTGGGCAGAATTTTTACCGTTTCGTGTTCCGGAAAGTGACATTAATAATGTACAAGGGGAATGGGAATAGAATCATGGAATTTTAAGGCACAGGAAGTAATTTAGCTGCATCCAAATGAAAAATAAACTAAATTGATCCACTTCCCAGCTCTGTGGTTACACTCTTCAATTGCTCATTCAGATACATTTTAAACATAATAGTTATTACCTCTACTACTCTTATAGTGAATATACTCTTATTGAATAAAATAAATTTTCCACGGCCCTTTCTAATCCTTCCTTCAATTAACTTAAACCTCTGTTTCCCAAGTTACTCACTGAGAAAGTGACGTTCTCTCTGTATATCCTCTCAAGAACATAGAGCACAGCACAGTGAATTGAATTGACTTTATTACTTACATCCCTCACTTACATGAGGAGTAAAAATCTTTACGTTATGTCTCCGTCTAAATGTGAATGTGCAATTTATAGTCATTTGTAATAAATAGTATGTACAACAGGACAGTCAATATAGCATAGAAATACAATTGTGTCGGCGTGAATTAATCAGTCTGATGGTCTGGTCCTCACTTTTATTCCGTGGTACAGTTTCCCAGATGGTAGCAGCTGGAACAGTTTATGGTTGGGTTGACTTGGGCCCTTTTTATGCACATGTAAATGTCCTGAATAGTGCGAAATTCACATCTACAGATGCGCTGAACTGTCTGCACCACTCTCTGCAGAGTCCTGCGATTGAGGAAAGTACAGTTCCCATACCAGGCAGTGATGCAGCCAGTCAGGATGCTCTCAATTGTTTCCCTGTAGCCCTTTTGGCCCACGATGTTGTGATGGCCTATTAACCTACTCCATGATCAATCTAACCCTTCCCTCCCTCATAGCCATCCATTTTTTCTGTTAATGTGCTATCTTTGACTTCCTTAAATGTCCCTAATGTATCTGCCTCTACCATTAGCTCTGCCAGCGCATTGTACAAGCCTAACACTCTGTGTAAAAAATACTGTTGATATCTCTCATATATTTTCCTCCATTCATCTTAAATTTATGCCCCCTCATATTAGCCATTTTCATCCTGGGAAGAAGTCACTGATTATCCACTCGGTGTATGCCTCTTATCATTTTGTATACCTGGATCCACCTCTTTAGGTCCAAAGACAAAATCCCTAGTCACTCAAAGCTAAGCTGTCTTATAATTTTATATGCTTCACTTAAATCATCCCACATTCTCCTTTGTTCTGCGGAAAGCAACACCAGCCTGGCTAGCCTCTTATCATAACTGAAAGTAAGTCTTTGCACCTTTTCTCCTGCTCTTGTACCCTCCAGAGAGTGGTGACAAGAGCTGGAGTATTTTTGCTGTGCCCTAATTAGTGTTTGGTACAGTCTAACATGATCAGTGCATCAACCTATAGAGACAAGTACTCTTTATGCTTCTCATGGAATACAGTGTTGGGAAATGTATGATAATGCATTTTGGTAAAGGGAACAATAGTGCTGACTATTACCTAAATGGGGAGAAAACTCAAACATCAGAGGTGCAGAGGGCCTTAGGAGACTCCCAGAAGGTTAATTTACAGGTTAAGTCTGTGGTAAAGAAGCCATATTCAATGTTGGCATTTATTTCAAGGGGAATAGAAAATAAAAGCAAGGAGATAATGCTGAGCCTTTATAACACACTAGTCAGGCTGCAGTTGGAGTATTGTCAACAGTTTTGGGCCCCATATCTCAGAAAGGGTGTGTTGTCTTTGGAGAGAGTCCTGAGGAGATTCACAGGGATGATTCCGGGAATGAACGGGTTAACATTTGAGGAGCATCTAGCAGCTTTGGGCCTGGTCTCACTGGAATTTAGAAGAATGCGGGTGGGGGATCTTACTGAACCTACCAAATATTGAAAGGACTAGATAAGGTGGATGTGGAGAGGATGTTTCCTCTGGTGGGGGTTTCCAGAACGAGAGGACACAGCCTCAAAACTGAGGGGCGACCTTTCAGAACAGAGGTAAGGAAGTTTTTTTTTAGCTAGAGAGTATTGAATCTGTGGAATGCTCTGCCGCAGACTGCAGTGGAGGCCAAGTCCATGGGTATATTTAAAGCGAAAGTTGATAGTTTCCATTGGTCAGGGCATCAAAGGATATGCTGAGAAGGCAGGTGTATGGGGTTGAGTGGGATCCAGGATCAGCCATGATGGAATGGCGAAGCAGACCCAGTGGGCTGAATGGCCTAATTTTACTCCTATCTACGTGTCCTGCTAGTTTTTTTTTTTCAGGAACCTTTTGTTCCTGCACACATTTAATTATTCCATCATACTTTGACCAGATTGTCTGGTGTTCAGCTGGTAGTTCTGTTAAATCTTTTTTCTGGCCAAAATATTGGCCACCTAACAAATGCTCCTTACTACATGTTTTGGGGCCAGAATCTTTCAACCTTTTCATCAGTGGGTATGTCTCCCCATACACCTCCCAGCCTACGCCAATTAACATTCAGTGTTCCAGCTCTGAACTCCTTAATGATCGGAGGCTTCTAGCTGAAAGAATGCCCACCCATTTCCCCTGGCTGTCCCCAGTTTCTCAGTTTAATGTGTGACTCCAGCAGGGGTGTGGGGTAGTGAGTGAATTTTATGAATATTGTCTGCACAATGGTCTTTGGGAGTGTAACATGTATTATAGCCAGAGGGGAACTGGTATATGTACTAATATTTAGATTTCCAGAAGATGTGATGAAGTACTGTTTCAAAGTTGTAAAAAGAGAAAACATCATCTAGCAGGAGTAATGTACTGACTTGAACAGAAATCACTGAGTAAGCATAAATTAGTAGTGGGCAGTGTGTTATGGGGATTAGTGCTAAGACTTCAGATTTTACAATTTCTAAGTATGTTTCTGTATAGAAAACATGGCTGCTAAATTTGTATGCCACTGTGACAAGCAGAAACACTTATTTCTTGAGTTCTGGTACACAGGAATTTGGAGCTGCAGGAGGCTACATAATGCCTTGAACTTGCTCCCTTATTCTCTAAAAATTGGCTAATTTACCTTACTTTTTTCTTAAACTCTTTAATGTCCAGAGGCATGTTCAAGATTGTAACACTGAATATATTAATTGATTAAGCATCATCAGGAGCAAATATTTGCAACACTTTGAGTGAAGAAATTTATTTTCATCTGCATTCTAAATATCTCCAGATCTTAACATTCTCTGAAAGTTTCTGCTCATATTCATTCTTGGGTGTTAATTGCCAATTGTAGCTCATTTGTCCCGAGTCAGAACGCTATTGATTTTAGTGTCTATTCCAGAGACTTGAAGCAGATTTCAGTTCAGGCTGATGCTCTAATCTGGGGTAGGGTTTGGGGGGATGGTGCGTTGGATTGCTGGACTCCTAATAGTGGGGTCCAGTCTTCTGGTCAAACCTAGCATAGGATCAAGGATACTACTGATACCTTTACAGATTCTAGGTCTGTGCTGAGATGATTTAAAGATTACTTACTTTTACAATATGCAAATGTATATTTTTGAATTTAGTTTTTCAAATGCTTTAAATATTTGTCATAATTTCTAATTTTGAATTAACTTTATTTTCAATTGTTTTTAATGTCTCTAAATGTCATTGACATTACGACTTCCAAAGCCCATGACAGACCACTGCCTTCTCTCAAACCCTATCAGGAACATTTTGCACAAGATTTCTGCATTCTGCAGGGTTTTTCCCAGGGTTGAAATGGCTAGCACGAGAGAGCATAGTCTTAAGGTGCTTGGAAGTAGGTATAGAGGAGATGGCAGGGGTAAGTTTTTTTATGCAAAGAGTGATGTGCATGGAATGTGCACGGTGTATCGAAAGGATAGGAAGGTAGGCAGAGGGGGAGGCGTGGCTTTATTGGTAAGAAATGATATTAAATCATTAGAAAGAGGTGATATAGGATCGGAAGGTGCAGAATCTTTATGGGTTGAGCTAAGGAATAGCAGGGGTAAAAGGACCCTGATGGCAGTTATTTATAGACCTCCAAACAGCTGCAGGGATGTGGACTACAAATTACAACTGGAAATAGAAAAGGCTTGTCAGAAGGGCAGTGTTATGATAATTGTGGGGGATTTTAACATGCGAGTAGATTGGAAAAATCAGGTCGGCACTGGATCTCAAGTGAGAGAATTTGTAGAATGTCTGCGAGATGGCTTTTTAGAACACCTTGTTGTTGAGCCCACTAGGGGATCGGCTGTACTGGATTGGGTATTGTGTAATGAACCGGAGGTGATTGGAGAGATTGAGGTGAAGGAACCCTTAGGAGGCAGTGATCATAACATGATTGAGTTCACTGTGAAATTAGAAAAAGAGAAGCCGAAATCTGATGTGTCGGTTCAGTGGAGTAAAGGAAACTACAGTGGCATGAGAGAGGAACTGGCCAAAGTTGACTGGAAAGAGACACTGGCGGGAAAGACGGCAGAGCAGCAGTGGCTGGAGTTTATGTGAGAAATGAGGAATGTGCAAGACAGGTATATTCCAAAAAAGAAGAAATTTTCGAGTGGAAAAAGGATGCAACCGTGGTTGACAAGAGAAGTCAAAGCCAAAGTTAAAGCTAAGGAGAGGGCATACAAGGAAGCAAAAATTAGTGGGAAGACAGAGGATTGGGAAGTCTTTAAAACCTTACAAAAGGAAACCAGGAAGGTCATTAAGAGAGAAAAGATTAACTATGAAAGGAAACTAGCAAATAATATCAAAGAGGATACTAAAAGCTTTTTCAAGTATATAAAGAGTAAAAGACAGGTGAGAGTAGATATACGACCGATAGAAAATGATACTGGAGAAATTGTAATGGGAGATGAGGAAATGGCAGAGGAACTGAACAAGTATTTTGCATCAGTCTTCACTGAGGAAGACAGCAGGATACCGGACACTCAAGGGTGGCAGGGAAGAGAAGTGTGCGCAGTCACAATTACGACAGAGAAAGTACTCAGGAAGCTGAATAGGCTAAAGGTCGATAAATCTCCTGGACCAGATGGAATGCACCCTCGAGTTCTGAAGGAAGTAGCTGTGGAGATTGCGGAGGCATTAGCGATGATCTTTCAAAAGTTGATAGATTCTGGCATGGTTCCGGAAGACTGGAAGATTGCAAATGTCACTCCGCTATTTAAGAAGGGGGCAAGGAAGCAAAAAGGAAATTATAGACCTGTTAGCTTGACGTCGGTGGTTGGGAAGTTGTTGGAGTCAATTGTCAAGGATGAGGTTACAGAGTACCTGGAGGCATATGACAAGATAGGCAGAACTCAGCATGGAAAATCCTGCCTGACAAACCTATTACAATTTTTTGAGGAAATTACCAGTAGGCTAGACAAGGGAGATGCAGTGGATGTTGTATATTTGGATTTTCAGAAGGCCTTTGACAAGGTGCCACACATGAGGCAGCTTAACAAGATAAGAGCCCATGGAATTACAGGAAAGTTACATACATGGATAGAACGTTGGCTGATTGGCAGGAAACAGAGAGTGGGAATAAAGGGATCCTATTCTGGTTGGCTGCCGGTTACCAGTGGTGTTCCACAGGGATCAGTGTTGGGGCCGCTTCTTTTTACATTGTACATCAACTATTTGGATTATGGAATAAGTGGCTTTGTGGCTAAGTTTGCTGACGATACGAAGATAGGTGGAGGGGCTGGTAGTGCTGAGGAAACGGAGAGTCTGCAGAGAGACTTGGATAGATTGGAAGAATGGGCAGAGAAGTGGCAAATGAAGTACAATGTTGGAAAGTGTATGGTTATGCACTTTGGCAGAAAAAATAAACGGGCAGACTATTACTTTAATGGGGAAAGAATTCAAAGTTCTGAGATGCAACGGGACTTGGGAGTCCTCGTACAGGATTCCCTTAAAGTTAACCTCCAGGTTGAGTCGGTAGTGAAGAAGGTGAATGCAATGTTGGCATTCATTTCTAGAGGAATAGAGTATAGGAGCAGGGATGTGATGTTGAGGCTCTATAAGGCACTGGTGAGACCTCACTTGGAGTACTGTGGGCAGTTTTGGTCTCCTTATTTAAGAAAGGATGTGCTGACGTTGGAGAGGGTACAGAGAAGATTCACTAGAATGATTCCGGGAATGAGAGGGTTAACATATGAGGAACGTTTGTCCGCTCTTGGACTGTATTCCTTGGAGTTTAGAAGAATGAGGGGAGACCTCATAGAAACATTTCGAATGTTAAAAGGCATGGACAGAGTGGATGTGGCAAAGTTGTTTCCCATGATGGGGGAGTCTAGTACGAGAGGGCATGACTTCAGGATTGAAGGGCGCCCTTTCAGAACAGAAATGCGAAAAAATTTTTTTAGTCAGAGGGTGGTGAATCTATGGAATTTGTTGCCACGGGCAGCAGTGGAGGCCAAGTCATTGGGTGTATTTAAGGCAGAGATTGGTAGGTATCTGAGTAGCCAGGGCATCAAAGATTATGGTGAGAAGGCGGGGCAGTGGGACTAAATAGGATAAAGTGGATCAGCTCATGATAAAATGGCGGAACAGACTCGATGGGCCGAATGGCCTCCTTCTGCTTCTTATGCTCTTATGGAATGCGCTGCCAGTGGCAGCGGTGGAGGCGGAAATGATAGGGTCTTTTAAGAGGCTCCTGGATAGGTACATGGAGCTTAGAAAAATAGAGGGCTTTGGGTAAGCCTAGGTAGTTCTGAGGTAAGGACATGTTCGGCACAGCTTTGTGGGCTGAAGGGCCTGTATTGTGCTGTAGGTTTTCTATGTTTCTATGCTGCTCAACATCTAATCACTTGACATTTGACTCATAGGTACTAGTGAGATTGGCTACTGAAACCATCTAAGTACAGGCTGAATGGACTCATGTGAGGCCTGTGGGTACTGCATCCTTAATTTGGCAAAAGCCAACTCTTTACTAAAGAAGGCTACCTCAGCATTGCTAGGAGATAGTCAAAATCTTTTTCCTGGTAGAGCTATCAAAAGCAGGGCTGGAAGGTGAGAGGTAGGAAATGTAATTTGCAGAGGAGGTGTGGAGTTAGTTACAATTATAAAGTTTACAAGGCATTTAGACAGACACTTAATAGGCAGGGTATAGAACAATGTGGCTAAATGGGATTAATACAGATGGGCAAAATGGTTGACAAGGACATGTGGGCTGAAGAGCCCGCTTCTGTGCTGTACAACTCTGATTTTATTACTCCAGCTGAGACTTAACCAGTGAAATGCAAAAGTTTAGTATGTATAAAGTTGTAGTTTTTAAAATGAGTACACTTTTTTAAGCAACCTATAATCTTAAGCACCTTTCCACAAATCAAAATAGTGAAAATCAAGTTGACTAAGAGCAGACCAGTTTGTGGGTAGCAGTTTCATATAAAACTGTCCTAAATTATGTCATTAGTAATGCAACATGCAAAACTTGACTGCGGTGAAATTCTCAACAGTACTCTTCTAAAAAAAGAGATTGTTTTCAACCAGCTGTTAATAGTTTCCCCCGAAACCATGATTTTTTTTTTAAAGGGAAATACCCAAATTCTTAGTCCTCACCAATAACTTTGACATGCTATTATGTCAAGTAGCTTGTACATCTGGACTGCTTTGTACATTAAGGTCAAGGTCATTGTTAAACTTATTTTCCTAACTTTCATGTTTTTGTGTACTGCCTCATTAGGGTTGTCACTCAAACAATTTCTTCAGCATGGATGGAAACATTGTATGTATGAGCAACACACACAAAATGCTGGTGGAACGCAGCAGGCCAGGCAGCATCAATTGGAAGAGGTACAGTTGATGTTTTGGGCCGAGACCCTTCGTCAGGACTAACTGAAAGAAGAGATAGTAAGAGATTTGAAAGTGGGAGGGGGAGGGGGAGATCCGAAATGATAGGAGAAGACAGGAGGGGGAGGGATGAAGCTAAGAGCTGGAAAGTTGATTGGTAAAAGAGATACAAGGCTAGGGAAGGGAGAGAATCATGGGACAGGAGGCCTGGGGAGAAAGAAACGGGGAGGGGAGCACCAGAGGAAGATGGAGAGCAGGCAAGGAGTTATTGTGAGAGGGACAGAGGGAGGGAAAAAAGGGGGGGGGGAATAAATAAATAAATAAGGGATGAGGTAAGAAGGGGAGGAGGGGCATTAACGGAAGTTAGAGAAGTCGATGTTCATGCCATCAGGTTGGAGGCTACCCAGACGGAATATGAGGTGTTGTTCCTCCAACCTGAGTGTGGCTTCATCTTTACAGTAGAGGAGGCCGTGGATAGACGTATCAGAATGGGAATGTGATGTGGAATTAAAATGTTTGGCCACTGGGAGATCCTGCTATCCATGGTTCTCCTAGCATTTCAGATCTCCCCCTCCCCCTCCCACTTTCAGATCTCTTACTATCTCTTCTTTCTGTTAGTCCTGATGAAGGGTCTCGGCCCGAAAAGTCGACTGTACTTCTTCCTATAGATTAGGGGTCACCAACCCATCGATCGCGATCGACTGGTCGATCTTTGAGACTTTCCCAGTAGATCCCGAAAAAAATCAAAAATAAATACACAAATACTGTTGTAATGTGAGCATTATAAAAATAAGTAATACTAATTAGGATAATGGTAATGTAGCAATACTTTTGCTACAAAGCTGTTTGTAAAGAGAGATTGTTTCTGGGTTGCGGAGTTTTAGTTCCGTTCTTTCTGCCCAGTGCGCATGTGTGTAGCACCCCCGCCATGAATTGCGTTTTCAGCATAGCTTGTGCTGCATCAAAGTGACAAATTAAATTAGATACGCAGTGGTCCCTAACCACCGGGCCGCGAAGAATGCAGCGGTACAGCGGTAGTCGGAACGCACCCAGCACATCTTTAAGAAAAAAGTCGAAATAAACAAGCTAATTAATTAGGTGCCGCCCAGCACGTAAATGTCGGGCATGTGGTAAACCATATTTATATGTTGTAACTGGGTTACCTGTCTGGATACGCCCCTCTGCTGACTGCTCCTGTGGCTCCTCCCACAGACCCCTGAATAAAGGCGATTGTGTCATTGCTCCTCCTCCTCAGTCCAGGGCAGATACTCAGCATGATGGAGGTCAAATTTTACTGCTAATAAAAGCCTTTCAGTATTTACTCTACTTCCAGTCTTTTGGAGTTATTGATGGTGCATCAATTTTATTAGCAGTAATTTTAAAGCATGGAACACGTCCTGAGACCCGACAAGTTAGAACTCGACCCGCAAACACCTGAAGCTGGAAAGGCTTTCGAACTCTGGCTGGCCTCCTCATACCTAGAGGAGATTGAAGTGATCGAGTCCACAGCGAAGCGCAGCGTTCTCCTCTCCAGGGTCAGTCCACGGGTCTACTTGATGATCAGAGATCAGCTGAGCTACGACAGCGCGATGGGCGCCCTCAAAAGACAATACCTGCGGACGGTAAACACCGTCTACACGCAGCATCGGTTAGCAACACGGCACCAGCGGCCCAGGGAGTCGAGTGCTGAGTTTGTCGGGGCACTACAGACACTCGTGCGGACCTGCGGCTGCCAAGAACTGACGGCAGAACAGCATGCGGAGCTCCTAGTGAGAGATGCCTTCGTCACGGGGACCAGGTCAACGTATGTGCGCCAGTGGCTGCTGGAACAAGCTGATCTTACCTTACGTTCGGCGATTGAGCTGGCCAACATGCTGGAGGCCGCTCTGCAGAACTCTGAGGCTCTCCAGGCATGCGATCCCCCGATGGCCTTGTGGACACTGCAGACCCCGCAACCCGCCAGCGAATCGACCTCGGCTGCTGCCAGTTGCAAATCCGCGAAGTGCTACTTCTGTGGACTCGAGAAGCACCCCTGGAAACGCTGCCCGGCCCGAGAAGCTACCTGCTCCAGTTGCAGAAAGAAGGGCCACTTCGCCAAGGTCTGTAAGTCCAAACCATAAACGGGATCGAGCAGCGCTGCATGCGAGACAGAGGGTCGCCATCTTGCCTGCCGCCATCTTCCCTGCACGCCACCACCACATGTGAGACATGGGGGTTGCCATCTTGCCTGCCACCATCTTCCCTGCACGCCACCACCACGTGCGAGACGTGGGGACGGCCATCTTGGTCGGTGCCACCTCCCATCGCCTACGACCAACGGGTGCTCACGGGGCACCCCACCGCGCCGGACCAAGACAGCAACTCAACCCTGGCCTCTGTGACCCTCGACCAAAGCGCTCATCACCAGCTCACAAGGGCAATAATGGACATCCTGGTGGAGGAGCACAGGACAAGCTGCCTGTTTGACACGGGCAGCACAGAGAGTTTTATCCATCCGGACACGGTGCAGCATTACGGACTCGCGATATGGCTGGTAAGTCAGAGGGTCGCCATGGCTTCCGGGTCGCATACAACAGACATCCGTGGGGGTTGTGTAGCGACGCTAGTGGTGCAGGGCACAGAATATCAAGACTTTACATTACTGGTCATACCTCAACTGTGTGCCCCCGTGTTATTGGGGCTCGACTTCCAG
The DNA here is from genome assembly GCF_963921235.1 of Mobula hypostoma. Taxonomy (NCBI): domain Eukaryota; kingdom Metazoa; phylum Chordata; class Chondrichthyes; order Myliobatiformes; family Myliobatidae; genus Mobula; species Mobula hypostoma. Next base: position 74,737,890 of record NC_086110.1, on the reverse strand, counting down.
AGCCAACTGAAAAGCGTGACAATGGAGTATGATGGGCCTCTCCCACCAATCACTGTCATAAATCCTCAGTTTTGTAGGGATACATCACATACCCGCTACTGACCACACACACACACCGACCCGCACATCCCACCCAACACCATGCCAACAGCTGCACTACCAACACCACTTGCGGCCTCTCCACCCTCAAGATCCCTCCCCCACCGCTGTTTGCCAACCTGACCCCTGACTGTAAACCTGTGGCAACTAAAAGCAGGAGGTACAGCCCAGGGGACAGAGCCTTCATTAAGTCAGAGGTGCAGCGGCTGTTTAGGGAGGGGGTCATTGAGGCAAGCACAAGTCCTTGGAGGGTGCAAGTGGTCGTTGTTCAGAAAGGGGAGAAAAATAGAATGGCCGTGGACTATAGCCAAACCATCAATAGGTTCACGCAGCTCAGCGTGTACCCTCTACCCCGCATCGCGGATAGGGTCAATCAAATAGCACAGTACAAGGTGGACTCAACCATAGACCTAAAATCCGCTTACCATCAGCTCCCCATCCGCCGGGAGGACCGCCCTTACACCGCCTTCGAGGTGGATGGCAGGTTTTATCATTTCCTGCACGTCCCCTTCGGTGTCACGAATGGTGTATCTGTCTTCCAGAGGGAAATGGACCGGATGGTGGACCAGTGCCAACTGAAGGCCACGTATCTGGATAACATCACCATCTGCGGTCACGACCGGCAGGATCACAACAACAACCTCCAAAAATTTCTCCAAGTGGCCAAAGCTTTCACTCTCACCTATAACAAGAGCAAGTGTGTGTTCGGAACCACCCGACTTGCTATCCTTGAGTGTGTCGTGGAGAATGGAGTCATTGGCCCTGACCCCTACCATATGTGCCCCCTGTTGGAACTCCCCCTTCCCAACACCCTCAGAGCACTCAAAAGGTGCCTGGGCTTCTTTTCATATTATGCCCAATGGGTGTCTAACTATGCACACAAGGCCCGCCCCCTGGTCAAGTCCACCACGCTCCCCCTCTCGGCCGGGGCCCGGCCGGCTTTCAGCCACGTTAAAGAGGACATTGCCAAAGCAACAATGCATGCGGTGGATGAGGCCATTCCCTTCCAAGTAGAGAGTGACACCTCGGACTTCGCACTGGCCACTACCCTCAACCAGGCGGGAAGACTGGTGGCGTTCTTCTCCCGGACCCTTCAAGGACCTGAAATTCGGCACTCCGCAGTGGAGAAAGAGGGCCCAGGCCATAGTGGAAGCTATTAGGCACTGGAGGCACTATCTCGCCGGCAAAAGGTTCACCCTGCTAACTGACCAGCGCTCGGTCGCATTCATGTTTAATAACCAACAGCAGGGCAAAATCAAAAATGATAAAATTCTGAGGTGGAGAATCAAACTCTCCATCTTCAACTATGACATCATGTACAGGCCTGGGAAGCTCAACAAGCCCTCCGATGCCCTATCCCGGGGAACGTGCGCCAGCGCGCAGATCGACCGGCTATACGTCCTACATGTAGATCTTTGCCACCCGGGGATCACCCAGCTTTTCCACTTTGTGAAAGCCCGGAACCTGCCTTACTCCCTTTAGATCAGGATGATGACCAGGGACTGCCAAGTCTGCGCAGAGTGCAAACCGCACTTCTACCGACCCAAAAAGGCCCAACTCATCAAAGCCACCGGCCCCTTTGAGCAACTGAGTGTTGACCCTAAGGGCCCCCTTCCCTCCACCAACCGCAATGTGTACTTTCTTAACATTATCGACGAGTACTTGCGGTTCCCCCTCGCCATCCCCGTTATAAAAGCACTGTGCCAGCTCTTCACTCTGTTTGGATACCCATACTGTATCCACAGTGACAGAGGGTCCTCGTTTATGAGTGACGATCTGCGCCAATACCTGCTGGCTAGGGGTATTGCAACTAGTAGGACCACAAGCTATAATCCCCGGGGGAATGGACGGGTGGAGAAGGAGAATGCCACGGTGTGGAAGGCCAAACTCTTAGCCCTCAGGTCAAAGGGACTGCTCGTCTCCCGCTGGCAGGAGGTCCTTCCCGAGGCACTCCACTCCATCCACTCCCTGTTATGCACGTCCACCAATGCCACCCCTCATGAGTGACTCTTTTCCCAGAAAGTCGACCACTGGGACCACCCTACCAACTTGACTGACGTCCCCGGGGCCAGTGCTGCTCTGGAAACATGTGAGGAGTAATAAATACTCCCTGACGGTCGAGGGGGTTCACTTACTTCATGCGAACCCCCAGTATGCCTATGTGGTTTTACCTGATGGGCGGGAGGACAAGGTCTCTATCTGCGACCTGGCGCCCGCAGGAGCACCAGGCCCCTACCCTGAACACTCCATGGTGACTATTGACCCCGTACCCACTGATATATATACCCATGAGACACCGCGCACTCCAAGCCCTACACAGACACCAGACAACACTCCCATACCGGGCGCGATGCACACGCATGAGGGATTACCAATGCCTAACGTTCTGACACCTCAAGTCAGGCCGGAGCCAGCACAACCACCGTCGCTGGTGCGATGACCACCGGTGCTACGTAGATCACAGCGACGGACTCAACCGCCTGATAGACTTGACCTGTAAATATACTTGTTTTAAATATTGTCAGTCACTTCACCCCGCGGGACTCTTTTTTTAAAAAAAAAAGGAGGGGTGAATGTGGTAAACCATATTTATATGTTGCAACTGGGTTACCTGTCTGGACACGCCCCTCTGCTGACTGCTGTTGTGGCTCCTCCCACAGAACCCTGAATAAAGGTGATTGCGCCATTGCTCCTCCTCCTCATTCCAGGGGCAGATATTCACCATGATGGAGGTCACATTTTACTGCTAATAAAAGCCTTTCAGTAATTACTCTACTTCCAGTCTTTTGGAGTTATTGGTGGTGCATCAGGGCGGCACCTAATTAATTAGCTTGTTTATTTCAGCTTTTTTTCTTAAAGATGTGCTGGGTGCATTCTGGCCACCGCTGTACCGCTGCATTCTTCGTGGCCTGGAGGTTGAGGACCACTGGATAAGAATACAGACTGTCGCAAACATCAATATACGGCACTCGCTCGTGATATCCTGATAGCATGGCGGAGGCTCCACGAAAGAAGGCAAAAACATACAAATTCCATCCAGAATGGGAAGAGGTATTTCTGTTTACCTTGGTGAAAGACGAGTGTGTATGTATGTTGTGCCACCAAACACAAGCACTGACTAAAAGAAGGAATCTGTAGCGACACCACACCAACCACCAGTTTAAAGACACCTACCCCCCAAAGAGCGCAATTCGTGCCAGGAAAGTTGAGAAGCTGAAATCAGCGTTGAAGGCCCAGCAATCGTTTTTCACAAAACATGCTGCTCAAATAAGGCTGCTGTTGAAGCATCATTTCATGTAAGTCACCTTTTGGCTAAACACAAGAAGCCTTTTACAGATGGCGATTTATTCAAGGAAGCAATGGCCATTACCACAGAGACTGTTTTTAATGACTTTAAAAACAAAGATGACATCACAACCGCAATACATAGTATACTGCTTGGCCCTGCAACAGTGGCAAGGAGAGTAGAGTCCCTGTCAGAGGACGTGGATATTTTTCACTACAATTTGATGAATCCCTGGATGTAATGCAAACAGCTCAGCTTGTTGTATTTGTCAGAATGGCTTTCCAGGATTTTACAACAAAGGAGAACTTGCTCACTCTTTTGCAATTAAAGGAGAGAACGGGAGGTTAGGATATCTACAATGAGTTTAAAAAATATATCTGTGAAAATGACAATCCCATTCATAAACTGGTGGCAATTACTCCTGATGGGCTCCCAGCAATGTGCAGTGTGTGCGTTGGTTTTATAGCACTAAAAGTCAGTGCCTACTTCGGGTCAACTTATCTATGTGAAATTGCATTTTCACAGGTGACAAATTATTAAATCTAAGTACAGGAGCTGTCTTACTGACAGACACCTCACAGACTGTCTCAGACTGGCTGTCTGTAGTTATGAGCCAAAATTCAGGGAACTAGCAATAAGTATTCAGCCCCAGTCATCACACTGAGTGCAACAGTCAATTTTTATTCATTTATTTTTCGTGTTGAAATAAAATTAAATAATGAAACTTAGAATTAAAGGTGTGAAGTATTGTAATATTCTTAAAGATATGCTAGTTACAGTGTTTTCTTGTTTGAATTAATTTGAAAGTTTGACAGAAGTATTCTGTGTAATTCAAATACAATTAGCCCAAATAAAAGGCCTCAAATTGGCAGTACAATCTGAGCCGTTTTTTCTCTAAACGATTCAGTAGGTAGATCTTGCCTTTCACTGAGGTCGAGGGAGGGGATCTTGGGCTTAAAAAGGTTGGTGACCACTACTATAGATGCTGCCTGGCCTGCTGCGTTCCACCAGCATTTTGTGTGTGTTGCTTGAATTTCCAGCATCTGCAGATTTCCTCGTGTTTGTGTAGCTATGAGCATTTGCCTTTGTCGCAGGCTTTCCTAAAGTGTAGGCATTCAGACACTGCATTATTGTTCTTAGAGGGGTCACCCTGGCAACTTGCTGCCCTGGAGGTCCTTCACAGCCACCACGCACAAAGAAATTATTTATGTGCTCTTCACTAGCCTGTCCAGGTACTTCTTAGTGCCTTGGAATACCCTCCCATCATCGCGGCATCGGTTAATGAAAAGCAAGATTCCCCAAATGGAAGAATTTTGTTTGTATGGTGATGTATTCCTTTTAGAGCTGTTGGCAAAGGTCAGAGCTATTGCCATGCTGAACATAGTGTAACTCGTCACTCATCAATGGGGAATGCTGTGTAGAAACTGGCAATTTAATTTCAACTTTGTAGCTTATTGGCTTTGGGGTAATGCAGAGAGTAGTAGTAGATGGTTGCCTGTACTAGTGGTATGCCGCAGGGATTGGTGCTGGGTCCTTTGTTGTTAGTCAATTACTGTACATCAGCAACTTAGATGATAATGTGGTTAACTGGATCAGCAGATTTGCGGTTGACACCAAGATTGGGGGTGTAGTGGCTATCATGGCTTGAAGAGGGATCTGGATCAGCTGGAAAAATGGGCTGAAAATGGCAGGTGGAATTTAATGCAGACAGCTGCAAGATGTTGCATTTTTGTAGGACCAACCAGGGTAGGTCTTACACAGTGAACGGTAAGGCACTGAGGAGTGTGGTAGAACAAAGGGATCTGGGAATATAGGTCCATAATTAATTCAAAGTAGCATCACAGGCAGAGGTCAAAAAGAAAGCTAGGCACATCGGCTTTCATAGATCAAAGTACTGAGTATAAGGAGATGGGATGTAATGTAATGTTGAAGTTGTACAAGACATTGGTGAGGCCTAACTTGGAGTATTGTGTGCAGTTTTAGTCACCTACCTACAGGAAAACAGTGGATCAAAATGTAAATAAGGTTGAAAGAGTACAGAGAAAATTTAAAAGGATATTGCCAGGTCTGGAGGACCTTAGTTATAAGGAAATATTGAACAGATTAGGACTTTATTCCTTAGAACACGGAAGATTGAGAGGAGATTTGATCAAGAAATACAAAATTATTGGAGGTATAGATAGGGTAAGTGCAAGCAGGTTTTTTCCACTGAGGTTGGGTGGAAGTACAACTAGAGATCATGGGTTAATGAGTGAAAAGTTTAAGGGGCACATGAGGAGAAACTTCTTCATTCAGAGGGTCATGAGAGTGGAATGAACTGTCAGCACAAATGGTTCATGTGGGCTCCATATCAACGTTGGGTAAGCGAAGTTTGAATAGATACATGGATAGTAGGGGTATGGAGGGCTATGGTTCAGGTGCAGGATGATGGAAATAGACAGTTTAAATAGTTTTGGCATGGACTAGATGGACCAAGGAGCCTGTTTCTGTGCTGTACTTTTCTCTGACTCTATGTCAAAATTATAGATGCAAATCTGGTTCTGAAGTCCCAACTCTTTCATAAACAACATTAGGATTACCCTCAAAATTCCAGTAAAACAGTTTCTAGGCCTTTGATCTACCCACTTTCATCCTCAAAATATAACATTTACATTATGCTACCTCTCTGAGGAAACCTTCTGCCAATTAGCACTTACATCCATGTAGAACACCTTTTATTGCAGAGGTTCTCAACATTTTTTATGCCATGGACAACACCATTAAGCAAGGGATGCGTGGGCCCCAGATTGCGAACTCCTGACTTAGAGAGTGGCAAGGGGAGACTTCAATGTTTATCACCAAGAACAACTACTGACCGAGTGGTAAAAGACCTTACTGCTAAATCAGTTCTCGATAAGTGATGAGGGGAAAATCTAATTGGTATACATGACAGCATTGGCAAGAATGGCTGCCATACTGTCTTTGTCAAGACAAAGTCCTTCGTTTACAGCAAAAATGCACTTCATTATGCCACTACCACTATGCTAAATGGAGCCAATTGCAAACAAATAGCCACTTGGGACTAGGCCTTGATGAGCTCATATGGGCCATTGGTAGCAACAGCAGAATTGTACTCATTCCCCTGCTCCACCATCTCCATCAACCAAGTGACTGGCTCTGGTTTGATGAACAGTGCAGGAGGGCACGCCAGGAGCAGTAGCAGACATGCCTCAGAATGAGAGATCAATCAATGAAGTTACAAGACGTGGCTACTGAAAGCCAAACAACAGAAACAGACAAAGCTCAGTAATCCCACAACCTTAAGGTCTGATCTAAATCCTGCAGTCCTACCATATTCAGTCATGAATTGTGGGGGACAATTAAACAACTCACTGGAGGAGAAGTACCACTGTTGTTGGTAGAATCCATGACAATATGGAGATCTACAACAACACTTACTAAATGTCAGCAAGACCAAGGAGTTGATTGTGGACTTCAAGAGTGGGAGTTGGGAGCACACTCCAGTTCTCATTGAGGGATCAGCAGCAGATAGGGTGAGCAGCTTCAAGTTCCTAAGTGTTGATATTTCAGAGGATTTACAGTGCCTATAAAAAGTATTCACCACTTCCCCCCTGGAAGTTTTCACGTTTTATTGTTTTATAACATTGAATCACAGTGGATTTTAATTTGGCTTTTTTGGCACTGAGCAACAGAAAAAAGACTCTATTGTGTCAAATTGAAAACCGTTCTCTACAAAGTAAATTAATTACAAATGTGAAACAGAAAATAATCAATTTTATAAGTGTTCAACCCCCCCCCCCCCCCGACCTTCATATCAGTTTTTATTAGATGCACCTTTGGCAGCAATTAGAGCCAATCTGTGTAGATAGGTCTCTATTAGGTTTGCACGTCTGGACACTGCAACTTTTCCCCATTCTTTCCAAAACTGCTCAAACTCTGTCAGATTGTATGTGGATAGTGAATGAACAGCCCTTTTCAAGTCCAGCCACAAATTCTCAATTGGATTGAGGTCTGGATTCTGACTTGACCACTCCAGGGCATTAGCCTTGTTGTTTTTAAGCCATTCCTGTTTAGCTTTGGCTTTATGCTTGGGGTCATTTTCTTGCTGGAAAACAAATATCCCAAGTCACAGTTCTCCTGCAGACTGCAACAGGTTTTCCTCCAGGATTTCCCTATATTTTGCTGTATTCCTTTTGCCTCTACCTTCATAAACCTTCCAGGGTCTGCTGCAGTGAAGCATCTCCACAGCATGATGCAGCCAACACCATGTTTCCCGGTAGGGATTGTGTGTTTTTGATTATGTGCAGTGTTTGGCTAATGACAAACATAGCATTTAGTCTGATGGCCAAAAAGCTCAATTTTGGTTTCATCAGACCATAGAACCTTCTTCCAGCTGACTTCAGAGTCTCCCACATGCCTTTTGGCAAACTCTAGCTGATATTTCATGTGAGTTTTTTTTCAACAGTTTTTTTCAGCCACTCTCCCATGAAGCTGCAACTGGTGAGCCACCCAGGCAAAAGCTGTTGTATGTGCAGTCACCTCAACCACTGAAGCTTGTAACTCCTCCATAGTTGTCATAGAACTCTTGGCGGCCTCCTTCACTAGTCCCCTTCTTGCATGGTCACTCAGGTTTTGAGGACGACCTGCTCTAGGCAGATTTACAGCAGTGCCATATTCTTTCTATTTCTTGATGATTGACAACTGTACTCCAAGGGATATTCTGTGACTTGGAAATTTTCTTGTACGCATCTCCTGACTTGTACTTTTCAATAACCTTTTCATGGAGTTGCTTGGAGTGTTCTTTTGTCTTCATAGTGTAGATTTTGGCAAGATACAGTGCTGACTCACCAGCAATTGGACCTTCCAGATCCAGGTGTATTTTTACTACAATCAATTGAAACACCTTAACTACACACAGGTCTCCAAAATCAGATCAGTGGCTCTACTTCATTAGGAGTTTGAAAAGATTCAGTATGTCACCAAAGACTTCTACAAATTTCTATTGATGTACAAAGCAGAGCATTCTAATGGTCGTATCACAGCCTGGTATGAAGGTTCCAATGCATAGCATTGCAAGAGGCTACAGAATGTGTAGACTCCACCAGCACCATCATGGGCACAGCCCTCCCCACCATCAAGGACATGGTGCCTGAAGGATGCAGCTTTCATCACTAGGGCCCATCACCACCCAGGACAGGGGCTCTTAACCATTTTTATACCATAGACACCATTAACTGAGGGGTCTGTGGACTCCAGGTTGGGAACCCCTGATCTAGGACATGCTTTATTTGTGTTACTTAGATTTGGGAGAAGGTATAGGAGCCTGAAGATCAACACGCAATTTTTCAGAAACAGCTTCTTCCCCTCTGGCATCAAGTTTCCGGATTGGCCATAAATCCACTACTTAGTTATTTATTTGTTTTTGTAGTTTATATAGTCATTACATTGTTTCAACACAACAAATTTCACATCATTTAAAACAGAGATACTAATTCTAATTCTGTCTTTTTGACCATCAGACTGCAGTCAGTGAATATAGATAGCAACAACTCTGCCACAATCATCCTCAACAGTGGTGCCTCAAAGGCCGTGTTTTCAGCCCCCTGTGCTACTACCCTTTTTTTGTTGTCCATCCTATTGGGGGAGTTCTTTCATTGATTCTGTTGTATTTATTGTACTTACTGTGATTGCTAAAAGAAAATGAATCTCAGGGTTGTATATGGTGACATACAGTGTATGTATGTACTTCGATAATAAACTTACTTTGAAATTTGAATCTATATACTCAGGACTGAGAGTGGAATTTCAAGTAACAATAAGCTGGAGTGCAGGAAAGAGATAGAGAGCCTAGTGGCATGGTTTCATAACAATATTTCTTTCAATGTCAGCTAAACAAAAAAGCTGTTTGTTGATTTCAGGAATGAGGGCAGAGCATATGCTCCTATTTACATCAATGGAGCTGAGGTCAAGAGAGTTGATATCTTCACGTTCCTAAGAGTGAACATCAATTACCAATCTTGATCCGACCAAACAGACGTCACAGCCAAGAAAGCCTCTACTTTCTCAGGAGGCTAAAGAAATTTAGCATGTCCCTCTTAACCCTCATCAATATTTATCGATGCACCATAAAAAGCAATCTGTGTTGGCAACTTTTTTTGCCTGTGACCGCAAGAAACCTTAATTTTTTGAGCACTAGAAACAGCAGAGTTGTATTCACAGCTCTACACTTCATGGAAACCAGTCTCCCCTCAATGGACTATGGTTATGCATCTTGCTGCCTCAGTAAAGCACACTGGACTGATAAATGGCAAGCCACCCTTCTATGGACACAGTCTACATTTCTTGTTAACTCAGTAAAGCAGACTGGATTGATAGGTGGCAAGCCACCCCTCCATGACTCTGTCTATGCTTCTTGCTGCCTCAGTAAAGTAGACTGGACTGATAACATTCATGCACACAACTGCCAAGCAGTGGCAATATCTAGCATGGGAAAATCCAGTTACCACTCTCTGACATTCAATTTTATTATCTACTCTCCTCTTCCCTAGGTTTTAACGTTAATCTGTGACCATTATTGCGTTAAACAGACATACAATTGGCTACTGTTGTGTATCTACAATGGGGTATTTTGTTACTAAAGTGAATATTGCAAATGGTGTTGATGCCACTGAGAGAGTGGTGGAAACTGGTTAATTGCAGCTGATCTGTCTGGAGGGAGATAAAGGACAACAAAATAAAGAATTGCCATGCTTCTCAAATACGGAACACAACAATTGTTGGAAAATGAAATAAAAGTGAATGCTAGAAGAAATAATCAAAAAGTGAGATAGCAGCTGTGGAGAGATTAATGACTTGAGACAGCGTTGGGTCATTCAGGTATCAACTGGAAAGACTAGTTATCCAAAATTGTTGATTACAGCATTGAGATTGAAGGGTTGTAATTGGAAGGGGAGATGCTAATCTTTGAGCTGTGGAGTTGTACCCAATCAAGGAACTAGTGCTACTAAAGGAGGGAGAAAGTTGGTTAGCAAATAGGCCTAAGCAATAATATGAGATTATTCATTACAGTATCAAATAAATAATTATAAAGTTAGTGGATTTTAGACACACTTTTTCTCTGTCCATCAAAGATTCATTTATTATCAAAGTATACAACTTTAAAATTCTTCTCCAGATAGCCATGAAACCAGGAACAAGAAGAAAAGCAACACGATCAACCCTGAAATTTCCCCTACCCCGCACAAAAAAACAAAAAAAAATTGGAACAGGACCATCAACTCCCAAACCTCCCTCCACCATGCAAAAAAAATACAAGAAAGATTGTGCAAAAAACACATTATATAAAAAAAAACTATAAGATTGGGGAAAAAAGTCTACAGTCCAAACCCATATCCAAAATGCAGAAAAACCTGGGTAAAATTCTCCAGGCACAGCGGCAGGCCACACACAGGCTTCCCTCTCTGGCAGCAGAATGATCCCACCAGCAGTCAAGGCAGTCTCCCCTCTCTGATAGTATAGATGCTTGTTGAATATTTCCAGAATTTTGTGTTTCTGTCTTGAATTTGTAGCATCTGTAGTATTTTGTTTTTGTGCTATTTAATTCACTAGCATTTCTCTTCTATTAATGCCTACCTGAAAAAGCTCTGCTTCTCTCTCTCCAAAGGGATTTCCTTCTGTCTCATTTGCCTTGTTCATCTTATGTTTTTCATAAAGCTTTTACCAAAACTCACTTGCACAGCTGTGTGTTAGTTTTTGGTGGTTGGTCATTAACCAAAAATATTTATACTTTTTTTTTTACCTACATAGATGCTGCTTGGCCTCAATGACCTCAGGACACCAATGAAGTACTTTATTGAAGTTTAATCGCTGTAATATATACAGCCCAATGTGCAGAAGAAGCATCATTAAACAGCAATGTGATAGTAACAAGTTAACTTCTTGTCTTTTTGAGTTCAAAAATCAGGAGGTTATGTTGCAACTTTATAAAACTCTGGTTCGGCCACATCTGGAGTATTGCGTACAGTTCTGGTCGCCCCACTATAGGAAGGATATTGAGGTTTTGGAAAGGATGCTGAAGAGATTTACTAGGATGCTGCCCGGTTTAGAGGGCACGTACTATCTCAAGAGGCTGGATAAACTTGAGTTGTTTTCTCTAGAGCACTGGAGGCTGAGGGGAGATCTGATAGAGGTTTATAAGATTGTGAGAGACATAGATAAGATAACACAGAGAACATAAGAGTTCGGCACGGACTAGAAGGGCCGAGATGGCCTGTTTCCGTGCTGTAATTGTTATATGGTTATATAGATGGAGTGAACAGAGAATATCTGTTTTCCATGTTGAAATATCTCATACCAGAGGACATGCAGTGAAGGTGAGAGGGGTAAGAATTTTACTCAGTGGTGGATGTCTGGTATATGGTAGAGGCAAATATATTAGAGGCTTTTAAGAAATATTTGGATAGGCACATGGATGTAAGGAAGATGGAGAGATAGAGATATTGTGTAGGTAGGAGAGATGAATGTTTGGGTGCTTTTGATTTGCTTTTTAGCTTGTTCACTACAACATTGTGGGCTGAATGGTAGGTTCCTGTGTACTGTTCTGTGTTCTAATCTATTTTTAGTGATTGGAGGTTAAATTTGCTAAGTCACAGGGATAGCAATTCTGTTCCTCTTTGAAATAATGTTACAGCTTCTTTTATATTTACATGAGAGGACAAGTAGAGAGGGTCTCATGATTTGTTCCACCAAAATAAAGCACAACCAACATACTATAATCCCTCAATACAGCATCAGAGTGTCAAGAAGCTTATGAACCCACAACTTCTTGACTCAGCAATCATTTTGTGCTGCAGACTCAGCTATCATTTACACCAGACTCAGGGTATTTCACGTTCCCTTTTGGAAGTGCACTTTGCTTACCTATCCTATACTTGAATAACTTTACTAGGGTTTTTTCCCATATCAGTTATTGCATAATCAGTGAAGATGAAAATTTTCCAAAACTTTAGGAAAAGGCACTGAAAACGATTTAACAATTCAGAGTATGTTTACATTTTGACTTTCTTTTTTAACTTTTCACCAGAACTAGACTCCCGATGTTGGACAAGCAATCCATACATGAAAATATTGGTCAATACTACGAGTTGTGGTCATCCATTGGAAGTACTCTCTGTGCTTGTGTCAACAATCCACAGAATGGTATTTAAATTTTGCCTCCAGATTTGCTGTGTTTCAATTTGTTACATTGAAATCCTTTTCCTCAAAATGTTTGTACTGTATAGTGATTGAAAGAGGAACTTTATTTCAGTTGTATTTCCTAACCCTTGACCCTAGAGGTTAGTAAATGGGTATGCTATGCAGGCAAATAAAGCCCCCAGTTTAAAATTTCTTGTGTGCCAAGTTATCTAACAGTAGCCAGGAACTACTATTGCACCTTGTACCCTGAGGTCAAGAAGGACAAAAGTAAATCAGAATTTTTCCTTCTTACTTAATGGCTGCCAAATGAAAACACACATTTTATTGCAAACACTGGAAATCTGCAGATGCTGGAAATTCAGGCAACACACACAAAATGCTGGTGGAATGCAGCAGGCCAGACAGCATCCATAGGAAGAAGCACAGTTGATGTTTCGGGCCGAGACCCTTCGTCAGGACACATATTTTATCGCTTAGTTGTAGTCATGAATGTTCTTTCAAATAACCAGTTTACAGTCACTAATTAGGAACACACTGTATATTAAAGAACCACCCTGGTGAATTTAGAACTCTATTTATGTGAATAAATAGAAATGACAAAGTGCTGTTCTTAACAGTATGAGAGATTTTATTGAAACTGCTAGAATGAATTGCTTCTTAAGTAGGAGTTGCTTATTGCACTAACTGTTATCCATTGAACATTTTTGCTTGATATGAAGAGAATTTTCTCCACTGAGAAGGTATTGACAAAGATATTAAGGGGTAAATCTGCTAAGATATCGTTTCATTTTAGCAAGAGATGCAAGGAAAAATTAAAACAATAAGTTGCTTGGGTCAGTTGCTGTGACTCATGGGTAGTAAAGCACTTGATTACCCTCAGTCGCACTCAGCTAATGGAGGAGAAAAAAGAATTAAGCAAGGTTGCAGTGCCAATTGTTCAGTAGATTCTCCCAGACAAAGTGAGTGGCTACTCATTGGCTGCAAATAGAATCAACTCCATAACGATGTTGCAGAACAGTAGCCTGCCATCATGCAGTAACTAAGCTGAATAGGAAAGGCACCAGAGGGCAGCCTTTGCAGGCAAAACTGCACCATCACGAGTCATTGTCTCGGGAGAGGGGGAGGGAGAAAACACAGCTAAAAACTGCATATTATCAAATTTGCTTGTGTGTCTGCAATTTCATTTGCACTGACCCTTGTTTCGCTGTTGTAGAAGAGAACCAGAGACTGTGTACAACAGCCTTTCCATTTGCAAATGAATGCCTGCAAAAATGCATCAGACAAGAAATAATCCGGCCCATTTGTGCATTTATTGGACTCACAGTTGCCAATAATTGTAAGTATTTGACTGCATGATATCTGCTTATTTATAATGAAGTGTAATGCATAAAGATTAAGAGGGGTGAGTTTGCTTATTGGTGCATTGGTTTGCCCCGACCTTCACCTGTACATGCTCATAAATGGCTAGGATGATTTTTACTATGGAATGCAGCTGGTGTATCTTCGTATGAAAGGTCACCTTTTGGCTGCTGACAAAACCCTTTTCATAGATCCAGTGATGTTGATAGCCCTTGCTAGCATAGCTGGTCGCAGCCTTTATCTCTGTACCTTTGTCTTTTTGGGTGTCTATGAGGCAGAATTTAAAGAAAATAATGGGAGAAATGTTAATGGATTTTTAATTGATTCATAGAAATCTCTTGCCTGATGATTGCACAGAAAATGCATGCTTAGCTTAAAGTGGACACAGAACCAGCATTATTGATCTTTGCTCCAGATTTCTGTGTATAACCTATTCACAGATGAATAATGAAACCAATTTATCAAAAAAATTATAAATTGACCTGTTAGATATTATGATCAGGAGACATTTTAAGCTATCAATGTAATAATATTATTATGTACTTCATTCTATAATCACAAGAAAATCTGCAGATGCTGTAAATCCAAACAACACACACAAAATGTTGGAGGAACTCAGCAAGCCAGGCAGCATCTATGGAAAATAGTAAACAGCTAACATTTAGGCCAACCCTTCATCAGGACTGGAAAAAAAAGATGAGAAGTCAGAGCAAGAGAAGGAGGGCTGAGGAGAGAAAAAAATTATAAGGAAAAAACAAAAGTGGTAGGTGATAGGTGAAACCAGGAAAGGGAGAGGGGTGAAGTAAAGAGCTGGGAAATCGATTGGTAAAAACGTTAAAGGGCTGGAAAAGGGGAAATCTGACAGGAGAGGGTAGAAGACTATGGGATAAAGGTAAGGGGAAGGAGCACCAGATGGAGCTGATGGTTAAGATGAGAGAGGGAAACAGGAATGGTGAAGGGTTGGGGGGGGGAAACTGTACCAGAAGTTTGTGAAATCAAATGTCATGCCATCAGGTTGGAGGCTACCCAGATGGAATATAAGGTTTTGCTCCCTCAGCCATAGTGTGGCCTCGTTGCGAGTAGAGGAATGGGAAGAATTGAAATGGAGATCCCACTTTTTCTGGTGGACAGAGAGTAGGTGCTCGGCGAAGTGGTCTTCAATCTATGTTGCATCTCACCAATATAAAGGCGGTCACACCAGGATCACCGGATACAGTAGATAACCCCAACAGACTCACACGTGAAGTATTGTCTCACCTGGAAGGACTATTCGGGGCCTTGAATGGTAGTGAGGGAGGAGGTGTAAGCAAGTATGGCACTTTTTAAACTTGCAACGATGAGTACCAGGAGGGAGATCAGTGGGGAGAGATGAATGGACAAAGAAGTCCTGTAGAGAATGATCCCTGCAGAAAGGTAAACAACAGGAATTCTGCAGATGCTGGAAATTCAAGCAACACACATCAAAGTTGCTGGTGAACGCAGCAGGCCAAGCAGCATCTATAGGAAGAGGCGCAGTCGACGTTTCAGGCCGAGACCCTTCGTCAGGACTAACTGAAGGAAGAGTGAGTAAGGGATTTGAAAGTTGGAGGGGGAGGGGGAGATCCAAAATGATAGGAGAAGACAGGAGGGGGAGGGATAGAGCCGAGAGCTGGACAGGTGATAGGCAAAAGGGGATACGAGAGGATCATGGGACAGGAGGTCCGGGAAGAAAGACAAGGGGGGGGGTGACCCAGAGGATGGGCAAGAGGTATATTCAGAGGGACAGAGGGAGAAAAAGGAGAGTGAGAGAAAGAATGTGTGCATAAAAATGAGTAACAGATGGGGTACGAGGGGGAGGTGGGGCCTTAGCGGAAGTTAGAGAAGTCAATGTTCATGCCATCAGGTTGGAGGCTACCCAGATGGAATATAAGGTGTTGTTCCTCCAACCTGAGTGTGGCTTCATCTTTACAGTAGAGGAGGCCGTGGATAGACATGTCAGAATGGGAATGGATGTGGAATTAAAATGTGTGGCCACTGGGAGATCCTGCTTTCTCTGGCGGACAGAGCGTAGATGTTCAGCAAAGCGGTCTCCCAGTCTGCGTCGGGTCTCACCAATATATAAAAGGCCACATCGGGAGCACCGGACGCAGTATATCACCCCAGTCGACTCACAGGTGAAGTGATGCCTCACCTGGAAGGACTGTTTGGGGCCCTGATTGGTGGTAAGGGAGGAAGTGTAAGGGCATGTGTAGCACTTGTTCCGCTTACACGGATAAGTGCCAGGAGGGAGATCAGTGGGGAGGGATGGGGGGGAGGAATGGACAAGGGAGTTGTGTAGGGAGCGATCCCTGCGGAATGCAGAGAGAGGCGGGGAGGGAAAGATGTGCTTAGTGGTGGAATCCCGTTGGAGGTGGCGGAAGTTACGGAGAATAATATGTTGGACCCGGAGGCTGGTGGGGTGGTAGGTGAGGACCAGGGGAACCCTATTCCTAGTGGGGTGGTGGGAGGATGGAGTGAGAGCAGATGTACGTGAAATGGGGGAGATGCGTTTAAGAGCAGAGTTGATAGTGGAGGAAGGGAAGCCCCTTTCTTTAAAAAATGAAGACATCTCCCTCGTCCTAGAATGAAAAGCCTCATCCTGAGAGCAGATGCGGCGGAGACGGAGGAATTGCGAGAAGGGGATGGTGTTTTTGCAAGAGACAGGGTGAGAAGAGGAATAGTTCAGATAGCTGTGAGAGTCAGTAGGCTTATAGTAGACATCAGTGGATAAGCTGTCTCCAGAGACAGAGACAGAAAGATCTAGAAAGGGGAGGGAGGTGTCGGAAATGGACCAGGTAAACTTGAGGGCAGGGTGAAAGTTGGAGGCAAAGTTAATAAAGTCAACGAGTTCTACATGCGTGCAGGAAGCAGCGCCAATGCAGTCGTCGATGTAGCGAAGGAAAAGTGGGGGACAGATACCAGAATAGGCACGGAACATAGACTGTTCCACAAACCCAACAAAAAGGCAGGCATAGTTAGGACCCATACGGGTGCCCATAGCTACACCTTTAGTTTGGAGGAAATGGGAGGAGCAAAAGGAGAAATTATTAAGAGTAAGGACTAATTCCGCTAGACGGAGCAGAGTGGTGGTAGAGGGGAACTGATTAGGTCTGGAATCCAAAAAGAAGCGTAGAGCTTTGAGACCTTCCTGATGGGGGATGGAAGTATATAAGGACTGGACATCCATGGTGAAAATAAAGCAGTGGGGGCCAGGGAACTTAAAATCATCGAAAAGTTTAAGAGCGTGAGAAGTGTCACGAACATAGGTCGGAAGGGATTGAACAAGGGGTGATAAAACAGTGTCGAGGTATGCAGAAACGAGTTCGGTGGGGCAGGAGCAAGCTGAGACAATAGGTCGGCCAGGACAGGCAGGTTTGTGGATCTTGGGTAGGAGGTAGAAACGGGAAGTGCGGGGTGTGGGAACTATAAGGTTGGTAGCAGTGGATGGGAGATCCCCTGAGCGGATAAAGTCGGTGATGGTGTGGGAGACAATGGCCTGGTGCTCCTTAGTGGGGTCACGATTGAGGGGTAAATAAGAGGAGGTATCCGCGAGTTGTCGCTGTGCCTCGGCAAGGTAGAGGTCAGTACGCCAGACTACAACAGCACCCCCCTTATCAGCGGGTTTAATAATAAGGTTAGGATTAGTGCGGAAGGAGTGGAGAGCAGAGCATTCCGAAGGAGTGAGGTTGGAATGAGGACAAGGTGCGGTGAAGTCGAGACGGTTGATGTCCTGTCGGCAGTTAGCAATAAAGAGATCCAGAGCAGGCAGAAGACCAGAGCGGGGTGTCCATGAAGAAGAGGAGGGTTGAAGACGGGAGAAGGGGTCATCGGTGGGGGTGGAAGAGTCCTTGCCGAAGAAGTAGGCTCGGAGACGGAGACAGCGGAAGAAAAGTTCCACATCATGGCGAATGTCCCATGATCCTCTCGTATCCCCTTTTGCCTATCACCTGTCCAGCTCTCGGCTCTATCCCTCCCCCTCCTGTCTTCTCCTATCATTTTGGATCTCCCCCTCCCCCTCCAACTTTCAAATCCCTTACTCACTCTTCCTGCAGAAAGGTAGTGGGTGGGGGGGAAGGATAAGATATGCTTGGTGTTGGGATCCCATTAGAGATGGCGTGAGTTACAGAGAGTTATGTGCCAGACGCGGTGGCTGGTGGCGTGGTAGGTGAGGATAAGAGGACAGACGTGCGTGAAGTTTCACATGCTCTGTATCTTTTCAATGACTTCAAGTTCCCTGGCCCTGATTATCTCATTTTCTTCATGGTCGTCCAGTCCCTATACACCTCCATCCCCCATTATGAGGCCCTTAAAGCTCTCCGTTTCTTACTAGAAATCTGCACATGTCTGCCCTTACACCATCCTCCCACCACTCATAAAACCTTAAGATATAGGAGCAGAATTAGGCCAATTGGCCCATTGAGACTGATCCACCATTTCATCATGGCTAATCTAATTTTTCTCTCAGGCCCAATCTCCTGTCTTCTCCCTGTATCCCTTCATGCCCTGACCAATTAAAAATCTGTTAAACTGTGCCTTAAATCATAAAGTCTTGGCCCCCACAGCTTCCTGTGGCAAAGAATTCCACAGGTTCACCACACTCTGGCTCTGTAATGAGTCAACCTATAGCCGGGAGAGTGGTGACTCCCTCCTGTTAGACTCTTTGAGCTACTTATTTTTTATTCTTTCTTACTTCTCTTCTAATACAGGTCGACCTTCACAAATCCGGCACCATTGGGACCTGAGGAGTGCCGGATTATCGAAGGAACCGAATTACAGGTAGTCGGATTAGTGAAGGTTGACCTGTATTCATATTTTTGTGCACTTGTAATGCTATTGTGACACTAATTTCCTTTGGGATATCTATCTATCTATCTGTAAAGAAATTCCTCCTCATCTCCATTCTAGAAGTACGCCCCTCTATTCTGAGGCTGTGTCCTCTGGTCTTAGACTCTCCCACCATAGGAAACATCCTCTCCACCTCCACTCTATCAAGGCTTTTCACCATTCAATAGGTTTCAATGAAGTCGCCTCCATTCTTCTGAATCTGGTGAATACAGACCCAGAATTCCACCCCACTCATAACTTGCACTCCATCTGCCAGAACAAGCAGTATCTCCTGGTGACCACCCACTTCAATTCTACTTCCCATTCCCTTTCCAACATGTTAGTCCATGGCCTCCTCTACTGCCGCAATGAGACCACACTCAGGTTGGAGGAGCAAAACCTTATATTCCATCTGGATAGCCTCCCACCTGATGGCATGAACATCGATTTCTCGAACTTCAGGTAATTGCCCTCCCCCACTTCACCATTACCCATTCCTGTTTCTCTGTCTCACATTACCTCCTTACCTGCCCATCAGCTCCCTCTGATGCTCCTCTCCTTTCCCTTTCTTCAATAGTCTTCCACGCTTTCCTCTCAATTTCCCCCTTCTCTAGCCCTTTATCTCTTTCATCTATCGACTTCCCAGCTCTCTACTTCACTCCTTACCCTCTCCCAGTTTCACCTATCGCCTGCCACCTTGTACTTCTTCCTCCCCTCCCCACACCTTCTTACTCTGACCTCTCACTTTAATTTCCAGTCCTGATGGAGAGTCTCAGCCCGAAACGTTGACTGTTTACTCGTTTCCATAGATACTGCCTGGTCCGTGAATTCCTCCAACATTTTGTGTGTCTTCATTCTATAAAGTCTGATAAGTTACCTTTACCTCTATCAATGCAGACATGTAGTTTGATCCAGGATTTGCTTTAATTGGGCTGTAAGTTGTAGAAATCCGAAATCTGCTGCTGATCTGAGGGCTATTCCTTCAAGGGTGAATTTGCAGAAAGCAAATTACATGTACATTTAACATTTCTTTAATTTTCTCTTAAGCATATGCACAGAACTACTTTTGTAAAGTTGGTGGCCTGGATACACTTGCTCAGACTGTTGCGAATTTGGCTGATGCATCTCTAACAAATCACCCTAATGTGGAGTTGCTAATATCTGTGATAAAAACCCTGGATTCCTGCATTTCAGAAAATTGTGAGTAAATTGATAATTTTGATGTTATTTTGAAAATAGAGATGCCCAGGGGACTCTGCAGCCAAAGGAAATGAATACTTAAACTGTGTAAAGCATTAAGTCCCTGTTTGGATTCTTGGTCTATGCTGGCTGACCTCTGCCTGTGTGGTAAATGGAAGGATTTGGTAGCAGCAAAATGTTGGTAGGTTCAACATGGAATCAATAATCAACAATAATCCATTAACTCACTGGATATCTGTGTGTGTGTCTTTGAGA
This sequence comes from Mobula hypostoma, assembly GCF_963921235.1. Taxonomy (NCBI): domain Eukaryota; kingdom Metazoa; phylum Chordata; class Chondrichthyes; order Myliobatiformes; family Myliobatidae; genus Mobula; species Mobula hypostoma. The sequence continues at coordinate 74,717,654 of NC_086110.1, read as the reverse complement.
GGGCATGCTTTCAGTGTCATCTTCTCCAAAGGCTCCCTAGCATCCACCATCGTGTAACAGAGATGCAACAAACTTCATTCCTTGTCCCTAGATCCAGCTATATACTTAAGCATGCTGATCTTTTACCTCAGGCAAGCTGTAACCATGACCCTCAACTCCAGCTCCCCACCTCAGACTTAAGCATGCCAGTCAAACCACTGGCCTTTATTAGAATATATCTCTACTTGAGTGGCCCAAAACATTGACATCAGTGGAAACATTGTCACAAAGATCAAGGAGCTGGCTATTCTTGAAAAATGCCTTACATGGAGCTTTCCCAGCCTGTAGGACCTACAGAATAAAATTATAGGAGTTTTTGAGAGCCAGTGCCTTAGTCCCAGAATGGCAATGGCTAATACAAGAGGGCATAATTTTAAGATGTTTGGAGGAAAGTATAGAGGGTATGTTGGAGGTAGTTTGTTTTACATAGAGACTGGTGGGTGTGTGGAACCCGCTTTCAGGGGCGATGGTAGAGCCAAATATATTAGGGACATTTAAGAGACTCTTAGATGGACACACAGATGAAAGAAAAATGGAGGACAGGTTAGATTGATGTTGGAGTAGGTTAAAAGGCTGGCAAAACATTGTGAGTTAAGGGACCTGTATTGTGTTGTAGTGTTCTATGTTCTCAACTCTATTATGATGAACGTATCTGAAGAAACTTCTAACTTATTTAAGAAGCAGAAACAGAACTGATGTAATGTTGAGTTCTTTCTGTGCTATATAATTCTATGACTCCACGAAAATGACCAGTTAGCTAACCGCAAATTTAAGGCATTCCTAGATTGGAAGCTCCAGCTTCCTGCAAGGGAAAAGAAACATCGTACAGCTCCTGAAAACAAGGTCCAGCAGAAAAACTTGTGACCTAAAATGAAGTTGGTTCATGGTGAGTTCTGCAACTGCCAAACTCTTCATGCACTCAGGATAAGCACAAGTTGTCCAGTGCTGTAAAGGCCACCTGTGGCTCCCAACACCCAAGGCCACAATCTACAAAGAGTAATAACAGGATAGAGAAGTAATCAATGTATGCTGAAAGGAATATTTTAAAGATCTCCGACTGTTACTCTGTCCTTGATGTGTATGCTTGACTCCATTCCACAGCAGTCTCTCAGGGCAAGCCTTGCCATCACTCCTGACTGACAGGAATTCAAGCAAATATATTCCATCTCAACAATCGTAAGCCTTGGGAAGCATAGTAACCCTGCTAATATCATAAAATTTAGCGGTAAAATACTTTAGCTTCAAATTCATCGACTATATTTGAGAAGAGAATGATACTGTACACATGACCATGTTAAAGAAAGGGAATATCTGACTATGGCAACTGAAGAAAGGTCTCCCTGCCTTCTGCCACAGGTAAAGTCACCACTTCCTCCTGTTGGCCAAGGAGCTTTTCTGAGCATCATAGTATGGTCCATCCAGAGGCACTGTTGCCTGTAGGTGTAATCTCTGCCTCACAACAACTTCAAGCACACTGCAGGGAACCATTTTCTGTCACTTTTTTTTAACCTAACCAAAACTATTGACTCCATTAATATGAAAGGACTGAAACAACAGCCTCAAATTGTACAATAGGTTCTTTTCTAAATATCTCATTTGCTGCAAGCAGTCTGCTTCTTTCCATGATAATCTATCCTTGTAAAATTTATGAAACTTAATGACTGATTTGTTCTCAAAATAATCTATACCTTATAAACTGTATTTGTATCTTATCAGACAGGTCTCTTGATTCAGTCTTGTCCCGTCGTAGGGTCTTACTATCCTCCTTGTGGTATCATGCCAGAAATCAATTAGAATCTCAATATCCTCTTTTCAACAGTTGGTTACCTTAGGTACTGCCTTTAATATCCTGTGACCTGTGACTCGCTTCCCACAATCCTTTTAATGGTCTTGACAGTATGTAATCTGCATCCACAGAGTATAATTACTATTATCGTATCAAAATGCATCATACATACTGAATTATAAGGCCATTAAACATAGGAGCAGAATCAGGCCATTCAGCCCAGTAAGTCCACTTCGCCATTTCATCATAGCTGATCCTGAATCCCATTCAACCCCATACACCTGCCCTTTTACCATATCCCTTGATGCCCCGACCAGTCAGGAATCTATCAGTTTCCACTTTGAATATACCCATGGACTTGGCCTCCACCGTAGTCTGTTGCAGAATATTCCACAGATTCACCACTCTTTGACTAAAAAAATTTCCTCCTTGCTAGTGTCTTAAAAGGTCACCCCTCAATTTTGAGGCTGTGCCCTATAGTTCTGGATAACCAGCAGAGGAAGCATCCTCTCAACATCCACCTTATCTAGTTGTATCATCCACAGTCTTTGCCACAAAGCCGTCAATTCCACTATCTAAATTATTGACAAACAATGTGAAAAGAGCGGTCCCAATACTGACCCCTGAGGAACTCTATTAGTCACTGGCAGCCAACCAGAAAAGGCCCCCTTTATTTCCACTCGTTGCCTCCTGTCTGTCAGCCATTCTCCTATCCATGCCAGTATATTTCCTGTAACACCATAGGATTTTATCTTGTTAAGCAGCCTCATGTGAGGCACCTTATAAAATGCCTTCTGAAAATCTAAGTAAATGATATCCACTACCTCTCCTTTGTCCACCCTGCTTGTTACTTCGTCCAAGAGGTCTAACAGATTTGTGAGGAAAGATCTCCCTTTACAGAAACCATGCTGACTTTGACTTATTTTGTCATTAGTCTCCGAGTATCTTGAAAACTCGCCCTTAATAACAGATTACAACACTTTCCGAGCCACTGAGGTTAGGCTAACTGGCATATAATTTCCTTTCTTTTGCCTTCCTCCCTTCTTAAAGAATGGAGTGACATTTGCAATCTTCCAGTCCTATGGGACCATGCCATAATCAAGTGATTCTTCAAAGATTATGACCAATGCATCCATTATCTCTTCAGCAACTTCTCTCAGGACTCCAGGGTGTAGTCCCTCTGGGTCCAGGTGACTTATTCATATTAATTCCTTTGAGTTTGCCTAGCACTTTTCCCTTTACAATAGTAGTGGCACTCACTCCTGCTCCCTGACCCTCACAAACCTCTAGCACACTGCTAGTGTCTTCCACGATGAAGACAGATGCAAAATACCTATTAAGTTCATCTGCCATTTCATTTTCCCCATTACTACCTCACCAGCATCATTTTCCTGTGGTCCTATATCAACTCTCACCTCCCTTTTACTCTTTATGTAACTGGAAAAAATCTTTGGTATCCTGCTTTATGTTATTGGCTAGACTATCCTCATATTTCATCTTTTCCCTTCTCTTAGTTTTTTTAGTTGCCTTTAGTTGGATTTTAAAAGCTTCCCAATCATCCACTTCCCACTCACTTTTGCTACCTTATTGCCCTTGTCTTTAACTTTCTTTGTCAGCCATGATTGCCTACCCCTGCCATTTGAGAACTTCTTTCTCTGTGGGACATATCTTTGTGAACTATTCCCAGAAACTTCAGCCACCTCTGTTCTGCTATCATCCTCACCAGCATTCTCCTCCAATCCACCTGGGCAAGCTCCTCTCTCATGCCTCTGTAATTCCCTTTATTCCATTGCAATACTGAATAGATGTGACTTATGCTTCTCCCTCTCAAACTGCAGTATGAATTCAATCAGATTATGATCACTGCCTCCTAAAGGTTCAATTATATTAAGCTGACAAATAATATCTGGGGCTATTACGCAACACCAAATCTAAGATAACCTTTCCCCTAGTAGGCTCAAGCACAAACTGCTCTAAAAAGCCATTTCGTTGGCATTCAACAAATTCACTCTCTTGCGATCTGACACCAACTTGATTTTCCCAAACCCCTTGCACAGTGAAGTCCCTCATTATAATTGTGAAATTACCCTTATTATATGCCCTTTTGAGCTCCCTTTGCAATCTCAACCCCACATCGTGGCTACTATTTGGGGACCTATATATGATTCCCATAACAACACACATAAAAGTTGCTGGTGAATGCAGCAGGCCAGGCTGCATCTCTCAGAGGAGGTACAGTCGACGTTTCGGGCCAAGACCCTTCGTCAGGACTAACTGAAAGAACTGCTCGTTAGAGATTTGAAAGTGGGAGGGAGAGGGGGAGATCCAAAATGATAGGAGAAGACAGGAGGGGGAGGGATGGAGCCAAGAGCTGGACAGTTGATTGGCAAAAGGGATATGAGAGGATCATGGGACAAGAGGCCTAAGGAGAAAGAAAAGGGGGGGGGGAACCCAGAGATGGGCAAGGGGTATAGTGAGAGGGACAGAGAGAGAAAAAGAATGTGTGTGTATATAAATAAATAACGTATGGGTTACATAGTCATAGTTATACTTTATTGATCCCGGGGGAAATTGGTTTTCGTTACAGTTGCACCATAAATAATTAAATAGCAATAAAACCATGAATAGTTAAATAGTAATATGTAAATTATGCCAGGAAATAAGTCCAGTTCCAGCTTATTGGCTTAGGGTGTCTGACCCTCCAAGGGAGGAGTTGTAAAGTTTGATGGCCACAGGTAGAAATGACTTCCTATGACGCTCTGTGTTGCATCTCGGTGGAATGAGTCTCTGGCTGAATGAACTCCTGCGCCCAACCAGTACATTATGTAGTGGATGGGAGACATTGACCAAGATGGCATGCAACTTGGACAGCATCCTCTTTTTTCAGACACCACCGTCAGAGAGTCCAGTTCCATCCCCACCATATCACTGGCCTTACAAATCAGTTTGTTGATTCTGTTGGTGTCTGCCACCCTCAGCCTGCTGCCCCAGGGCACAACAGCAAACATGATCGCATTGGCCACCACAGACTCGTAGAACATCCTCAGCATCGTCCGGCAGATGTTAAAGGACCTCAGTCTCCTCAGGTAATAGAGACGGCTCTGACCCTTCTTGTAGACAGCCTCAGTGTTCTTTGACCAGTCCGGTTTATTGTCAATTCGTATCCCCAGGTATTTGTAATCCTCCACCATGTCCACACCGACCCCCTGGATGGAAACAGGAGTCACCGGTACCTTAGCTCTCCTCAGGTCTACCACCAGCTCCTTAGTCTTTTTCACATTAAGCTGCAGATAATTCTGCTCGCACCATGACAAAGTTTCCTACCGTAGTCCTGTACTCAGCCTCATCTCCCTTGCTGATGCATCCAACTATGGCAGAGTCATCAGAAAACTTCTGAAGATGACAAGACTCTGTGCAGTAGTTAAAGTCCGAGGTGTAAATGGTGAAGAGAAAAGGAGACAAGACAGTCCCCTGTGGAGCCCCAGTGCTGCTGATCACTCTGTCGGACACACAGTGTTGCAAGCACACGTACTGTGGTCTGCCGGTCAAGTAATCAAGAATCCATGGCACCAGGAAAGCATCCACCTGCATCGCTGTCAGCTTCTCCCCCAGCAGAGCAGGGCGGATGGTGTTGAACGCCATGGCGAAGTCAAAAAACATGATCCTCACAGTACTCGCTGGCTTGTCCAGGTGGGCGTAGACACTGTTCAGCAGGTAGACGATGCCATCCTCAACTCCTAGTCAGGGCTGGTAGGTGAACTGGAGGGGATCTAAGTGTGGCCTGACCATAGGCCGGAGCAGCTCCAGAACAAGTCTCTCCAGGGTCTTCATGATGTGAGAGGTCAATGCCACCGGTCTGTAGTCATTGAGGCCGCTGGGGCGCGGTGTCTTCGGCATAGGGACGAGGCAGGACATCTTCCACAGCACAGGAACCCTCCGGAGCCTCAGGCTCAGGTTGAAGACGTGGCGAAGTATTCCACATAGCTGAGGGGCACAGGCTTTGAGCACCCTAGTACTGACATCATCCGGTCTTGCAGCCTTGCTTGGGTTGAGGCGTTTCAGCTGTCTTCTCACCTGTTCAGCTGTGAAGCCCACCATGGTGGTTTCGTGTGGGGAAGGGATATAGTCATGAGAGCAGGTGGAGGTGGGGCATTAGCGGAAGTTTACGAGGGGGAGGTGGGGCATTAGCGGAAGTTTGAGAAGTCAGTGTTCATGCCTTCAGTTTGGAGGCTACCCAGATGGAATATAAGGTGTTGTTCCTCCAACCTGAGTGTGGCTTCATCTTTACAGTAGAGGAGGCTGTGGATAGACATATCAGAATGGGAATGGGACGTGGAATTAAAATGTGTGGCCACTGGGAGATCCTGCTTTCTCTGGTGAACAGAGCGTAGGTGTTCAGCGAAACGATCTCCCAGCCTGCATCAGGTCTCGCCAATATATAGAAGGCCACATCGGGAGCACCGGACGCGGTATATCACTCCAGTGGACTCACAGGTAAAGTGTCGCCTCACCTAGAAGGACTGTCTGGGGCCCTGAATGGTGGTGAGGGAAGAAGTGTAAGGGCATGTGTAGCACTTGTTCCACTTACAAGGATAAGTGCCAGGAGGGAGATCAGTGGGGAGGGATGGGGAGGGACAAATGGACAAGGGAGTCGCGTACGGACATCTTTCCCTCCTTCCCCCCCGCTTTCTGCAGGGATCGCTTCTTTCAGTTAGACCTGACGAAGGGTCTTGGCCCGAAACGTTGACTGTACCTCTTCCTAGAGATGCTGCCTGGCCTGCTGCGTTCCACCAGCAACTTTAATGTGTGTTGCTTGAAATTCCAGCATCTGCAGATTTCCTCGTGTTTATGATTCCCATAATTTTTTTACCCTTGCAGTTTCTTAACTCCACTCACAAAGATTCAGCATTCTCCAGATGAATTGTTAATTCGCCTGTTAAGTACTGTTGAAGTTGCGATTGTGGGCGGAGGTTTGATAAAATGGCTGGCGCAGCTCTCGTTTTAATGCAGACCAGCGCTGAGGTAGCAGTAGCTGGGGGTGGGGCGGGGGGCACCGAGATTTCAAAGACAGGGTTCTCTCATTTCTGAGGAGTGAGGGGAAAGAGTGGTTGGATCTGGAATGTCTAATTGGTCCACGTTCCCTGGTGAAGATTGAGAATTCTGAGTTAGCATTCGCCCTTACTTCTCTGGCGAATAAATTGAAAAATCGGATTCAGTGTCCCAGCTATGGCAGGCTCTGCCTATTCTTTGGAATAACACCTACCCCTAAAGGGGAGGAGGAGTATGAGACTTGGGCGGAGCGGACCTCTCAATTGTTCGATGTGTGGCAGTGCTATGATGATGAAAAGTGACAGAGATTGGTTGGAAGTTTGAATGGGTGGGCCGCTGACGTTGTGAGAGCTATCAAGTTGAAATATCTGGTAGCGACATCTGTCAGTTACCTGCAAGCACTGGACAATGCTTTTGGCCGGACTGGAAGCCCAATGGAGCTCATGGTGGGGTTTCAGAACATGCGTCAGTAGAAGGGGGAGAAGCTTTCTGCTTTTATTTTTCGGCTAGAGAGGCAGCTAAATTGCTTGGTCATTCAGGCAGCTGAGGTGGATCAGTTAAGAATGGACCAGATAGCCGGGGCGCCCAGTCCCATGACCTGATTGCTTGAGGTCTCCAATAGTCTCGTAAGACGCGCCCTCCCCTCCATCTTTTGTTGAGCTGATCAGAGAGGCACAGGAAGAGGAGAATGCGGCGGGGGCATGGGAGGACTCCGTCAGCAGGGTACAGTCCTTGGTTGTAGTCCCCTGCCGTGAAGTAACCAGGGATAGCCTACCCCGGAGAGTGGTAGAGGAGATTGTAGCAGAGTTGAGAACGGAGATATGTCGGCTGTTATCAGTGGATGTACACCACCCGCCCCCCCCCCGCCATTTGATGGAGCTGATGGGGAGGGTGGATTCCCCAAGGGGACGAACAATGCAGAGGGCTGCTGGCAGCAGGTGTCACACCAGAAGGAGAATGAGCCACCGGGTACCTAAGCAGGTAGAGTCATTGGGAAAACCTAGAGGAGACCCAGTGAGGGAACAGCCTGGTATCACTGGGGGAACACGTTCCCAGCAATGTACCAGGGAGCCCCCGAAAGCGAAAGGCCCAATTCCTGAAGGCTTAGTGGGACCATGCTCCAGTGTGTCACTACGAATAGAGGGTATCTATGCTAAAGCCGTACTCAACACTGGGTCACAGGTCACCTTGTTGTACTGTTTGTTTTACAACCAGTATCTTAAGCATTTACCATTGACAATATTCAGGGCACTGGCGATCTGGTGGCTTAGTGCTAGTGATTATCCATACGATAGTTATTTGTCAGTGAAGTTGGAGTTCTCAGAGGCTGATGTGGAAGTGTCTGAGGTCCTTGATACATTGGTGCTGGTTTGTCCGGACCCTGTGGAAAAGGGCAGCGTTTCAATTCTGGTGGGGACCAACACCCCTCTTGTGAAGAGGCTCATGGGGGCCTGCAAGGAGAAGGCTGGCAAGAGCTTTCTGGGAACATTGTCCATGCACTCAGTGTTTCGAGCTGCTTTTGAGGAAATGCTTGGCTATATCAGGCCGGATACCGAATTTAGATGAGGGACCGTGTGGTTCACCCAGTCGAAGCCAGTGGTAGTACGGCCCAGGGAAGTAGCGAGAGTGATGAGGTCTCCAAATTTACCAGAGTGCCTGAGGGCGAAGCCCTCTTAGTGGACACTCCGGAAGACCACAAGGTGGAGTTGGGATTTCCTGAAGGGGTACTGGTAAGGGCTGAATTGCAGAAGCCCTCGGTTGTACAGGCAAGTAGGATGGCAGAGATTGTCAGGAACATTACGAAGAGTCTGGTCACCTTCAAGCATGGAGTGCCCCTGGCGTATTTGTTCCTGGTGACGGTAATGTCTAGTGCCCCTGTGAGACAGGCCGGGGAGAAACTATTGGAAAAGGGGGGAATGTTGACCGCTGAGTCATTCAACTTCGGGGACTCCCTGGTTCCAGCAGGTTGGAAGAGGAGTTTGGTAGAGAAGATGTTGAAGCTGGAAGGTGTCTTTTCCACTGACGAGTTTGATGTGGGTTATTCCAAGAGCACGTGTCACACTATCCGAGTGACTGAGGATACCCCGTTCAGAGAAAGGTAGTGGCGACTTGCCCCTGAAGAGGTGGAGGACATTCGGCAGCATTTGTGTAAGTTGAAGGAAGGTGGGATCATCACCGGGTCCCGAAGCCCCTATGCGTCCTCAATAGTAGTGGCCTGAAAAAAGAATGGGAAGGTATTTATGTGTGTGGACTATAGGACTCTGAACAGGCACACCATCCCTGACCAGTATACTGTCCCGAGGACTGAAGACGTGCTGGCCTGCCTGAGTGGTGCAAAGTGGTTCAGTGTGCTGGACTTGAGTGGATATTACCAGATCCCCAGGAGTGAGGCCGACAAAGTGAAAATGTCATTTATACATCCCTGGGATTTTTCCAGTTGAAAAGGATGCCCCAGGGCATCTCAGGAGCTCCTGCAACCTTCCAGCAGGTCATGGAGAAGACGGTGGGGGATATGAACTTGCCTGAGGTATTGGTATATCTGGATGACCTCATAGTATTTGGATCCACCTTGGAAGAACATGAAATGAGGCTGCTGAAGTTGCTGGGCCGCCTGAAAGCTGAAGGGTTAAAACTTCCCCTGGACAAGTGCCAGTTCTGCTAAACGTCTGTTAACTATGTTGGGCACATAGTCTTACGGAATGGAGTAGCTACAGACCCAGCTAAGATTGAGGCAGTTACCACTTGGCTAAGACCCCAGACTGTGAGCACTATGCGCTCGTTCCTTGGGTTCTGTGGTTACTGTCGGAGGTTTGTGAAAGGCTATGCAAAAGTGAGTCACCCTTTGAATCAGCTTCTGTGTGGTTACCCTCCCTTGGGGAAGAAAGAGAGGGGATAAAAGGACCGAAGGGTAGAGAGTATCTTAGCTCGTCGGAGCCCTTTGGACCAAGGTGGGATGCAAAATGTGAGGAGGTCTTTCAGTCGCTGAAAGAGCTGCTGATCCAGGCGCCAGTGCTGGCTTTTGCGGACCCCCGATTACCATATGTACTGCAAGCAGATGCCAGCCAAGAGGTTTAGGGGGCATCCTGTATCAGGATCAGGGCTCTGGGTTGAGGCCCGTTGCATTTGTCAACCGGAGTCTTGTCGCCCTCTGAGGAAAAACTATCCCACACACAAGTTGGAATTTCTGGCATTGAAATGGGCGGTGGTGGATAAGCTGAGTGACTACCTCTACCGGGCCAAGTTTGAGGTGAGGACAGACAACAACCCCCCTAACTTATATCCTGACCTTGGTGAAACTGGATGCCACAGGCCATCGGTGGTTGGCGGCGTTGTCTACCTATGATTTCAGCCTGAAGTACCGGCCGGGAAGGAGGAACATTGATGCTGATGCTTTGTCCCGACGGACGCATGAGGGACTGGTCAGGGATGAGGAGTAGGAGAGCTTTCCTGCCCCAGAGGTAAAGGTCCTGTATCAGTTTGCCATCACCGTGAAGGCAGAGGAAAAGGAGGGGCAGGAGCATGAGGTGGATCAGTTGGGGGCTTCTAATGATGCCATCCCCCAAGTTTATTGTAACCTGAATGCTCTGAAGACAAATCAGCTGCCGGAATTGAGTTCTGGGAAAATGACTGCTGCTCAACAAGATGATCCAGGCATTGGTACCATTTGGGCGGCAGTCAAAAAGGGAGACATGGCTCAGGCAGAGAGGCTGAAACACACATTGGTGCCTCCATTACTACGAGAATGGCTTCAGTTGGAGTTGAAGAACGAGATCTTCTACCAGGTCACATCACCCCCAGACCGAGCCCGGCGTTGCCAGCTGGTTCTGCCCGAGAAGTATCAGAGGGTGGCGTTGAAATCACTTCCTGATGATTCTGGACATTTGGGGGTGGAAAAGACGTATGGATTGCTCAGAGACCGGTTTTACTGGCCCTGAATAAAGTCGGAGGTGAAAGAATACTGCAAGTCATGCATTCAGTGCATACAGTGGAAGACACTGCCTACGTGGGCAGCTCCCTTGTCCCACCTGCAGAGTGCAGGGCCTCTGGACCTGGTGTGTTTGGGTTTTCCTGTCAACAGAACCTGATGCCAGCAACACGACGAATGTCTTGGTCATCATAGACCACTACACCAGCTATGCTCAGGCTTTTCCTACCAAGGACCAGAGGGTGTATATGGTGGCAAAAGTGTTATGGGAGAAGTATTTCATTTATTATGGCCTTCCCAGGCGAATACATAGTGATCAGGGACGGGATTTCGAGAGCAGACTCATCCGTGAGCTACTGGGCATGCTTGAAGTCGAGGATCACGCCTTATCACCCACAGGGTGATCTCCAGCCAGAGAAGTTTAATCGGACCTTGCTAGACGTGCTCGGGACCCTAGAGATCAGCATGAAGAGCAGGTGGAGTCAACATATTGGGCATCTGGTTCACAGTTATAATTGTACACGAAAGGAAGCTACTGGGTACTCGCCATATTAGCTGATGTTTGGGCACGAGGCAAGGTTGCCCATTGACCTTTGTTTTGGGACTGACGAGGGTGACTTACCACCAAAGACTTATCTGAAGTATGTGTCTGACGTGAGAAGGGAGTTGAAAAGGGCTAATGAATTATCTGGGGTCGTGGCTGCCAAGCAGAATCAAGGGAATAAGAGGGGTTATGATCAAAAGGTGAGCTTCTCCCAACTCCTGCCGGGAGACAGAGTCCTCATAAGGAATTTGGGGCTACCTAGAAAGCATAAGTTGACTGACCGCTGGGTGGCTACGCCCTATATGGTGGAGAGTCAGATGCCAAACCTATGAGTTTTCCGGGTGAAACCAGAGGATGGAAATGGGCTTGTCAAGATCCTCCATCGGAACCACCTGTTGCCCCTGGGTCAAGAGGTGCAGGTAGACCCAGAGCCTGACTTGGAGCCTACACCTAGTAAGAGGACTCTTCAGAAATGCGGGGTAACTACCGGGCCCCCAACAGGCAAGGTTAGGCCGCCCCCACCCCTGAGAGGGATACTGATTCAGAGAATGAGAACCTGGATGTGTGGTATATGCTGCCTTTCGCTAACTCTCCATTGATTGAGGAAGAGACTCCCGGCCCTTCTCCCATTGAGACTGGTGAAGTGGGGGTTGCTATCTGTGGGCAGCTGATATTGCAGCAGGACTCTGCAGGGGAAGAAGCAGGGTTTAATCATGGGACAGAGGGCTCTGAGTTGCAGGTGGGCACAAGGGGTAGATTGAGGGAGGCCTTGTCAGGTAGACCAGAAGTATCCTCAGTTGTGTTGGAACCTGAAGAGTTAGATGATGGGGTGCGGAGGTCTCAGAGAATTAGGAGACCACCGGATAGGTTGGCCTACGTAGCACCAGGGGTCAGAGTGTGACCCCTACTGTGATGGGGAGCTATGTCACTGTCTTTTATTCCTGGATTGGGCTTTGTGTTTTGCAGGAAGGGTTGGCGAATTATCTCAACGTTATGAGGACATGACTAAGTTTGGTGGAGGGAGAGTGTAACATGCTGTAGGGTTTCACTGATAATGTAATGGTTTCTCTGTAGCAGCAATGTTTGGGTTATGAGTAGAGATAACGGGATTTGGAATGCTGTTGTTCTTTCTTGTGAGTCTTGAGAGGTTTTCGCGGTTTTTTGCTGGGGAGAGATGAGGGGAGAAGACATGAATGGAGAGAGTTGGTAGACCACTGGACAGGGTGGACTTGGAGTGAAGGTCTGAAGGGCAGCGACAATCAGAGGAGGTCGATGGTGGACAATTGGCTGATCAATGAGCTCCAACATTGCGCAATAGACTGTTTCATAAGGTTGGGCCCTTTTCTTTTCGTTTTCTTTAATAACCATATAGTCAAAGTAAGAATTACAAAGCTTAATCATTTAATCGCATATTGTGTACTGTTTGTTATTTTGGGGTACTGATTTGTAACAGGGGACACATCGTGCAGCATCCACCCAAACAAGATTTCTTAAGTTTGGCCGGGTCGGGGGCTATCGCCCCCTATATTAAGCCACTAGCTGAAGTGAGAGATACACTTGAAAGATCATTACTAATGCCTCCATGATCTCCTCAGTCACCTCTTTCAGAATTCTGGGATGTACACCATCTGGTCCAGGTGACTTATCCACCTTCACACCTTTCAGTTTCCCAAGAACCTTCTCTCCAATTATGGTAACTTTGCATACTTCATGAACCCTGACAGCTGGAACTTCCACCATATTGCTAGCATCAGTGAAAACTGATGCAAAATACTTACTCAGTTTGTCTGCAATATCATTGTCCCCATTACTACATTTCCAGCATCATTTTCCAGCAGTCCGATATCTACTCTCACCTCTCTTTTATACTTTATGGTATTCTCTTTAATATTATTGGCTAGCTTACTTTTGTATTCCATCTTTACTTTCTTAATGGCTTTTTAGTTACCTCCTGTTTATTTTTAAAAGCTTCCCAATTCTCTAACTTCCAACTAATTTTTGCTGTATTATATGCCCTCATTTGGGTTTTCTTTTGGCTTTGACTTTTCTTGCTAGCCACAGTTGGGTCATCTTTCCTTTAGAATACTTATTCCTCTTTGGGATGTATATATCTTGTGCTTTTCAAATTGCTTCCAGAAATACCAGCCTTTGCTGCTCTGCCGTCATCCCTGCCAGTGTTATTTTCCAATCAATTCTGGCCAACTCCTCTCTCATGCCTCTGTAATTGCCTTTACTTAATACTGCTATATCTGACTTTAGCTTCCTCCTTCTCAAATTTCAGTATGAATTTGATCATATTGTGATCATATGCCCCAAAGAGTCCTTTTACCTTAAACTCTCTAATCAATTCTGGTTCATTGCACAACACCCAATACAGAGTAGCTGATCCTCTACTGGGCTCAACCATAAGCTGCCCTGAAAAGCTATTTCATAGGCATTCTAGAAATTTTCCCCTCTGTAATCCAGCACCAACCTGATTTTCCCCAATCTACCTGCATATTGAAGTCTCCCATAACTATTATAATATTCCCCCTTTTCACATGCATTTTATATCTCCTGTTGTAATGTGTAGACCACATCCTTAGTACTGTCTGGGGGTCTGTACACAACTCCCATCAGGGTATTTTTACAGTTTCATTTCCTTAGCTCTATCCGCAATAATTCAACACCTTCCGACCCTCTGTCACATCTTTCTAATGATTTGATTTCATTTTTTTTTTACCAAATGAGCCTTGCCAACCCCTCTGTCTTCCTCCCTGTCCTTTCAATACAATGTGTATCCTTTGTGACGAGAATACACATAAAATTAAGATGTTTGCTGGCCTGGGTTAGCATCAGTGACATCAGCAAGTGGTCTGCCACCTGCCCTCAGGGGAAGGAGAGATAAGGAACAATGGAGCAGCGTCTGGAGATGTGTAATGAAGGGACGGGGGAGAGAGAGCTGTCTGGAGCGGCTCTCCCCTTTGAACCTTGAACTGTTTGAAGTGATGGACAGGCGATACCCCAGCAGGGGGATAAAAAGGGACCGGTTCGCTAAGGCAGGACACACGCCACCCGAGGTAACGAGACCCTGGAAGCGGTACGCTTCTCACGAGTCGGTGGGAAGTACCAGACAACGGCCAGGGTGGAAAGGTACGATCAGCGGGAACCCGGTGTGTGTCCGCCCTTGCCTGGGTGCCGGGTTCACTGCAGAGGATCGACCGCATCTGGAGGAGGGGTCACAGTCGGTGACCTCAGGTGACATCACTAAGGACCTGCCCAAAAGCTGCTTGTGAGCCATATCGTGGGTCTGTGAGTGAAGCCGTGTCTGAATGATCAGTTGTTCCTGTTCTCTCTCTCTCTCTTCCCCCACGTTGTCCATCGCCATGGCAACGATTACTGCGAACTGAACTACTAAACTGGACTGAACTTTGAGTCACTTTGAAATTTGGTCATTTACCCCTAGACAACGATAGAGCTTGATTGATGCTGTTATCTTAATTCTGTGCACAAGTGTGTTTATCATTGCTAAACTGTTGCATTTATTATCCTTTCGATTACTGTGTTGCTTGTTTCTTTAATAAAACTTTCTTAGTTCTAGTACTCCAGACTCCAACTGAGTGATCCATTTCTGCTGGTTTGGCAACCCAGTTACGGGGTATGTAACACCTTGGACATTAAGCTCCCAGCTATAGTAACCCAGATCTTAGAGAGCTTAAAGTAAAGGAACCCTTCAGGGACAGTTATCATAATATGATTGAATTCATACTGTAATTTGAGAGGGAGAAGCATAATTCACCTGTATTAGTATCACAATGAAATAAAGGGAATTACAGGGGCATGAGAGAGGAGCTTGCCCAGGTGGATTGGTGGAGGATACTGGCGGGGATGACAGCAGAATAAAAATGGCTGAAGTTTCTAGGAATAATTCACAAGGCACAGGATAGATATGTCCCACAGAGGAAGAAGTTTTCAAATGGTAGGGGTAGGCAACCGTGACTGAGAAAAGAAGTTAAGGGCTGCATAAAAGCCAAGGAAAGGGCTTATAAGGTAGCAAAAGTGAGTGGGAAGTTGGATGATTGAGAAGCTTTCAAAGTACAACAAAAGGCAACTAAAAAAGCTATGAGAAGGGAAAATATGAAATATGAGGACAGACTAGCCAATAATATAAAGCAGGATACGGAAAGTTTTTTCAGTTACATAAAGAGTAAAAAGGAGATGAGAGTTAATATTGGGCCACTGGAAAATGATGCTGGTGAGGTAGTAATGGGGACAATAAAATGGCAGATGAACTTAATGGGTACTTTGCATCTGTCTTCACTGTGGAAGACACTAGCAGTGTGCCAGAGATTTGTGAGTGTCAGGGAGCAGGAGTGAGTGCCATTACTATTACAAAGCAAAAAGTGCTAGGCAAACTCAAAGGTCTTAAGGTGGATAAGTCACCTGGACCGGATGGACTGCACCCCGGAGTCCTGAGAGAGGTTGTTGAAGAGATAATGGATGCGTTAGTCATGATCTTTGAAGAATCACTTGACTCTGACATGGTCTCATAGGACTGGAAGTTTGTAAATATCACTCTACTTTTTAAGAAGGGAAGAAGGAAAAAGACAGGTTATTATAGGTCAGTTAGCCTAACCTCAGTGGTTGGGGAAGTGTTGGAGTCTATTATTAAGGATGAGGTTTTGAGATACCTGGAGACTAATGACAAAATAAGTCAAAGTCAGCATGGTTTCTGTAAAGGGAGATCTTGCCTGATAAATCTGTTAGAGTTCTTTGAGGAAGTAACAAGCAGGGTGGACAAAGGAGAGGCAGTGGATGTCATTTTCTTCCATTTTCAGAAACCATTTGATAAACTGCCACACATGAGGCTGCTTAGCAAGATAAAACCCTATAGTGTTACAGGAAAGATACTGACATGGATAGTGGAGTGGATGACAGGCAGGAGGCAGTGAGTGGGAATAAAAGGGGCCTTTTCTACTTGGCTGTTGGTGACTAGTGGTTTTCCTCAGGAGTCTGTATTGGCACCACTGCTTTTTACATTTTTTGTCAATGATTTGGATAATGGAATTGATGGCTTTGTGGCAAAGTTTGTAGATGATACGAAGATAGGTGGGGGCGGGGTAGATAGTGCTGAGGAAGCAATATGATTGCAGCAGGGCTTAGACAATTTCGAAGAATGGGCAAAAAAAGTGGCAGATGGAATACAGTGTTGGGAAATGTCTGATAATCCATTTTGGCAAAAGGAACTAGTGCAGACTATTATTTAAGTGAAGAGAAGGTTCAAACATCAGAGGTGGAGAGGGACTGGAATCTTGTACAAGACTCAGAAGGTTAGTTTACAGGTTGAGTCTATGGTAAAGAAGGCAAATGCAATGTTGGCATTTATTTCAAAGGGAATAGAAGATAAGAGCAAAGAGATAATGCTGAGCCTTTATAAGACACTAGTCAGGCCACACTTGGAGTTATTGTCAACAGATTTAGGCCCCATATCTCTGAAAGGATGTGTTGTCATTGGAGAGAGCCCAAAGGAGGTTCATGAAGATGAATCCGGGAATGAAGAGGTTAACATATGAGGAGCATTTGGCAGCTTTGGGCCTGTACTCGCTGGAATTTAGAAGAATGCAAGGGATCTCATTGAAACCTACCGAATATTTAAAGGACCTGACAGGGTGGATGTGGAGAGGATGTTTCCTATGGTGGAGGAATCCAGAACTAGAGGGCACAGCCTGAAAGTTGAGGGGCTACCCTTTAGGACAGAGGTAAAGAGGAATTTTTTTAGCCAGAGTAGTGAATCTGTGGAATGCTCTGCCACAAACTGCAGTGAGGGCCAAGTCCGTGCATATATTTAAGACAGAAGCTGATTGTTTCCTGATCAAAGGATATGGCAAGACGGCAGGTGTATGAGGTTGAGTGGGATCTGAGATCAGACTCGATAGGCCTAATGACCTAATTCTGCTCCTATGTCTTCTGGTCTTATGCTTCTTATAATCTTTTAGCCATGATTCAGTGATGCCTACGACATCATACCTGCCAATCTGCAACTGTGCAGCAAGTTCATCTACATTCAGATACAACACCTTCAGCCCTGTGTTCACCCTTTCCAATTTTGTCACTCCATGCTCAACTTTTTGATTCCTAAGTTTGTCTGAGGTCTCACCAATGTCTGCCTCACAACCACTTCACTAACTGTTCTGGCACTCTGGTTCCCATACCCCTGCAACTCTAGTTTAAACCCCACAGTGCAGCATTACAAACCTTCCCATGGCGTTAATAGTCCCCCTCCAGTTCAGGTGCAAACCATCCCTTCTGTACAGGGTCCCAACTCCCCTGGAAGAGAGCCCAATGATTCAAAAATCTTATGCCCTCCCTCCTACACCAACTCTTTAGCTACATTCTAAACTGTAGAATCTTCCTAATTCTAGCCTTACTAGCACGTGGCACTGGTAGCAATCCTGAGATCCCAACCCTTGAGGTCCTGCCCTTGAACTTGGCACCTAACTCCTTGAACTTCCTGTGCAGAATCTCGTCACTCGTCCTACCCATGTCATTGATTCTCACCCCTTCTGGCTGTTCACCCTCCCACTTAAAAATGTTGAGGACTCGATCCAAGATATCCTGGATCCTGCCACCCAGGAGGCAACATACCATCCAGGAATATCATTCTTGCCTACAGAATCTCCTGTCTGTCCCCCTAACTAACAAATCCCCTATCACCACAGCGTGCTTCTTCCACCTTCCCTTCTGAGTCACAGAGGCAGACTCAGTGCTACAGACCCAACCACTGTGACTTTCCTCTGTTAGGTCATGCCCCCACCCCCAAACAGTATGCAAAGTGATATCTGTTGTTGAGGGTGAGGATACTGACTCCCTAACCCCTTTCCTCTTCCTGATTGTCAGCTTGGGTGTAACTACTCTATATGTCTTACCTATCATCCCTTCAGTCTCTTGAATGATCCAGAGTTCATCCAGTTCCAGCTCCATTTCTTAAAACAGTTTGTTAGAAGATGCAGCTGGATGCACTTCCTGCAGTTGTTGTGGTCAGGGATACCGGCAGTCTCCCTGTCCCTGCCTTCCCACATCCCGCAAGAGGAGCATTCAACTACCCTGCCTGACATCTCTACTGTCCTAGCTGAACAAACAGCAAGAAGAGAAGGAAAGAACTTGATTTTGTCTTTCCTTTGCTTTCTCTGACTGAAGCCTCTCTTCACTAACGCCTCAAAGAGCTAAAGCCTTAAGACCACTCAGACGATGGCCATTGCGCTTGCTTTCTTTAATTTGCTTTTACTAATCAAAACCAAACACTGATTGGGCACTGGTCAAAGCTCTGGTCGAACCTTCTGGTCGCATCATTGCATCTGGTGTAATGCATTTAACCAAGTTTCAGTGCAACAAACAATTGAGATCTGTCTCTGATACAGCAGCCTTGTCCTGAGGTCGTCAATCTTACTTTCTAGCAACTGCGTATCCAGCAGCAAGATACTAGGATTAAACCTGTGTTGATTCTGTTTCTCTCCCTGTTGCTGCTGCTTGACTTGCTGCAAAGCTTTTCTCAATTATGAGCAGGAGTGTTTTGGTTGATTGGTTTAAAAAAAAACATTTTAAATGACCTACCTGCAGGAAAGATGTAAATAGGTTTGAAAGGGTACAGAGGACCCAGAGGACTTAAGTTATAAGGAAAGATTGAATAGGTTAGAACTTTATTCCTTAGGATGTATAAGATTGAGGGTGGATTTGATATAGGTATACAAAATTATGCATGTAGATAGGGTAAATACAAGTAGGCTCTTTCCACTGCAGTTGGGTGAGACTAGAACTAGAATCATGAGTTAAGGGTGAAAGGTGAAATGCTTAAGGGGTACTTGCAGGGAAATGTCTTCACTCAGAGGGTGGTGAGAATGTGGAACAAGCTGCCAGTGCAAGTGGTAGATGCGATTTCAATTTCAACATTTAAGGGAAGTTTGGATAGATACATGGATGGGGAGGCAAATGGTCTGAGAGCAGGTCGATGGGTCTAGACAGTTTGAATGGTTTGGCACAGAGTAAAGGCCTGTTTCTGTCTTGAATTATTTTATGACCATGAAAAAACAAATTATTTTATTACTATTGAATTGAATTATTTGTACTTGAGCAGCATTCAGTGAATAATATCTGGCTAACTTGCAATTTCAAATGTGAGTTTAAAAAAATGCAGATTCCAAATTGCTAATAAGCTACACAAGTTATATATGCTCTCTATAACATAGATGTTTCCTCCGGTAGTGAAGACCCAGTTCTACTCTGCCTTTGCAGATTATGACCTTGGATATTGGTGGAAGCAATTGAATTGCAATCAAAGTGGATCCTGTCCTTATCACAAACAGTCAGCAGTATAAATTGTTGCTGATTTTGTTTTTTCTAGTCAATGGATGCTGAAGCTTAATGCAGGGCCCCAAAAGATATTCAGGCTGGGATCGATGAAAGCAGCATAGACCAGGAATCCAGAGTGATGATGACTGGTCCAAATCCACCAAAAGATAAAGCTTTGTATATTTTCCCTTTTAGTAATAATTAAGTACAAATACAATTTCTTATTGTACCAATCTCATTTCATAATTTTTACAAACGTAATATCACAGAAATTTATTTAACAGGAAAAAGTGACTGCTGACATAATTATCTTTTGATAGCTTCCTTGGCTTCACGCTTGTCAAAATACTCCATCGTACCCAAGCTTGTTGCACTGTTATCACAAAATAATCTTGACACCAGCAACAAATTGGGCGTTATTCTTGCTATTGGGCACTGCACTGATGGATGTGGTAAGTTACACAGATATTCCTGAGCAAAAGTATTTACACAATATTTGACAACTTCTTTCATCCATTAATGAACTCTGCAGCATTTCAACAGCAGATCTTTATCTATAATGGAACTATAGCTTTCCATGTTTGTCACAAGATTTATAAACCCAATATCCAAATTATCTAGAATTACAAAAGCAGAGAGTTTGCTTGTTTATAAAGAGTAAATGCCTCATGCAAAGGATTTTTGTTAAATTTATCTCATCTCTCATGTAAAACTTATTTTGTTGTGAGTAATGTTCCTGGGGCAGTAGAAAGCCTCTGAAATCTCACCTAAGTGTCCATTCTTCAAAGGTGAGCAAGGACAAGCCAAGCCAGCATGTTGTTTGTCCAAAGGAGGAATGCTGATTGGTTCTATTGTCTTGGATTTCCTCATACAGTATTCACAGGTTTATTCTTTAGGTATAATTACAAAACAGAAATTAAGATTGACAACCCTTGCAGATCTTTGTCTGTGGAACATTAAGTTTAAATCAAACACAAAAACAATTTTTTTTATATCTCAACATCTAAAGCAGAGAACTTTGTCTACATGTCAGTGTACGGGGTCTCTTTTTTTTGTATGTTAAATTTAAAATGGTTTCTTTATTATGTTAATCTTTCAAATTGCTGCGCTGCGTATATGGATTAAAATGGCTTCTATGTTATGTTAAATGCTGAGAAAGTCTCTAGCTAGACATTTGCTTGGGTTAATACAGACAGCAGGGTGCTATTAGCCAATGGGTATTCATGTTATCATTTTTTCGGGTGATAATGCTGTCTCATATAACTGGGAGCAGGGTTTTTGGCGGGAGTTCGGAGGGGGGATGGGGTTTTTTGGGGGGGAGTCGGAGGGGGGACGGGGTTTTTTGGGGGGGAGTTGGAGGAGAGACGGGGAGGACGTCGGACGTGCGGGAAGGCTCCGGTCGATCACTCCGGGTGGTCCCGAGCCATGAGTCGACAGGATTCGGGTGGTCGTCAGGAATTTCTGAGCTCCAATGGTGGTGCACGAAGAACTTGGACTTTGATAAGTCTGGTGCCTTTTTTTTCCCCATTACTTCCTTTTCTGTATCAAACTTATATTAATTTCATAGACTTAGTAATATCTATAAAGTGTACTTGGTAAAACGTACTGGGTGTGCTGGCTGACGATTGATGTGTGGGATTGATTTGGGTGGCGGGGGTGCAGCAACCGACCCAGCGGGAAGCGTTCAGGCCAGCGCCGGGCGGGATTTCCCCTAGACATATACAAGCCAATATAGCTGAGCGTTATATCAGTATTCACACATGGCATCATGTTCTCTGAATAAGATGGTATTCTGTCACCAAGTATGATTACCTATGATCATTAAATGTGAAGTAACAAATTTCATGTGAAATTTAGATTATTTAATATTTTATTTAATAGGACACATGCTGTCAATAATATTAATTTGTCCAAGAATACTACCACAGTCTTTACTCCCTGTTACTGTGAGGGGGAGATCCGAAATGACAGGAGAAGACAAGAGGGGGAGGGATGGAGCCAAGAGCTGGACAGTTGATTGGCAAAAGGGACATGAGAGGATCATGGGACAGGGGGCCTAGGGAGAAAGAAAGGGGGGAGGGGGGAAAATCCAGAGGATGGGCAAGGGGTATAGTGAGAGGGACAGAGGGAGAAAAAGGAGAGAGAGAAAAAGAATGTGTGTATATAAATAAGTAACGGATGGGGTACAAGGGGGAGATGGAGCATTAGCGGGAGTTAGAGAAGTCAATGTTCATGTCATCAGATTGGAGGCTACCCAGATGGAATATAAGGTGTTGTTCCTCCAACCTGAGTGTGGCTTCATCTTTACAGTAGAGGAGGCCGTGGGCAGACATACCAGAATGGAAATGGGACATGGAATTAAAATGTGTGGCCACTAATTTTGCCCATTCCCTCAATCCGTCAAAGTCCTTCTCCAGACTCCTTCTTCATCAACACTACTTCCCCCTCCACTGATCTATGTAGCATCTGAAAACATGGCCACAAAGCCTTCAATTCCGTCATCCAAATCATTCACATATAACGTGAAAAGAAGCGGTCCAAATACTGACCCCTGCAAAACACCACTTGTCACCAGCAGCCAGACAGAAAAGGCCCCACTCTTTTAATTCTGACTCTTTGCCTCCTGCTAGTCAGCCAATCTTCTATCCATGATAGTATTTTTCCTGTTATACCATGGGCTGTTACCTTGTTATGTATCCTATGTGCAGCACCTTGTCAAAGGCCTTCTGAAAATCCAAGTAAACAACATCCACTGACTCTCTTTTCTTTATTTTGCTTGTTATTTCCTCAAAGACTTTCAACAGATTTGTCAGGCAAGATTTCCCCTTAAGGAAACCATGCTGATTTTAGCCTATTTTATCATATGCCTCCAAGTACCCCGAAAAGTCATCCTTAACCATGGACTCCAACGTCTTTCCAATAATTGAAATCAGGCTAACTGGCCTATAATTTCCTTTTTTCTTTCTACCTTCCTTATTATAGAGTGGAATGACATTTGCAACTTTTCAGTCCTCCATAACCATTCCAGAATCTAGTGATTCTTGAAAGATCATTACTAATACCTCTACAATCTCTTAAGCTACCTCTTTGAGAACCCTGGGGTGTAATCCATCTGGTCCAGGTGATTTATCTAATTTCAGACATCTCAGCTTCCTGAGCACCTTCTTAGTAATAACAACAGTCACCTCTCTCTCTACACCCATGACTGTGTGGTTAGGCATAGGTCAAATGCCATCTATAAATTTGCAGATAATACAACCACTGTTAGCAGAATCTCAGATGGTGATGAGCGGGCTTTCAGGAGCAAGATATATCAGCTAGTTAAGTGGTGGTGTAGCAACAACCTTGTACCCAACATTAGACCAAAGAGCTGGTTGTGGACTTCAGAAAGGGTAAGCTGAGGGAACACAAACCAATCCTCATAGAGGAATCAGAAGTGGTGAGATTAAGCAATTTCAAGTTCCTGGGTGTCAATATCACTGAGAACCTAACCTGGTTCCCAATATATTGGTGCAGCTATAAAAAAGGCAAGACAGCAGCTATATTTCATTAAGAGTTTGAGGAGATTTGGTTTGTCACCTAAAACACTGAAAAACTTCTATAGAAGTACCATGGAGAGCATTCTGATTGGCTGTATCACCATCTGGTGTGGGGATGGTGGTGCTCCAGCAGAGGATCAAAGTAACCTGTAGAAAGTTGTAAAATCAGTCAGCTCCATCATGACTACCAGCCTCCATAGTATCCAAGACATGTCTAAGGAGCAGTGCCTCAAAAAGTCCATCATTAAGTCTCCCACCACCCAATACGTGCCCTCTATTTAATTGTTTAATATAAATATAGATACTTACTGTAATTCAGTTGTTTCTTCTACCTTTATCATGTATTTTACTGCTGCCACAAACTTGACAAATTTCACAACATACTGTATTTATAGGCATCTGTTAGTCTTGTGAGACCATGGATTTGCACCTTGGAAGGTTTCCAGGGCGCAGGCCTGGGCAAGGTTGTATGGAAGACCGGCAGTTGCCCATGCTGCAAGTCTCCCCTCTCCACCCCACCAATGTTGTCCAAGGGAAGGGCACTAGGGCTGATACGGCTTGGCACCGGTGTCGGCACAGAGCAATGTGTGGTTAAGTGCCTTGCTCAAGGACACAACACGCTGCCTCAGCTGAGGCTCGAACTAGCGACCTTCAGATCACTAGACCGACGCCTTAATCACTTGGCCACGTGCCAACACATACTGTATACCGGTGATATTAACTCTGATTCTGATTCTATCCTGTGACACTCTCGAATTTCTGGCATACTGCTAGTGAGTTCCAAAGGGAAGTATGACACAAAATACCTGCCATTTCTTTGTCCCTCATTACTATCTCCCCAGCATCATTTTCCAGCGGTCCAGTATTGACTATCACTTATCCTTTCTTCTTTATATATTTGAAAAAATTTTTGGTATCTTTTGTATTATTGGCTAACTTACCTTCATATTTCATCTTTTATCTTATGTATTTTTTGTTGCCTTCTGTTGGTATTTAAAAGCTTCCCAATTCTCTAACTTCCCATTAATTTTTCTTATATTATAAGACCATAAGATACAGGAGCAGAATTCGGCTATTTGTCCCATTGAATCTGTTCCATCATTCAATCATGGCTGATCCTTCTTTTCCTCTCAGCCCTTCTTCCCGTAACCTTTGATGCCATGTCCAGTCAAGAACATATCAAGCTCCAACTTAAATACACCCAATGACTTGGCCTCCACAGCCGCCTGAGGCAACAGATTCCACAAGTTCACCGCCCTTTGGCTAAAAAAATTTCTCTGCATCTTTGTTTTAAATGAACGCCTCTCTACCCTAGGGCTGTGCTCTATTGCCTTAGACTCCCCCACCATATCTACTCTGTCTAGGCCTTTCAATATTCGAAAGGTTTTAATGAGATCTCCCCCATCCTTCTAAATTCCAGCAAGTACAGACCCAGAACCATCAAACATTTCTTGTATGATAAGCCTTCCATTCCCAGAATCATCCTTGTGAACCTCCTCTGAGCCCTCTCCAATGCCAGCACATCTTTTCCTAGATGAGCTCAAAACTATTCAACATTACTCAAGGTGAGGCCTCACCAGTGCCTTATAGAACCTCAGCATCACATCCCTTCTCTTGTATTTGAGACCTATTGAAATGTATGCATTTGCCTTCCTCACCACTGCCTCAACCTGCAAGTTAAACTTTAGGGTGTTCTGCACAAGTCCCTTTGCATCTCAGACTTTTGAATTTTCTTTCCTTTTAGAAAATACATTTATTTCTACGACTAATGCATTTTCCAACATTGCATTTCATTTGCCACTCTCTCGTCCATTCTCCCAATCTGTTTAAGTCCTTCTGCAGCCTTCCTGTTTCCTCAACATTACCTGCCCCTCCAGCAATCTTCGTATCACCTGCAAACTTGGCAACAAAGCCATCTATTCTGTCATCTAAATCAGTGATATACAACATAAAAAGAAGTGTTCCCAACAGTTACCCCTGTGGAACACCACTAGTCACTGGCAGCCAACCAGAAAAGGATCCTTTTATTCCCACTTGCTACCAATCAGCCAATGATCTTAACCATGCCAGTAACTTTCCTGTAATACCATGGGTTCTTAAATTGGTAAGCGTCCTCATGTGTGGCGCTTTGTCAAAGGCCTTCTGAAAGTCCAAATATACAACATCCACTGCATCTGCTTTAACTATCCTACTTGTAATTTTCTCAAAGAATTCCAACAGGTTCATCAATCAAGATTTTCCGTGAAGGAAACCATGATGACTTTGTCCTATCTTGTCCTGTGTCACCAAGTACTCCATAACTTCACTGTTAACAATTGACTCCAACATCTTCCCAAACACTGAGGTCAGATTAACTGGTCTATCATTTCCTTTCTGCTGCCTTTCTCCTTTCTTAAAGAGTGAAGTGACATTTGCAATTCTCCACTCCTCTGGCACCATGCCAGAATCGAATGATTTTTGAAAGATCATTACTGATGCCTCCACAATCTCTACTGCTACCTCTTTCAGAACCCTAGGGTGCAGTTTATCTGGTCCGAATGACTTATGTACCCTTGGTCTTCCAGTTTTCTGAGCAGCTTCTCCCATAGTAGTAATATCTGCATTCACTTCTCTTCCCTCACACCCTTCAACATCTGACACACTGCTAGTGTCTTCCATAGTGAAAACTGATACAAAGTACTCATTTAGTTCATCTGCCATCTCCTTGGCCACCATTATTATTTCTCTGGTCTCATTTTCTAACAGTCTCATATCTAATCTCATCTCTCTTTTATTTTTTACATACTTGAAAAAACTTCAACTATCCACTTTGATATTGGTTGCTAGCTTGCTTTAATATTTCATCTTTTCCCTTCTAATGATTCTCCTAGTTGCTTTCTGTAGGTTTTGAAAACTACTTTCTATTCCTCTATTTTCCCATTAATGTTTGCTTTGTTGTATGCCTTTTTTGCTTTTACATTAGCTTTGACTCCCTTGTCAGCCATGATTATACTATTTTGCCATTTTGAGTATTTCTTTGCTTTTGGAATACGTCTATCCTGCACTTTCGTCATTTTTCCGAGAACCTCATACCATTGCTACTCTGCTATCATTCCTAACAGCATCTCCTTCTAATTTACCTTGGCTAACTTCTCTCTCATTCCACTGTAATTTCATTTACTTCACTGAAAAACTACTCTGTCACACTTTACTTTCTTGCTATCAAGTTTCAAGTCAAACTCAGTCATATTTTGATCACTGTCTCCTAAGGGTTCTTTTTACCTTAAGCTCTCTAATCACCTCCGGTTCATTGCAAAAAACCCAATCCAGTATAGCTGATCCCCTAGTAGGCTCAACAACAAACTGCTGTAAAAAGCCATCTCATAGGCATTCAACTAACTCACTCTCTTGAGATCCATTACCAACCTGATTTTCCCAATCAACCATGTTGAAATCTCCCATGACTATCATAATATTGCTCTTTTGACATGCCTTTTCTATTTCCTGTTGTATCTGTGGTTCACATCCCAGCTACTGTCGGGAGGCCTGTATATAACTGCCCTCAGGTTCCCTTTACCCTTTCAGTTTCTTAATTCAACCCACAAAGATTCAACATCTTCCGATCCTATGACACAACTTTCTAAATGATTTGATTTCATTCTTTACCATCAGAGCCATGCCACTCCCTCTGCCTACCTTCCTATCTCTCCAGTACAGCGTGTAACCTTGGACATTTAGCTCCCTTCCTTCCATCCTTTAGCCACAATTCAGTGATGACCACAACATCATACCTGACAATCTGTAATAGTTCAACAAGATCATCCACCTTATTTCTTATGCTCCGTGCATTGAGAGATAACACTTTGAGTACTGTATTTGCTACCCTTTTTGATTCTGCATTCCTAATGTACTGATTCTCACCCTGCTGGCTACAATTTTGTCCTATCATCTGCCTGCCTTTCCTGACAGTCTGACTGCTTTTTTAACTATCTGTCCTACCCTGAGTCCCTTCACTCCGGTTCCCACCCCTCTGCCAAATTAGTTTAAACCATCCCCAACAGCTCTAACAAACCTGCCCGCGGGAATATCCTGCTCAGTACCAGGTGGAACAGGTCATTCCTCCCCCAGAACAGATCCCAGTGATCCAAGAACCCAAAGCCCTTTCCCATGCACCAACTTCTTAGCCACGCATTAATCTGCAAAATCATCCTGTTTTTACCCTCGCTGGCAATCCAAAAATTACTACCTGGAGGTCCTGCTTCTCAGCTTTCTGCCCAGCTCTCCAAATTCTCTTTTCAGAGCTTTTTTGCTTTTCCTTCCTTTGTCATTGGTACTAAAATGTACCAATACATCTAGCTGCTCTCCCTTCCCCTCCAAAATGCTGTGGACGCCATCCAAGACGTCCCTGACCCTGGCACTGTGAGGCAACATACTATTTAGGCATCTTGTTCACATCCACAGAATCTCCTGTCTGTTCCCCTGACTACTGAGTCCCCTATCACTACCACTTCCCTCTTTTCCTTCTTTCCTTCTGCACCACGGACCTATGCTCAGTGCTAGTAATCTGGTCTCCATGGCATTCTCTTGGCAGGTCATCACCCACAACAGTATCCAAAAGAGTATACTTATTATTGAGGGGAATGGCCACTGGGGTGCTCTGCACTAACTGCATTCACATTTCCATTTCTCTTGACAGTCACCCAGCTACCTGCCTTCTGTAATTCCTGTGACTACTTCCCTGTAACTGATTGATTATATCCTCACTCTCCCATACAAACTGAAAGTCATCCAGCTGCTGCTCCAGATCCTTAACACTGTTTTCAAGGAGCTGCAGCTGGATGCACCATGCATATGTAGTTCCTTGGGAAGCTCTGGGTCTCTCAGGTCTCCAACATCTGGCATGAAGAACACACAACAACTAGGTACACACTAGGTACAGTAAGAGAGATAAAAAGGGAACCTTAACAGAAATTTACCCAGAGCCAATTCTTCTTCTGAGCCAAAGCCTGACATTCCTACTTTCACCACTGGCCTACTCCCAACAATGGCTGCCCTGCTTGTTACTTCTGTACTTCTAAATAATCATTGCTGATCTGCAGGAAACCTCGTTGCTGTGGCCTGCTCCTGCCCTCTCTTTTGCTTTTATGGTGTCTTTGACTTCCCTTGCCTGTTACAGTTGCCTCTTCCTCCCTTTAGAATACTTCTTCATCTTTGGGATACATCTATCTTGCATCTTCCAAATTGCCCCCAGAAACACCAGCCATTGCTGTTCTGCCATTATCTCTGCTAGTGTCCCCTTACAATGAACTTCAGCCAGCTTCTCTCTCAGTCCTCTGTATTTCCCTTTAATTGTAATACTGTACTGATAAATCTGACTTTTGCTTCTCCCTCTCAAACTGCAGTGTGAATTATATCTTATTATAATCACTGCTTGCTTAAGAGTTCCTTTACATTAGGGTTCCTAATCAAATTTTGATCAATTCCCACTGCTGCCTAGACGGAGCTTGTACGTTCTCCCCATGACTGCATAGGTTTCGTCAGGGTGTTCTGATTTTCCTCCCACAGTCCAAAGACATACTGGTTGATAGGTTAACTGGTCATTGTAAGTGACCCATGCTTAGGCTAGGATTAAGTTGGGAGGAAGTTGAGAGATTGCTGGGAGGCACCACTTGAATGGCCTATTCCACTCTGTATCTCAATAAATAGTAAATAAATTGCACAACACCTAATCCAGTATTTCCTTTCTTCTAGTGGACTCAACCACAAGCTGTTCTTAAAAGCAGTCTTGTGTGCATTCTACACATTTCCTCTCTTGGGATCCAGCACCAACCTGACTTTCCCAATCTACAGTACCTGCACATTGAAATCTCTTGTGACTATTGTAATATTGCCCTTTATACATGCCTTTACCATCTCCTGTTGTAATTTGTATCGCACGTCCTGGCTACTATTTGAAGGTCTGTATATAATTCCCATCAGGGTCTTTTTACACTTGCAGTTTTTTAACTCTACCCACAAGGCTACTAAGTCTTCTGATCCTATGTCATCTCTTTCTAAAGATTTGATTTAATTTTTCAACCAACAGAGCCATCCCACCTCTTCTCCCTACCTGCCTGTCCTTACAATACAATGTGTATCCTTGGATGTTAATTATTTAATAATACCGTGTGGAATAGGCCCTTGGAGTCATGCTGCACCAGCAATCCCCGACACACCCGATTAAACCTAACCTAATTACAGGACAATTTACAATGACCAATTAACCTAACTGGTTTGTCTTCGGACTGTTGGAGGAAACCAGAGGACCCAGGGAAAACTCATGCACTCCATCAGGAGGACTAAGGAATGGCACCCGAATTAAACTCCGAACTCCAAAACCCCCGTGAGCAATACCACCATGTGCTAACCATGATGCTATTATGGAGCACCCCAATTATGATCTTCTTTCAGCCATGACTCAGTGATGCAAACAGTGTTGTACCTGTCGATCTCTAATTATGCTACAATATCATCTACCTTATTCTGTATACTGTGTGCATTCAAACATAGCACCTTCAGCCTGTATTCAACACTCTTTTCAATTTTGCCCCCATTTAACACTTCAATTCATCCTACTGAATGCAATTTTGCCCTATCATTTGCTTGTCTATCCTCACAGTCCCACTGCAAACTATATCTATGTGTATACCAACTGCCCCATCCTCAGCCCAATCATTCCAATTCTCATCCTCCTGCCAGATTAGTTTAAGCCCTCTCCAAGAGCTCTAGCCTGCAAAGATATTGGTCTCCCTTGGGCTCAGGCTTAATCCTGCCTTTTTGTACACATCATACCTTCCCCAGAAGAGACCCCAATGATCCAGAAATCTGAAACCCTGCCCTCTGCACCAATTCCTCAACCACGCATTCATCTGCCAAATCATCCTATTCTTACCCTCACCGGTGTGTGGTACAAGCCACAATCCACAGATTACTATGCTGAAGGTCTTGCTTTTCAGCTTTCTACCAAACTTCCTGTATTCTCTCTTCAGGACCTCCTCCCATTTCCTACCTGTCATTGGTACCAATATATACCATGATTTCTGGCAGCTCACACTCTCCCTTTAGAATGCTGTGGACCCAATCCGAGACATCCCTGACCCTGGCACGTGCAAGACAACATACCATCTATGTGTCTCTTTCATGCTCATAGAGACCTGCTCACTTCTCCCTGGTAGTTTCCCCCTGCCCCCCCCAAACAGTATCCAAAGTGGTATACTTATTATTGAGTTAAACGGCCACAGGGGTATTCTGCACTGGCTGCCTATTCTCTTTCCCTCTCCCAGCAATCACCCAGCTACCTGTCTCCTGCAACTCTGAGGTTACCACCTCCCTATTTATCACCTCATTCTCCCATATGAGCTGAAGGTCATCAAGCTGAAGCTCTGTACATTTTATGCAGAGGCTGGAGGGCTCCCAAAGTTCCCACATCACACACAAGGAGCATACCACAAAATCTGGACCTATTTTGAGCACGCTAACCATTTGCTAACAGAAAAAAACTTACTTACAGCCTGCCTCTGTGCTTGTCCAACCTGTTCTTGCTTAAGCGTTCTGAGCTAATGCCAGACCAGTCTAACACTACCCAATGGCCGTTCTGCTTACTCCTCCTTTCTTTTTATTGGTTCAAATAAGACTCACTCGCTACTTCAAACAACGTCCTGCTCTCAACTGAACTTGCAGTTTTGAAACAAGATATCACTCTCTCACTCTTCACACAATGAGTCACTCCGCCGAGACTTGTAATTTTCAAACAGTTCTCGCCCTACAAGATTTCGCTCTCACTTGCTACTTCAAGCAAGGAGTTAAAGCTAATATTCTTCTGCTCAAGTGACATGACCCTTTGACATGATTAATGTGTACTAAACTAAATATTTAGAGTAGTCCGATGAATGATTCATCAAATTGAATTATATAAGGGAAAAAGAAACATGCCAATCACAGTAGCAAATTGTAAAGAAGTTTGGCATCAACAGTTAAATATTATGGTCTAGAAAGTTTTCTCAATATACAGTTCTTCATAGGCATTTTATAAATTAGTTGTATTATATCCTATATTGGAAAAAAGTGTTTTCAGCCGAAACAAAGGTTAAGCAATTTGAACAAAATGTCCATAAAAATACAGATAAGATAGCCACAAGAAGTACTGCAGATGCTGGAAATCTAGAGCAATACTCACAATGTGCTGGAGGAACTCAGCAGGAAGAGCAGCATCTATGGATAGGAATAAACAGTTGACATTTCGAGTCAAGGCCCTTCATCAGGA
Source organism: Mobula hypostoma (assembly GCF_963921235.1). Taxonomy (NCBI): domain Eukaryota; kingdom Metazoa; phylum Chordata; class Chondrichthyes; order Myliobatiformes; family Myliobatidae; genus Mobula; species Mobula hypostoma. The sequence goes on along the minus strand of NC_086110.1, from coordinate 74,686,166 downwards.
CTGGTATAAGAAGTCGTCAGAGCTGAAGAAAAAGTAGGAAAAGATTGAAGTAGAATTATTGCAAAAATGAGTGAGAAGGAAAAACAATGCATAATGAAAGCAAGTGGGTGTAAGAAATAAATGATGAGAGACAGCACGTCTCTGAGGCTGGCTTCAACAGTTGATTAAATAATTGAAATAAAAATTGTAATTGTTTCAGTTTAAAATCATTGCAAGACAGTTTTTTTTGTGCCTATAAATCTCTTTCCAAGTTTAATGACATACAATGGAGAGATTTGTGCCATGTGTATCTGATTATTTTTGGACAACTAAATCTGAAGTTTAACAGTGTCTAACTTAGGAATAGTTTCATGGTATATTTTTCAAAATTATATATTTTTCAGAGGTGCATCAGTATCAATTACTGAAGAGCAATGGGCTTCCACTAATGATCCAAATAGTGGCTGAATCCCAGGATGACGAGCAGAGAAAAGCAGCCACTTTTGTTCTACAGAGTTGCCAGCTCATAAGTAAGTGAACAGTCAGGTTCCTGTTTCTTCAGTGATGCAGTTTAACATCAGAATGTATACAGTATACAATCTGAAATCCGTACTCTTTGCAGACATCCATGAAACAGAAGAAAAACTTCAAAGAATAAATCACAGAAAAACATTACAACTACGAAGCCCCTCCTTCCCCTCCCCTGACTGGCTCCAGCAAAAACATTAGCTCCCACCACCCCCATACAAAGCCCCCAGAGACCATGATCTAGAGTCCATAAAAAAAATTCTGTCCATCCAACACTTCGACATCTCAGACAGGTTCTCTCTCTCTCTCTCTCTCTCTCTCTCTCTCTCTCTCTCTGGAGAGAGAGAAAGAGAGAGAGAGAGAGATTTTTCCTGCAACAAGAGGGGAGACCAACAGCTTGCTGTTTCAATGTTAAAATCTCCCATGTCACTTAACCAGGCCCCCCTGACCGAAAGACCAACAGATTCTCACACACCATCAAGAGAGAGACAGAAATCACTCCAGCTGCGCACACTGCCCACTGTCTCAATATTTCAAACACCCGCGACACTTCGGCCAGTGACATCAGTGAGGAACCCACAGGGCTGCACCCCAAAGCAACATGTCTTCCAGGCTGCACCTGGAGATGCCGAAACGCCAGGCCACTAGAATCTCTGCTTATTGTTAAGATGCTCAACAGCTTCCAAAAATATTTACGCAGGTACACAAAACAACATACACATAATGTGGGTTTGTGCATAGAGTTCAATTTCCTCCATAGGAAAGCATCCATTTAGTTAAATGAGTTTGGTCAGAGTTTAGCAAGATCCAAGGTATCATAAGCTTGAAATTACTTCACAAAGCTCCAAAATAACTGAATGTTGTTGTGTTGGAAATGACATTAGTGTTAAATGGGGCCATTTTGCATAGTAGTTTCTGTGTGTATCACCACATTTGTAATGTATCTCCACACTTTTTTGGTAAGATTTTCCACTTGCAAGTGCTTTTGTCTTGTGTGAAACTTTAGAAATTAAGATCAACCTCTTAAGTTATTCAGAAACAACATTTTTAATTACTCTGGTTTGAAGCATATCAGTTATTGTTCACTTGCAAGACTTTTTAAAAGGCCAGTTGCATAAACCTTGAATTCATGTGCAGGCTGTTGCACACTTTTCTTCAGGCTCACAAGTTATTCTGGACACTGTTCACATGAGATTATGCCTTCCTTGCACCTCCTAACTGTTCAGACTGATTCACAAACAGGATTTATCTAAATGTATCACTCTTCGGGATGACATGGGGATGCAACAGAGACCTAAAAAGCATTCAGGCACCCTTTGTAGAAAGATCAAAAGAATTCATTTTTGAAGAAATTACCCAACCAGGATTTACAGGGAGCCAGATCTTATCTAGACTTCAGAAATGCAATGTCTGCACAGATTAAATTTCCACAAGCTAGTTATTGTTGAAATATGTAGATAGCAATAGTAACTCCAGGGCCAATATCCCTGAAGAGAACAACTGTTGCTGCTGTGAGGATGTGTTAGATTCACATATATCCCAAAGCATCCTCCCCTTACACACTCTAAACAACATATACACTTATAGAGTCATGTACAGCAGTGGGGCACGATGGTTGCATAGCGGTTAACGCAACTCTGCTACACCTCAGGGCATTCTGGAGTTCAGCATTCAATTCCAGCTTCGTCTGTAAGGAGCTTGTACATTCTCCCTGTGTTTCCTCAGAGAGCTCCGGCTTCCTCCCACAGTCCCAAACCATACTGGTTAAAAGGCCAGTTGGTCATTGTAAGTTGTCCTGTGATGAGGCTAGGGTTAAATAAGTGGGTTGCTGAGTGGTGCAGCTCATTAGGCCGGAAGGACCTGTTACGTACTGTATCCTTAAATAAAATAAATTTTCCGTGCAGTTTTCAGTAGTGTGATACAAATAATTCCTGTCCATCTTGCACTGCAGCCAGGCTATAAGTATTAATAATTTCAAAAAAGTTGCTAAGCTTTGAATGGAAGCAAAGTTCTCATCCATTAATAGCAGACTGAGTGCCAATTTCATTTTACAGTGTGTGAGACAGTGAGCAGAGGCATATTTAGAATAGAGACATCCATTACTTAATTTTGTTATACAAATAGAAGGAGTAAGTCACTGGGCTCTTCAAGATGGCTTCAATATAAGATCATGGCTGATAAGATTTTAACATTCAGTGTAATGAATATTTGATGGTCAGATGGGCATGGTGGGCTGAGGGGCATTTTTCTTTGTTGAATTACCATAACCAAGTTCCTCTCCAATTCAGTCACTATGCAGATATGGACATACACTCAGCAGGCACTTTATCATGTACCTCCTCTACTTTAAACTGGCCACTGAGTGTATATTTACTATCTTCTGCACACCACTGTTGTAATTTGTGGTTATTTGAATTACATTTGCCTTCCTGTCAGCTTGAAATAATCTGGCCATTCTCCTCTGACCTCTCTATTCACAAGACTTTTTCACCCACAGAACTGCTGCTCACTGGATGTTTTTTGTTTCTCTCACCATTCTCTATAAACTCTGGAGACTGTTGTATGTGAAAATCCTAGGAGATCAGCTATTTCTAAGACATTCAAACCACTCCATCTGACACCAACAGTCATTCCATTGCCAAAGTCATTTATATCATATTTCTTCCCCATTCTGATGTTTTGCCTGAACAACAACTGAACCTCTTGACCATGTCTGCATAATGTTATGCATTGAATTGCTGTCACATGATTAGCTAATAAGATATTTGCGTTAACAAGCATGTGTAAAGGTGTACCTAATAAAGTGCCCACTGAGAGTATGTCACCATACCTTAATTAATTGTTAATCCTAGAATTCTTCACTCAGTAGGAGTTCTATCACCATAATATCTGCAGAAATGGAAGGAAAAAGCCTATTGCCACTTATTTGAATATAGTAGGTTTGGGCAGTAAATATTAATATTAATTCCATCCCAAATTCAAAATAAGCTGTGAGTGCCTGTGAAACTGTATATTAACTGTTGGATAATGCAGATATTAACTGGAATTGGAAGTTGTATTGGATTTATCAATTTTATGCTCATCCTTGTATTTGCTGTTGACTCTTCTTAAGCTGAGATACTATCGAACAGTCTGGTGGAGAATTATCAGTCGAAAGAAGGCATAATTACTTCAGATCCAAAGGATATCAGCCTGAGAAATTACTGGAAATTTGCAAAAGAATTTCTGCATAGGATAGAGACGTTAGAAAAGCATCAAGAGGTGGTTAAATATTTAAGCACTATATAATCAGATCTTCTCTTTTTTTAATATGTACCTTGTGTTTATAAGACTATAAGATATAAGAGCAGAAGTAGGCCATTCGGCCCCTAGAGTCTGCTCCGCCATTCAATCATGGGCTGATCCAATTCTTCCAGTCATCCCCACTCCCCTGCCTTCACCCCATACCCTTTGATGCTCTGGATAATCAAGAATCTGTCTGTCTCTGCCTTAAATACACCCAGTGACCTGGCCTCCACAGCAGCTCGTGGCAACAAATTCCACAGATTTACAACCCCCTGTCTTAAAGTAATTTCTCAGCATCTCAGTTCTAAAAGCAGGTCCTTCAATCCCAAAGTCGTGCCCCCTTGTCCTAGAATCCCCTACCATGGGAAATAAGTTTGCCATATCTAATCTGTTCAGGCCTTTTAACATTTGGAATGTTTCTATGAGACCCCCCCCCCATTCTCCTGAACTCCAGGGAATACAGCCCAAGAGCTGCCAGATGTTCCTCATACGGTACCCCTTTCATTCCTGGAATCATTCTCGTGAATCTTCTCTGAGCCCTCTCCAATGTCAGTATATCCTTTCTAAAATAAGGAGCCCAAAATTGCACACAATACTCCAAGTGTGGTCTCATGCCTCCCTTATAGAGCCTCAACATCACATTCTATACCTCTAGAAATGAATGCCAGCATTGCATTCGCCTTCTTCACAGCCGACTCAACCTGGAGGTTAACCTTTAGGGTATCCTGCACAAGGACTCCCAAGTCCCTTTGCATCTCTGCATTTTGAATTCTTTCCCTATCTAAATAATAGTCTGCCAGTTTATTTCTTCCATCAAAGTGCATGACCATAGACTTTCCAATATTGTATTTCATTTGCCACATCTTTGCCCATTTCCCTAAATAATCTAAGCCTCTCTGCAGGTTCTCTGTTTCCTCAACACTACCCGCTTCTCCACCTATCTTTGTATCATCAGCAGATTTAGCCACAGATCCAATAATACCTAGTCCCAATCATTGACATACATCGTAAAAAGCCGCGGTCCCAACACCAACTCCTATGGAACTCCACTGGTAACCAGCAGCCAGCTAGAATAGGATCCCTTTATTCCCACTCTCTGTTTTCCGCTGACCAGCCAATGCTCCACCCATACTAATAACTTACCTGTAATTCCATGGGCTCTTATCTTGCTAAGCAGCCTCATGTGCAGCACCGTGTGAAAGGTCTTCTGAAAATCCAAGTACACCACGTCCACTGCATCTCCTTTGTCTACCCTACTTGTAATTTCCTCAAAGAATTGCAGTCGGTTTGTCAGGCAGGATTTTCTTTTCAGGAAACCATGCTGGCTTTGGCCTATCTTGTCATGTGCCTCTAGGTACTCTGTAATCTCATTCCTAACTATTGATTCATTGATTCCAACAACTTCCCAGCCACTGATGTCAGGCTAACAGATCTATAGTTTCCTTTCTGCTGCCTCCCATCCTTCTTAAATAGTGGAGTAACATTTGCAATTTTCCAATCATCCGGTACAATGCCAGAATCTATCGATTCTTGAAAGATCATCGTTAATGTCTTCGCAATCTCTCCAGCTACTTCCTTCAGAGCCCTAGGGTGCATTCCATCAGATCCAAGTGATTTATCCACCCTCAGACCATTAAGCTTCCTGAGCACCTTCTCAGACGTAATTTTCACTGCACATACTTCACTTCCCTGACACTCTTGAATGTACAGTATACTGCAGACATCTTCCACTGTGAAATCTGATGCAAAATACGCATTCAGTTCCTCTGCCATCTCTGCATCTCTCACTACAATATCTCCAGCGTCATTTTGTATTGGTCCTATATCTGCCTTCGACTCTTTTACCCCTTATATACTTAAAAAGGCTCTTAGTATCTTCTTTGATATTAGTCACCAGCTTCCTCTCATAATTCATCTTTTCTTCCGAATGACCTTCTTAGTTTCCTTCTGGAAGTTTTTAAAAGCTCCCCAATCCTCTATCTTCCCACTAGCTCAGGCTTCCTTGTATGCCCTCTCTTTTGCTTTTACTTTGGATCTGACTTCACCTCAGACTTCACTTGTCAGCCACGGTAATGTCCTTGTTCCCTTTTAAAATTTCTTCTTATTTTGAATATATCTATCTTGCACTTCCCTCATTTTTCACAGAAACTCCACCCATTGCTGCTCTGCTGTCCTTGCCGCAAATGTCCCTTTCCAGTCAACTTCAGCCAGTTTCCCTCTCATGCCATTGTAGGTCTTCAGGTTTAATAGTATGTTCTGAATGCTCTCCATAGGAGAAAAAAATACCTTGAGCTCTAAAAGACATTAAAACAAATATCCAAAAGATGTTAAGGAAGAGAGAGAACTAAAGAGGCACAGGGTGTTAGGGAGGGTGTGCTTAAAATAAAGGGCATGGAAAGTGCAATAAAAAAATATAAATGGCAAGGGAGGGTTTGTAGGTTTGAACTAAATAATGAAATTAATGGATCACAGGATCTTGTTTATTAAAAACATCTGAACGTAAGGAATATTTCCCTTTTGCACTTGAAGATAAAGGATAATAAATCACAATTCCATGTGCTAAAAACACTCCTTAATAGACATGATAGTCTAAGTGCCTATTCGCTGTGTGTGATTAAGGGGAGCAAGAAACATCACAGTTACTTCACTTCCATCTTGCCCGATCTCTACCATTTGCAGGGACCACAGTGGATCCCACCACACTGACATAAATAAACCTCGGCATTCTGTATGTCAGGATTGCAGAAATTAATATGAGATTCCAAGTTCTGTGATGGTTGAATAACAGTCAGCTCACATAACAGTCAGCCCCACCCTCTTCTGAGTTGAAACATTGGTGGCCTGGGTCAAGCAGAGCTGGGACCACTGAGCAGACCTAGTTGCTCACTTACAGAGACAGTGAGACTAGCTGACAGCCACTCTTTCCATGCCTGCTCGCTCTCCCATGACAGCTGTTCCTATGATTCTCTCCCACACACTTATTGTTCAGTTCCAACTTATGAATAGTTCTCAGGGACAGAATCTTGTTGTAACCTGGGGCTGCCTGTAGTAAGCAGCCACGTGGTGCCCTGTTTCAGGTTCTGTATTAATTAACCATTATGAAAATATTTTTTACATTATTTTACTTAATTTTGTTTTTCATTAACTGTCCCTAAACCAGCTGACCAACACCACTAGCAACATGGATGTATGCCACACAACTACCTCACCAAGTGCACTTGCACATCCGAGCTTTTGGTTATGTGACTCTTCACTAAAGGGAATGAAACAGATGGTGAAAGAAGATGCATCAATGAAACACTGCAGAGAACAGCAATGCTTGAATAAACAATGTGTGGACATTACAAAAATAAATAGATGGAAAAGATATGGAAAATTTCAGGATTTTACTCCAGCACAAAAAAAATTAGATATCTGTCAAGGTGTAACTGGATACAGAGAAGGAGGTTCTGTTATTCCAACATTCAGTTCATCCAGTTTTGTTGAAAAAAACAAGCATCAACACCAGGATCAGCAGTTAATGGTGTGGCACTTATTTAGTTAATCTAAATTCTTATACTCTAGTAGTTTTTTTCTTTCTATGAAGAAATGTACTTTGATTATAATATACATTTTTTGATTTGCAATCTATTTTGATATAATAATATACAGTATATGGGTAATAGTTACCTAATTGCTTTCCCTTACCTTCTTACTTTGAAGCTAACCTTTATTCTCAATTCTATTTTGAAAATAGTTTACAAGATAAAGATTTGCTCTCCTCTTTTGTTTGAACACTTCGAATGATGCTGATGTGCAAGGTCAAAGGCTTTTTGCCTTTCCTTGACACTAAATCCAACTTCTCATTCTTAGTTTGAACCATGACAGCAATCCTTGAAGTATTATTTCGGCATTGAAACAGACCTGAACCACACCGTGCTTTTAGTATTGTATACTAAGTGGCAATCAAGTGTGAATACATTGGCTAATTTATCCTGTTTTGCACCACTATACCAGCTAAGGCAGCGCACATCAATAACATCAGAATCAGGATTAATATCACCAGCATATGTCATGAAATTTGTTTAACTTACAATCCAATGAAATACATGATAAAAAATAGGAAAAAAACTGATTTACAGTAAGTATATATGCATATTAAGTAGTTAAGTTAAAATTAGTGCAAAAAAAGTAGTTAGTGTTCGTGGTTTCAATGTCCATTTAGAAATTAGATGGCAGAGGGGAAGAACCTGTTCCTGAATTGCTGAGTATGTGCCTTCGGGCTTCTGTACCTCCTTCCCACTGTAACAATGAGAAGAGGGCGTGTCCTGAGTAGTAAGGGTCCTTAATGATGGACACTGCCTTCCTAAGGTACCACTCCTTGAAGATGTCTTGGATGCTACGGAGGCTAGTACCTATGATGGAGCTGACTAATTTTACAAGTTCCTGCAACTTAACTTCAATCTTGTGCAGTAGCCCCCATGCTAGATGGTGATGCGGCCAATCAGAATACTCCCCATGTTACATTTGTAGAAGTTTTAAAGTGTTTTAGCTGACAAATCAAATCCTCCTCAAACTCTGAATGAAACATAGCTGCTCTTTTGCCTTCTTTATAGCTGCATCAATATGTTGCATCCAGGTTAGATCCTTAGAGATATTGACACTCAGGAACTTGGAAATTGCTTACTCTCTCCACTATGAGGATTGGTTTGTGTTCCCCCGTCTTACCCTGTCTGAAGTTCATCATCAGCTTTTTGGTCTTGCTGACGTTGATTGCAAGGTTGATGCTGCAACACCATAACTCCTTGGTGTCTCTTGCTCCAGTACACCCTTCTGCTGCCAGGGTTGAAATTCTGCTAACAGTTGTGTATCATGAGCAAATTTATAGGTGGCATTTAAACTATGCTTAGCCACACGGTCATGGGTGTAGAGAGAGTCGAGCAGTGGGCTAAGGGCACATCCCTGTAGAATATGTATGTAGAACACACAGGGTAGGCAATTACATATAATAACAAACTATATTACTGCAAGATGGCATTTTGCCAGCAATACTTACATCCAAAAACATACACAGATCTCCATCCTAAGTTTTAATTGTTGAAAGTAAATTATAAAATAAAATAATGTAACTTACATTTTATATATTTTCTGTTTTAGGAAAAAGTCAAGCGGCAAATATTTGTGGAAGATGATGTTCCACACGAAGAAAATGGTGAAAATAACAATTCACTTCAGTCTGATAACATTAAAAGTGACCAAATAAATTTAGATGTCAAAGCAAGAAATGAAAATAGTCAGAACCACAATATGAACAAAGAGACTGCTTGTGGCAAAGGGCCTCAAGACATCTCTGATACTCACAACAGAGATTGGCTTCCAGAAACTGATCAGCAACTTGACAAAATGTCTTGGTCTGTGACATGTAGAAAGACTATTGATCAACCAGTAACAGTGCCAGAGCTGAGAGTACAAGGAACGGGTATGTCAATGGAAGAGCAAAACTCCAGGTATAAGCAGGAATGTGAACAGAGGTATGTCACCACTTCTGATGAGTAAGTTAGAAAAGTATTGTCATTTGAAGGCTAAAATTAAAATTGCAATGCTGTTTCACTAAAGTATAAAATATGCAGCAAGCCAGTTAGCATCTCAAAGAGATAGATGTACTAGGGTTTTGTAAAAGGTTGATCTTTAGTACTAATGTTAAACTGGTTATTCATTGTATTGATGTTTGTGAAGTCTTTGCTAAATGCCAATCCATATGCCCGTAAAGTGGTAGTCTGTCCTCTGCACATCTCTAGGATTTTCTGAGGTCATTAAAAGATACTCTGTGGGTGCTGAAGGATTGAGATGAATAGAACCAAACTTCAGAAATGAAAGTTAACTCACACAGATTACATGCTTTGTGCATTAAGCTTATATAACAATGAAAACTTTTCTAACCCAGGATCTTTCTCATCCATGCAGATATGCATAACTGGCTAATACTTTGCCTTCAAATGGAATGCAGATTTAATTTGGCTTTTGAACCACATGATTTAGATTTTGGGGCTTATTGAAATTTCTAGAATTTACACTGAATAGCCAGAGAATGATTTACAGAAAGAGCTTGCAAGTGAACAAGTGGTCCATAATCGCACTCTCAAGTTATGGCCCGCTATATTTTCTTTCATCTTGTATTGAGCAAATAGTGTCCATTCTGAAATCCAAGAGGAGATTATGATTGCATCCTTAGCCTGTTTTTCTCAATGCCATGAAGTACTTCAGTTGGCTTTGAAACAAAACTCAGAAATGCTGGCAAAACTCAGCTAGTCAGGTAGCATCTGTTGAAAAAGAACATTCCATTTTTTGGATTTGTGATTCTATGTCAGAGCTCCACTCTGAGGAAGATTCTCTCAAACTGTTTCTCTTTTCACAGATGCTTCCTAATCTGATTTTCGCGGCTTTTCCATTTTGTTTTCAGATTTCCAGTCTCTTCAGTTTTATTTTTATTCTCAATCTGTTTTGCCAATGGCTGACAGTTGTGAATCTTTTTCCAGGATAATTATTTGGAAAGTCTCTGTCTGATTATTTATTCTGAAGACTTAACCAAATAAGTACTTTACATCATTCTAAACCAAGGATGCAATGAAAGATGTAATTGGATGAGCTAAGAATTGCTAAAGTTGAGGTACAAAAAAGGATAGCTGCACTTAGAGTGAGTAAATCACTTGGTCCAGCTGAATGCCAAGTTACTGGCAAAGAAGAAAAGAACAAAAAAATTGCGAAGACCTTGTCTATCAACTTGCAAAGTTCTGTAGATTCAGAACAGTTGCCTGATTATTGAAAACTGTATATTGCTGCAGAATGGCACAACAAAATGCAAAATTACATTCTCAGTCCTTGTTCAAAAAATGCAGGCATAAACCCAGTAACATAGACCAGTTGGTTTAGCTTCAGTGCGCATGCGCGGGTCGTGCATGCAGCCTGTTACAGCCGTTCCGACCAGTATTCTTACTTTTTCTTCTTACTTTTTTAACTTACGTTATTTTTTGTATTTTTTTTTTCTCGGTAACACGTTGAAGCTGCACCCTCTCTAACATGCTGGTAGAGAGAGTTTTATTTGGGTTTTTAGCGCTGGAAATAGTTACATTCTGACAAGTCTCATTAGCGGGGCAGAAGCATGGTCGCATTGTTTATTCCAGGGACCAGCTGACTGAGCTTATGCCGGCTGGTTTAGCGAGCAGAGCGGCGGACACCCGGACTGAAATCTGGAGGAAAACAAACAGGATGCAGAGGGGGATCACAAAGGCAAGGAAAGAGGACCGGGTCGAGACAACAGAGACTTATGGAGAAGAGGAGTTCAGTGGGAAATAAAATGGACGAGTTCACGGCGCTAGCCAGGCGTCAGAGAACATTTCGGGAGTGTAGTGTTATGTGTTTTACTGGAACGGGGCTGCATGAGGACATACCCGATCAAAACTTTTCCATGGGCGGCTTCCAGACTGTTCGTGCTGACCGGAAGTGCACTGAGAGCGGTAAGCGTAATGGAGTTGAGTGCTTACTGTTCTGGTTAACAACGGATGGTGCAATCTGGGTCATATTACGATCGAGGAATGTTGTTTGTAGACCGGATATCAAACATTTTGCTGTTGGACTCCGGCCATATTCCACCGAGATACAAGACTGGGCATCACGGGAGGTTGTTCCTGCCTGTGGCCATCGAACTTTGCAGCTCCTCCCGTGGAGGGTCAAACACCCTGAGCCAACAGGCTGGTCCTGGACTTATTTCCATTTGGCATAGTTTGCATTTTGTTGTTTGATTGTTTGTGGTTTTTGTATTGCTATATTTATGCTCTATTCTTGGTTGGTGCGGCTATAACGAAACCCAATTTCCTTCGGGATCAATAAAGTATATCTATCTATCTATCTATTAATAGGGAAAGTTAAAAAAATAACCAGGGACAATTAATACTTATTTGAACAAATGCATATAGTTTAGAGAAAGCCAGCATAGATTTGTTAAAGGCACACAAAGTCCAAGTAATTTGTAGAGATTATTGCTGTGGTAGAAGAAATGATCAATCAGGGAAGTGGGGTTATTACTGTATTTATAGGCACCACATATAATTTTGTCAGCAAGATTGAAGATCAAGGAATAAAAGGGGTCATAGGGCCATGGATAGAGAATGAATTAGGGAACAGGAAGCAAAGGGTAATGATGAAAGGTTGTTTTCCTACTGCAGATTATCCCAGGGCCAGTAATAGTTCCACTACTTCTCTTAATTTACAAACCCCATTTCCAGAAAAGTTAGGATATTTTCCAAAATGCAATAAAAACAAAAATCTGTGATATGTTAATTCACGTGAACCTTTATTTAACTGACAAAAGTACAAAGAAAAGATTTTCAATAGTTTTACTGACCAACCTAATTGTATTTTGTAAATATACACAAATTTAGAATTTGATGGCTGCAACACACTCAACAAAAGTTGGGGCAGAGTTAAAATAAGATTGAAAAGTGCACAGAATATTTAAGTAACACCGGTTTGGAAGACTCCACATTAAGCAGGCTAATTGGTAGCAGGTGAGGTATCATGACTGGGTATAAAAGTAGCGTCCATCAAAGGCTCAGTCTTTGCAAGCAAGGATGGGTCGTGGCTCACCCCTTTGTGCCAAAATTCGTGAGAGAATTGTTAGTTCAAAAGGAACATTTCTCAATGCAAGATTGCAGAGAATTTAGGTCTTTCAATATCTACAGTACATAATATTGTGAAAAGATTCAGAGAATTCAGAGACATCTCAGTGCGTAAAGGGCAAGGTCGGAAACCACTGTTGAATGTGCGTGATCTTCGAGCCCTCAGGCAGCACTGCCTAAGAAACCATCATGCTACTGTGACAATTATAGCCACCTGGGCTCGGGAGTACTTCGGAAAACCATTGTCACTCAACACAGTCCGTCGCTGCATCCAGAAATGCAACTTGAAACTGTATTACGCAAGGAGGAAGCCATACATCAACTCTATGCAGAAACGCCGGCGAGTTCTCTGGGCCCGAGTTCATCTCAAATGGACCGAAAGACTGTGGAACCATGTGCTGTGGTCAGATGAGTCCACATTTCAGCTAGTTTTCGGAAAAAACGAGTGTCGAGTTCTCCATGCCAAAGATGAAAACGACCATCCAGATTGTTATCAGCGAAAGGTGCAAAAGCTGGCATCTGTGATGATATGGGGGTGCATCAGTGCCCACGGCATGGGTGAGTTGCATGTATGTGAAGGTGCCATTGACTCTGAGGTGTATATTAGGATTTTAGAGAGAGATATGTTGCCATCAAGGCGACATCTCTTCCCGGGACGTCCATGCTTATTTCAGCAGGACAATGCCAGACCACATTCTGCACGGGCTACAACAGCGTGGCTTTGTAGAGACAGAGTGCGTATGCTTGACTAGCCTTCTGCCAGTCCAGATCTATCTCCTATTGAAAAATGTATGGCGCATCATGAAGAGGAGAATCAGACAATGGAGACCACGGACTGTCAAGCAGCTGAAGTCTTATACCAAGCAAGAATGCACAAAATTTCCAATTGCAAATCTACTACAATTAGTATCCTCAGTTCCAAAACGATTAAAAAGTGTTTTTAAAAGGAAAGGTGATGTAACACAATGGTAAACATGCCTCTGTCCCAACTTTTGTTGAGTGTGTTGCAGCCATCAAATTCTAAATTTGTGTATATTTAGAAAATACAATTAAGTTGGTCAGTAAAACTATGGAAAATCTTTTCTTCGTACTTTTGTCAGTTAAATAAAGGTTCACGTGAATTAACATATCACAGATTTTTGTTTTTATTGCATTTTGGAAGATATCCCAACTTTTCTGGAAATGGGGTTTGTACATTAATGATTTGGACTTAGGCGTACAGGATATGGTTCCCAAATATGAAGATGACACAAAACTTGAAGGTGAAGTGAAATGTGACAGGGTGTGTAATAGACCAAGTAGATACAGACATGCTGGCGGAATAGGTAGATATATGGTAGAGGAAATTTAATGCTGAGAGATGTGGTTTCATCTTGGAATGAAGAATGAGACAATGCGATACATTCTAGGTGCTACAATTCTGAAAACAAACAGATCTGGGGTATAAATGTACAGTACATTGTTTATTGAAAGTGGAGGAGGGCTTTATATGAGGCAACTTCCAACTGTTGATTAATGCAATTGTTTCAATTCTGCCTTGAACTCATGCTAGGCTGTAATGTCTTTGAACTTGAGGTGTCCATGTAGCAGGAGAGGACATGGACCGACATATTGGAACAGGAATGATATAGATAGAAATTGAAGTCAATAGCCATTGGGAAATTTCTCTTTTTGCAGATGGAGCTGAGGTGCTCAACAAAGCAGTCCCCCAATCTATATCAGGCCTCACCAATGTAGAAGAGGCTGCATCAGGATCCTATCTGGCTTAGCAGTGGTATGTGCAATGTGCTGGGCATCTCTTAGACATACTGCATACTGAGCTATAGAGGAAAATTTTGGGAAAGTAGTTGTATTTGTGGAAAACATTTTGCCAGATGAAAGTAATAGGAAGCATTGACTTACAAAGCTTGGCCTGAAACATCGACTGTACTCTTTTCCATAGATGCTGCCTGGCCTGCTGAGTTCCTCCAGCACTTTGTGTGAGTTCCTCAGATTTCCTGCATCTGCAGATTTTCTCTTGTTTGTGAGTGGCATGTGTTACGAGCCCACAGGTTTTGTTTACTGTGGACTGTCACTTTAAAAGAGCGCTTCAGTGAGGCAGGACTATGATGTTGTTCACTGACTCGACACAGCTTGTTTACCTTTAAAACAAGGACACAGACAGTCACAGTCAGAAGTCAGAAGGGAGAGAGAGAGAGGAGCGAACTTGGAAAAGAGTAGCAGCTCCAGCTTGTCGAAGCTAGGGATTTGGAACTCTGCTATACCCACAAGGGTGGGTTGATCATCGATGCAGTGCACATCGAATGTGTGGCTATCACTTCATATAATTCATAGGAGTGGATTAAGGAATGTCCTGTGGGATCGCTTGAAGTTAACCCTTTCCTGGGTATGTTATGTGGTAACCCCTTTGAAGATGACATCCTTGTGACAGATCACTCTGGTGGTAATTCGTACGTGGATTTAGAACGGCTCGACGGAGAATCTTCGACAACTGATATTTATTAATTACCACCGTGGAACCTGTGGATTTCGACATAATTGCCTTCTCTCTACATTTCACCCTGGATTACAAATATCTCTCTCCCATCATTCCTTCCATGGATGAACTGAACTTTCATACTTTACCATCTCAAGACTTTAAGCCTTGTTTCCCCGAGCTCAATAGTTTGGGAGTCATATTCACATACACATAACACTGTTAACTTTTGTTTATCTTGGTTAAGGTGCTATATTATAAGTAGGCACTAATAAAGATAGTGGATTTTCACATCAAAACCAGACTCCAGTATGAAATCTATTGCTGCTGGTTTGTTTCTAAAACATTACAGTTCGTAACACATGTCTCTGCACAACCTAGTGGATCTGATAATTTTCTGGCATCAGTCATACCTGAAGGAGCGAGTTAGGTGCAAGAGTAAGACACTATGACCCTCAAGCTGATTAGATTATCATCTACTCCATTCTTTTCCAACCAGTATAAATTAAAGATTTTAGGTACAAGCTATAATCTTAATTGAACAGTTAGGAAAAAAATAACTTGGAGCATGTTGTGTAGAAATTACAAATGAAACACCTATTAAAAGTTGTCCATTCTAACCGAATGTCTTGCACACATCAGATGGCCTCAGTTTCACTGCTCGAGTTTATAACTGGTTGCTCCATCACTGAATACAACAGAGTCACTACCACAATTATTAACCACCCCACACCCCACACCCTGCAATGAAGTGGGCCACTGGTGTCATGGGACCTGATCGTGATAGATGATTATGTGGGACAATACACTATTGTCCTGTCTTTTCTGCCTCACATTCTCCTTCACCTCCATTGCAGCTTTTCATGCGCTATTCTGTGGCTGCTATGGGGAGCATTCTTTCAAGGTCTAATTCCTTCCTTGGTGATCAGAACGGTAAATATGTGAGAGTTGGGAACTTTCCATACAACTCCTATCAGGAACCACACAAATTACATCTTAGCAGAATTCTTAATGTGCTTTTTAGGATGATCCAATTAGATGTTAGCACCATATGCATTGCCTGTTTAGTCCACCAGTAGATAGTAAAATCCAGTCTCTGTGCAACAGAATATGACAAAATATTATAACAGGAAATGATGTTTTCTATGCAGGAACTGTGTGCAGATACAGTGGCATACAAAAGTTTGGGCACCCCAGTCAAAATTTCTGTTACTGTGAATAGTTAAGTGAGTAGAAGATGAACTGATCTCCAAAAGTCATAAAGTTAAACATGAAACGTTCTTTTCAACATTTTAAGCAAGATTAGTATTTTATTTTTGTTTTGTACAATTTTAGAGTGAAAAAAAGGAAAGGAGCACCATGCAGAAGTTTGGGCACCTCAAGAGATTTGAGCTCTCAGATAACTTTTACCAAGGTCTTAGACCTTAATTAGCTTGTTA
Organism: Mobula hypostoma; assembly: GCF_963921235.1. Taxonomy (NCBI): domain Eukaryota; kingdom Metazoa; phylum Chordata; class Chondrichthyes; order Myliobatiformes; family Myliobatidae; genus Mobula; species Mobula hypostoma. The sequence goes on along the minus strand of NC_086110.1, from coordinate 74,669,805 downwards.
GGGCTATGGCTTGTTCACAGTCAACATTAGAAAAGGCCAGGTGATGCAAATTTCAAAGCTTTATAAATACCCTGACTCCTCAAACCTTGTCCCAACAATCAGCAGCCATGGACTCCTCTAAGCAGCTGCCTAGCACTCTGAAAATTAAAATAAATGATGCCCACAAAGCAGGAGAAGGCTATAAGAAGATAGCAAAGCGTTTTCAGGCAGCCGTTTTCTCAGTTCGTAATGTAATTAAGAAATGGCAGTTAACAGGAATAGTGGAGGTCAAGTTGAGGTCTGGAAGACCAAGAAAACTTTCCAAGAGAACTGTTCGTAGAATTGCTAGAAAGGCAAATCAAAACCCTCGTTTGACTGCAAAAGACCTTCAGGAAGATTTAGCTGACTCTGGAGTAGTGGTGCACTGTTCTACTGTGCAGCAACACCTGCACAAATATGACCTCCATGGAAGAGTCATCAGAAGAAAACCTTTCCTGCGTCCTCACCACAAAAATCAGCATCAGAGGTTTGCAAAGGAACATCTAAACAAGGCTGATGCATTTTGGAAACAAGTCCTGTGGACTGATGAAGTTAAGATAGAACTTTTTGGCCGCAATGAGCAAAGGTATGTTTGGAGAAAAAAAGGGTGCAGAATTTCATGAAAAGAACGCCTCTCCAACTGTTAAGCACGGGGGTGGATCGATCATGCTGTGGGCTTGTGTTGCAGCCAGTGGCAGGGAGAACATTTCACTGGTAGGGAGAAGAATGAATTCAATTAAATACCAGCAAATGCTGGAAGCAAACATCACACCTTCTGTAAAAAAGCTGAAGATGAAAAGAGGATGGCTTCTACAACAGAATAATGATCCTAAACACACCTCAGAATCCACAATGGACTACCTCAAGAGGTGCAAGCTGAAGGTTTTGCCATGGCCCTTGCAGTCCCCCGACCTAAACATCGAAAATCTGTGGATAGACCTCAAAAGAGCAGTGCATGCAAGACGGCTCAAAAATCTCACAGAACTAGAAGACTTTTGCAAAGAAGAATGGACGAAAATCCCCCAAACAAGAATTGAAAGACTCTTAGCTACAGAAAGCGTTTACAAGCTGTGATACTTGCCAAAGGGGGTGTTACTAAGAACTGACCATGCAGGATGCCCAAACTTTTGCTTCGGGCACTTTTCTTTTTTTGTTATTTTGAAACAGCAAAAGATGAAGATGGAAATAAAAAAGTAATCTTGCTTAAAATATTAAAGAAGTGTTTACTCACTTAGCTATTCACAGTAACAGGAATTTTGACCAGGGGTGCCCAAACTTTTGCATACCACTGTATATGATTTATATATAATCCAGCAGAGTTTCTGAAGTAGTATGTTTCCCTTTAATTTTTATAGATTTACGGTTCCTTCTTTAAATCCAAACTAGGTATTACAATGTTCATGATTGTTTTTTCCTTTCACAGCCAGGACCAATTCAAAAGACCTGCTCCAACTAAGGAAAAGAGAAGCAAACAGAAAAACATTGGTAAAGAACACTTCTCATCCAAAGTTGAATTATAATAGCGTAAGAAAATCCTTGAATCAATTGGAGAGATTGCTCAATTTATATAAGTGATAAACAGAAACATTAAGAGGAAATCATCTGTGCATGTCCATCTGTTATGCATTCTAGAAATGTTATGGTAATTAATATTATCAATTATAAAGTAAGTTCCTTAATAAAATTATATCTAGGTAATTATTTAAAATGAATTTTGGTAAACTACATTGAAGAGTGGTGAATATTTGTCTGAATTAGCTAATCTTGGCATGGAAGCAAAAATTTTGGTATCCTTTTGATACGCAAGGAAAAACAGTCTGAAGATTTTTCTGCTGATATGTGATGACAGCGTTGGAATTGAAAATTCATATGCAAGTTTCAGTTATACAAAGCAGAAGAAGAGCAGGAGTTGACCCTGTTTTGCCATTCAATAAGGTTATGGCTGATATGATCTTGGCCTTAGATAAGATTGAAAGAGTGAAGAGAAAATTTGTAAGGATGTTGCAGGAATGGAGGACCTGAGTTATAGGGAAAGGTTGACTAGGTTAGGACTTCATTCTCTGGAACGTAGAAGTTTGAGGGAAGATTTGATAGAGGTATACAAACTTATGATGGGTATAGATAGAGTAAATGCAAGCAGGATTATTCCCTAAAAAGTAAAGCATAAGAGCAGAATTAGGCTGTTTGGCCCATCATGTCTGCTCCACTATTCCAAAGTGATTGATTTATTATCCGTCTTAACTGTACCCTCCTGGCTTCTTCCCATACCTTTTGATGCCCTGACTAATTAGGGACCTTTCAACCTCCACTTAAAATATGCTTAATGACTTGGCCTCCACAGTCTTTCTATGACATTGAATTCCACAGATTTACCACCCTCTAGCTAAAGAAATTCTCCCTTATCTCTGTTCTAAATGGATGTTCCTCTATTCTGAGGCTGTGCCTTCTGGTCCTAAATTCCCCACCATAAAAAATATCCTTTCCACATCCACTCTTAAACCTTTAATGAACAAGATCTTTCTATTCAGCAGAATTCTGTAGTCTCTATATTTCAACTATATTCTGTTTTTCCCTTCTACCCAAGTGGGTAATCTATCTACAAAATGTTTGCTGACTCATCTAACCTCTGCAGACTTCTTGCATCCTCCCCATAATTTCTTTTCCAGCAATTTTGGCTGCAATATACTATAATACCATCATGTAAGTCATTTAATATAGATTGTAAATTTGAAGTCCCAACTTTGATTGTTGTGTATTTGGATTAGTTAGAACTTGCCAACCTGAAATGATCTATTTATTTAATTTTAACCCTCTGTTTTTGTTCATTAGCCAGTTCTCTATCTATACTAATATATTATCTAGTGTCTTGTAAAAATATGCAGCCCCCAACTCTTTGTCCACATAAATAAGTATTAAAAAACAGGGAAAATAGCAAAGCATGAAAAACTAAAAATTCAAAAACTGGAAAGTCAGCAGTTCAAAAGTTTTCATCCTCCTTTGCTCAGTACTTAGTTGAACCTCCTCTCACAGCTATAACAGTCAGTAGGTTTTTTTTGGGTAAGTCTCCTGATGGAACAAGATTTGCCCATTCATCTTTGCAAAGTTGTTCAAACTGTGCCAGGTTAGTTGGGACAGCAATTTTGGAGGTCTTGCCAGGGACTTTCAATCGGGTTAAGGTCAGGACTCTAACTGGGCCACTCAAGGATATCAATTTCCTTCATTTGAAGCCACTCCATGGTTGCTCTGGCAGTGTACTTTGGTTTGTTGTCTTGCTGAAAGACAAACTTCCTGCCCAGTTTAAGCTTTCTGGCAGAGGATAGCAGGTTTTTATCCAGGATCTCTCTGTATTTAGCAGTATTCATCTTCCTATCAATCCTGACCAGATTTCCAGTCCCTGCGGCTGAAAAGCATCCCCGTAGCATGATGCTACTTCCACCATACTTCATAGTAGGGATGAGTTACCTGCTGATGCGCAGTATCAGATGTATGCCACACATACTACTTAACATTGAGGCCAAAATGTCCCAGTTTGGACTCATTCAACCCCAAGGCCTTCTTCACATCTTTTCAGTATCTTCTAAGTGACAATTTGAAAAGTCTTTACGGACAAGAATATGCTATTTTTTTGCCAGGGCTTTTTCCTTGCCACTTTTCCACAAACACTGTCTTTGTGCAAGGTGTTGGAGATTGTGGAGCCATGAATTTAATTTCCACTTGCTCCCACTGACTCTGCAGCTCGCACAGAGTGACTGTTGGTGTCACAGTAGCCTCTCTTCCAAGTGCCATTCTTCTCCAGCAACAAAGTTTAAAGGGGTGGCCTGACCTAGGCAGCGTAGCTGTGGTTTCATATTTTTCCTACTTTATCATGATGGACTGCACTGAACTCCGATGTTTATTCAGTGCCTTTGAGATGAACTTGTACCCTTCCCCAGATTTGTGCTTCAGTATTATAATTTCCCTGGTTTGTCTTGAATGCTGTTTTGTCTTCATTTTGGTTTGGTCTGTTGAAGATCTATCATACTGTTGGACCTTACAGATGGTGGGGAAGAATGTATTTATTCTTAAGAATTCATTGAAAACAAGTGATCATCCTAATTTTTACATCAACAAATTGGGTGAGTTGGTGAGATAATACATTGCACCAATTAGTGTAGTAATTACAAAGGGATGAATACTTTCTCAGCCTCACAATTTTGGTTTTTAATTTTCAGTAATTTGTTGACAGGTTTTTAAATTTTTCTTTTGATTTGACATGATGCACAATGTTTTGTAGATTAGCTCAAAATATCTGACTTCAATATACTTTAAATTTTGAAAATGACACAGTAAAATGTGAATATAGTTGTGGGGGGCTGAATACATTTTTAATGCACTGTACAAAGCCATGGGCTCTTACATTATGTATATTTCACCCTATTGAATGCCATTCACATTTAACCATCCTGTTCTTTACATCCTCAAAGACATTCAATAAATTTGTCACTGATCTTTTTCAATTCATAATTCCACTGTTGACTTAGCTTAATTGTTTTATAATTTAATGAATATCCTGCTACTAGTTTATTCGTAAATGATTTGCCATTTTCCCAATAAGTGATACTGGACTAAATGGCCCTTAGTTTCCTGCTTTCTATCTTCCTCCTTTGTTGACTAGGAGCATTACTTTTACGATTTTCCACTGTTGGAATCTCTCTAGAACTTTGGGAATTTTGGAATATTACAACTAGTTTCTGCAGCCACTTTTTTCCATGGCCCTATCATACAAACTAGCAGTGTTAGGGTTTTCTTGGGTCTTTTATACTATTAGTTTGACTAACATTTTTTATTTATTCCAAGCTCCCCACACACTTTTGTTCCTGTGTTTCAACTGTTATTGTGATGTTTACAGTGTCTTCTTCTGGATTCAAAATATTTATTCAAAGTCTCTGTTATTTCCTTACTTCCTTTTAATTCCCCGACATTTCATCCTCTGAGGGACCTATCATTTGCATTCACCAGCCTCTTTTTATGTACTTAGGGAAATTTTTACAGTCTGTACTTTTCTTGCTGGTTTAGTCATAGAATCAATTTTCTCCCTCTTCGTTATTTGTTCAGTCATCCTTTGCTCTTTTAAAAAAAAACTAAATATTTTGGTCTACCATTATTCACAACATTATATTCCTTCTATTTTAATTGTACTTAATTCCAATCTTAATTTTGTTAGCTAGCCACAGATGATCATCCTTTGAGTGTTCTTCTCAATAGAATTTATCTCTATGTAGAACTGTGGAATAACCCCTTAAATGGCTGTCACAGCTTATTTTTTAATTTTCCAAATCCAGTTTAACTGGCTTCACCTTCATACTTTTGAAATCATCTTTATTTAAATTTAAGACACTAGTTTCAGAAATATTGTAAGTTTTTCATTCTCAAACCAAATACAAAATTGTATCATGTTATCATCACACTTCCCTGGAGAATTGTTAACTACGAGATTAATTAGTCCTTTCCCATTGCACAGTATCAGATTTAAAATGCCAGTTCCTTAGTTGATTCCATAACATTCTTCTAAGGACTTTCCTGAATACACTGCAAGTTATTTTTCAAGGCTACCTTTGCCATTTTGATATGTCTAATCTTTATAAAGATTCAAGTCTCCTACGATTATTGCAACACACTTCTTGCAAGCCCCATTATTTCTTGATTTATATTCTGTCCTTTATATAGCTTCTGTTTGGGAGCCAAAAGTCTTACCAGTGATTTCTGTTACTATTTCCTATCTCCTCTCCAACTGTTACTAGATCTTGCTTCATGGAGCCAGAATCATTTATCATCACTGTGCTGATCTCAACTTTAAACAGAGCTCATACCTATGAAACATCAGATGTTGCCCGAGAAGTTGTGAACCTTTTCATTCACCTAATAAAATAACCATTTTAATTATTTTTACAGATCCATTGATTCTGTGTTCAGACCTAATTGATAATGAAATCAGTGGGAGTCTTAATTATTCTGTACCTTCACTTAATGTTGGTCAGGATTTCCGATGTTCAGGTATGCATCTCAAACTGTTTTGATGTATCGTTACCTGCCTTAATATTTACTGTGGTTTTAGTCATTGTAACATTTTCCATGGGTTTATTATTCCTTTGCAAGTTTTGACCTGGTTTATAGATACTTAAATTATCTGATAGGATGACTTGTCCAATAAGGAATCAGGGCCAGTTTTCTTGGTAAAACCTTGCGAACGTCTGCGAAGATTTTAAAAAAAGGCAGAAATCCATTATCTCAGTTAGCATGCTTCTCACTATATAACCCTAATTGAAAGGGAGCTTAGTTAAAATACATTGAGTTGTGCTCAGCCACCAAATAGGCTGCTATTTTCCCTCCCTTCATTCTGTCTTACAGCTGAGGAGCAGTGAACCGGAACTATAATAAGGAAACAACTGAATGTCAGAAATGTATGTAAAATTAAAAGATTCTTTAGTAATAAATCATGTAATGAAATTATAGGGTAACCAATCTCTGTCTGTATTTTCTAATCAATATTAGGCATTTTACATCAGTTTGCTAATAAATTAAAAATTCATCAAAAATATTGAGTTGTAAAAATAGTATCTAAGTTTGTATGTGGCCATGGGGTAATGATTTAAAACCATAAAAAATAGAAGCAGCAGTAAGCCATTTTCTCCTCATGCATTCACTGTCATTCTGTTAGATTATGGCTGATTTTTAACCTCAATATCACTTCCTTGCACTGATCCATATATCTCCATTCTTCATCTTGAATATGATCAAAGACTGTCCTCCACAGTACTAAAGTGCTGGAGGAACTCAGTAGGTCAGGCAGCATCCAGGGAAATGAATGAACAGTCAACATTTCAGGTTGTGACCTTTCGTCAGAGTCCTGATGAAGGGCCTTGGACCAAAAGTTGAATGTTTATTTATTTCCATAGATGCTACCTGACCTGCTGAGTTCCTTCAGCATCTTGTGTATTTTGATCTGGATTTCCAGCATCCGCAGAATCTCTTGTGTTTATCCTCCACAGTCCTATTGGATGGAGAATTCCAAAGCTTTACTACCCTTGGAGTAAAAACAATTCTATACAACTCCGTCCTGACTATCTGACTCCTTATTTTGAGACTGTAACCCTGGTTATAGGGGTAATATCATTCCTGCACCTATCTTTTTAGATGTGTAAGAATTTTGTATGTTTCAATGATATCACCTATCCTAACTCTAATCAGCATAGCCTGGTATGCTAAATCTCTCTTCACAGGACAATTCCATAGAAACCATAGAAAAACTACAGCACAGAAACAGGCCTTTTGGCCCTTCTTGGCTGTGCCGAACCATTTTCTGCCTAGTCCCACTGACCTGCACACGGACCATATCCCTCCATACACCTCCCATCCATGTATCTGTCCAATTTATTCTTAAATGTTAAAAAAAGAACCCACATTTACCACCTCGTCTGGCAGCTCATTCCATACTCCCACCACTCTCTGTGTGAAGAAGCCCCCCCTAATGTTCCCTTTAAACATTTCCCCCCTCACCCTTAACCCATGTCCTCTGGTTTTTTTCTCCCCTTGCCTCAGTGGAAAAAGCCTGCTTGCATTCACTCTATCTATACCCATCATAATTTTATATACCTCTATCAAATCTCCCCTCATTCTTCTACGCTCCAGGGAATAAAGTCCTAACCTATTCAACCTTTCTCTGTAACTGAGTTTCTCAAGTCCTTGTAAACCTTCTCTGCACTCTTTCAACCTTATTAATATCCTTCCTGTAATTTGGTGACCAAAACTGAACACAATACTCCAGATTCGGCCTCACCAATGCCTTATACAACTTCATCATAACATTCCAGCTCTTATACTCAATACTTTGATTAATAAAGGCCAATGTACCAAAAGCTCTCTTTACGACCCTATCTACACGTGACGCCACTTTTAGGGAATTTTGTATCTGTATTCCCAGATCCCTTTGTTCTACTGCACTCAGTGCCTTAACTTTTACCCTGTATTCCAATATCAATCTGATGAATCTTTTTGTACTGAGAGGGACCCTTGCGGGGTAAGCCTTCCTGCAATGTTAGGGTCTCACTCTAGCGCACATTGCCTTTAAGAATGGTCACAATGAGATTGTGACAATTGCCCACCTCTTTGCTGAACATGCATTTGCAAAGAAGGTCTGAGAGTGATGCAGGGGTCCTTGTGGAGGTTCACCCTAACCAGCTACATAATGGAGGACTCCGATTAATAGGCTGTTCACAGGAACGCGTACTGAGATAAATATCAAGTGCTCCTGAAAGATCATCAACTCAGTGAAAGATGCACAGTGGTCTGCCTGAAGCTTGTTGATCTTCCGGTCCAGTGAGATGTCTGTAAAGGAATCATTCTGACTGGCACTTTCCAGGCTGCAGGAGTACATGCTGAGGAATGCACTGAGTTTGGTGCAGCTAACTTGAAGGCTCTGTGGGAATGGACTACAGTCTACACTCTAATCTTAGCAGTGTTCCCACCAGTCACAATTTCCCAATCCTTTCTTCCTGCTCTCTAATTCTCAATTCACTCCAATATAATATAATCCTATGAACTCCTAATTTAATTTAATGACCTTTTGTGTGTCCTGTTTTGAAAGCCTTCTGAAAGTCCAAATACAGCACATTCATTAGATTCCGCTTATCTGCGATGTAAGATGAATGACTTCCTTCACTCTTCACCTTAGGATATGTGTAAAAATGACTGGTCTCAGATGATGGTTGTTTCCCACTGAACCATAGTCTAAAAAAAATCTTTGCATTCTGGAGTGGAATGGAGGATTGGGAAGCGGTGGTGTGGGATGAGTAGGCTGAGAGCAGATTAGAACCGAGTTCAGAATGATAGATATTCTCAGTGAGATGTCGATAATTGCTGTTGTAATATTTTCGCTAGTTCTGTCTTGAAGGTGATGGTATATGTTTCTGAGGATATATAGCAACCCAACCAAAAAGACATTCTTCATAAGTACTGTGAAAACACATATCCACTTACATATATGCTTATAACAGAGACTGATGATTGACTGTGATAGGCAGGATCCCCATTTGAGTTATGCTCTTTGTAACCCTTGAACTCAAAGATTATGTGTTGCATCCTCCAATACAACTGCCGTTCTTGCTCATATCATCTAACTGAACAGTCTATGGGAAACACACATACATCTTCTAATCTGTATGGTATAATTTACCTGTTAATTAGTGGAGCTGGGAACTTTTTTTAATCCAACAAAATATTTTCCAAATTTTGATTAGTAGAAGATATATGGTGCAGCCATTCATGAAGAAAACTGACGCCTATTTGTTTAATCCCTAATAGGTTGTTCAAATGTAGCCGCATCCTTGAATAGTAGGAATTTCAGCAAGATACTTCAGTCTTGCCCAAACAAATGTGATCGTCATAAAGTGATACAAGAATGTGAGGACAGATACAAAAAGGAGCTTAAGAAGTTACTAGACATTGACATTACTAAAATTGACAAAAGTAAGTGATTGGTATGTCAATCCTTAAAATGGAAATAGATTGTATTCATAAACATATTTGTACAGTCAACACGCTGGAGGAACTCAGCAGGTCGGGCAGCATCTGTGGAAAAGATCGGTCAACGTTTCGGGCCGGAACCCTTCGTCAGAACTGTAGGGGAAAGGGGCAGAGGCCCTATAAGGAAGGTGGGGGGGTGGCAAGGAGAAGGCTGGTAGGTTCCAGGTGAAAAACCAGTAAGGGGAAAGATAAAGGGGCAGGGGAGGGGAAGCAGGGAGGGGATAGGCAGGAAAGGTGAAGAAAGAATAGGGGAAAACAATGGGTAGTAGAAGGAGGCGGAACCATGAGAGAGGTGATAGGCAGCTGGGGGAAGGGGCAGAGTGACATAGGGATAGGGAGGGGGAGGGAATTACCGGAAGTTGGAGAATTCTATGTTCATACCAAGGGGCTGGAGACTACCTAGACGGTATATGAGGTGTTGCTCCTCCAACCTGAGTTTAGCCTCATCATGGCAGTAGAGGAGGCCATGTATGGACATATCTGAATGGGAGTGGGAAGCAGAGTTGAAGTGGGTGGCTACTGGGAGATCCTGTCTGTTTTGGCGGACGGAGCAGAGGTGCTCAACGAAGCGGTCCCCCAATCTGCGTCAGGTTTCACCGATGTAGAGGGCCGCACTGGGAGCACCGGATGCAATAGATGACCCCAACAGACTCACAAGTGATGTGTTGCCTCACTTGGGAGAACTGTTTGGGGCCCTGAATGGTGGCAAGAGCATCTGCAGATTAGTTTGTGTTTGTACAGTAATGTGTGCATACAATCCAATGAAATATTTCACTGATCAAAAGAAATATTTCACTGATCAAATGCAAGGTTTCTTTTCCCAAACTCCTAAAGCTGTTGATGTATTTATTTTGCTTTGGGCCATGTATCCTCCCCAAACAATGCAGCAGATAATTAGAATTTGCTAATCACAGCTAAACAGACTGGTAAATTGTTTTATTATTGTCACCTGTACCGAGGCACAGTGAAAATCTTGACCTGCATACCATTCTTTCAGATTATCTCATTACACAGTACAATGAGGCAGTGCAAAAAGTCAGATGTATCATTATTACAGTGGAGTAAAGGGAATTACAGAGCCATGAGAGCGGAGTTGGCCAGAATTAATTAGAAAAGAACACTGGCAGGGATGGCGGTAGAACAGCAATGGCTGGAATTCCTGCAAACAATTCGGAACGCATGGGATATATACATCCCAAAGAGGAAGAAGTATTCTAAAGGAAAGAGGACACAATTGTAGCTAACAAAAGAAGTCAGAGCCAACACGAAAGCCAAAGAGAGGGGATATAATAGAGCAAAAATTAGTGGGAAATTAGAGGATTGGGAAGCTTTTAAAAACCAACAGAAAGCAACTAAAAAAGTCATTAAGAAGGTAATGATGGAATACAAAATTAAGCCGGCCAATAATGTTAAAGAGAATACCAAAAGTTTCTTCAAATACACGTGTAAAAGAGAGATGAGAGTGGATATCGGACCACCGGAAAATGATTTTGGAGAGGTAATAATGGGTGACAATGAAATAGTAGACAAACTGAATAAGTATTTTCACTGTAGAAGACACTAACAATGGTGGAAATTCCAGGTGAAAGGGGTCATGAAGTGTGTGAAGTTACCATTACTAGAGAGAAGGTTCTTGGGAAACTGAAAGGTCTGAAGGTAGATAAGTCACCTGCACCAGATGGTGTACATCCCATGGTTCTGAAAGAGGTGGCTGAAGAGATTATGGAGGCATTACTAATGATCTTTCAAGAATCACTAGATTCTAGAATAGTTCCGGAAGAATGGAAAATTGCTAATGTCACTCCACTCTTCTAGAAGGGAAAGAGACAGAAGAAAGGAAACAATAGGCCAATTAGTCTGACCTCAATCATTGGGAAGATGTTGGAGACAATTGTTAAGGATGAGGTCTCAGAGTACTTGGAGGCACAGAATAAAATAAGCCATAGTCAGCATAGTTTCCTCAAGGGAAAATCTCTGACAAATCTGTTGGAATTCTTTGAAGAAGTAACAAGCAGGATAGATGAAGGAGAATAGGTTGATGTTGTGTATTTGCATTTTCAGAAGACCTTTGACAAGGTGGCACACATGAGGCTGCTTAACAAGCTACAAGCCCGTGGTATTATAGGAAAGGTTCTAGCATGGATAAAGTAGCAGCTGATTGGCAGGAGGCAAGGAGTGGGAATAAAAGGAGCCTTTTCTGGCTGGCTGCCAGTCACTAGTGGTAATCCACAGGGGTCTGATGGGACCGATTCTTTTTACATCATATGGCAATGATTTGGATGATGTTATTGATGGCTTTGTTGCAGAGGTTGCAGACAATATGAAGACAGGTGGAGGGGCAGGTAGTTTTGAGGATGCAGAGAGGATAAAGAAGGACTTAGATTAGGAGAATGAGCAAATAAATGGCAGTTGGAATATAGTGTGGGGAAATGTATGGTCAGGCACTTTGGTAGAAGAAATGAAAGGGTTGACTATTTTCTAAATGAAGAGAAAATATAAAAAACTGAGGTGCAAAAAGACTTGGGAATCCTTGTGTAGGATTCCCTAAAGGTTAATTTGCAGGTTGAGTCTGTGGTGAGGAAGGCAAATGCAATGTTAGCATTAATTTCAAGAGGACTAGAATATAAAAGTAAGTATGTAATGCTGAGATTTTATAAAGGACTCGTGAGGCCTCACTTGGAGTATTGTGAGCATGTTTGGGCGCCTTATCTTAGAATGTGCTGAAACTGCAGTGGGTTCAAATGAGGCTCATGAAAATGATTCCAGGATTCAATGGCTTGTCATATGAAGAGTATTTGATGGCTCTGGAGTGCAGAAGAATAAGGGGTGACCTCATTGAAACCTTTCAAATGGTGAAAGGCCTTAATAGAGTGGATGTGAAAAAGATGTTTCCTCTAGTGGGTGATTCTAAGACCAGCGGACACAGCCTCAAAATAGAAGAGTGTCCTTTTAAAACAGAGTTGAGGAGTAATTTCTTTAGCCAGAGAGTGGTGAATCTGGAATTCTTTGCTCAGGCTGCCGTGGAGGCCAAGTCTTTATATATATTTAAGGCAGAGGTTGATAGATCTTTGATTGGTCAGGTCATGAAGGGATATGGGGAGAAGGCAGGAGATTGGGGCTAAGAGGAAAATTGGATCAGCCATGATGAAATGGCAGAGCAGACTCGATGGGCCTAATCCTGCTCCTATATTTTATGGTCTAATAAAGTGTTACAGCTACAGAAGAATTGCAGTGCAGGCAGATAATAAGGTGCAAAGCCATAACCAGTTAGATTTTGAGGTCAAGGGTTCATTTTATCTTATTAGGGGAGCATTCAGTAGTCTTATAATGAGGGAGTTGTTCTTAAGGCTGGTATTGGAAGTTTGTGATAATTTCTAAACTATCTGAACATTGAGTGTCATGTGATTTTGGTTTCCTTATCTGAAGAAGGGTGTTCTTAAGATGGCGGGAGTTCAATGAAGCTTCACCAGACTGATTTCTGAAATGATAGAACTGGTGTATGGAGAGGGGTATGGTCAGTTCGTCTTATATTGAGTGGTTTTAAAGAATAATAAACACAAGAAATTCTGCAGATACTGGAAATCTTGAACAATGCACTTAAAATGCTGGAGAAATTCAGCAGGTCAGGCAGCATTATGGAAGGGAATAAACAGTCAATGTTCAGGCAAAGATCTTTTATCAGGACCAGAAAGGAAGGGGGCAGAAGCTGGATTAAGAAGTGAGGTAAGGGGGAAGAGTATAAACGGTCATCTCCCTCTGGTTCCCATCACTCCTCCCCTTCTCCTTTTTTATTCTAGTCCTCTTGAAATGAGTGCTAACATTGTATTTGCCTTCCTTACCACCAACTCACCCTGCCCCCATTACAGAATCTGCCCCAAGTCCTTTTGCACCTCTGATTTCTGAATATACATTCCATTTTGAAAACAGCCTGTGCCTTTATTCCTTATACCAAAGTGCACTTCCCAAACTGTATTCAGTCTGCCACTTCTGATCCAAGATCCTCTGCACATTCTCTACTTCCTGGACACTGCCTGCTCCTCCACCTATCTTTGTATTGTCCGCAAACTTGGCCACAAAGCCATCAATTCCATCATCCAGATCATTGACATACAGTATAATGTGAAAAGAAGCGGTCCTGACACCGACCCCTGCAGAACACCATTAATCAACAGCAGCCTTCCAGAAAAGGCTCCTTTATTCCCTCTTTCTATGCTAGTGTCTATATTTCCATGGGCTCTTGCAGCACCTTGTCAAAGGCTTTCTGAAAATCCAAATAAACAACATCCACCGACTCTCCTTTGTCTATCCTGCCTATTAGTTCCTCAAGGAATTCCAACAGATTTGTCAGACCAGATTTCCCCTTTAGGAAGCCATGCTTTTATCATGCCCCTGTAAGTTTGGATTAAAGTGCATAGCAGAACAAGCTTGAAGAGTTGAATGACCTGCTCCTGCTTCTGTATTTCTAAATTATAGTGATTATGGCAATCAAGATAAGATGATAATGATAAATTTGAAACTTGACCTTGTATAATGTACATTGTAACATTCGAGTTTATTTCACAGAATTGTTTTTGACTCCATTCAAAAGGACAACATCTCGCATTACAGCTTTCCATATACAGCAAACAGATTCTATAAACTTGGCTAAAACATCTACAAAAAGTGAGTACAGTTCCTGATCCTGGGTCCTTGATTATACTTTTTCATTCTGTACTTAATTTTAATTTAACTGTTTTGTCAAAACGATTACTATATATGTTAAGCAAACCATGTTGCAAAAACAATCTAAATAAAATACAGATTTTTAAGAAGGAGACAGGTAAAATGGCTCTTTGTTCTTTTACATTCCCCTTATATACTCTGCACTTTCTCACAAAAGCAGATTAAGTGCTAGTTCATGGATTTGGCACTAGTATTCAAAAGCAGTCTGAAGATTGTACAAATAATAGTCAGCATCAGTCAGTGTACTCAGATCCCCTCAAAACAGAGATTCTAAAGCAGATAGGAATGGTGAACATAGACAGCAGAGTGCTTTATCTTTATAGGTGTAACAAAGGCTTTACTTGGATGTACACAAGGTGCTTCATCAAGTGATACTTTTGGAGTCTGCAAGCTCAGTAGCTCTTTACTGTGGAGAGATTTTCCAAATATGTGTCTAATTTTCACCAAAAAAAATTCTGTGTTGCTGCACTAAGGACATCTCCTTAGCTCCAGATGAGACAGTATAGAGACAGAAACGTCGTGAGGTCCACATTCACAGGGTCATAGAGCATGAAAACAAGCCAATCTACCCAACTGGTCCATGCTGACCAAGATGTCTCATGCAAACTCCTCTCATTTCCAGTATTTGACTCATCACCTTCTAAAACTTTTCAATCTATGTACCAGCTCAACCATGTTTTAAGAGTTGTTACTGTACATCTCTCAACTACTTCCTCTGACAGCTGATTCCACGTAGATCCCACCTTTTGGAAGTCATAGATCACTTCAGCACAGAAACAGATACTTCAACCCATCTAGTCTGTGCTGAACCATTAATCTAGACCCATTAACCTGAACCATAGCCCTCCATAACCCTCCCATCTACGTACCTATCCAAATTTCTCTTAAGTCTTGAAATTGACTCCACATCCACCATGTGCGCTGGCAGCTTGTTTCACGTTCTCACCACCTTCTGAGTGAAGAAGTTTTTCCTAATGTTCCCCTTAAACAATTCATCTTTCACCCTTAACCTCAAGTTATAGTTTCACCCAAACTCAGTAGAAAAAATCTGCTTGCATTTACTCTTTCTATACCCCTCATATTTTTGTATACCTCCATCAAATCTATGCTCAATCTTCTACTGTAGGTTCTATGGAATAAAGTCCTAACCTATTCAACTTTTCCCTATAACTCAGGCCCTCAAGTCCCAGCAACGTCCTTCTAAATTTCTCAGCACTCTTTCAATCTTATTTACATCTGTCCTGAGGGTAGGTGACCAAAATTGCACACAATACTCCAAATTAGGCCTGACGAATGTCTTGTACAATTTCAATATAACGTCCCAACTCCTGTACTCAGTACATTGATTTCTGTAGGCCAATGTGCTTAAAGCTTTCTTTATGACCCTATCTACCTGGGGATGGGAACTGGAATGATAGAGCGGAGGAAAACAGAAATAAATCTAAGATAGTGAGCAGTAAAGATATCAGGAAAGACAGGCAGGTGATGGGGCAAATTTGCAGCCATTGGGATGAGTTGCAGTGCAATTAAAGGAAAAAGTACCAATTACTGGTCTTAAGGTGTTATACTTAAATGCACACAGCATAAGGAATAAGGCGGATGATCTTGTACAGCTACAGATTGGCAGGTATGATATTGTGGCCATCACTGAGACGTGGCTAAAGGATGCATGTCTCTGGGAGCTGAACGTCCAAGGATACACGGTGTATCGGAAGGATAGGCAGGTAGGCAGAGGGGGTGGCATGGCTTTATTGGTAAGAAATGATATCAAATCATTAGAAGGAGGTGACCTAGGATCGGAAGGTGCAGAATCTTTATGGGTTGAGCTAAGAAATCGCAGGGGTATTAGGACCCTGATGGAAGTTATATACAGGCCTCCAAACAGCTGCAGTGATGTGGACTACAAATTACAACAGGAAATAGAAAAGGCTTGTCAGAAGGGCAGTGTTATGATAATTGTGGGGGATTTTATCATGCGAGTGGATTGGGAAAATCAGGTCGGCACTGGATCTTAAGAGACAGAATTTGTAGAATGTCTGCGAGATAGCTTTTTAGAACAGCTTGTTGTTGAGCCCACTAGGGGATCGGGTGTACTGGATTGGCTATTGTGTAATGAACCGGAGATGATTAGAGAGATTGAGGTGAAGGAACCCTTAGGAGGCAGTGATCATAACATGATTGAGTTCACTCTGAAATTTGAAAAAGAGAAGCCAAAATCCGATGGGTTGGTATCTCAGTGGAGTAAAGGAAATTACAGTGGCATGAGAGAGGAACTGGCCAAAGTTGACTGGAAAGGGACACTAGCGGGAAGGACGGCAGAGCAGCAGTGGCTGGAGTTTATGCGAGAAGAGAGGAAGGTACAAGACAGATATATTCCAAAAACGAAGAAATTTTCGAATGGAAAAAGGATGCAACCGTGGCTGACAAGAAAAGTCAAAGCCAAAGTTAAAGCAAAAGAGAGGGCATACAAGGAAGCAAAAATTAGTGGGAAGACAGAGGATTGGGAAGTTTTTAAAAGCTTACAAAAGGAATCTAAGAAGGTCATTAAAGAGGGAAAAGATGAACTATGAAAGGAAGCTAGCAAATAATATCAAAGAGGATATTAAAAGCTTTTTCAAGTATATAAAGAGTAAGACTGGTGAGAGTAGATATAGGACCAATAGAAAATGATGCTGGAGAAATTTTAATGGGAAATAAGGAGATGGCGGAGGAACTGAACGAGTATTTTGCATCAGTCTTCACTGAGGAAGGCATCAGCAGTATACTGAACACTCAAGGGTGGCAGGGAAGAGAAGTGTGCACAGTCACAATTACAAAAGAGAAAGTATTCAGGAAGCTGAATAGTCTAAGGGTAGATAAATCTCCTGGACCAGATGGAATGCACCCTTATGTTCTGAAGGAAGTAGCTGTGGAGATATTAGCAGTGATCTTTCAAAAGTCGATAGATTCTGGCATGGTTCCGGAAGACTGGAAGATTGCAAATGTCACTCCGCTATTTAAGAAGGGGGCAAGGAAGCAAAAAGGAAATTGTAGACCTGTTAGCTTGACATCAATGGTTAGGAAGTTGTTGGAATCAATTGTCAAGGATGAGGTTACGGAGTACCTGGAGGCATACGACAAGATAGGCAGAACTCAGCATGGTTTCCTTCAAGGAAAATCTTGCCTGACAAACCTATTACAATTTGTTGAGGAAATTACAGGTAGGCTAGACAAGGGAGATGCAGTGGGTGTTGTATATTTGGATTTTCAGAAGGCCTTTGACAAGGTGCCACACATGAGGCAGCTTAACAAGATAAGAGCCCATGGAATTACAGGAAAGTTACATACGTGGATAGGGCATTGGCTGATTGGCAGGCAACAGAGAGTGGGAATAAAGGGATCCTATTCTGGTTGGCTGCAGGTTACCAGAGGTGTTCCACAGGGGTTCGTGTTGGGACCACTTCTTTTTACATTGTACATCAACTATTTGGATTATGGAATAAGTGGCTTTGTGGCTAAGTTTGCTGATGATACAAAGATAGGTGGAGGGGCTGGTAGTGCTGAGGAAACAGAGAGTCTGCAGAGAGACTTGGATAGATTGGAAGAATGGGCAAAGAAGTGGCAAATGAAATACAATGTTGGAAAGTGTATAGTTATGCACTTTGGCAGAAGAAATAAATGGGCAGACTATTATTTAAATGGGGAGAGAATTCAAAGTTCTGAGGTGCAACGGGACTTGGGAATCCTCGTGCAGGACACCCTTAAGGTTAACCTCCAGGTTGAGTCGGTGGTGAAGAAGGCGAATGCAATATTGGCATTCATTTCTAGAGGAATAGAGTATAGGAGCAGGGATGTGATGTTGAGGCTCTATAAGGTGCTGGTAAGACCTCACTTGGAGTACTGTGGACAGTTTTGGGCTCCTTATTTAAGAAAGGATGTGCTGACGTTGGAGAGGGTACAGAGAATATTCACTAGAATGATTCCAGGAATGAGAGGGTTAACATATGAGGACCGTTTGACCGCTCTCGGACTGTATTCCTTGGAGTTTAGAAGAATGATGGGGGACCTCATAGAAACATTTCGAATGTTGAAAGGCATGGACAGAGTGGATGTGGCAAAGTTGTTTCCCATGATGGGGGAGTCTAGTACGAGAGGGTATGACTTAAGGATTGAAGGGCGCCCATTCAGAACAGAGATGCGAAGTAATTTTTTTAGCCAGAGGGTGGTGAATCTATGGAATTTGTTGCCACGGGTGGCAGTGGAGGCCAAGTCATTGGGTGTATTTAAGGCAGAGATTGATAAGTATCTGCGTAGCCAGGGCATCAAAGGTTATTGTGAAAAGGCGGGGGAGTGGGACTAAATGGGGGAATGGATTAGCTCATGATAAAATGGTGGAGCAGACTCGATGGGCTGAATGGCCGACTTCTGCTCCTTTGTCTTATGGTCTATGGTCTAATCTGCCTGTGATAACACTTTCACTGAATTATAGATCTGTATTCTCTGATCCCTATGTTCTTCCTCAGTGCCCTACCACTCACCGTGTAAGACCTACCTTAGATGGTCTTTCCAAAGTACAACATCTCACAATTGTCTGCATTAAATTTCAACTACCATTTTCCTGCCATTTTCGGGCTGATCCAGATCCTGCTTCATGCTTTGATAGTGTTCCTAGCTATCTGCTATACCCCCAATCTTGGTGTCATCTGCAAATTTGCTGATCCAGTTTTACCTTTATTCCCAAGTGATTGTTCCCCAAGTCCCTCTTATATCTTTCCTCTGTCATCTTAAACATATGTCCTCTAGTTCTTGGTTTCCCAACTCTGAGAAGAAGTCTGAGCATTCATCCTATCTATGCCCCTTATAATTTTATATATCTCTGTAAGATCTCATTCTCTTACACTGTAAAGAATAAAGTCCTATCTTGTCCAGCCTCTCCCTATAACTCAGTACCTCAAGTCCTGGCAGCATCCTTGTAAATCGTTTCTACACTTTTTCCAGATAATAACATCTTTCCTATAGTAGGGCTACCAAAACTGAACACAGTAATCCAAGTGTAACTTCGCCAGTATCTTGTACACCTTGACCTCGCAGTTTTTATAGTCAGTACTCTGACTTATGAATGCAGTATGCCAAAGGCCTTCGTCAGTACCCTATCTTCTTGTGACACCACTTTCAGGAAACCAAGTACTTATCCTCCAAGGTCCCTCTGCACAACAATACTCCTTTGGGCCCTGCCATTCACTACCTGGACTTGACTTTCAAAATGCAACACGTCACACTTTTCTAAATTAAATTTCACTTGCCACTCTCTAGTCCACTTACTCGGCTGATAACGATGCCCCTGTAATTTTCAATAATCTTCTTCATTGTCCACAATACCATCTATTTGTGATCTTTTTAAACAATGGATATTTCACAGATACTTCTGCATGCCCAGTTGGAAGAATTGGAATAGCCTTTCACTCAGGAGACTTACAATCTTTACTTATGTTTTTCCATACCTGCTGCCCAAATGAGTGCCAATGAAGATAGTATTTGGTGACTGGGAAACAAATATTTCAAATGGTTGTGATGGGGAACCTGAAATCTCATGTAGAGTAAGATGTTGTCTAACCTCTCCAACTGATCTTGGCTTATTTCAGCTCTACATTACTTCCTAGTTTCCTAATTCCATTTGGCACTAACTATCTTTCCGGCCTAGATTTCTTTCCTTTCTTCCTTGACTCCTGTAGGTTGGTCTTTGGGTAATTGTGGCATAGATGTTGTTGACAACACTGAAGAATCCACACAAGCTTGGTTGTTGTCATATTGCTATATTTCTTGTGCTCTCTCTACCCACCAAATATTCTTCAGTTAATAAGTTTTTTCCATTGGAAGATACTGTACATTCACCCTGGCCCTCACGGCCCTTTCAGAATCCATATACGTACTTGCAACTTTGAAATAATCAATCATTTCTGTTCTGCAACTAAAATACATATACATCTCTTTAGAGAGCGTTTGCTAGGGATAATTCGTGTACATTCAACATCAATGCATTTGGATATTGGTTCTGCATTTCCACTCAAAATCAAATGAGTAGGTAATATTGAAAATCGTATGATGCTGTGGGCACAAATTTGAACATTAAGTGTTAAGACATGAGGTTCCAATTTTCATGGCAAGAAAAATATCTTACTCTTTTCCACTGAGAACAATTAATTCTTGTTATTAATGGTTGATTAATTTTTCAATTTTTGGTACATGAAGAAACAAAGCTCAAAGCACTTCTGAAATGTTTGGCTGCGGGGCTCGGTGAAATTGGGTCAAGGCAGCACGGTGAAGAGAAGGCAGAAGTAAAGGGAAATCTAGGGAAGGAAAGAAAAATAGAAGACATTGTAAAGTGTTCAGGAAAGGTAAGAGGTGGGGAATGAAGAAAGGAAAGAATCGGAATCAGGTTTATCACTGACATAAGTCATGAAATGTGTTACTTTGTAATAGCAGTATAATGCAAGTACTACTACTGTGCTGGATTTTTTGACAGATTGAGAGAGCAAAAGAGGAATAGAGAGGTAACGTTAATGGGTTATTGGACTGTTCAGAAATTTGAAGTGGAGGGAAAGAAGCTGCTCGTAAAACATTGAGTGTAGGTCTTCAGGCTCCTGCATTACCCCCTTGATGGTAGTAGTAAGAAAAGGGCATGTCCCAGATGGTGAGGGTTTTTCATGATGGATCCCACCTTCTTGAGGCTTCGTCTTTTGAAGGTGTCCTAGATGGTGGTGAGGATTGTGCCCATGATGGAGCTGGCTGAGTCTACAACCCTCTGCAACCTTGTATGATCCTCACATTAGAGTCTACATACCAGACAGAATGCCCTCCACCCTACATCTGTAGACATTTACAGGAGTCTTTGGTGAAGTACCAAAGTCAGTCATTGCCGATTTGTTTTGATCCCTGTGACATCAAGAAACAGCTAAGTATTAGATACAGCAATAGCTCTGATACCAAACAGTAATGCTGGCTGTGCAACTGCAACATGCACTGGAGATTGAGCTGCACCTCCAAATGTGGCAGGACAGTTACAAAAGCAGCATTATTCAAACACTGGAAGATTACCCAGTTGTGTCCTGTTTCCAGAAAAACAGGACATAATCTTGGTTACTTAATACCCATTCAGTCTTCTTTCAATTGTGATGTGAAGTATTGTTGATGGTGTTATGAAGTAGCACCTAGTTCTCTAATTACCTGCTCACCTTGCCCAGTCTGGGTTTCTTCAGGATCACTGCTTAAGACCCCATCTCAGCCTCAGTCCAAATATTGATCAAAGAGCTGAATTCCAGCGGTGAGGTAAGAATAACTGCTCTTAATCTCAAGGCAATGTTTCAGCAAAAATGTCATTGATTTCTGGTCAAATTGAAGTTAGTAAGCATTAAAGAGAAAACACTATAAATACTCTACACAAAGGAACATGGTTATGGTTGTTGGGGTCAATAACTCCAGACCAAAGACTCTGCTGTAGGAGTTTCTCAGGGAGGATTACTGATAATTGCACAAAGTTCATGTCCATTCCAAGCTGAATTAATGAAGTACTCCATGCCTGTGTACAAAAAGACAATCTCGACAATAATCTGTTGAGTGCATTTCCCTCCACAGATACAACCTGGCTAAGTTCCTCCAGCAGCTCATTTCTTTTAATGAATAATCTAGATATTCTGCATTGAATGATTTGCCTCCTGACACTACAGAGCCTTTCCACCATCTACAGGGCACAAATCCCCAAATACTAACACTCTTAAAGGCTGAGTCATCCAGGATAAAGTAGTCCATCCACCACCATAAACACCAACATGTTGGCTATGTTTACCATCTGCAAAATGCACTGCAATTACTCACCTAGGCTACTCCAACAGCATCTATCAAATCTACAGTCTCTATCTCCATGAAAGATAAGAGCAGCAGGAGCAGGAAATCTCCATCATTTGCAATTCCTATCCTATGCTGGTGCAGTACATTATTCTAGCAGTTAGCATAACACTTCACAGCGCAAGTGATCAGGTTTTAATTCCCAATATTTGTACATTCTCCCCATGACCACGTGGGTTTCCCTTGGGTGCTCCAGTTTCCTCCAACATTCCAGAGGTACATGGAATAGTAAATTGTGAGAATGCTATGTTGGTGCAGGAAGCATGCCGACACTTGCAGCCTGCCCCAGCACATCCTCAGACTGTGTTGTCCATTGACACTAAAAACACACTTCACTGTGGGTTTTGATGTATATGTGATGTATAAAGCTAATCTTTATTTTTTAATATTTAACATTAAATCACCTTAAGTATGTTGCTCTTGAAGTATATCA
Source organism: Mobula hypostoma (assembly GCF_963921235.1). Classification (NCBI taxonomy): domain Eukaryota; kingdom Metazoa; phylum Chordata; class Chondrichthyes; order Myliobatiformes; family Myliobatidae; genus Mobula; species Mobula hypostoma. The sequence continues at coordinate 74,647,190 of NC_086110.1, read as the reverse complement.
CTGGACCTTGATCTCTATCAGGCTTAAACTGTAGAGCTCCATACCCAGCATCATTGTGGGAGCAAATTCACAAAAGGAATGACCACCTTTCAGGAAGGTAGCCCACCACCTTTTATTATGAATTAGGAAGAAGAATGGGCCACTCAAAGCCTGAAGCCTTTTTTGCCACTGCATCTTGGGGTCAGCCACGGATGTTGCGTCCCAGCTGTTTAGGGGATATGCAAGCCAGGGCAGTACGTCGAGAGCAAACTGTTGCCCATGTAGTAGGCTCTTCCTCTTCACGCAGATGATGAATCCAAAGAAACAACAGTGACCATACAGTTTAGTAACAGCAATGTAACAAGAGTTGCCAGTCAATGTTGGGCTGCTTTAGGAACTCCAACTCCGGATTTTTCTCAGGGTTTACTCCCAAAGTCTTCAGCATGGGTATAGCTGCAAGGCAGCAGTGGTTTGAAACACAAAATAATCTGCAGATGCTGAGGTCAAAGCAACACTCACAACACGCTGGAGGAACTCAGCAGGTCGGGCAGCATCCGTGGAAAAGATCGGTCGACGTTTCGGACTGGAACCCTTCATCAGGACTGTAGAGGGAAGGAGCAGAGGCCCTATAAAGAAGGTGGGGGGAGGGTGGAAAGGAGAAGACTGGTAGGTTCCAGGTGAATTTTTATGAATTTGAGGGCTGGGTGGAAGTTAGAAGTAAAGTCGATGAAATTGACGAGCTCAGCATGGGTGCAGGAAGCAGCACCAATGTAGTCGTCAATGTACCGAAGGAAAAGTTGGGGAGCAGTACCAGAATAGGTTTGGAGCACAGACTGTTCCACATAACCAACAAAGGGTGTAGCTATGGGAACTCGCATGGGCCCTAGCTATGCCTGCCTCTTCGTTGGTTATGTGGAACAGTCTGTGCTCCAAACCTATTCTGGTACTGCTCCCCAACTTTTCCTTCGGTACATTGACGACTACATTGGTGCTGCTTCCTGCACCCATGCTGAGCTCGTCAATTTCATCGACTTTACTTCTAACCACCCAGCTCTCAAATTCACTTGGTCTATCTCAGACACTTCTCTCCCCTTTCTCGATGTCTCGGCCTCCATCTCTGGAGACAGACTGTCCACTGACATCTTCTACAAGCCCACTGACTCTCATAACTACCTCAACTATACCTCTTCCCACCCCGCCACATGCAAAAATGCCATTCTCTATTCCCAGTTCCTCCTTCTCCGCCGCATCTGCTCAGAGGATGAGGTTTTCTGTTCCAGGATATCTCAAATGTCCTCTTCCTTTAAAGATCGTGGTTTCCCTTCTACTGTCATCAATGATGCCCTCACCCGCATCTCCTCCATTTCCCGCACTTCGGCTCCCACCCCATCCTCCCGCCACCACAACAGGGACAGAGTTCCCCTTGTCTTCACCTACCACCCCACCAGCCTCCGGATCCAGCACATTATCCTCCGCAACTTCCGCCACATTCAACAGGACCCCATCACAAAGCACATCTTTCCCTCTCCACCCTTCTCCGCTTTCCACAGGGATTGGTCCCTCCGCGACTCCCTGGTCCACACGTCCCTCCCCACGGATCTCCCACCTGGCACTTATCCCTGTAAGCACAAGTTCTACACCTGTCCCTACACCTCCTCTCTTGCCACCATTCAGGGCCCCAAACAGTCCTTCCAAGTGAGACAACACTTCACTTGTGAGTCTGTTGGGGTCATCTATTGCATCCGGTGCTCCCGGTGCGGCCTCCTTTACATCGGTGAAACCCGACGCAGATTGGGGGACCGCTTCATCGAGCACCTCCGCTCCGTCTGCCACAACAGACAGGATCTCCCAGTTGCCACCCACTTCAACTCTGCTTCACATTCCCATTCAGATATGTCCATACGTGGCCTCCTCTACTGCCATGATGAGGCTAAACTCAGGTTGGAGGAGCAACACCTCATATACCGTCTGGGTAATCTCCAGCCTCTTGGTATGAACATTGAATTCTCCAATTTCCGGTAATTCCTTCCCCCATCCCTGTTTCACTCTGCCCCCTCCCCCAGCTGCCTATCACCTCATTCATGGTTCCGCCTCCTTCTACTACCCATTGTGCTTTCCCCTATTCCTTCTTCACCTTTCCTGCCTATCCCCTCCCTGCTTCCCCTCCCCCACCCTTTTATCTTTCCCCTTACTGGTTTTTCACCTGGAGCCTACCAGCCTTCTCCTTCCCACCCTCCCCCCACCTTCTTTATAGGGCCTCTACCCCTTCCCTCTTCAGTCCTGACAAAGGATTCCGGCCCGAAACGTCAACCGATCTTTTCCACGGATGCTGCCTGACCTGCTGAGTTCCTCCAGCCTGTTGTGAGTGTAGCAGTGGTTTGAGATCAGAGTTTTCCTTCTAGATGAGCTGACAACCACAGCTAACGAGCCCCAGCTGCCTGAAGTGACTGGTTTTAAGTAACGTGCCTTTGCTCCTTTTTGTCAGTAGAAATGGCTCCCATGGGTTTAGTAGCTAAGCCACGTATGAAGGCCAGGAGCTGGACCTGATTATCAGAGGCTATTTGAGATGCACACCATTAGGAACATTTAATAAGTAGTAGGAGTTTATTCCCACTTCCACCCCCAGCAATAACAACCTTAAGAAACTACTATTGTATAAAATCATCTGATTATAATCTCAATTTTGTATTCCCATCTCCCATGGGTAACTCACTTGCTTATTCAGTTCTATCTAGCTCTGTGTTAAGAATATTCAAAAACTCTACTTCCACCCTTACTTGTGAGGAGGAATATTTCAAAAGCTCAAAGCCCTCAGAGAATAAGTTTAGGTTCATCTCTGGCTGAAGTATGTGACCCCAGAAACCATTCTCTCAAGACAATCAGCCATTCCAGAATCCTACACCTGAACAACATCCATTTATAAATTATGGCACTGGGATTCCAATGTCCCTCTGCGTCTCAGAGTTCTGCAGTCTCTCATAATTCCAATAATATGCTTCTTCCATTTTCGTATTAAAATTGATAATTGCATGTTTTCACATATTATGCTTAAATTGCTAGTTTTTTTTTGCCATTTCATCAGCAGTTAATGATGGTTAATAAATGCTAGCTTTGCCAGCAACACCTATACACTCGATTAGGCCCTTCTAAGAGATATACCAAGGATTTTTATATATATATATAAAAGTTCTTTTTCTTTCTGGAAGTGGTCACTGAGAATTGAAGAGTAACAGCTGCATTATGAAACTACTGATGACATGAAAAACATGAGTAATATAGAGGGACCAGATGTTAAATCTCACCTCATCAGCTTGGCAATTTTAATTCATTTGTAAAGTCTGTAGGTAAAGTATTCATGTTGTTAAAAAGATTTAATTGGTTGACCCACATTCTTTAATTTAGATTTAAAGGTTAACTTTAGCTTCATTTGTCAAATAGACATCGAAACACCAAACATACAGTGAAATGAGTAATTTGCGTCAACGACCAGCAAAGTCCGAGATATGCTGTGGACAGCCCATAAGTATTGCCATACTTCCAGCACAAACATAGCATGACCACAACCTACTCAATCTAACCATACATCTTAGAAATGTGGGAAGGAACTGGAGCATCCGGAGAAAACTCACGGGGAGAATGTACAAATGTTTTGCGGATTGAGACCGTAAGATATGGGAGCACAATTAGGCTATTTAGCCCATTGAATCTGCTTTGCCATTTCATCATGACTGATCCATTTTCCCTTTTAGCCCCAATCTCCTGCCTTCTCCCTGTATCCCTTCGTGCCCTGACCAATCAAGAAACTATCAACTTGCCTTAAATATACATAAAGACTTGGCCTCCACAGCTGCCTGTGGCAAAGAATTCCACAGACTCACCACTCTCTGGCCAAACAAATTCCTCCTCATCTCCATTCTAAAAGGATGCAGTTCAATTCTGAGGCAGTGTCCTCTGGTCTTAGACTCTCCCACCATAGGAAACAACCTCTCCACATCCACTCTGTCAAGGCTTTTCACCATTCGATAGGTTTCATTGAGGTCACGCCTCATTCTTCTGAATTCTAGTGAATACAGGCCTAGGGGTCATCAGACGTTCTTCATATGACAAGCCATTCAATCCTGGAATCATTTTCGTGAATCTCCTTAGAACCCTCTCCAGTTTCAGCACATCCTTTCTAAGGTAAAGGGCCCAAACCTGCTCACAATACTCCAAGTGAGACCTCACCAGTGCTTTATAAAGTTTCAATGTTACATCCTTGCTTTTATATTCTAGTCCTCTTGAAATGAATGCTAAGATTGCATTTGCCTTCCTCACTACAGACTCAATCTCAATCCTTTAGGGAATCCTGCACAAGAACTACCAAATGCCTTTGCGCCTCAGTTTTTTTTTTGTATTTTCTCTCCATTTAGAAAATGGTCAACCCATTCATTTCTTCTACCAGAGTGCATGACCATATACTTCCTGATTCTGTATTCCATTTGCCTTTACTTTGCCTATTCTGCTAATCTGTCTAAGTCCTTCTTAGCCTCTCTACTTCCTCAAAACTACCTGCCAGCCACCTATCTTCATATTGTCTGCAAACTTTGCAACAAAGCCATCAATTCCATCACCCAAAACGGTCCCAACGTAGAACACCACTAGTCACCGGAAGCCTGCCGAAAAAGGCTCCCTTTATTTCTACTCCTTGCCTCTTGCCAATCAGCTACTACTTTATCCATGCTAAAATCTTTCCTGTAATACCATGGACTTGTAGTTTGTTAAGCAGCCTCGTGTGTGCCACCTTGTCAAACGCCTTCCGAAAATCCAAGTACACAACATCAACTGATTTTCCTTTGTCTATCTTGTTTGTTAACTCTTCAAAGAATTCTAACAAATTGTCAGAGTTTTTCCCTTGAGGAAACCATGCTGACTATAACTTATTTTATCATGTGCCTCCAAGTACCCTGAGACCTCATCCTTAATAAAGGACTCCAACATCTTCCCAATGATTGAGGTCAGACTAACTGGCCTATAGTTTCCTTTCTTCTGCCTCTCTCCCTTTTTGAAGAGTGGAGTGACATTTGCAATTTTCCAGTCTTCCAGAACCACTCCAGAATCTAGTGATTCATAGAAGATCATAAAAGCACTGCCTGAGTCAGTGGTGGAGGCAGATACACTAGTGAAGTTTAAGAGACTACTAGACAGGTATATGGAGGAATTTAAGGTGGGGGGTTATATGGGAGGCAGGGCTTGAGGGTCGGCACAACATTGTGGGCCAAAGGGCCTGTACTGTGCTGTACTATTCTATGTTCTATGTTCTATCATTCTAATGCTTCCACAATCTCTTCAGCCACCTCTTCAAAACTCTGGGGTGTACACCATCTGGTCCAGGTGACTTACTTACCTTCAGACTTTTCAGTTTCCCAAGAACCTTCTCTCTATTTATAGTAACTTCACACACTTCTTGCCCCTTGACACCTCAAACTTCCACCATACTGCTAGTGACTTCCACAGTGAAGACTGGTGCAAAATACTTATTCAGTTCATCCACTATTTTGTTGTCCCCCATTACTACCTCTCCAGCATTGTTTTCCAGCAGTCCAATATCCACGCTCACCTCTCTTTACACTTCATGTATCTGAAGAAACCTTTGGTATACTCTTTAATATTATTGTCCAGCTTACTTTGGTATTCCATCTTTACCTTCTTAATGATTTTTTTAGTTGCATTTTGTTGGTTTTTAAAAGTTTCCCAATCCTCTAACTTCCCACTAATTTTTGCTCTATTATATGCCTTCTCCTTGGCCTTTACCTCAGGCTGGTTCTTTAAAGCAATGTGCTCACTGCTATGCTTCCATGCCAGCCGCAAGGTTGGAAGTCCTTACCAATCTATTATAAAGTGACTCCATTTCTTGACCAATGTGGTTAAATTTTAACCGTGCTCCGAGAAGCCTTCCGGTATTTTCATTAACAACTGATATTGGACTTTAACAAACTAAGCTTCTCAAGGGTTCCGTTTCTTTCTTTCTTTTTGTACTTTTTTCCGAATTTCCTGCATCACTGCTAATTTAAAACAAAATATATTTGTTTGCAGGCTTTCTTTTGACACCAATGAAGAAATCTGCTTCTGACAATATCACTCTCCCCAGGCAGCAGAGTGAAGATACAACTCAGTTTGATGGAACTATAAGACAAGGTCATGCTAATAGTGAGAAAATTCAATGAAATTATTCAAATCCCTAGAGCTATATTTCATAGTATGTTTTTCCAGTATCAAATTCTGATTAACAATGTCTTAATAAATATTCAAGGTGAGAATTTGAATACACGTCTGATGCGGAACTACATTAATGGGGGCTGAAATTTAATTACAGATATTTTCTAAAACTGGTTCTCAACCTAGATATGCACAAACACGAGGAAATCTGCAGATGCTGGAAATGCAAGCAACACACACAAAAAATGCTGGTGACGCAGCAGGCCAGGCAGCATCTATAGGAAGAGGTTCAGTCGACGTTTCGGGACATCAAGACTAACTGAAAGAAGAGATAGTAAGAGATTTGAAAGTGGGAGGGGGAGGGAGAGATCCGAAATGATAGGAGAAGACAGGAGGGGGAGGGATGGAGCTTAGAGCTGGAAAGTTGATTGGCAAAAGGGATACGAGGCTGAAGAAGGGAGAGGATCATGGGACGGGAGGCCTAGGGAGAAGGAAAGGGGGAGGGCGGGGAACCCAGAGGATGGGTAAGGAGTTATAGTGAAAGGGACAGAGGGAGAAAAACGAGAGGGAAAAAAGGGGAAAAGAAAAAATAAATAAATAAACAAAACAAGGCATGGGGTACAAAGGGGAGGTGGGCCATTAACGGAAGTCAGAGAAGTCAATATTCATGCCATCAGGTTGGAGGCTACCCAGATGGAAGATAAGTGGTGTTCCTCCAACCTGAGTGTGGCTTCATCTTGAGAATAGAGGAGGCCGTGGATAGACATATCAGAATAGGAATGGAATGTGGAATTAAAATGTGTGGCAACTGGGAGATCCTGCTTTCTCTGGCAGACAGAGCGTAGGTGTTCGGCGAAACAGTCTCCCAGCCAGCGTCGGGTCTCGCCAATATAAAGAAGGCCGCACCGGGAGCACCAAACGCAGTATATCACCTCAGCCGACTCACAGGTGAAGTGTTGCCTCACCTGGAAGGACTGTCTGGGGCTCTGAATGGTGGTAAGGGAGGAAGTGTAAGGGCATGTGTGCCAGGAGGGAGATCGGTGTGAAGGGATGAGGGGGACGAATGGACAAGGGAGTCGCGTAGCTGTGTCCGGTGCTCCTAAAATAAGGGATGGAGTACGAGGTCCCCACGTCCCCTTCGTACCCCATCCCTTATTTATTTATTTATCTTCCCCTTTTTTTTCTCCCTCTGTCCCTCTCACTATAACTCCTTGCCCATCCTCTGGGCTCCCCCCGCCCTTTTTGCTCCCTAGGCCTCCCGCCCCATGATTCTCTCCCTTCTCCAGCCTCGTATCCCTTTTGCCAATCAACTTTCCAGCTCTTAGCTCCATCCTTGCCCCTCCTGTCTTCTCCTATCATTTCGGATCTCCCCCTCCCCCTCCCACTTTCAAATCTCTTACTAGCTCTTCTTTCAGTTAGTCCTGACGAAGGGTCTCGGCCCGAAACGTCGACTGTACCTCTTCCTAGAGATGCTGCCTGACCTGCTGGATTCACCAGCATTTTTTGTTTGTGTTACTGGATATGCACAAGTCTGGCAAAGAAACATTCAGACATATTTTGTAGGTTTGGTGCTTGTTTTGTCATTCTGATGATCATTAAAGTTTGGGGTATTAAGTGAACTGCAGCTCACTGTAAGTAATCAATAGTTTATTGAACAGAGTGTAAAAGCTGAGTGGTGATTACCAGCAGAGTAGCCAAAAAGGACACTGCACTATTCAAACAATTTTCTTGCAAGGGAAGAAGGTGAATACCTTGGAATTAATTTTTTTCTGATCTTTTTATGATAATAATGCTTAGACTTAGTCCAAAAGTTAAAAGCCATATGTGTGCCCAGGATTAGAAGCAAGTCTTGTAAATGGTCTTTGAAGAGAGATTCAACAATTTCTGCAGCATTTCACTGCCCCACCCCTGCTTTTCATTACTACCATTCAACATTGTCCTACCACCATTGCTCCAGCAAGAAGTGTGAGGACTTGAAAGTTGCTCTGAGACAGTTTGATTTTATTTCATCCTCCCTTTGTCCAAACTGCTCCCCTGGTTATTTCTTCCTTATCTGTGACCCTATGTCATTCTTCCTTACTCACCTCCTGATCTCAATTTCATTAAACTGCTGAGCACACAATGGCTTCTGCAAATTTATGATACCAATGAATAGAACCTATCACCCTCTCCTTTAAAGGTTCAAAGGTTCATTTGTGTTCAAAGTATGTATGCAGTATACATCTCCGAGATTCATCTTCTCCAGAGAACCATGAAACAAAGAAAACCATGGAAATCATTTAAAGAAAAAAACATCAACCTCCCCCGCACAAAAAATATAAACCTCACAAACTCCAAACCCCAACCCCCTCCTTCGCTCAAAAAGCTAACAGATTACTCCACACAGAAAACAGCAATGAGAACATCAAACCTCAACCCCTCTCCCTGGCACAAAAAGCTAACAGATTACTCCACACAGAAAACAGCAATGAGAACATCAAACCCCAACCCCTCTCCCTCGCACAAAAAGCTAACAGATTACTCCACACAGAAAACAGCAATGAGAACATCAAACCCCAACCCCTCTCCCTCGCACAAAAAGCTAACAGATTACTCCACACAGAAAACAGCAATGAGAACATCAAACCCCAACCCCTCTCCCTCGCACAAAAAGCTAACAGATTACTCCACACAGAAAACAGCAATGAGAACATCAAACCCCAACCCCCTCCCCCTCCCTCACTCAAAAAGGTAACGGATTACTCCACGTGGAAAACAGCAACAAGGACATTAAACCCCAAGCCCCAACACATCAATCAGCAACAAGAAAGAATGAGCAAAAACAAAGAATACAAAAAACATTGGACTGAAACAGACCAATATGAAGTACAGTTTTTTTGAATGACAGTCCACAGTCCAATCCATAAATCACAGAATTTCAGTAATATCCTCCAACCTCATCGAGGTGAGTGACCACTCGAATATAGAGGACTTCCGAGTTCTGTCACACACAGACAAGACAACGGTGAGCAAGAGGCAGGTAATCAGCAAAGAACACTTGCTCTCCTCTGCATTCACCTTGATGTTTCAATCTTTCTTGATACTTTATTCAGTGAGAAATGGAGTCGATCATAGCCCCATGCTGTCTCTGAGCTTCTTTGCCTCAAGGCAGTTTGTGCTCCCCTCCTGGAATTTTTGTTGGGACAATAGAGTGCTAGATCACTCAGTCGATCTCCAAACTGTAAGTTGCAAGCTCCAATAGTTCAGAGACACATTTCAGATAAAAAGAAGGCATAGAAAAAGTGAAATAAGCAGTTCTATGGACTATCTGGAAAACGTCATCTAAGGAATCATCGTCCACTGGCACCATCTTGGCTGGAAGGCTACTGTTCTCTGCCTAATTTAAGAAAACCACTGATCCTCCTGTCTCTGCAAACAGAAGAGAATTGGTACAGGGGCAGGCCACCTGATCCCTTACCAGCCCTGATTATGCAGTCTGATCATGGTTCATTTGCCCCAAGCCTCTCTTTCTTTTCTATGTCAATTTTCCATAACCCTTAATTTCTTAACCTCAAAAGTGTATCAACCTCTTCTTTAAATACCTTAAATGATCTAGCTTTCATAAACACGAGAAAGTCTGCAGATGCTGTAAATCCAAATCAACACACACGAAATGCTGGAGGAACTCAGTAAGCCAGGCGCCAATCTTTGGAGACAGCATGGTAATGGGCTCTTCCAGGCCAACAAGCCCATGCTGCCCAATTATATCCATGAGACCAATTAACCTTTTTGCCCATGCGTCTTTGGAATGTGAGAGGAAACTGGAGCACCCAGAGGAAACCCATGTGGTCACGGGGAGAACATACAAACTCAAGACAGCGGCAGAATTGAACCCATATCCTTGGCTTTGTAAAACATTACACTAACCGTTACACTACTGTGCTACTCCATGACATTGCTCTACCATCCTCACTGAAGCTTTTCATGTTGGTCACAGTGATAGTACTCCTCTCCTCACTTTCACTTTAATATCCATTCAACAGCATTCTTGGTACTCATCTGGAAACTCCATTCTGAGGCCACCCGAGGACATTGTGTCAGATTCTACATAAATGGTGTTACACATCTTCAAGAAACAGTCATGTTACTATAAAGAGGAAAGTATAATTGAAGATAAGGTATGTTTGTAGAAAAGCAAAATGCTTCAGGTAGTGGTATAAGAGCTGAACCTGTTCAACAGTTGTCTAATTGCCCTCCCCCCCACTCGCTATGTGATGCTGGACTAAATTTCAGTACCAGGCGAGTTCCATTTTCCAATTTAATATTGGGAAGATCAAAGACATTTTCTTTGGTCTTTTCAGTAAATTCTTTAATCCTTCTTAGCTAAATGTTGCAGACTGAACTGAAATGCATCAATTTGTATTTTATTTCATTCTTAACCATCCAAACATATAATCCTCAACAGTAAAAAAGAAAAAACTAAAAACGGCAGGTCTGGAAGCATCCTGTTGAACTAAACAGAGTTAATGATTCAGGCAGATGGCCTTTGATCAGAAGCAGGAAAAGTTAGAAAATAAACATATTAAATTTCTGAGCAAAGAATTTGGTGAAGATAATGTAGGAATGCCATCAATGGGATGGAGACCAAGAGATACAGCACGATGCAAATTGTGATGATATAGACTAAAATAAGGTGATGACATGCAGATGATCTGTCTGGAGGAGATGTTAATAAAAGATAAGTGCGGACAGAAAAAAATGTATATGCTGGAGGTCTGAACTACTAGAGAATGTCAGATGTCAGGTATTCATAGCATCTGTAAGTTTTTGATTTGCAAAATTGTAATTCCTGTTGCCTATCTCTGCCACTTTTCAGATATTACTGCTGATACTTTCATGCAGAACCTTGTAAATTGCAGACCTCACTGCAGTAATCATGTAGTCTTCTGTCTGGTCTCTCACCAATCATGCATCATATCTAACTTACTCATCATTCCTATAATAGCTGACTTACCAGATAATTCCTATTCACACAATATTAAAATTAGAAAATAACCTTACCTTTAGACTCTGCCCTCTAATCTCTAGAGTTCCCTCCTTGAAACCCACTTCTTTGATTGGGCTTTCAGTCAATCCTCTGAGTATATTCCATGGTGGCAGTTTTTTAAAGGTCTGATTTTATTTCTTTAAAGTACCTTGTGTATGGGGTGTCTAGGGAGGGGTAGCACCTCTGGTGGGGGGCCTGCCATGCCATTTTTCAGGGCAGCTCGTCCACCTTTGGTCCCCACCTAGCACTCAGCTCTCACCTGTGGCTCCAAGTAGCTGTAGCACACACAGCAGCCACACCCCAGTAAACCATCTCGGCAGACAGTCTAAACCAGATAAGGGTAGCCAACGGGTCTTCGACCCTCGGTGAGGTAGGGGATCTGTCTATCCCAACGTGTGAAGTATAGCCATGGCAGATTGAGCGGAAGAGACCGATTAATGGTCCAATGGTCAAGAAGGCAGGCCAGCAGGTGTTGGTGGAGCGCTAAGAGCACGACAAGGCACTTAGACGTCCTGGTCATCCACTGCAAGAGGTGGTGTCCTCTTTAAACTCTCCCGGCAGAAGGCAAAGGCAAACCGCTGCTGTAACCTGCCACGTACACGATTTCCCAATATGTCAGCAGCATGGAGGGAAATCGTCTGACAACTGGAAATTCCAGACGCGATCTACGATGACGACGAAAGGGCCTTGGGAAATTTCTCTGCATTAAAGGCACTTTATAAGCTACTGTTATGCCCCCATGAGAGGACTGGCAATTATAATATATTTTTGTTCAGCTCTGGCAATGTACTAATGATTTGTTCATGTAGGTTCAAATGTTCAGATTGTATCAGATTGACAGGCTTCTGGAAATCAATGCATTATTTATATCAATGGAAAATAGACTGTAATGAATCTCTGATATTTTAGTAAAGAAGTAGCAGTTTTAACTACTTAAATTTTTTTTCATATTTTCTATCGTTTTCCATAACCAAAAATAATGTCTATTTTTGTAATAATAGTCTTTATTACATTTTAATGGGACATTTGTATTATTAACTTCACTGCAAGACTGCAGATAGGTTCTTCCACAATCTGTGAGGCTTTTAGGGGAGGGGGGCTGGGAGTGTAAAAACTACCATTAATAAATTAAAATAGCCCTTGGACTTACTTGAATAGCTATTACCTCCTCTTTTTTCAAAGTCCTTGACTTTGTCAGGTGTGGTTGCAAATGTGGCCTGCAGTTCTGTTAGTTATGAAAGGTAACTCATTTTACTTACCTCAATGTTTCTACTAGGCCAATTCTAACTTTGCAACTACAGTGAGTTAAATTAATTAACAATTACATTTAAACCTTACAATTTACATTAACTTAAACTTCACTAATGCTGTTGTTTAACCTATAAAGAAAATCCATTCCTTTTTATTTTTGAAATTATTTCTTTGGCCTCCTTTGCCACAGCTCTACGCCTTTACCTTCCGACCTTTCCGTGGCATTTCGTAACAGAAACACAGGCTCTCTGTTTCTAAGTATCCCCAGTGCCAAACAGTAATCTGTATTTATTGCCTTTTATTATTGAATAAGATAAGAAAGCAAAAGATGTGATAATTTACATTATTTTTGTTTGCTTACCAATGAAGTAACTGCATGTCAAGTCCTTTCATATATGTAAAAAAATCACAGAAGTTTTTGACAGAAGTGATCAGAAATTATAAAGCAAGTTAATAAAATATGAATAAGTCAATGTAATGTTCTGAGTAGGATATCAAAAGCTGTAAAAAAAACCTGGGGCATTTTAGATTAATCAGTACATAAGTTAAACAACTCCAGAGATCTTATCAGTAAGGTCAATAGAATGTTCAGCTGTATAATTCAATTGAGAGGAAAATAGGCTCAAACAGTATAGATCAAGCACTTGATTGAGTTAAGATTGCCAAAGCATATGAGACATTCATGGTGAAAACAATGTGAGAAAGAATCATTGTTGCTCGGATCCAATGCCTCTATTTTGATGAAAGACCAAGGTAAGATTTTTCTAGTTAAGGAAATGCATAGATAGTATATACGTATATAGAGATAGTATATACATATATAGTATACATAGATAGTATATGGTGATATATACGTACTTTGATAAGAAATTTACTTTGAAACTTTGTCTATCTATATGCCAAATTATGCTTTGAAAGCAGTAAAAGTTAAATTTAGGATCTATAGAAACTACCTTGCACAGAATAATCAAAAATTCAAATCTTCATTCAAAAAGTGATCAGTATATTAAATAAATTATGTTCAAGACAGTGTAAGCCAAAAACCTGGAACTGAAGGACTTGCATTCCTATAGTACATTTAAAAATTCTATAAACCGTCATATTCCTTGCAGCCATTGAAGTACTTAAAACAATTAAATGTTGTTGTAAAGTAATAAGTGCAACAGCAAGTTAATACCTCAAACTTAAATGAGGTAATTATCCCATAATGTATTTTTCTGATATAGGGTGTGAGTAGTCCTGTTGTTCTCAGAAATAGTACTGTGAAATTTCTTTCAGCATCAATAATGTCACTCACCTCAACACTGAGCTGGTTCCACTACCTAGGGACACGCTTTCAAGGACCCTACAAGTCATGTTCTCAATCTTATTTATTATTATTTGTTGTTGTTTTATATTTGCAGTTTGTCTTCTTTTGCACATTGTTGTTTATCTTTGTTTATGTGTAGTTTTTCATTGATTCCATCGTATTTTTTGTATCCGCTGTGAATGCCTGCAATAAATTATGATGTGTATAGATAGAATGAATGCAAGCAGGCTTTTTCCACTGAGGCAAGGGGAGGAAAAAAAAAACCAGAGGACATGGGTTAAGGGTGAAGGGGGAAAAGTTTAAAGGGAGCATTGGGGGGGGGGGCTTCTTCACACAGAGAGTGGTGGGAGTGTAGAATGAGCTGCCAGACGAGGTGATAAATCTTTTTTAACATTTAAGAATAAATTGGACAGATACATGGATGGGAGGTGTATGGAGGGATATGGTCCGTGTGCAGGTCAGTGGGACTAGGCAGAAAATGGTTCGGCACAGCCAAGAAGGGCCAAAAGGCCTGTTTCTGTGCTGAAGTTTTTCTATGGTTTCTAAGATGAATCTCAGGGTAGTATATAGTGATATATACATACTTTGATAAGAAATTTACTTTGAAACTTTGTCCATCTAACTGAGTAGCTAGGGCCTAGGTATCGTCTCCATCAAAATGGGATACTTCCAGAGAAATGCACATAATTGAATTGACTTGTTGAATTTATTTAAATATTACATCTGTTCCACAATGTGAGGGAGTAAAAATCTTTGCATTATGACCATGTCACAATGTACAGACACGTGAATTTATAAATCTAATGGCTTGTAGAAATATGCACTCCTTAGCCTATTGGTCCTGGCTTTAATGCTGCAGTATTGTTTGTCAGACGGAAGCAGCTGAAATAGTTTATGGTTGGGGTGACTGGTGTCCCTGATGATCTTCCAGGCCTTCTTTACATACCTGCTGCTATAAGTGCCCTCAATGGAGGGAAGTTCACATTCACAGATGCGCTGGGCTATTTGTACCACTCTCTGTAGTGCCCAGCAATCAAGGTCGGTGCAGTTCCCGTACCAGCTGATGATACAGCGAGTCAGAATACGCTCAATGGTGCCCCTGTAGAAGGTCTTGAGGATTTGGGGGCTCATGCCAAACTCCTTAAGTTGCTTGAGGTGAAAGATATGCTGTTTTACTTTTTTGCCACACAGCCACTGTGTACAGTCCAGGTGAGATCTTCGGTGATGTTTGTGGTGAGGAACTTGAAACTACTCACCCTCTCAACTGCAGTTCCTTTGATGTTAATCGGGGCAAGCCTGTCTCCGTTCCTTCTGTAATCCACATTCAGCTCTTTTGTTTTTTGGACTGAGGGAGAGGTTGTTATCTTGGCACCACTCTGTCAGGGTGTTAACTTCTCCTCTGTAGGCTTTCTTGTCGCCACTAGAAATTAGGCCAATTAATGCTCTGTCATCTGCAAATTTGATCAGCAGATCAGAGCTGTATGTGGCAGCACAGTCGTGAGTGTAAAGCTAGTAGAGGAGGGGACTGAGTACACAACCCTGGGGGGGCACCTGTGTTGAGGGTCAGAGGGGCAGATGTGAGAGAACCCATCCTTACTACATGTCAGCGATCTGACAGGAAGTCTAGGATTCAGCTGCACAAGGCGGGGTGCAGTCTGAAGTCTCTGAGCTTCCTGTCAAGTCTGGAGGGAATTATGGTGTTGGATTCAGAACTGTAGTCCAGGAAGAACATTCTAACGTATGCAACCCTCTTCTCCAGGTGAGTGAGGATGGTGTGTAGTGCTGTGGCTATGACATCATCGGTAGACCAGTTCCATTGGTAGGCAAATAGTAGGGGGTCCAGTATGGGTGGTAGCACGCAGCAGATATAGTCTTTAACCAGCCTCTCAAAGCATTTGCTTACAATTGAGGTAAGTGTGACAGGGCACAATCATTCAGGCATGCTACCTTGGATTTGTTAGGTACAGGGATAATGACTTGAAACAGGAGGGCACTACCCACTGGGAGAGGGAGAGGTTAAAATTGTCCATTATCACACCAGCCAGCTGCTCTGCACACACTTTGAGGACCAGCCCTGGGATGCTGTCCAGCCCTGCTGCCTTACGGCAGTTGACACGTTGAAATGTTTTATGTACCTCAGCTTCAGAGATGACCAAGGAGCAGGACTCATCGGCAGCTCTCTTCGGGGTTCACTCTTATCAACCTCAAATCGACTGTAAAAAAAATTTAGCTCAATGGGAGTGAGATGGCTATGTTGAAGTCCGGATGGTGTGCAGTTCTTTCCATACGCTGCATGTGTCATTGTCGCAGATTTGTGACTGGACATAATTCCTATCTGTACTCTGAGCAGATGAAGCTCAATGTTACAAGCATAGATTCCTTAAAGTTATAATTGTATTCTACAATTGATTTCTGTATATGTTGTTTCTTTGAGGGAGAAGGAAAAATGCATTTTGTTAAGAAGAGGTATCTGCCAACTGTTATCAAACAATAGCTTTGAACTGTCACACTGTAGGCCATCTGTAAATTCTTCTTTAACTCCAGCTACAATAAGTGTGATGCTTATTTGCCAGATGGTTTATCTACAATGAGGAATGTTTCACAAGCAGAAGCACTGCCCCCAGTCTCACCCCCACCCCCCGCGCCACAAAAGGAGACTGGAGAATTTCCTTGAAATGACAGGGGAGCAGGTGGTCATCCAGGCCCAGCTGGCTGGCTGCAGACAGCAAAACAAAATGCTTCTAGTTGAAAGACAAGTCATAAATAATGCTGATGGACTTACAGGGCATTTATCCTTTTCGGATGGATACATTACAACTGCATATCTTTAATGTTTTGTACTGGTTTTAGATCATTTTTGAGTTCATCGCTGTCTTTGCATCCAAAAAGACAGTACTGCAATATATACAAAATGCTGGTGGAACAAAGCAGGCCAGGCAGCATCAATTGGAAGAGGTACAGTCGACATTTCGGGCCAAGACCCTTCGTCAAGACCTACTGAAAGAAGAGTTAGTAAGAGATTTGAAAGTGGGAGGGGGAGGGGGAGATCCGAAATGATAGGAGAAGATAGGAGGGGGAGGGATGGAGCTCAGAGCTGGGAAGTTGATTGGCAAAAGGGATACGAGGCTGGAGAAGGGAGAGGATCATGGGACGGGAGGCCTAAGGAGAAAGAAAGGGGGAGCGGAGTTGACTTCATTAACTTTGCCTCCAACTTTCACCCTGCCCTCAAATTTACCTGGTCCATTTCTGACACCTCCCTCCCCTTTCTTAATCTTTCTGTCTCTATCTCTGGACACAGCATATCTACTGATGTCTACTATAAGCCTATGGACTCTCACAGCTACATGGACTATTCCTCTTCCCACCCTATCTCTTGCAAAAATGCCATCCCCTTCTTGCAATTCCTCCGTCTCCGCCGCATCTGCTCTCAGGATGAGGACTTTCATTCCAGGACGAAGGAGATGTCTTCCTTTTTTTTTGTAAGTTATCTTTTATTGAATTTCATCATCAAACAAACATTTCCATAAGATGTATTTCAGATACTGTACACGTATCATATAAGACCATAAGACAAAGGAGCAGAAGTAGGCCATTCGGCCCATCGAGTCTGCTCCGCCATTTTATCATGAGTTGATCCATTCTCCTATTTAGTCCCACTCCCCCGCCTTCTCACCCTAACCTTTGATGCCCTGGCTACTCAGATACCTATCAATCTCTGCCTTAAATACACCCAATGACTTGGCCTCCACTGTTGCCCGTGGCAACAAATTCCACAGATTCACCACCCTCTGACTAAAAAAATTTCTTCGCATTTCTGTTCTGAATGGGCGCCCTTCAATCCTTAAGTCATGCCTTCTCGTACTAGACTCCCCCATCATGGGAAACAACTTTGCCACATCCACTCTGTCCATGCCTTTTAACATTCGAAATGTTTCTTTGAGGTCTCCCTTCATTCTTCTAAACTCTAAGGAGTTTAATAATTCTATGATTATATGATTATAATCATATTTGTCACAAATCTCCACATAATAGTTATCTGAGGTATACACTTATAGAAAGGAGAGGAAAAAAAGAACAATCAGAAGAAGAAAACTATGTACGGAGTAGGGAGTGATCTTTTTTTTTACAACATACTCATTGACTTGTGAGAATAAAATGAGGTATTATGTAGTTAAACCATTTTTCCAGTATGAATAAAATTGTTCCAACTTATGATTAACAGATGCTGTTATCTTCTCCATTTTGTAAATGTCCATTGTAACTTCCATCCATATATTTAAAGTTGGGCTCTCCTGTGATAGTCATTTCCTGGTAAGGGTCTTTTTACCAGCCACCAGCAGTACATTCATTAAATATTTATCTCTTTTCAACCATTCTTGAGGTATATACCCAAAATATATGGTTTTACTCTCTAAGGGTATTTCACATTTAAAGATGTCTTGTAGGGCATTATGTATCCCACTCCAATAGTCTTTGATAATGGGGCATTCCCAGAAAATATGATAATGGTTTGCATTTTGATTTCCACAATCTCTCCAGCAAGCAGGGGGGTTACTATCATAATAGGATTTCTGACAGGGTGTAATAAAATATCTTATCAAGTTTTTCCACCTGAACTCCCTCTATTTCTGTGAACTGGTACACTTCCATTGATACCTCCATATTATTGTCCATCCCTCCTTCCTCCTCCCATTTTGTTTTAATGTATGAAGTCGAATGTGTTTTAGGATTTGACAAACCCTTATACACGCTTGAAATGATTCTACTACTGTTGTCTGAATTATATGCTTTTCTAAATAGCTCTATTAGACATGTACTTGCCTTGGTTACATTTTTAACCGTCCTATTAACATACCGTCACATCTATAAATACCAATAAAAGTCTTGTTTTTCTAATAAGTGTTTCTCTTTGAGCATTTCAAAACTGAACAGTGTTCCTTCTTTCATTATATTGCAAATAGGTATTATTCCTTTAACTGTCCAGTCCTTTAATCTAGCATCCAGTTTATTCGGCGTAAAATCCGAGTCATATACGAACCAGGTCAGGTCACAGATGTCTCAGTGGGTGAGCATCTGGGGGATAGTGACCACTGCTCCCTGACCTTTAGCATTATCATGGAAAAGGATAGAATCAGAAAGGACAGGAAAATTTTTAATTGGGGAAGGGCAAATTATGAGGCTAGAACTTGCAGGTGTGAATTGCGATGATGTTTTTGCAGGGAAATGTACTATGGACATGTGGTTGATGTTTAGGGATCTCTTGCAGGATGTTACGGATAAATTTGTCCTGGTGAGGAAGATAAAGAATGGTAGGGTGAAGGAAGCATGGGTGACAAGTGAAGTGGAAAATCTAGTCAGGTGGAACAAGGCAGCATACATGAGGTTTAGGCAGCAAGGATTAGATGGGTCTATTGAGGAATATAGGGAAGCAAGAAAGGAGCTTAAGAAGGGGCTGAGGAGAGCAAGAAGGGGGCATAAGAAGACTTTGGCAAGTAGGGTAAAGGAAAACCCCAAGGCATTCTTCAATTATGTGAAGAACAAAAGGATGACAGGAGTGAAGGTAGGACCCGATTAGAGATAAGTGTGGGAAGATGTGGCTGGAGGCTGTGGAAGTGAGCGAGGTCCTCAATGAATACTTCTCTTCAGTATTTACCAATGAGAGGGAACTTGATGACGGTGAGGACAATATGAGTAAGGTTGATATTCTGGAGCATGTTGGTATTAAGGGAGGGGAGGTGTTAGGGTTGTTAAAATACATTAGGACAGATAAGTCCCCGGGGCCTGATGGAATATTCCCCAGGCTGCTCCATGAGGTGAGGGAAGAGATTGCTGAGCCTCTGGCTAGGATCTTTATGTCCTCGTTGTCCACGGGAATGGTACTGGGGGATTGGAGGCAGGCGAATGTTGTCCCCTTGTTCAAAAAAGGTAGTAGGAATAGTCCAGGTAATTATAGACCAGTGAGCCTTATGTCTGTGGTGGGAAAGCTGTTGGAAAAGATTCTTAGAGATAGGATCTATGGGCATTTAGAGTATCATGGTCTGATCAGGGACAGTCAGCATGGCTTTGTGAAGGGCAGATCGTGTCTATCAAGCCTGATAGAGTTCTTTGAAGAGGTGACCAGGCATATAGATGAGGGTAGTGCAGTGGATGTGATCTACATGGATTTTAGTAAGGCATTTAACAAGGTTCCACACGGTAGGCTTATTCAGAAAGTCAGAAGGCATGGGATCCAGGGAAGTTTGGCCAGGTGGATTCAGAATTGGTTTGCCTGCAGAAGGCAGAGGGTCGTGGTGGAGGGAGTACATTCGGATTGGAGGGTTGTGACTAGTGGTGTCCCACAAGGATCAGTTCTGAGACCTGTACTTTTCGTGATTTTTATTAACGACCTGGATGTGTGGGTAGAAGGGTGGGATGGCAGGTTTGCAGACGACACAAAGTTTGGTGGTGTTGTAGATAGTGTAGAGGATTGTTGAAGATTGCAGAGAGACATTGATAGGATGCGGAAGTGGGCTGAGAATTGGCAGATGGAATTCAACCTGGAGAAGTGTGAGGTGGTACACTTTGGAAGGACAAACTCCAAGGCAGAGTACAAAGTAAATGGCAGGATACTTGGTAGTGTGGAGGAGCAGAGGGATCTGGGGGTACATACCCACAGATCCCTGAAAGTTGCCTCACAGGTGGATAGGGTAGTTAAGAAAGCTTATGGGGTGTTAGCTTTCATAAGTCGAGGGATAGAGTTTAAGAGTCGCGATGTAATGATGCAGCTCTATAAAACTCTGGTTAGGCCACACTTGGAGTATTGTGTCCAGTTCTGGTCACCTCACGATAGGAAGGATGTGGAAGCATTGGAAAGGGTACAGAGGAGATTTACCAGGATGCTGCCTGGTTTAGAATGTATGGATTATGATCAGAGATGAAGGGAGCTAGGGCTTTACTCTTTGGAGAGAAGGAGGATGAGAGGAGACATGATAGAGGTGTACAAGATAACAAGAGGAATAGATACAGTGGATAGCCAGCACCTTTTCTCCAGGGCACCACTGCTCAATACAAGAGGACATGGCTTTAAGGTAAGGAGTGGGACATTCAAGGGGTATATTAGAGGAAGGTTTTTTACTCAGAGAGTGGTTGGTGTGTGGAATGCACTGCCTGAGTCAGTGGTGGAGGCAGATACACTAGTAAAATTTAAGAGTCTACTAGACAGGTATATGGAGGAATTTAAGGTGGGGTGTTCTATGGGAGGTAGGGTTTGAGGGTCGGCACAACATTGTGGGCCGCAGGGCCTGTACTGTGCTGTACTATTCTGATATGCACAGCATTTAAGAATTGCAATGTCTCTGTCTAGTTTATATGCTTTTATAATAGTTTTCCATATTTTAAGAGTCCATTTCACCCATGGGTTGTCAATATTATTTTTGTAACTTTGTAGGTTGTTATCAGCCAAAATTGCCTGTATGGGGACGGAAAGTATCCTCTCCTCAATGTTTTTCCATTGAGCGTCATATGATGGGTTGCACCAGCATATCACAGCTCTCAACTGTGCTGCAAAATAATAATCTCTAAGAGAAGGTAGGCCCCATCCCCCCTTTTCCTTGGCTAATTGCAAAGTTTTAAGACGAACCCTAGGCCATTTACCTTGTCATATATATCTTGATAGTATCTTGTTCCATTCATTGAATTGATTTTGGTTAATCTCTATTCGTAGGGTCTGAAAGAGATATAGTAGTCTGGGCAGTATATTCATTTTAATAGATTCAATCCTTGAACTGAGACCAAGAAAAGGAATTAAATTCCATCTTGTTATATCTTTCTTAATTTTTTTATATATAGGCTGATAATTACATTCTGATAATTTTGCCAAATCTTTTGGTATAATGATGCCCAAATATTTGACGGATTCTGTTTGCCATGCCCAAGGATATCTACTTTCAATTTCTCTTGGTGGGCTATAGTTATGTGAAAGTAGTTGGGTTTTATCTATGTTGATCTTGTATCCTGATAAATGGCCATATTGTTCAAAGGATTGCATCAATTTAGGTAAAGATAGATCAAAATGTCATCCGCGTAACAGGCCAATTTATGCTCTGTCCCTTTAATAGTAATTCCCCTGATATCTTCATTTTGTCTGATGTATTGAGCTAATGGTTCCAGATATAATGCGAAGAGTAGCGGTGACCATGCACAACCCTGTCTCGTGCCCCTTTCTAGGTTAAAACTATTAGATAAATATCCATTGATTTTAATCCTGGTAGTGGGATTGTCGTATAGTGCCTGTATAGTTTTAATAGTTGTGTCAAGTAGACCAAATCTATGTAAAGCTCTGTAAAGCTCCTCAACTACTGCACAGAGTCTTGTCATCTTCAGAAGTTTTCAGATTACTCTGCCATAGTTGGATGCATCAGCAAGGGAAATGAGGCTGAGTACAGGGCTACGGTAGGAAACTTTGTCACATGGTGTGAGCAGAATTATCTGCAGCTTAATGTGAAAAAGACTAAGGAGCCGGTGGTAGACCTGAGGAGAGCTAAGGTACCAGTGACCCCTGTTTCCATCCAGGGGGTCAGTGTGGACATGGTGGAGGATTACAAATACCTGGGGATACGAATTGATAATTGATAATACTGGTCAAAGAACACTGAGGCTGTCTACAAGAAGGGTCAGAGCCGTCTCTATTTCCTGAGGAGACTGAGGTCCTTTAACATCTGCCAGACGATGCTGAGGATGTTCTACGAGTCTGTGGTGGCCAGTGCTATCATGTTTGCTGTTGTGTGCTGGAGCAGCAGGCTGAGGGTAGCAGACACCAACAGTATCAACAAACTCATTCGTAAGGCCAGTGATGTTGTGGGGATGGAACTGGACTCTCTCACAGTGGTGTCTGAAAAGAGGATGCTGTCTAAGTTGCATGCCATCTTGGTCAATGTCTCCCATCCACTACATAATGTACTGGGTGGGCACAGGAGTACATTCAGCCAAAGACTCATTCCTCCGAGATGCAGCACAGAGCTTCATAGGAAATCATTCCTGCCTGTGGCCATCAAGCTTTACAACTCCTCCCTTGGAGGGTCAGACATCCTGAGCCAATAGGCTGGTCCTGGACTTATTTCATAATTTACTGGCATAATTTACATATTACTATTTAACTATTTATGGTTCTATTACTATTATTTATGGAGCAACTGTAACGAAAACCTATTTCCCCTGGGATTAATAAAGTATGACTATGACTATGACTATGACTAGAGAAAATTCCAATTAACCGAATCAAATGCCTTTTCGGCATCCACGCTTATCACTATTGCTTCAATTTCATTTTTTTTAATATCCATAATGTGAAGTGTCCTTCGTATATTGTCTTGTGTTTGGCGTTGGTGTATAAAATCTGCCTGATCATTATGTATCAGTGTGGGTAGAAACTTTTCTAATCGTTTGGCCATGATGGAGGTAAATATTCTATAATCCACATTAAGAACAGATATTGGTCTAAATGACCCACATTCCATTTTATCCTTGCCTTCTTTCGGTACAGCTGAGATTATCGCCTCCTTCCAGCTGGGTGGCATTTGCGCCTTTCTTAGGGCCAATTCAGTGTGGGGAGTAAAATAGGAAGTAACTCACTTCTAAACTCTTTATACCACTCTGCCGTATATCCATCTGATCCTGGTGACTTGATTTAAGCCTACTAATTGTAGTTTTTAGTTCAGCTTCAGCTATGTCAGCAGTCATCGTTCTATTTTGTTCTTTGCTTAAAGTGGGTAACTCTGAAGAATTCAGGAAGGTGTCAATTTGGTTATGCTTCCCCCTGGAACTTTGGATTATAGAGTTTTGTACAACATTTCAAAAGCTCCTTAAATTTCACTTAGCATATTTTTTTATCACTTTTGTTCTTGGATCCCTAATGCTATAAATTGTATTTTCTGCTATTTTGTTTTCAGTTTCCACGCCAGTATTTTCATAGGTTTAGATTCACTTTCATAGTGTCTCTGTTTCAGAAACATTCATTTTTTTCTAATTTCTTGTGTAGCCAAACTATTCATTTCATTCCTAATTTTTTAAATTTCCTCCAGTGTATCCTGTGCCAAACTCAATTTATGTTTTGTTTCCAGTTCCTTCAGCTTATTTTGTAATTCCTCTAATGTTTTATTCCTTATTTTTTCCTTATATGAAGATATCGCTATAATTTTCCTCCTTAAGACAGCCTTCAGAGTATCCCATAGAATGGGAGGTGAAACCTTTCCATTATCATTGAATTCTAAGTAAAGACCAATTTCTTTTTTAATTTGTTCCTTAAAATAGGGATCATTGAGTAGACTTGAATTTAGTTTCCAGATAGTATTCTTTGGTTGTAGGTCAAAATCAACAGATAAATGTATAGGTGCATGGTCACTTACATCTGTTGTCCCAATTCCACGGGTGATTATTTTGTCTCTATCTTTTCCAAATGTTATGAAATAGTCTATTCTTGTATATATGGAATGGGGGGTGGGAGGCAGAATAATGAGTGTAATCCCTTCTGTTGGGGAAAAGGTCCCTCCATATATCAATTAGACCAACATCCTCAAAAAGAGTGTTAACTTTCTTATGTAAGGACTTTGTTTCATAAGTTTTTCTATTGGAAGAGTCTAACTTTAGTTGTAATTGTAAATTTAAATCACCCGCACATATCAAGAGACCTTCTGTTTCCGTTCCCATAATATTAGTAATTTTCTGGAAGAAACTAATTTCACTTCTTTGGGGTGCGTATATATTTAATAAAGTAACTGGATTTCCATCTATATTCCTCCTTACCAGAATATATCTGCCCTCCTTATCTCCCATTTCGAATACTTTTTCAAAATTTAGCTTGCTTGAGATGAGAATAGCAATCCTTCTTCTATGTCCTCATCTATATGAGGAGAAAAACAAATTAGTGAAGCCCGTTCTCTTTAATTTTCTATGCTCATTATCACTTAAGTGAGTTTCCTGTAAATATGCTACATGGGCTTGTTCTTTTTTTCATTTTTGATAGAATTTTACTGCGCTTGACTGGATGCAACAGCCCATTGACATTAAAAGAAATGAATTTTACTTTGTCCTTAGCCGTGTGTATTTATCTGTTAGTATATCATTGAAATTTGCAGAATATTACTTAATCGATCTACTCCCTGAACAAATAAGAGCCAAGAAACGCAAATAATTTTTTAAAAGGTAATGAAGGTGTGATTCCAAGGCTGGGGTCTCCAGATAATCCTGGGTTGAGCTAGAAAAAAAGTCTAGCCATGGGGGATAGCCCCTCCTACCTGTGAGTTAAGGGCCCCTGTTGCAGTACCTATAAAAGTAAGTAAAAAAAACTATATCCATTACACAGAAATGATTTCCCTGTGTATTCCTCCCATGTATATATTTTCATTTAGGTGGGGGGGGGAAGGCATAAATAAATGAATTTTTAAAAATTGAGTAATATAAAATCCACATTATAATACGTATTTCTCGAGATAGGTATATCACCATCTGTTTTGCTTCCGTTTAGTTTATCAGCACTTTTAAAGTTAGCCAAACCTTATGGCTCTTCTGGAGGAGGTGAGGGCTGCCCTCGGAGAACTCTCTTTTCCATAGGCTCCGCAGTAGTGCTTTTTTTATCTCCATTCTTTTTCCCCATTCTTGCGCCCCTTATCAATTCAGATATTTTCATAAGTTCTTATATGTGATGGATTAACGGAGCAAAATATGCGTTATTCTGACCCGGATCTGGGCCATACCCTCCAAATATCCGGACCTGCCTCTCGGTTTTTTTGCACTACCTTACTTTCCATTTTTTATTTTCTATTTATGATTTATAATTTAAATATATAATATTTACTATCGATTTGTACTCCAGGGAGCGGGAAGCGCAGAATCAAATATCGCTGGGATGATTGTACGTTCTAGTATCAATTGTTTGGCGACAATGAAGTATAAAGTAAAGTAAATATGCGTTTTTCCGGAGGAAATGTTGATTTAAGCTGCCATCCTAAACGATGACGTCACTGGAACCGCGCGTCTTCCTTTTTTAAAGAAAGGGACTTCCCTTCCTCCACCATCAACTCTGCTCTTAAACGCATCTCCCCCATTTCACGCACATCTGCTCTCACCCCATCCTCCTGCCACCCCACTGGGGATAGAGTTCCCCTTGTCCTCACCTACCACCGCACCAGCCTAGAGGTACAACATATTATTCTCCGTAACTTCCACCACCACCAAGCACATCTTTCCCTCCCCCCCCACCCTTTCTGCTTTCCGCAGGGATCGCTCCCTACGCCACCCCCTTGTCCATTCGTCCCGCCCATCCTTTCCCACCAATCTCCCTCCCAGCATTTATCCTTGTAAGCGGAACAAGTGCTACACATGCCCTTACACTTAATCCCTCACCACCATTCAGGGCCCCAGACAGTCCTTCCAGGTGAGGCGACTGTGTCGGGTGCTCCTGGTGCAGCCTTCTATATACTGGCAAGACCCGACGCAGACTGGGAGACCATTTTGCTGAACACCTACACTCTGTCTGCCAGAGAAAGAAGGATCTTCTAGTGGCCACACATTTTAATTCCATGTCCCATTCCCATTCTGATATGTCCATCCTGGCCTCCTCCACTGTCAAGATGAAGCCACACTCATGTTGGAGGAACAACACCTTATATTCCGTCTGGGCAGCCTCCAACCTAATGGCGTGAACATTGACTTCTCTAATTTCTGTTAATGCCCCTCCTCCCCTTCTTACCCCATCCTTTATTTATTTATTTATTTATATTTTTCCCCTTTCTCACCATATCTTCCTCTGATGCTCTCCCTCCCCCCCCCCTTCTCCCTAGGCCTCCCGTCCCATGATCCTCTCCGTTCTGCAGCCTGGTATCCCTTTTGCCAATCAACTTTCCAGGTCTTAGCTCCATCCCTCCCCCTCCTGTCTTCTATCATTTCAGATCTCCCCCTCCCCCTCCCACTTTCAAATCTCTTACTATCTCTCCTTTCATGTAGTCCTGATGAAGGGTCTCCGAAATGTCGACTGTACCTCTTCCAATTGATGCTGCCTGGCCTGCTGTGTTGCACCAGCATTTTGTGAGTGTTGCTTGAGTTTCCAGCATCTGCAGATTTCCTCGTGACTGCAATGTATGTTGTCTTTGAAAAGCAACACTTCACAAGTCAAACAACAGGAATTCTGCAGATGCTGGAAATTCAAGCAACACACATCAAAGTTGCTGGTGAACGCAGCAGGCCAAGCAGCATCTGTAGGAAGAGGTGCAGTCGACTTTTCAGGCCGAGACCCTTCGTCAGGACTAACTGAAGGAAGAGTGAGTAAGGGATTTGAAAGTTGGAGGGGGAGTGGGAGATCCAAAATGATAGGAGAAGACAGGAGGGGGAGGGATAGAGCCAAGAGCTGGACAGGTGATAGGCAAAAGGGGATACGAGAGGATCATGGGACAGGAGGTCCGGGAAGAAAGACAAGGAGGTGGGGGGGGGGGAGCCAGAGGATGGGCAAGGGGTACATTCAGAGGGACAGAGGGAGAAAAAGGAGAGTGAGCGAAAGAATGTGTGCATAAAAATGAGTAACAGATGGGGTACGAGGGGGAGGTGGGGCCTTAGCGGAAGTTAGAGAAGTCGATGTTCATGCCATCAGGTTGGAGGCTACCCAGACGGAATATAAGGTGTTGTTCCTCCAACCTGAGTGTGGCTTCATCTTTACAGTAGAGGAGGCTGTGGATAGACATGTCAGAATGGGAATGGGATGTGGAATTAAAATGTGTGGCCACTGGGAGATCCTGCTTTCTCTGGCGGACAGAGCGTAGATGTTCAGCAAAGCGGTCTCCCAGTCTGCGTCGGGTCTCGCCAATATATAAAAGGCCACATCCTCCCTTACCACCATTCAGGGCCCCAGACAGTCCTTCCAGGTGAGGCAACACTTCACCTGTGAGTCGACTGGGGTGATATACTGCTTCCGGTGCTCCCGATGTGGCCTGCACCTCTTCCTACAGATGCTGCTTGGCCTGCTGCGTTCACCAGCAACTTTGATGTGTGTTACCTCACAAGTCAAAATAGAACATAGAATAGTACAGCACAGTACAGGTCCTTCGGCCCACATTGTTGTGCTGACCTTCAAACCCTGCCTCCCATATAACCCCCCACCTTAAATTCCTATAGTGAGGCGACCAGAACTGGACACAGTACTCCAAGTGTGGCCTAACCAGAGTTTTATAGAGCTGCATCATTACATCACGACTCTTAAACTCTATCCCTCAACTTATGAAAGCTTTCTTAACTACCCTATCTACCTGTGAGACTGGCAAACAGAAATCGGCTATGAAGGAGTTGAGAGATTTTCTAAAATCTATTGCATGTAAAAAATGTTAAACATTGCTATGAAATAGTAAATGCAACAGCAAGTTTATACACCAACCTTAAATGAGGTAATTTTTCTAATATAGGGTGTGAAGACACAATGGAGAGGCCAAAGGAGGATAAGAACGCAAGGAAGTAGCAGCACAATTAGAAAACCTAGATTCTTGAGCCTGTCCCACATCTCATCTCCTCTGTGCAGTTCCCTAAAAAATTATCTTTAAACATTTATCCTTCACCTTAACAGGGATATGCTACTCCTGGACTCTTGATAGCACATTATTAACTGCCTTCCATGTGCCACTCACTCCTTTTCCTTCAAACAGGCTCGCACAAATCATCTTTTCTAGATCCTGCCTGATTCCACCAAAATTAGCCCTGCTCCAGTTTAGGACTGTGACCTGTGGGCCTGTTTTATCCTTTTCCATCACTATCTTAAAACTAATAGAATTATGGTCACTAGAGCCAAAATGCTACTTGACTTCCACTTCAGTTATTTATTTGTTTCCTAAGAGGAGTTTCAGTACTGCATTCTCTGTATTAACAGAAAAGTCTCCGAGACATATTTCACAAATTCCACCATGATCAGAGTTGTTATTCGTGATGTAGTCTTCAGGATCAGGTTTACTATCACTACCTTATATAACATGAAATCTGATTATTAGCTTTAGCAGTACACTGCAAAAACATAAAATTACTATGAATTACAAAAATTAAATAAAGAATAACAAGGTAGTGCTCATACACCATTTTGAAATCTGATGGAGGAGGGGAAAGAGCTGTTCCTGAATCATTGAGTTATGTCCTCAGGCTCCTGTACTTCCTCCCTTATGGTGGTAAGAATGGATGCCGCCTTCTAAAGGCACTGCCCCTCGGAGGTATCCTCGATGGTGGGGATGGATGATCTCATGGTCTTGGTATTTATGTGTTATTGTTTTTCCTTGCTTTTTGTATTTGCACTGTTGTCTTTTGCACACTTGTTCAATGCCAAAGTTGGTGCGGTCTTTTCTTGATTGTATTATGGATTTATTGAGTAAGCCCACAAGAAAACAAATCTCTGGATTATATACGGTGACACATATGTACTTTGAGAATAAACTTACTTTGAGCTTTAACTTGTGATGTGATGGCTCTACAACCCTCGCAGCCTCTTGTGATCCTGTACATTGCGAGCAATCGGAATGCTCTCCCCCACCTCGGAATGAGTTCAGTAGTACAGTACCAAATGTTGTCAAGGTCATAGATCCCTCACCCACTCTTCTTGATAACCTGGACATTGATCATTGGAGCCCAATATCATCACATTAGTACCTGATGTTGCTGCTAATCAGTGAGTACATACTGACGTGCATGTGAGTACATGCATGAGTAACAGTCACAACTCAGTGAATCTGGTTGTGCTGTTAAAGGTGTTGAAACTAATAGTAAATGTTTTTGAAGTGGCAATCTGGTTGTTCTTTCTTTACAGATTGGAAATACCAACCAGAGGACAAAAGAAGATTGTGTACGCCACAGGTCTACAATAAAAGCACATTTCAGAATCATATTTACTCCTTCGATGATGGCAAGGTTTGTTTACTGTACTGTTGCATTTTTATGGCAGTGAAAATAAATTCCTGTAGATTTTGAAGTCTTAAGTCATCTGTATTAGTGGTTCCATATGTGAAAGATATTCAAGGCAATAAAATCAATAGGAATTTCTGTTCTTGGATCCATTGTTTGCATTAATTCTGAATAGAATAACTTCTCTTTATATAGCACCATTAGGATGGCAGGACATTGCAAGATATATTTCAAGGACATCACCAGGCAGCATCTGACACAAGCAATATAATAAAATCACAAAATTAGCTGATTGGATATATTTATTTTGATAGATATTTCAAAGAACAAATGAGAACAATATGTAGATAAGCCTACAAGAGGAGAGGCTGTACTTGATCTGGTATTGGGAAATGAACCTGGTCAGATGTCAGATCTCTCAGTCGGAGACCATTTTGGAGATAGTGATCACAATTCTATCTCCTTTACCATAGCATTGGAGAGGGATAGGAACAGACAAGTTAGGGAAACATTCAATTGGAGTAAGGGGAACTATGAGGCTATCAGGCAGGAACTTGGAAGTATAAATTGGAAACAGTTGTTCTCAGGGAAATGTACCGAAGAAGTGTGGCAGATGTTCAGGGGATATTTGTGTGGAGTTCTGAGTAGGTACATTCCAATGAGACATGGAAAGGATGGTAGGGTATAAGATCTGTGGTGCACAAAGGCTGTTGCAAATCTAGTCAAGAAGAAAAGAAGAGCTTATGAAAGGTTCAAAAAACTAGGTAATGATATGAATCTAGCAGATTATAAGGCTAGCAGGAAGGAGCTTAAGAATGAAATTAGGAGAGCCAGAAGGGGCAATGAGAAGGCCTTGGTGAGCAGGATTAAGGAAAACCCCAAGGCATTCTACAAGTATGTGAGGAGCAAGAGGATAAGATGTGAGAGAATAGGACCAATCAAGTGTGACATTGGAAATGTGTGTTTGGAACCGGAGGAAATAGCGGAGGTACTTAATGAATACTTTGCTTCAGTATTCACTACGGAAAAGGATCTTGGCGATTGTAGGAATGAGTTGCAGTGGACTGAAAAGCTTGAGAATGTAGATATTAAGAAAGAGGATGTGCTGGAGCTTTTGGAAAGCATCAAGTTGGATAATAGACAATAGGTGCAGGAGTAGGCCATTCAGCCCTTCGAGCCAGCACCACCATTCACTGTGATCATGGCTGATCATCCACAATCAGTATCTATAAGTCACCAGGACTGGATGGGATGTACCCCAGGCTACTGTGGGTAGCGAGGGAGGAGACTGCTGAGCCTCTGGCAATGATCTTTGCATCATCAATGAGGACAGGAGAGGTTCCGGAGGATTGGAGGGTTGTGGATGTTGTTCCCTTACTTCCACAAAGGGAGTAGGGATAGCCCAGGAAATTATAGGCCAGTGAGTCTTACTTCAGTGGTTGGTAAGTTGATGGAGAAGATCCTGAGAGGCAGGATTTATAAACATTTGGAGAAGCATAATATGATTAGGAATAGTCAGCATGGCTTTGTCAAAGGCAGGTCGTGCCTTATAAGCCTGATTGAATTTTTTGAGGATGTGACTAAGCACATTGATGAAGGTAGAGCCGTAGATGTAGTGTATATGGATTTTAGCAAGGCATTTGATAAGGTACCCCATGCAAGGCTTATTGAGGAAGTAAGGAGGCATGGGATTCAAGGGGGCATTGCTTTGTGGATCCAGAACTGGCTTGCCCACAGAAGGCAAAGAGTGCTTGTAGACGGGTCATATTCTGCATGGAGGCCGGTGACCAGTGGTGTGCCTCAGCGATCTGTTCTGGGACCCCTACTCTTTGTGATTTTTATAAATGACCTGGATGAGGAAGTGGAGGGATGGGTTAGTAAATTTGCTGATGACACAAAGATTGGGGGTGTTTTGGATAGTGTGGAGGGCTCTTAGAGGTTACAACGGGACATTGAAAGGATACAAAACTGGGCTGAGAAGTGGCAGATGGAGTTCAACCCAGATAAGTGAGGTGGTTCATTTTGGTAGGTCAAATATGATGGCAGAATATAGTATTAATGGCAAGACTCTTGGTAGTGTGGAGGATCAGAGGGATATTGGGGTCCAAGTCCATAGGACTCTCAAAGCTGCTATGCAGGTTGACTCTGGTTAAGAAGGCATACGGTGTATTGACCTTCATCAATCGTGGGATTGAGTTTAGGAGCCGAGAGGTAATGTTGCACCTATATAGGACCCTGGTCAGACCCCACTTGGAGTACTGTGCTCAGTTCTGGTCGCCTCACTACAGGAAGGAAGTGGAAACCATAGAAAGGGTGCAGAGGAGATTTACAAGGATGTTGCCTGGATTGGGGAGCATGCCTTATGAGAATAGGTTGAGTGAACTCAGCCTTTTCTCCCTAGAGTGACAGAGGATGAGAGGTGACTTGATAGAGGTGTACAAGATAATGAGAGGGATTGATCATGTGGATAGTCAGAGACTTTTCCCCAGGGCTGAAATGGCTAGCACAAGAGGGCATAGTTTTAAGGTGCTTGGAAGTAGGTACAGAGGAGATGTCAGGGGTAAGTTTTTTATGCACAGAGTGGTGAGTGTGTGGAATGGGCTGCCGATGGCGATGGTAGAGGTGGAAACGATAGGGTCTTTTAAGAGACTCCTGGATGGCTACATGGAGCTTAGAAAAATACAGGACTATAGGTAAAGCCTAGGTAGTTCTAAGGTAGGGACATGTTCAGCACAGCCTTGTGGGCCGAAGGGCCTGTATTGTGCTGTATGTTTTCTATGTTTCTAGAAGCAGAAAGATTTAGTAAGGGAGTTCCCAGAGTTTAGAGCACTAGTATTCACAATTTCTTCATCCCCTTCTGCCAACCCACCCCCCCCCACAGCCCCACTTCCATTCCTTCTCCACTGATTCCATTTTTATCCTTTTCCTTTCCTTCAGCCCCCTTCACCCCATCCCCTCCCCTCCTGGTTCTATATCCCCATTTTACACACAGGTTTCTCCACCCCACCCATCTCTTCCAACTGCCATTCACCTTTTCTCTATTGGTTTCCATTCTAATTTCCTTTACTTATCAGAGACCATCACCGATAGCACTCTGTGTTCCTGCTTAGCTCCCTCCCCTCCCCCAAATTACTCCATCTGTATTTTTACCTTTTTCTTCTCTCCCTTTGTCTGCCTCCATCCATTGTTCACCTGCCACAGTCTCCCAACTCCACCCCCACTCCCATTTCCTACCTGGCACAGTTATTATACACCCCTCCTTAGTCCAACCAGTCACTTCAGATGCCTCCTCAGCTTCTGTACTGACCATCTCACCTCTTCGCTCTCAGTCCCGATGCAGGATTTCAACCCGGAACATTAATATTTTCTCCCGCCCCCACAGATGCTGCTCAACCTGCCTGGTTCTTCTGGCAGATTGTTTGTGCTCCAGATTCCAGCATCTGTAGTCTATTGTGTCTACATAGTTGTATGACTTTGAAATCCACCATTAACCAAGAGAGCAATAAAGCTACAGTACGATCTATTTCCCCCCCCCACCCTCCTAAACAGAACGCAATCATATTAAACATGCAACTAAAGATAGATTGGTTTATTGATGTATTTTTGTCACATGTACCAAGATACAATGAAAAGCTTGTCTTGCCTACTGTTCATACACATCAAATTATTACACAGGGCATTGAATCAGAATAAGGGAAAACGATAACAGTGCAGAATAAAGTGCAAAGGCGACTGAAAGAGTACAGTGCAGGTAAACGATAACGCACAAGATCATAACAAGATAGATTGTGAGGCCAAGAGCCCAACTTATCATACAAGAAGTCTGTCCAGGAGTCTGATAACAGTGGGATAGAAGCTGTCCTTGAGTCTAGTGGTATGTGATTTCAGGCTTTTGTATCTTCTCCCTGACGGGAGGGGGGAAGAAAAGCAACTATCTGAGATGGTGAGGTCTTTGATTATGCTGGCTGCTTTACTAAGGCACTGAGGAGTGTAGACAGAGTCCATGGAGGAGAGGCTGGTTCCTGTGATGGGCTGAGCTGTGTCGACAACTCTCTGCAGTTTCTTGTGGTCACGGGTGGAGCAGATGCCATACCAAGCCACGATGCATCCAGATAGGATACTTTTTGTGGTGTAGATAAACCTCTAATGTTAATAATAATAGCTCGTGGTAATGACTTGTTTGCTGTGAGCTAATATTGAACAAGTACATTTTGAAACAACTATTGTCACCATGATCAGTTCTCCAGAGTAGTACCAGAGAGCTGCCAGCTTTGTGTAACGTCACCCCTGCTGTTCTGAGAAGGTCATTGTTTACACAGTGGTACCTTGTGATTTCAAAACCAGTCACTGCTTGTATCAGCGCAAACACGAGGAATTCTGCAGATGCTGGAAATTCAAGCAACACACATCAAAATTGCTGGTGAACGCAGCAGGCCAGGCAGCATCTCTAGGAAGAGGTACAGTCGACGTTTCAGGCTGAGACCCTTCGTCAGGACTAACTGAAGGAAGCTACAGTCGACGTTTCAGGCCAAGACCCTTCGTCCTTCAGATAGTCCTGATGAATGGTCTCGGCCTGAAATGTCGACTACCTCTTCCTAGAGATGCTGCCTGGCCTGCTGTGTTCACCAGCAACTTTGATGTGTACTGCTTGTATCAGTATGTTCAATGCAAATAGTTTGAAAACACCTCCTGATTTAACTTTGATTATGTCATTCTACTCACTAAAAATGTTTAATTGGTGTCCTATTGTTACCAGTGCACAATGAAAAATAAGAATATAATTACTAAATTCCAATATTATAAAATGTAGCCTAATAAAAAATTAAAGACTATTGGGACCCATGAGGTGCATGAGAACACCAATCTGTGTACCATTGGTTTACATCCTTGGCAGTTTAAGGCTCTCATGTCAGTGACAGAAGAAAGGAAACTGCTGTTGCATTAGGTTAGGGTATTGGCTGTTGTTGTTGGAGCAAGTCAGAGTTCTCAGTGCAACATGGCTGAAGATTATAGGCAGATGAGTATAGTAAGATCTGATTTGAACATAGAACTATACAGGCCCTTGGGTCAATGATGTTGTGTCAACCTTTTATCCTACTCCAAGACCAATCTATTCTAACCCTTCTCTTCCACGTAGCCTTCTATTTTTATTTTTATTTCATCCATGTGCCTATCTAAGAGTCTCTTAAATGCCCCTGCTACTACCACCACCCCTGGCAGTGCATTCCATACACCCACCACTCTCTTATATTTAAAAAAAAACTACCTCTGACATCTCCCTATAATTTCCTCCAATCACCTTAAAATTATGCCCTCTCATATTAGCTATTTCCATCCTACGTAAAAGTCTCTGGCCATCCACTCTATCTATGACCCTTATCATCTTATACACCTCTATCAAGTCAGCTCTGAGCCTCCCTTGTTCCAGAAAGAAAAGCTCTAGCTTACTCAACATTTCTTAGGAAACATGTTCCCTAAACCAGGCAGCATCCTGGTAAATCTCCTCTGCCTAAGCTTCCTATAAAACTGAACCAGAGGTGAACACAATACCCTCAAGTCTGGTCTAACCGAAGTTTTATAGAGCTACAACATTACCTTGCAAATCTTGAACTCAGTCCCCCAACTAATGAAGACCAACACACCATATACCATCTCAATCACCCTTTTAACTTGCACAGCAACTTTGAGCGATAAATGAATGTGCACCTTAAGATCTCTCTGTTCCTCCACACTGCTAAGAATCCTGCCATTAACCTGTACCCTGCCATTAAGTTTGACTTTCCAAAGTGTATCACTTCACGCTTTTCCGGATTTGTACCGCTTGTTTCCTCTACTCCCAGAAAAAGATGAGAATACACTGCAAGCAGCCAGTAGGCTGGGTTGCATCTGTGAGAGAGAAATAGCTAATGTTTCAGTCAGTGAACTTTTGGGTGAGGTCATTGTGATATTGCGATTGATAGCAAAAAAAGTCATCGATATGAAACATTCTCTCTGCTTCCTTATCCACTTATTGTTTTCACTTCAGAAACATAGCATTACTCATTGTTGCCAACAATTTTAATTTCAAACTAAAATGAACTCCGCCTAAGATCTGCTATTTAAAGTGGATGTTGATAGGTTCTTGATTAGTAAGGGCATCAAAGATTACAGGGAGCAGGCAGGAGAATGGGGTTGAGAAAGAAAATAAATCGGCCATGATGGAATGGCAGAGCAGACTCAATGAGCCAAATAGCCTAATTCTGCTCCTATGTCTTATGGCTAAAATGCTTGAACTGCCTGTCACAGCAGTGACTATATTTCACTATGTGTACAGTTCCTCCTTCATTGGGATCCATCTGTTTGATCAACTACAACAAATCGTACTACGCAGTGACATTGGATTTAATTTACCTCTCCTTGATATCAAGCATCCCACCTCCCTTCTGCTCAGACATCAATCACAGGAGCTCCAATAAGCAACTAAGCTATGATTGGTGACTCAGTACATTTGATGTTTAAAATCTAAAGAAAGAGGGTTTTCTTTAAATAGGATCTCTTTTTATCCTTGAAATTTTCCAAAGTGGATTTTCTAATAACAAAATGATAATTATGACAATCACCGCATGCATAATCTGAAATAAATCTTACTCTAGATTTCCAGCATCTGAAGTCTGTCTGGTGTCTGTATCTGAAATGAAAGGCATGTTTGGTGCTGAAATAAATCAATTCCTTGCTGAGTTATCCTGAAATCCTTTAATGTCCTCTTCCTGCTGGTATAGGCATGTAAGGCCAACATTTGATCTGCACTTTCAACAATCTAGTACTCTCACCAAACGATGAAAACTGACTAGCAACGCACATAAAAGTTGTTGGTGAACACAGCAGGCCAGGCAGCATCTCTAGGAAGAGGTACAGTCGACGTTTCGGGCCGAGACCTTTCGTCAGGGTCCTGAAGAGGTACAGTTGACGTTTCCCTTTCCTTCCTGTCTTCTCCTATCATTTTGGATCTCCCCCTCCCCCTCCCACTTTCAAATCTCTTACTAGCTTTTCTTTCAGTTAGTCCTGACGAAGGATCTCGGCCCGAAAAGTCGACTATACTTCTTCCTAGAGATGCTGCCCTGGCCTGCTGCGTTTACCAGCAACTTTTATGTGTGTTGCTTGAAATTCCAGCATCTGCAGATTTCCCCGTGTTTGCGAAAGAAAACTGGCTGTTTCTTTCTATCCAACTCATCCTGGCATCTCAGCCTGGTATGGAACCACCAATTCCCTTTAATGGAAAATCCTACAGATAGTAGTGGATATGGCCCAGTCCATCACAGGTAAAGTCCTCCCTACCATTGAGCACATCTATATGGAGCAGTGTCGCAGGAAAGCAGAATCCATCATCAGGAACCCCCACCACCCAGGTCAAGCTGTCTTCTCACTGCTGCTGTCAAGAAGAAGGTACCAAAGCCTCAGGACTCATATCACCAGTTTCAGGAACAGTTATTTTCCCTCAACCATCAGGCTCCTGAACCAAAGGGGATAACTTCACTTCCTGCCGCTGCCTGTAAGAAGTTTGTATGTTCTCCCCATGACCACGTGAGTTTTCTCTTCATGCTCCGGTTTCCTCCTACAGTCCCAAAGACGTACCAGTTAGTGGGTTAATTGGTTATTGTAAATTGTCTGGTGATTAGGCTAGGGTTAAATTGGGGGTTGCTGTGGGACATGGCTCAAAGTGCCAGAAGGGCCTATTTTACACTGAATTGTCAATAAATAAATAAATAAACAGACAGACAGACAGACAAACACGCAAGCAAACAAACAAACTCCATCACTGAACTGTTCCCACAACCTATGGACTCACTTTCAAGGACTCTTCATCTCATGTTGTCAATAGTTATTGATATTATTATTTCTTTTTGTATTTGCAGAGTTTGTTGTCCAAACTCCTGGTATGGTCTTTCATTGATTCTATTATAGTTATTGGATTTATTGAGTATGGCCGCAGGAAAATAAATCTCAGGGTTGTATATGGTGACATTTATGTAGGCGCATGGCCAAGTGGTTAAGGCATTCATCTAGTGACGTGAAGGTCACTAATTCAAGCCTAGGCTGAGGCGGTGTGTGTGTCCTTGAGCAAGGCACTTAACCACACATTGCTATGCGATGACACCGATGCCAAGCTGTATGGGTCCTAATGCCCTTCCCTTGGACAACATCGGTGGCGTGGAGAGGGGAGACTTTCAGCATGGGCAACTGCTGGTCTTCCATACAACCTTGCCCAGGCCTGCACCCTGGAAACCTTCCAAGGTGCAAATCCATGGTCTCATGAGTCTAATGGATGCCTATAATATCTACTTTGAGCTTTGAAAAACTGGACTGATTTCTGAACAGTGCTGTTGCTTGTGGTGCTAGTAAAGCCAACTAACTAATGTTCCTCTTTTGATGTAGCATTCAGATATATGTGAGTATGCAGTGGGAACAAGACAAACAAGGAAAAGAAGGCAGCGTAAGGATTTCACAAAGGAGGAAATTGGCTACCTGCTCAATGGTGTGTTAAAAATGGGCTATCATTGGAATTCTATTCTTTGGTCATATCCATTCCAGAAAGGACGAACCAATGTGGATCTAGCACACAAATATCGGAACTTACAGGTAAGGAAGAACCAGAAGCTTGGGCTGCGATTCTCATAATGCTCGGTGAGACATTCCAGAGAAGTACAACTCAAGGCATCAGAGTTTGGAGTTCAATTCCAGTGTCCTCTATAAGCAAGATTGTACATTCCTCCCAGTGTGCATGTAGGTTTCCTCCTACATTCCAAAGACTTACCGGTTAGAGGTTAATTAGTCATTGTAAATTGTACTTCGATTAGGCCAGGGTTAAATTGGTGAGTTGCTGGGCAGCGTGACTCAGTGGACTGGAAGGGCCTACTCCACACTGTATCTCTACCAGTTACTGGAACTTGGACCGAAATATAGAACAGCATACAAACAGGATCTTCTGCTCATGATGTCATTCCATCTGCCTGTACGTGGTCTCCATTCCTGCGTATGTGCCTATCTAAATGCTTCTTAAACGTGGCTATCGTATCTGCTTCCCCCGGGACTGTATTCCAGGCACCTACCATTCTCTTTAAATCTCCTTTAATCTTTCCCCTCACCTAAAAGCTAAACCAGCTAGTATCTGCCAAATCTAAGATATTCTCATAATCTTAAAATAAGTTTGCTAAGAGAGAAGATATTAAGGAGAAAAAAAGACAAATAAAGTCAGATGTGTTTTGTTATAACTTGGGTCAATGTGTCAATTCTGATGAAGGTTTTTTTTCTTTCCACAGGTGCTGTCTGATTTACTGATTATTTCTAAGATTTTGTTTGATTTGTTTTTTTTTAGAATTAGATGTAATTGGGTTTTATTTTTCAGAAAAGAAATTTGAACAAGTCAAGATCTGGAAGCCAAGATTGTTCAGTGGAATTGTGCTGACTGACCTCAATCATTTGAAGTGGAGGCAGACCTTGATTCAAAAGGAATATTCTCAATTGGTGTGTTACCACATATATCAGCAAAAAAGCAAGTTGCAATAAGATTTAACTGTTGTAATTGAACAGCTGGATAAATCTCATTATTATATTGTATTACAAATATTTATTCTGAAATGGAGTATAGGTTGCATAGGAGGTTTCATGGTTAACTGTAGTGCTCCATGCTAAAATATTCCAGCTCTCCATCCCCATTGATAATCAGTGATTTATGTTAGAAAATGCATTAGCCATCTGCCAAATGCCAATGAGACTTTATTAGGACATTGTCAGCATTTGCCATCTCGACTCACAGGGGAAGAATTAATTCTTGAGTGCTGTGACAGAGGTTATATCCAGGAATAAAATCTTTGCAGTTTAACTACCATGCCATAATGGAATGATGCACATCTATGCATCTGTTCAAAATCTACTCAAATTACATTAATCAGAGAATAATTTGAGTGGATTGATTAATGTCCCAGTGTACTGCTCTGTCATATTCTCAGCTGCTTAATAACACTGAGTAAGTCTACCAGATCTTTCATCACAGTACAAACCCTAATGTCTGGGAAATGGAAACTGTTTGGAGAATGTCTGAAATATTTCTGCTTTAGCCCATTGGCATGGAGTTCCATTAACTGGTTGCAAAATCAGAACATTCTTACACAGTGGTGTTTACTTTATAGCTAAAGTGCCACATGTAGCCTTACTTCTCCAGCTTTTAAAACCCAACTGAATGAACTAGCTGAGTTTATTTGCTGTTTATATTGTAGTTAGAAGAGGGTTGGTTTGATCTTGTAATCATTAATAAACCTTAATGTTTTGAAGCAACAAATATTATTTGCGTCTTAGTTTGATTTAACATTGACTTAAATTTTAAGGTAGCTTCATTATGTCCAACCACAGGCCTACAGATAGAAAACATGATTGGTGATATTTTAAAGTCAACACATTTAAGAATTCATATATGATATTACCAACTATTATTTCTACATGCATTTCAATCCATCTGTGATACGTGCATTGCGCTTTTGGATTCAGTGGAGCATTCCACCTGCAAGATAGTGACTAACAAAAGGAATTATTGACAGCAAATGCCACTTAACATTAGATCTGCCTTCAAAAGTAACATAGCTTACTCTCTTCCTCTTGAATTTTGCCAGTAACTTGGCAGAAATCAGAGAATCATCACGAGGAACCATTAAATACTGTATCACCATCCCATTAATTCTCAAGTCACAATGCATAGAAATAGGAGTTAATCCATTCTATAGTGCGACATTTCTTATGTAAGCACTTCACACTCCTTTCATTTGAATTGCAGAAAAAATGAATTAGTTATCTTGCTCTATTGAGAGCTAGCTAAAGTCTATATAGATTGTCCAGTAATTTGATCATGGAAGTACAATGCGCTTGCTGATGGAACATAAACAGTGGAAGTAACACACACAAAATGCTGGAGGAACTCAGCAGGCCAGGCAGCATCTATGGAAAATGAGTACAATCAACATTTTGGGGTTAAGACCCTTCTTCAGTACTGTGGAAAAAAAGATGAGTCAGAGGAAGAAAATGGGGGGGGGAGGAGGAGGGAGTGGGGAGAAGGAACAAGGGGATAGGTGAAATGCAAAAGGGGTTGGAGGTGGGAAGAAGAGTTGCTCCAGCATTTTGTGTATGTTGCTTGGATTTCCAGTATCTGCAAATTTTCTCTTGTTTGTGTATGAACAGTATGGACTTGCTTTCAAGGACTCATTTCATGTTCTCAGTATTTATTATAATTTTGTTTCTCGTATTTACAGTTTGTCTTTTGCACACCAGTTATCCATCTTTGTTGTGTGCAGTTTATCGTTTATTTTATTGTGTTTGTATTCACTGTGAATGCCTACAAGAAAATGAATCTCAGGATAGTATATGGTGATAATAAATTTACTTTGAATTTTGACATGGGTTACAAAGCAAGCACTGGTCCAGGGGATTAATATAGATGACTACTTGGTTGGCAAGGATATGGTGAACTGAAGGACCTGTTTCTATCCTGTATAATTTAACTTTTGCATATTTAAACCACATACACATTGAAGTTTGTGCTTTTAGTAACTTACAAAATAGTGAGACCATTGTGACAAACTGTGACAATATCTCCAGCGGTAGTTGTACAAACATTTAATGGTCACAATAAGAGAAAGGCCTAGGTTAAGACAATCCACAGCATTTGTGTATAAAAGCCAAGGAACACAGTAGCATATCCTGCTCAATAAAGTTGGACACTCAAGGACATTTCTATCCAAGTTCTAAATCAATATTTATGCATCAATCTACCAAATAAGTTATTTGGGCATAACAACAATTTTTGAGAGACCTCCTTGTGTAGAGATTAAGTGCCTTTCATATCTGTAAGTAGATTCCAGCCCAATTAAGTAGCTGCCCTAATTAGCTAGTTTCATGGAAATGGTTAAAGGTATTAAAAAAAATGAACTGCCATTTAATTGAGTAACAAATTATGTATTTAAAATGCATAACAAATTAGAACACTACCAAAACTACTACAGTACTATAAAACTGCATATTAATTCCCAATAGTTATCAACAGAGGAATGAATCCAGTGTACACTGTTTTGATTGCCTGTAAATGAACAAAATCAGTGTAGACGCCTAGTGCAGATAATGGACTGCCTTCATTGCCTTTCTACATTAAGTAGTGTCATAATCCAACAATAAATAAGTGTTAGGTGGATGGTTTTTAATTTGATATAGCGGGGTAATTTTTTCCAGGATGTGTCAAATCTTTTTGTGGCATCTTTGGCAAGGGACTGAAATTTTAAAGTCAAAGCTTTAAAAAAAACATCAAAAATCACTGTTTTAGTATCCATCAACCCAAATGGATAACATTATATAAGCACACACAACTGACACCATTTAAAAAAACATTCAATCTAAGTACAGTGTAATGTCTAACAGCCACACAAGTGCAAAGACTAACACTACTTGGAAACAATTCAACAAGTCTCCTGCCCCAATTAAACAGGATGGCGTCTCACATAAATGAAGGGAGTCCCAGCCATTTTCTAAATTAGCTTTTGTTGTTTAAGAGTTGTCCCCCAATAAGCAGCTGTCTCGATTAACTGATAGCCCAACTAACCATATTGTACAGGGGCAGTTACTGTAAATCATTTTGGAACAACTCAGGTTTCTCCCCCCCACCCCCCCCCCCCAAGTAACAAGATATGTAATAGATTTTGCTTAGAGTATAAGCTATCTTGCCCCTAGACAGAAGATCCATCCCACATATAGACCCACAACAAGGACTACATGATTAAAGCAGCCACTGAAAGTAGAACCTAATTAAGGAAGTTAGCTTTGAGATAAGGTTTCAGCTTGTTCATCTCTCAACCAAGACTATCCTGCTAAGTAATGGGAGGAACACATGTGGGATGTTTTTTGTGCAGAAGGCATTTTATATTTACTGCTATTCCAAACAGCTTAAAGTAGTTCATGGCGTAACAAAAGAGCTATCACAGAACAATTGCAGAATGCTGTGGACAGCCTTATCTAGGACTTTCTCCTTACTTTGTGACTAGTAAATATCTGTGCAACTCCCAGCAGAGAAATAAGGTACATAGTTAGAAATTTACTCACGGTTTACCAATATTTCTCACAGCTTTAATCATATTACTCATTCTATTGATAATTGTACACTGTTCATTTGGCTTGTTCTCCAAAATTAGAGCAAATCTGGTCACACATCAAATATCTGAAGTCCATAAACACTTCCTTATCTGCATTCCTACCTGTACCTGTTCATTTTCCGGCTAAACTTTTACTGCTTTTTGAGGAGGTCCCAAACCAAACAAAAAAAATCCCACAAAAGTCAGCTCATCCTTTTTAAGCAGCTCTATTTTAAAATGGTCCAGTTCTCTCAACCTCTTTTATGCTTTGGAGCCTTACATTTAACTGAGTGTCTGATGATCCCTGGATGGGACCCCTGCTCTAGATTATCCCTCAAGGAAACATCCCCAGTCAACTCTTTGAAGATTCCCCCCCCCCCCGCCCCCAAATTCCAGTGTATACAGCCTGCTCTGCCCAATGGTTGGGACAAACAAAATATCCTACATATTGAACTGTTTTCAATGTATTAAATGGTCTTCCCACCTGCACAAAGTGGAAACATTTTAAAAGCCAGGGAAATGAAGTCTAAAGACCTTAAAAAAATCTTGTTTTCTAAAACATTTAACACGTCAGTGCTTGTACCACTGCCATGGGAGACAGAAGCAAATACAACTGCAGTATTTAGATAGGGAAGAGAAATGTATGTGCAGGGATATGAGATTAGTTTAAATTAGTGTCTTGGACCAAGAGGGCCAGTTAAATGTCACTGTTTAATATATATTTTTTTTAAAAAACGTGTCTGCAGATACTGGAATCATGAGCAAAAAAAAAATGCTGGAGGAACTTAGCAGATTAGGCAGCATCTATAGAGAGGTATAAACCATAAACTTTTTGGGCTGAGACCCTTCATCAAGGCTGGAAAGGAAGGGGCAGAAGTCAGAATAAGGTGGAGGGAGGGAAAGGAGTATATGCTGGTAGGTGAAAGGAAGGAAGTAGTACGAAGTAAAAAGTGGG
Source organism: Mobula hypostoma (assembly GCF_963921235.1). Taxonomy (NCBI): domain Eukaryota; kingdom Metazoa; phylum Chordata; class Chondrichthyes; order Myliobatiformes; family Myliobatidae; genus Mobula; species Mobula hypostoma. The sequence continues at coordinate 74,603,436 of NC_086110.1, read as the reverse complement.
AGGGAATAGGTGGAAGCAAAGGATTGGAATTTAATAAGGAAATGATTTGACTAAGAAATCAGCCTCACCCACACTCCTGCTAGCCCATACATTTTCTTCCCCCCCCTCCATCTTGTATGTTGTCATATAGGACTATGGTATTTTGTATTTAAATAAAATGCAGACATATTGTATTTCTTAGAGTTGCACCCACCTCTCTATTTCGCTAATTACCTTTTGCTAATCATTTTGCAAGCCACCCAGATGCTTCATTCTCACAACCAGAAGTTTCCATCCCCAAATACACATGCCAAATCTTATATATAGGTTTGAGGTCTCTTTCCACTTTGTCAGCAAACTTAGTAATCATATCTTTGCTGCTTTCAGGTCACAGGATCGAGCACTGATTAATCCTATGTGTTCTTTGTTTGAGAAAGATGTCCTTTTGTCTGTTACCCAAAGTTTTCTATCCAAGCCAGTTGCCTTCCCCACGAGCTTTGATTTTCTGCAATTTCTACTGTCAAATAGTACCTCAAAACCTATACTATTTTACATATTAAGGAACCATCTGCGTTGGAAAAATTGGTTTCCACAAAATCTTGTCAACTTCAGTCTACCTCAAGTTACTCTACTTACCCTGCTACTATATCTTCAACATTTTCCTTACGTCAAATGACAAGCCAAATTTTCTATTTTTCATTAAGCTACATCCGTTATTCTCCCCAATACCAGGCATTTGGCATCTTTAATCGTTTAGATTCAGATTTGTCACAACAATTTGCTCTAATTAATTTGGATTTGCCTCACCCCATTGAAGCCATTCCCTCCCAATTCACAGCTTCCTGTATCCAGTAATGACAAATAGTGTAGATTCATCTCCCATCTCCTGTATCCAATTCCCCAGATATTCTTTGGATCAGTGCTCATTGGTACTTTATCTAAAGTCAATATTTTTACAATATCCAGCTTTCTTTTTCAGCACAAGATCCTGCAGCTGTTTAAAATGTGATCAGTTGAAATGTCTCATCACTTTACTCCCTTCCAAACACATGCCAGAAGAGGCTAGAGTTTGGAACTCGTGCTTGGGAAAGGGATCTTCACATTTGGTATTTGCAAGTATACAATATATTCAAGATCCCAGCTGTAAAGCCTTGAAGAGCTGACAAGTTATGTGGTCTGCACTTGAAATTTAATTTGTCCAAAATAACTTCACAAGTCACTGCAAGCTGCCAACTGGTATTCCAGACAAAGTAGGAATTCAGGTCAGTCAATCCATTATTTGAATTAGACAGAGGCCCATTCTTATTTTCATTGGCAAATCTGATAAGGAGAAAAAACCCCACCAAAAATCCCATTCCAATTGTAGGACCCTCATTGCAGTAAAATAACTTATATCAGATATCACTTGTAATGGAACTTGCATCAGGACAAGCAATGTCTTTGGTTGAGATAGCTAGTTCCTTGTAGCCAAGCTTCTTTCAAATAAAAGCACTAAACCAAAACCAGGATAATATGACACTTTATTAAGTTTTAAAAACCCTCATTATCCAATTAATAACTGACCTCAAAGCATATTATGCAAATTGAAGTCTAAATTTAGACTTAAATTATCAAGAGTTCAAGTCTTCTGAACAACCCTTTTAGATTAACATGCTTTTAAAGGTGTACTACTAATACCCAACATCTTGCATATTGAAAGCTATGGTATAAGGCAGAGTCTCAATTTTAATCTTCCAGTGTTTTTTTTTTGGTGCATTCTTCAAGTGAACAAACTTAAGCAGAGGACTGTGGAACTAGTCAAGACTGTTCAAAACCTTCAAGTTGAGTCACTATTCTGCTTGCAGCAAAAGCTTGGAAATTCCTTCTCAAATCAAACTCGGGCACTAGCTGGTTTGAACAAGTCCAAATTCCAGCCAACCTTCCACCTTCTGCTCAATTTACTCTGGATCCTCAACCTCATCTTAATGAGCCTCTGCTTCCAACACATCTCATTCAACATTCACATCTAGTGATCCCGAATTGAGAGTTTCGTTATTCAGTGCAAGACAGGATTCCTGAGAAAGATTTTCAATCACCCGTTCAGTGGTTTTACTTGCTATTGGCGCCAAACCACTAACTTGGACATTTTCTTCAGCTTCTGCAGTGATATCTTGGCCAGTAACTTCCACTTGGCTCTGGTTTTTCAATTCTCTATCTGAAGTGGTCCCATTTGGCACAGGAGTCTCTGGATGATCATCTTCAACTTTGCTGGTGACGGATTCAGTTAGTTTTCCATCTGTAGAGTTCTCTGTGGAATTAATTTCTTCAGTGTTCACTTCTGCCAAAACCTCTTTGAGAGTTGAACTTTGAGATTCAGGTGTCGGATCCCCTGAAGTTTCCACTTCCTCTATTTTTTGATCAGGGTTGTGCATTTCTCGGGTAATTTCAGTTGAGTCCAACGCTGATTGATTCTCATCCTGCACTTCATTTGGTGCTTGTAGATCAATATTGGCATCCTGATCAATGCATTCAACTGTTTCATCCACAGGTACTGGCTGTATATCATCCTTCACTTCTTCCTCTTGTAAGCCTTCACCACAGACAGTGAGTTTAATATCTGGTATTAGTTCAGAACTAGTCTTCAGCAGAGATATTTCTTCCACACTATCCTGGCAGCCAATCGGTTCCACAGACTGTTCATGGCTGGTTTCAGTCACATTTTCCGTGCTTGTACTATTATCCTCTGGGACAGATTCTGTAGTCGTTGGATCTGGTTGGCCTGCACAGATCACACTGTGAGCTTCCACGCTATCTTGGCAGCCCATCGGCTCCGCAGTCTGTTCATGGCTGGTTTCAGTCACATTTTCCGTGCTTGTACTATTATCCTCTGGGACAGATTCTGTAGTCGTTGGATCTGGTTGGCCTGCACAGATCACACTGTGAGCTTCCACGCTATCTTGGCAGCCCATCGGCTCCGCAGTCTGTTCATGGCTGGTTTCAGTCACATTTTCTGTGCTTGGACAGTTATCCTCTGGGGCAGATTCTGCAATCACTGGATCTGCTTGGCCTGCATCTGTCACACTGCTGAAGTCCACCTGCGACAAGTCTACAGATGGACTTTCAGATTCTTTTAATGAAATGCCATGATCTTCAATTTCAGCAACACAACTACCTCCAGAGGTAGAGCTATGCTGTGCACAGGCAGGTGCCTGTCCAATATCAGTTGTTGCTTGGGTGGTAGAATGAAGAGGTTCATTAACTGCTCCCTGAACCTCTTCTCCAGTGTTGGGTTCAGTCACATCTTTCTCCATAACAGCAAACATGGCCACTTCATTCTTCAACACAACATCAATAGGAGTTTCTTCAGTTATTGCTGTCAATTTTGGTTCTTCGTCTTCCTTAGAAGAGTCACATTTAACCTGAGACTCAAGCTGTCTCTCCTGGACAGACATTTCTGTTTCTTGTGAAGGTGCCTCGTGATTGACAGACGAAGACACTGCAGTGTGGGACGCATCTTCAGAAACTCCTTTAAGAACTTTACCAGGATCTGCTTCAACATCTAGGTTTCCACAGCTTTCTTCTAGTTGTTCATCCAGACTTGTCACAGCTTGATCACCCAAACTAGACTTCTCAGTTGAAATGTCTTCAGCCACACTTCTTCCCAGCTCCAAATCTGGTTTTAGAGTTTCCGCATTGGAGCCACTTTCTGGAACTTCAGCAGCCAAGTCAGTCACTGCAGTAGCACTGGATGGCTCACCAGCCTCTGGTGAAGGATAATGGGCTGTCTGGTCAGGCAGTTGCTTTTCTGCTTCAACCAAACCAGAAGAGTTTACGTCGCCTTGCACTTCAGAGCCATGAGGAGGCTCAGAGGTACTCGCCACTGCTACTTCATTTATTTCTGCAGCTTCCACATCTGTAGCTATCAAAGCTGCTTGTTTCTCTCCAGCTCCTTCATCTGCCTGTTTGGGAGCCTCACTTGCTGACTGTTGTTCAGGAGGCTCACCAGTTGTCTTGCCTTGGTCTTTTGAAACAGCTTTGTTCTTGGGCTCAACTTGCTTCACCTCAGGGTTGTTAGTGGACTCTGCAGCCGTTCTACTTTCCGCTGGCTCGCTCACGTTGTAGCCTCTCCGCTTTCTGCCCAGCCTGCCACCCATGCTGTTAGCTGCAAATGGAAAGATTGAGATTAAGCTAAGTGGTAATGAATGGGCAAGTTTAAACAAATAAAATACTGCGTACAATTTTCACCCAGAACAAACAAGTGATTAGAGTGATAACTTTTGGAAACCAATTAGTTCCAACACCTCTAAATTAACCACAATTCCAATTCTGGCAGTTAATAGGCAATTTAAATAAATCTAGAGCTTTTCTCCCACCTGACCCAAGGGTGGTAGGGTTGAAAACTGATCCCTTTTCTGGCATATTTTACAACAGCATGAGCCTCAATCTGGCCTTAGTATAGTCATTCAGAAACCTCCAATACCCCATTTTTCATTTAGAATGAACATCCTCACTTTCACGTACAAAAGTTTGACCAAGTATTCTAATGCTTTCTCCATTGTCTAGCACCTAGAGTATTTTTGATCCACTCAGCTACACTTACACCAAGTGCCAACACCATGAATTATACATCAAGAAACAGACCATTCAGCCCAAGTTGTCTGCTCAAGCTATATACTTGCCCATATCCCTTCAAATCTTTACCCATCCATGAAACTGTTCAAATTCCTTTTTAATATCTTAACTATACTCGCTTCTACAATTTCCATATAGCTTGTTCCACATACCCACCATTCCTGTGCAGAAAAACTCTCATTAGGTCCCTTTGAAATGTATATCCTTAGTTTTAGAGTCTGGGAAATATAAAGACCTATCACTTTTATCTATGCCCCTCATTTTTATACAGCCTCCTACAGTCCAAGGAGAGAGCCCAGCCTATGTATCTCCAACCCTCCGGCCCATTTGTATCCCAAGAAGCACGAAATACTGGAGGAACTGAGCGGAGCAGGCAACATCTATGCAAGTGGCCAATGTTTCAGATTGAGACCCTTCGTCAGGACTGGTGGCGCAGTGACATCAGTTCCGGACTCCGGAACAGAGGTTCCTGGGTTCAAATCCAGTCGGGCCGTTCCCGAGTACGTTTTCCATCCATGCCGGGTTGAGTGTTGAGTTCACAACTCGACCTCGTAAAATAAAGAAAACACTGTACTGTGAAATGTCTGTGTGAGGAGTGGCGCCCCACACAGTCTCTCGTTCCGCGCCTTGTAAGGCATGAAAATGCCCAACGCTGGCCTCTCAGGCCTGAGTCGACGTCATCATCATCATAGTCACAAGTTACAACAGTACTCCTATGGCTAGGCAATTAATTTTCTACCTTAAAATCTATAGAATAAAACCCTCAGATCTCAATATCCATTCAGAAGCCTTGATCACAAGCTTATTTTATTCAGGAGCAATAGCAGATCAGAGAAGTTTGTCAAGTGAACACTCTACACTGGAAGTTAATTTTAACAGGATTGTTGAGAATCTCAGATCTGATATTATTCTATCAGCTTTAACTGGGTAATTAGGCAATTAAGAGTTTATGAAGTATGCATTTAAGTGTAGCAATTATGCTTGCTGAAAGCTTCATGGTGGAGTGACCAGAAAAACAAAACAGTGGATGGCTTGTAAAATTATATCCAAGTAGATGTTCAGTCTGCAAAGCAGCTAACCCTTTCCCAAGGGGGAAGAGCAATTAACCTGAAACTCCAACTCACAATGGGTATCCAAGAACCATGACAAAAGCTGAGCCTCAAGTGTGCACCCAACACAGAAGCAGTTAAAATTCCACTGAAGGGTAACGACTTCCATTAATTCACTCATAACTGCCCCTCTTCGAAGAATGGATTAGGGTTTCACAGAAATCAATATCCACATTAAATAATCCTCAATACAATGGGAGCTGCTGACATGACCTTGATAAATCAGGAGGCAGGGATTCGCCAGTTTTCCAAATGGATACAATCCAAGACAAAATAAGATTAGTGATCAGTACAACGGGAGTTTACTTCAAATCTTAAAATCCCAGATTAGGAATCCTGGTTACTCACTCTTCCAAAACCACCTACAATAATTCCTATCCAACATTAACATAGATCAGACTAAGGAAGACTAGGTTAACACTAATAACAATGTTCTCAATCAAACAAGCTAGTTCAATTCATTGATTTGAGATGAGGCTGAGTACAGGGCTACGGTTGGAAACTTTGTCACATGGTGTGAACAGAATTATCTGCAGTTTAATGTGAAAAAGACTAAGGAGGTGGTGGTAGACCTGAGGAGAGCTAAGGTACCGGTGACCCCTGTTTCCATCCAGGGGGTCAGTGTGGTCATGGTGGAGGATTACAAATACCTGGGGATACGAATTGACAATAAACTGGACTGGTCAAAGAACACCGAGGCTGTCTACAAGAAGGGACAGAGCCGTCTCTATTTCCTGAGGAGACTGAGGTCCTTTAACATCTGCCAGACAATGCTGAGGATGTTCTACGAGTCTGTGGTGGCCAGTGCTATCATGTTTGCTGTTGTGTGCTGGGGCAGCAGGCTGAGGGAAGCAGACACCAACAGAATCAACAAACTCATTCGTAAGACCAGTGATGTTGTGGGGATAGAACTGGACTCTCTGACGGTGGTGTCTGAAGAGAGGATGCTGTCTAAGTTGCATGCCATCTTGGTCAATGTCCCCCATCCACTACATAATGTACTGGGTGGGCACAGGATTACATTCAGCCAGAGACTCATTCCACCAAGATGCAACACAGAGCGTCATAGGAAGTTATTCCTGCCTATGGCCATCAAATACAACTCCTCCCTTAGAGGGTCAGACACCCTGAGCCAATAGGCTGGTCCTGGACTTATTTCATAATTTACTGGCATAATTTACATATTACTATTTAACTATTTATGGTTCTATTACTATTTATTATGTATGGTGCAACTGTAACGAAAACCAATTTCCCCCGGGATCAATAAAGTATGACTATGATTTATACTAGCTCGCTCAGACCCTGCCCTTTGCCTTAAGATGCAATTAACCAAAGCAATGCAAATTCTAACATAGCAATTAAACTTGAGTATCATAGAGTGTACCAACTCTGAACCCAAGTCAGAATATTCAATTTCACTTTGGTACATTACTTTGATCACATGGAACGTGCCCCATGGTCCTTCCAGTCTCAACCTAGAGACTCATTTTCAAGGACTCTGCAACTCATACTTTTTTTTCTATTTGCACAATTTACTCTGCACATTGGCTGTTTGTCAGTGTGTATAATATTTAATAAATTCTATTTCTTTATTTTCCTGTAAAGCTCTGCAAAAAATGAATCTCAAGGTTGCATATGGTAACATACATTAATAAATCTACTTTTGACTTTGACAGCAACAGTCCTGCTCTCCCCATATAGTGATGTCCTGTCCGAAGAAGGCTCTCAAATATTGAGCTTGACTTCCACATTCTGTGGCAATGAATCCCACAGGTTCATCACTCAAATTTCTTCACTTAGAATCTCAATAGTCTTGCTCTGAACACCAGTGCAGACCCTGACCCTTCATTATGGACTTCTTTAAATTCATGTTTAATTTTAATTTAACCAGACACACAAATACAGCCAAATGAAACAGCATTCCTCCAGGCCCAGGTGTACACTGCACATATAGTTAAGATAGCAAAAACATACAGAACAATTGTCCAAGTACCTGAGTGGCATGGCCTGTGGATAGACGGTGCAGCGGATATTATCTCAGCCGGGACAAACATTTTCCAGTATCCAGCCACTCTAAACTCAAGGAATGGAGGCCAAGTCACCCCAATCTAACTATAGGATTGACCTTACCTATAGAAAGTTTGATGAACCTTTGTTCCACTACTTACTACTTCCCAGTAGTACATCCTTTTGTCAAGACCATAACAGATAATTCCTGGCTGTCCCACCAAGACCCTGTATAACTGTGGCAAGACATTGTCCTGTCATACAATGCAACAAAGTTTGCCATTCAGATTGGAAGTGAAGGTCAACATACCATTTGGTTACCTATGTTGTTACACCCTGCAGGTTTGTACAAGGTCATCAGATCACTTTGTACATCAACAATCCCTAATCTAACAATACTTAAATACCTTTGCTTTGTGCTCCCTACTGACCAACTTTACTCAACACTTCAACTGCCAGTTTAAACCTAATTCCAGGCAAGGAAGTTACATTATAAAAGATGACATCATTCCAATGTGGAGGATAGGAGCAAAGATACTATTCAGCACTGCCATGATTTTGGACTGTTTAAGATTTGATATTGCAAGCTTTGAGGTGTAGGGAGTGTTCAGAGAAGGGTAGCACCTCTGGTGAAGGGGCTTGCAATGTCCAATCACTCACTCAGCTTTCGGCCCCACTAGACACTCAGTTCTCACCTGTGGATCTACGTAACTGTTTGCTTATGACAGTAAGCAAACTAGTACACCACTTTGACAGGCAGGCTAAAGCAGGTGAGGATAGCCAACGGGCCTCGGAGCCCAGCGAGACAGGGACATACCTGTCCTAGCATGCAAAGCAAACTCCAATGGACTAGGCAGATAAGGTCTACCGTGAGATCCAATGGCCAGGAAAGTTCTGCAATGCTCTCTAGAGAGTCAAGGACATGACATGACACAGAAGTAATGGTCATCCATTGCAACCAAGGAAGACCCCAAATGTGATGACCACTCATACCACCGGACCCACCTTTCGAAGTCGAGAGCGGAACTGCCCAGTGCAACAGCTTTTCCACTTTCAAAATTCCACCCCCACAGGTTTCCTGTCATCGTCAGACATGACAGACAACCACCATTGCAAGCTTGCAGATGAATGCAAATAGGGAAAATGGTGAGCACGGACAGGTGCTCAAGCAGGTAATTCTGTCACATACTGAGGTGACTATTTCCTTCCATAGATGCTGTCTGACCTGCTGAGTTCCTCCAACACATTGTGTGTGTGTGTTGCTCTGGATCTCCAGAATATCATGTTTATCCCTCATTGAGACCATCACAGTAGGAACATGCAACTTAAAGCTTGCTGATCTGAGCAGTGCTTTACGATAATCAAATCTTTAATTGAATCTACAGATTCATCCATACAAAGCTAAGTCCATGGACAATCTTACATTTACAGGAAGATTATCCCAATGCAAGCGGTTTAAAAAAAATAAACTGCTAGATGAACTCAGAAGGTAGGGGTTCCTAACTGTTTTAATGCTAATGACCAGTACCATAGATCAGTCCCCCGATCCATGGGGAAGTTTGATGTTTAAGTCTACAGATGTACCATGAAGAGCATTCTAACTGGTTGGCATCACCGCCTGGTATGGAGATGCCAAGGCACGAGATCGGTGAAAGCTGCAGAAAGCTGTGAACGCAGCCAGCTCCACCACGGGCATTAGCCCCCCCAGCATCAAGGTCATCTTCAAAAGGCGATGCCTTAAAAAGGAGCAACCATCATTAAAGCACCCCCAAACCCCAGGACATGTCCTCTTCTCATTGCTACCATCAGGAAAGAGGTACAGGAGCCTGAAGGCACACACTCAACAATTCAAAAACAGCTTCTTCCCCTCCACCATCAGATTCCCGAATGGTCATTGAACCCTTGCACACCACCTCACTATTTGTGCACTAGTTAGATTTATATGCATTTCTCATTTTAATTGTACGATTTATTTTACGTATTCCACAGTACTGTTGCTACAAAAATTTCACAACATATGCCAAGTTATTGAACCAGATTCTGAACACCCAAAATATAGGGACCAGACTTAAGTGGGAAGAAAGGGGGGGGGGAGGAGTGAGACCCGAAGACGCCCCTTGCAGATACTGTTCCACCCGCTGAGTTCCTCCTGCAGGTTGTGTCGCTCCACATTCGACGCTCTGCGTCCTATCAAACCTGGTCCAACCGGTACCACCTGGACCAGATACTCCCCAGGACTTCTTCGGACCTTATCACATGCCTAGCTGACTCCAGTTCATTGACAGGCACCAACTGAACACGGGCAGAGGAACCCAGAGAGATTCCACCACAATAGCCCAAACCAGCTTCGAATTGCAGCCTGGAGGTGGCCAACAGGCGCCTCCTACCCCAGGCCTGCAGACATTTGGAGTAACGGGACATTGGGTGCTGGGGCGGTGGATCGGCTAGGGGCGACGAAATCACTGACAAACCAACCGATTCGACCGGACCTCCTTCAATCCTAGACCGGGAGGGAGACCCGCCCAGCAGGGAACAGACCGACTCCGAGGGCATCCCCGTGTTAACCGTGACACGGAGTTAGCACCTTGCCCCTAAAGAGACTGCAGGGGTAGGGAGAGCTCAGGGTGACCCCTCCCAAATTCCACCCCCCCCCCCACACACACGGAATTGGCGACCCGCTTTTGACCAGGGCGGAACAGGGAGGAATATTCTAGTAATTGGGAATCTCCCGGTCAGCGACGGGACATGTTGAACATTCCCTACAACCCGGTCCGATCCCACATTCACGCCCAGGGGTTCGCTGACCACCACCCACCCCCACGGTTCGGTGTCCGCCAGACGGAGGTGTGGGGTGGGGGGGAAGAGAAGGTCTCCCACCGGGAGCGAACCCTCGATTCTGGGTCCTTGCGCTCTTCCAGCGGGGGGGGGGGTCTCCTCACGGTGGGGTGGAGAGAAGGAGGAACAAAGGCGGTGGTGGGTCGCGGGATGTCCCAGCGCCGGACGGCCCAACGTTCCCCGGGCTCCGGGTTCGAAGGGAGACGCCGACCGATGAGTGGCGGGGTAAGGGGTTCCGCCGGAGGGAGGGGTGTCTAGAACGGGAGGGAGAACACGACCCCGGGAAGGGAGGACAAAATGTAAAATGGGGCGGTGCTGGGTGCCAGAGTAATTGGGAAAGTTGGGGGGGGCGGTCAAATTCCATGGGAGGGGAAAGAGGAGACAATCCCAGTCCCGGTCCGGGAGCCGGTCAGTTAAACTCCGCACATGGCGAACAAAAGAACCGGTTTCTCCTCCTTCAAGTCCCGGGCTTTCCCTCAGTAACAAGCGCCGCTCCCCCCTATATAGAACGTAGGGCTGGGGATTTACCCTCCTCCCTGGAGCAGAGTTGGGCTAATTCCTCCCTCCGGCCAGGATAACCTACCCTCCTGCTCCGGATCGCGTCGGCAGCTACACAGGGAGCTTGGTCCAGACTCCGAGCCGGCGCGGTACTGACTGAACGCTGGGGCGGGACATAGGGCGGATCCCAGACGGTAGGGTAGACTCGACTCGACTCCCTCCCCCACCCGGCCGCCCCTCCCCCTTTTTAATCCCTACCAACCCCCTCCTACCCGTTCATTCGTCTCCCCCCCCCCATTGTCCCATGCCTTACTCCTCTGCCCCTCGCCACACATTACCGGTTTTCAATTTGCCCTAGGTAATTAATTTACAATATTTAAAGAATAGAACTAACTTTCTTGTCAGCTCACGGTCCGCCCAACCGGTCAGAGAATCCACCTCTTTCCCTCTCCCGCCGCGGTACCCACTCTCGATTCTCTGAATGAAACCGAACCCGGCGTTTGGGGCGCCTGCGGAAAGTCCCTGAGCGGCATTCTGAAGCGAGGTTCCTCGCCATCCGAAGAGCAGATCATCTAGTCTGTACAATGTAAAATGGAGCGGAAACCGAACCCGGCGTTTGGGGCGCCCGTGGAAAGTCCCTGAGCGGCATTCTGAAGAGAGGTTTCTCGCCATCTGAAGAGCAGATCATCTAGTCTGTACAAAGTAAGATTCCACAATGTAAATGAAGCGGAATTTCCCAGTGGCTAACCATTTCAATTCCCATTTGGTCTCCTCTTCTGCCACGGTCAGGTCACTACCAGGTTGGAGGAGAAAAACCTCATATTCCGTTTTAGTAGCCTCCAACCTGATGGCTCCTTCCAGTCATTTTCTTCCATTCCCCACCATGACCTCTTACCTCTTTTCCTCGCCTGCCTATCACCTCTCCTTGGTGCCCCTCCTTCCCCTCCTCCCCTGGTCCACTCCTATCAGAATCCTCCTTCTCCAGCCATTTTCCTTTTCCACCTATTAACCTCGTAGCTTCCTCCTTCACCCCCCCTCCCCCTCCCACACCCACCTGGCTTCACCTGTCACCTTCCAGTTTATCCTCTTTCCCCTTCCCTCACCTTCTTATCCTTTCCAGTCCTAATGAAGGGTCTCAACCTGAAATGGTGACTGCATATTCCTCTCCATAAATGCTGCCTGACCTGCTGAGTTCCTCCAACATTGTGTGTGTGTTGCTCTGGATTCCCAGCATCTGCAGATTCTTGATTAGTCAGGGGAGAAGCAGGAGATTGGGGCTGAGAGGGAAATGGATCAGCCACTGGAGCAGATTCGATAGGTCAAAGGGCCTACTTCTGCTCCTCTGTCTCACAGAGTCATAGAAAAGTACAGCACGGAAACCGGCCCTTCAGAGCCATTCAAGCTGCCTACTCCCATCCTGGGACCACAGCCCTCCGTATTCCTACTGTCCATGTACCTATCCAAACTTCTCTTAAACATTGAAATCCAGCCCTCCTGCACCAGTCATTCCGCACTCTCACCGAATCTCTGAGTGAAGAACCTGAAGTCATGGTCCTGAAAAACATTGTCTTGTTTTTACTGTGTACTGTACCAGCAGTTATGGTCGAAATGACAAAGAAAGTGACTTGACTTGTCTCGAGGTCCTCCAGACCCGGCAACATCCTTCTAAATTCTTAATCTTATTTACATTGTTCCTGCCGGTAGGTGACCAAAATTGCAGACAGTACTCCAGATTAGGCCTCACCAATGTCTTGTACAACTTCAACATGACATCCCATCTCCAGTACTCAATATTTTAATTTATAAGGCCAATGTGCCAAAAGATTTCTTTACAACCCCATCTATCTGCGACACCACTTTCAATCTTTCAAAGAATTATGGACCTATATTGTCTTCCTTTTGTTCTACCACACTCCTTAGTGCCCTACCATTCACTGTGTAATACCTATCCTGGTTGGTCCTACCGATGTGCAAAACCTCACATTTGTCTGCATTAAATTCCATCTGTCATTTTTCAGCCCATTTTTCCAGATCCCGCTGCAAGCCATAATAGTCTTCCTTGTGGTCTTATGGTCTTGTGTGTTTATGTTGTCACATACCCCATGACAGGAATAAAGAAACCAGCAGAAATAGAAACCACTTTGGAGTCTAGTATTGCTATAAACTAATAATATTTATTAATAACTACACAGTACAGTAAATATAAATGTAAATAAATCAAACAGGTTAGCAGTGATTATATATAAGTGAGTAAATCAGTAAGTGTGGAAATATATGTATGAAAACCAAACTTCTTTAAGTCTAGGGGTAAAAAGATACAGTCTTACGATGTTGAGTAAAGTTCAGTTCAGTTCAGTTCTTGGTATTTAGTTGAGTAGTGATGTAGCGAGAGAGAGAGTGAGTTGAGTCTTCAGGTGAGCTGTTGCCATCGATCTTCTCGTCATCCTCCGAAATCCTTCACAAGTCACCGACTGTGACATTAACACGGGGGACCGGTTTTCTGTGGTGGAGCTATCACCCCGGCAAGGGTGGACACATAGACAACTCCCCACCAGTCAACCCCTTCTTTACCGTTGGAATAGCAATTTGGATCAATCCGCCTGATCGATCCTCCAAAACCCACTTTCTCTGCGGGCACAACAATGCTCATTCAGTGTCCAGATCATGTGTCTGAGGTCTGTATCATCTGACCTCCCACTTATTTCACCAGGCTGAGCATCACCTGTCATTCAAAGAGTCTCTCCTTCCTTTGTCTGTAAAGAAATGCAATCAGGCAACAAGTCCTTGAAAGTAACATCAATAATGTCCTGTTGGTCACCATAGCAACCTTCAAGCTGCTCGGTGCTGTCTCCAAACCCAACTCAGTAGAAATCCAAAGTTACTTCCAATGCCTTAAAGTGACAGTCCAACTGTTAATCTTCGTCTCTCTCTCTCTTTTCAAAAGCAACATATCGGTGGTAAATAACTCTTTCTCTCTCTCTTCAAAAGCACAGTTAATAGGAGTACTCCAGGATCTCCTCACAATGTAATGTGGAGAGATGGCAGATACAGAAATCTGGAGCAACATGCTTTACATATTGAAGCCACCACAAAGACTTGGTGGGAGAGGACCACAGTGTAGGGTTCTGCTACTGGAGAGAGAGGGGCTAGGTTGGGTGAGGAACCCCGTCAATTATTGTGGTGGTGTACTACATAAATGACAACAGTCAAGTTTAAACTGAAACAACAGGAATTCTGCAGATGCTGGAAATTCAAGCAACACACATCAAAGTTGCTGGTGAACGCAGCAGGCCAAGCAGCATCTATAGGAAGAGGCGCAGTCGACATTTCAGGCCGAGACCCTTCGTCAGGACTAACTGAAGGAAGAGTGAGTAAGGGATTTGAAAGCTGGAGGGGGAGGGGGAGATGCAAAATGATAGGAGAAGACAGGAGGGGGAGGGATAGAGCCGAGAGCTGGACAGGTGATAGGCAAAAGGGGATACGAGAGGATCATGGGACAGGAGGTCCGGGAAGAAAGACGGGGGGGGGGGTGACCCAGAGGATGGGCAAGAGGTATATTCAGAGGGACAGAGGGAGAAAAAGGAGAGTGAGAGAAAGAATGTGTGCATAAAAAAGAGTAACAGATGGGGTACGAGGGGGAGGTGGGGCCTAGCGGAAGTTAGAGAAGTCAATGTTTAAACTGAAGTTTAGTTTCGTTTCATTGAACCACAAGTATACCACCAAACAAAACAACATTCCGCTGGCCCAAGGTGCACAACACAATACAGATGACACACTCACACAAAGCATAATGTAATATTACCACATATAAATTAACAAATAAAAGCTGTGTTTACTGACACAAGTTAAAAAGTAAACAGTATAACAGTGCTGGCGCTTCGTACGTGATGAGACCTAGTCTCGGCACAGAGCATCACCTCCAGCATTTTGTGTGTTTTGTCGGTAGTCTCACAGCCTGGGGGAAGAAGCTGTTTCCCATCCTAACATTTCTTGTCCTGATGCCCTGTACCTCCTGCCTGATTGGGGGTGGGGGGGTTGTCAGGGAGGTTGTTGGATGGATGGGAGGGATCAATGACAATGCCAAGGGCCCTGTGTACGCAGCGCTCCTGATAAATGTTTCTGATGTGTGGAAGGGAGAGCCCGATGAAGTTTTAAGGAATGTAACAGAACACAACTATAAGACCGTAAGATATAGGAGCAGAATTAGGCCATTTGGCCCATCGAGTCTGCTCCGACATTTCATCATGACTGATCTAATTTTCCTCTCAGCCCCAATCTCCTGCCTTCTCCCTGTTTCCCTTCCACCAATTCACCACTCTCTGGCTAAAGAAATTCCTCCTAATCTCTGTTCTAAAACGATGCCTCTCTATTCTGAGGCTGTGTCCTCTGGTCTTCGACTCTCCCATCATAGGAAACATCCTCTTCACATTCACTCTATTAAGGCCTTTTCACCATTTGAACGGTTTCAATGAGGTCACCCCTCATTCTTCTGAACTCCAGTGAATGCAGGCCCAGAGCCATCAAATACTCTTCATATGACAAGCCATTCAATCCTGGAAACATTTTCATGAACCTCCTTTGAACCCTCTCCAGTTTTTACACGTCATTTCTCAGATAAGGAGCTGAAAACTGCTCACAATACTCCAGGTGAGGCCTCACCAGTGCGTTATAAAGTCTGAACATTACATCCTTGCTTTTATATTCTGGTCCTCTTGAAATGAATGCTAACATTGCATTTGCCTTCCTCACCACAGACTCAACCTGCAAATTAACCTTTACAGAATCCTGCACAAGGTCTCCCAAGTCCCTTTAAACCACAGTTTTTTGTATTTTCTCTCCATTTAGAAAATAGTCAACCCTTTGATTTCTTCTACCAAAGTGCATGTCCCGACACTGTATTCCATCTGCCATTTCTTTGCCCATTCCCATAATCTATCTAAGTCCTTCTGTAGCCTCTCTACTTCCTCAAACCAACCTGCCCCCCACCTATCCTCATTTCGTCTGCAGACTTTGTAACAAAGCCATCAAAGCGAGGACGGGCCGAGGCAAGGTAGGGAGGTAAGTTACTTTCATCATTCTTTTTTCCTTTAACCTAAGGATAGTGGGTATGACTGTGAGGCCAGGTTTCTGCTCTCGGTGTCAGATGTGAGATTTCCAGGAGACTTCCAGCCTCCACAATGGCCACATCTGCACCAGGTGCATGGAGATGCAGCTCCTTAGAGACCCAGTTAGAGAACTGGAGCTGCAGCTCGATGACATTCAGCTTGTTGGGAAAGTGAGGAGGTGAGAGACAGGAGCTACAGGGAGGTAGTCACCCTGGAGCTACTGGAGACAGAGAAGTGGGT
Organism: Mobula hypostoma; assembly: GCF_963921235.1. NCBI lineage: Eukaryota > Metazoa > Chordata > Chondrichthyes > Myliobatiformes > Myliobatidae > Mobula > Mobula hypostoma. The sequence goes on along the minus strand of NC_086110.1, from coordinate 74,587,049 downwards.
GACTGTCAGGAGAGAAAAGGGGGAGCGTCAGGTAGTGAAGACCACCCCTGTGGCCATCCCCGTTAACTCCATTTTGAGTAGTGTTGGGGGGGACGGCCTCCCTGGGGGAAGCAACAGTGGCCGTGCCTCTGGCACAGAGTCTGGCCCTGTGGCTCTGAAGGGTGGGGAAAGGAAGAGGATGGCAACGGTGATAGGGGACTCTATAGTTAGGGGGACAGACAGGCGACTCTGTAGGCGTGAAAAAGAAACACAGATGGTAGGTTGCCTCCCAGGTGCAGGGTTTGTGATGTTTCTGAGTGTGTCCACAATATCCTGAAATGAGAGGGTGAGCAGCCAGGGGTCGTGGTACATATTGGTATCAACGACATAGGTAGAAAAAGAGAGGAGGTCCTGAAAGCAGAATACAGGGAGTTAGGAAGGAAGTTGAGAAGCAGGACCTTAAAGGTAGTAATCTTGGGATTGCTGCCTGTGCCATGCGACAGGGAGTGTAGGAATGGAGTGAGGTGGAGGATAAATGCATGGCTGAAGGATTGGGGCAGGGGCCGGGATTCTGACGTTTGGATCATTGGGAACTCTTCTGGGGCAGGTGTGACCTATATAAAAAGAACAGGTTGCACTTGACTCTGAGACGGACCAATATCCTGGTGGAGAGGTTTGCTAATGCTGTTGGGGAGGGTTTAAACTAGGTTTGCAGGGGGTGGGAACCGGTGAAGAGGCAGAGGATAGGGGCAGTAGGGACATAAGTAAAGACAGCTTGTAAGGAGTTTGTGGGAAGGATAGGCAGATGTTAGAGCAAAGATGCACTCAGCCAAGATGGTTTGAGATGCGTCTATTTTAATGCAAGGAATATCATAAACAAGGCGGGTGAACTTAGATCAATACATGCATCTGTGATGTTGTAGCCATTACAGAGATTTGGATGTCTCCGGGGCAGGAATGGCTGCTGAGTGTGCTGGGCTTTAGCTGTTTCAAGTAGGACAGGGAGGGAGGCAAAAGAGGTGGGCAAGTGACATTAATCAGGGATAGTATCACAGCTGCAGAAATGGAGGAAGTCATGGAGGTATTGTCTACTGAGTCAGTGTGGGTGGAAGACAGAAACAAGGAGGGGGCAATAACTCTACCGAGGGCCTTCATAGACCCTGCCCCTCCCAGTAGCGACAGTGTCATCAAGGAACAGATAGGGAGGCAGATTCTGGAACGGTGCAATAATAATAGGGTTGTTGTGATGGGTGGTTTTGGCTTTCCTAATATTGACTGGCATCTCCTTAGAGCAAGGGGTTTAGATGGGGTGGAGTTTGTTGGCTGTGTTCAGGAAGGCTTTCTGATGCAATATGTAGGTAAGCCAACTAGAGGAGAAGCTGTACTTGATCTGGTATTGGGAATGAACCTGGTCAGGTGTCACATCTCTTGGTGGGAGAGCATTTTGGAGGTAGTGATCACAGTTCTATCTCCTTTACCGAGACTGGACGAGATATACCCCAGGCTACTGTGGGAAACAAGGGAGGAGATTACTGTGCCTCTGGTGATGATCTTTGCATCATTGATTGGGATGAGGTGGGGAGGGCGGGGGGATGCCGGAGGATTGGAGGGTTGCAAATGTTGTTCCCTTGCTCAAGAAAGGGAGTAGAGATAGCCCAGGAAATTATAGACCAGTGAGTCTTACTTCAGTGGTGGGCAAGTTGTTGGAGAAGATCCTGAGAAGCAGGATTTATGAACATTTGGACAGACATAATCTGATTAGGGATGGTCAGCATGGCTTTGTCAATGGCAGGTTGTACCTTACGAGACTGATTGAATTCTTTGAGGATGTAACAAAACACATTGATGAAGGTAGAGCAGTGGATGTAGTGTATATGGATTTCAGTAAGGCATTTGATAAGGTTTCCCATGCAAGGCTCCTTTTAGAAAGTAAGGAAGGATGAGATCCAAGGGGATCTTGCTTTATGGATCCAGAAGGAAAAGGATGGTTGTAGATGGTTCGTATTCTGCATGGAGGTTGGTGACCAGTGGTGTTCTGCAGGGATCTCTTCTGGGACCCCTCCTCTTTATGATTTTTATAAATGACCTGGATTAGGAAGTAGAAGGGTAGGTTAGTAAGTTTGTCTATGACACAAAAGTTAGGGGTGTTGTGGATAGTCTGGAGGGTTGTCAAAGGTTACAGCAGGACATCAATAGGATGCAGAACTGGGCTGAGAAGTGGCAGATGGAGTTCAACCCAGATAGGTGTGAAGTGGTTCATTTTGGTAGGTCAAATATGAAGACAGAATATAATATTAATGGTAAGACTCTAGGCAGTGTGAAGGATCAGAGAGATTTTGGGGTCTGTGTCCATAGGACACTCAAAGCTGCTGCACAGGTTGACTGTGTGGTTTAGAAGGCGTATGATGTGTTGGGCTTCATCAACCATGGGATTAAGTTCAAGAGCCGTGAGGTAATGTTACAGCTTTATATGACCATGGTCAGACCCCACTTGGGGTATTGTGTTCAGTTCTGGTCACCTCACTACAGGAAGGATGTGGATACTATAGAAAGAGTGCAGAGGAGACTTACAAGGACGTTGCCTGGACTGGAGAGCATGCCTTATAGGTTGAATGAACTTGGCCTTTTCTCCTTGTAGCGATGGGAGGATAAGATGTGTACAAGATGATGAGGGGTATTGATCGAGTGGATACCCAGAGGCTTTTTCCCAGGGCTGAAATAGCTAACATGAGGAGGCAAGTTTTAAGGTGCTTGAAAGTAGGTACTGAGGGGATGTCAGGGATAAGTTTTTCACACAGAGAGCGGTGGGTGTGTGGAATGCACTGCCGGCGGTGGTGGTGGAAGCTGATACAATAGGGTCTTTTAGGAAACTCTTAGATAGGTACGTGGACCTGAGAAAAATAGAGGGCTATGCGGTAAGGAAATTCTGGACAGTTTCTAGAGTAGGTTACACGGTCAGCACAACATTGTGGGCCGAAGGGCCTGTAATGTGCTGGAGATTTCTATGCTCTATGTTCTATAATTTAAAAAAGAGATCAGTGATGGGGTGGGTCCAATAATACTTAATTATCTGCCATCACAGGTAAAACCCTCCCCACTACTGAGCACATTTACATGGACTGCAGTCACAGCAAAGCAGCATCTGTCTTCAGGGGACCCCACCATCCGAACCATTCGTTCTTCTCACTACTCCCAACAGGAAGGGGGTACAGGAGCCTTCGGACCATACCACCAGGTTCAGGAACAGGGATAACTTCACCCAGCCCAACGCTGAACTCTTCCTGCAATTTATAAATTCATTTTCAAGGACTCTCAATCTCATATTCTTGATATTAATTGCTTATTTTTTTATTTTCAGTGAATCTTTGGGTTGTATATGGTGACATATACGGACTTTGATAAAATTACTTTCAACTTTATCTGAGTTTTCATCTCATGTTTTTGATATTATTGTTTGTTTATTATTATCTTGATTTTGTTTCCTTTTTGTATTTGCGCAGTTTATTGTATTTTGCACATTGGTTGTTTGTCTATCCTGTTGGGTGTGATCTTTCGTTAATTCTATTGTGTTTCTTTATATTTACTGTGAATTCTCACAAGAAAGTGAATCTCAGGGATGTTTAACCAATTTCCCCCGGGATCAATAAAGTATGACTATGACTATCTGGTGATGTATATGTACTTTGATGATGAATTTACTTTGAACTTTTGAGTTCCTCCTGCAGATCGTGTGTTGTTCTGCTGTCGTGTGTCTCTACTTTACAATGTGGGATCTTGCTTTGTGTGAAGTTGGGTGGGGTGTTCCCAGCACTGCAGAAGTGACAAGATGAATCTGGCTTTGGAACATATTAGGGATAGAGTTGCTAACATCTGGAACTCTGAAGGCTCAGTGTCAAATCAGAATCAGGCTCTTTATCACTGACAGAGAGGAGTTGTAAAGAAAGTTGCAAACTCAGCCAGTTCCATCATGGCCACCAGCTTCCTCAGCATCCAGGGCACTGTCAAAACGTGATGCCCCAAAAATGCAACGATCATCATGAAGGACCCCCATCACCCAGGACATGCCCTCTTCTCATTGCCACCCTCAAGGAGGAGCTACAGGAGCCTGAATGTTTTAGATTTCTGAATGGATCATGAACCCATGAACACTGCCTCACTTTATGTTGCTCTCTTTTCACTCTGCTTATTTTTTTACACACATTTCCTTTCGTAATTTATTATTATGTATTGTGATGCACTGCTGCCACAAAACAACAAACTTCACAACATGTCAGTGATACTAAACCTGGTCATGATGATGAGTTTAGTTGTTTTGTTACAGATATACCGTGTAAGGCATAAAATGATGATTAATGACACAAAAAATAGTTAGTGAAAAAGGGGAATAGTAAGATAGTGTGCACAGATCCTCAGGAAAAGTGAAATCATGTGCATGGACCCTCGGAAATAGTAAGATAGTGTGCACAGATCCTCTGGAATAGTGAGATAGTGTTCATTGACCCTCAGAAATAGTAAGACAGTGTTCACTGACCCTCAGGATTAGTGAGATAGTGCTCATGGACCCTCAGAAACAGTAAGACAGTGTTTCTGGACCCTCAGAAATGTCTTAGCAGAGGTGAAGAGACTGTTCCTAAAACACTGAATATTGGTCTTTGGGCTCCCGTACTTTTCCCGAGCTGAGGGTGTGTAGCGAATAGTGAGGTTCCTTGGTGGTAGATGCTGTCTCCGTGAGGCAGCCCTTCTTGAAGATGTTCTCGTGGTGGGGAGGGCAGTGCCGGTGGTGAATTTGGCTGAACCTCTGCAGCGTCTCGTAGTCCTGTGCCGTACTAGGAGGTGATGCAACCAGTCATAAAGTTCTCCAGTGTACATCTGAATACTTCCATTTCTCCTTCTGGTAATTTATCTGTTTCATTTCCTCCCCCCTCCCTCTTCTCCTCACTGCCTATCATCTCCCCCAGTGCCTGGTGCCCCTCCTCCTCCCCTTTCTCCATAGAAACAGAAAATAGGTGCAGGAGTAGGCCATTCGGCCTTTCGAGCCTGCACCACCATTCAGTATGATCATGGCTGATCATCCAACTCAGAACCCTGTACCAGCCTTCCCTCCATACCCCCTGATCCCTTTAGCCACAAGGGCCTTATCTAACTCCCTCTTAAATATAGCCAATGAACTGGCCTCAACTGTTTCCTGTGGCAGAGAATTCCACAGATTCACCACTCTCTGTGTGAAGTAGTTTTTCCTCATCTCGTTCCTAAAAAGCTTCCCCTTTATCCTCAAACTGTGACCCCTCGTTCTGGACTTCCCCAACATTGGGAACAATCTTCCTGCATCTAGCCTGTCCAATCCCTTTAGGATTTTATACGTTTCAATCAGATCCCCCCTCAATCTTCTAAATTCCAACGAGTATAAGCCTAGTTCATCCAGTCTTTCATCATATGAAAGTCCTGCCATCCCAATCTTTGTACTCCCTCTATGGCAAAGATGTCTTTCCTCAGATTAGGGGACCAAAACTGCACACAATACTCCAGGTCCAATGGTCCACTTCCCACTCCTATCAGATTCCTTCCTCTCCAGATCGTTACCTTTTCCACCTATCATCTCCCAGCTTCTTACTTCATCACCACCCCCTTACCAATCTGGCTTCACCAATCACCTTTTAGCTTGTTCTCCTTCCCTTCCGCCACCTTTTTATTCTGGCATCTTTCCCCTTCCTTTCCAGTCCTGAAGAAGAGTCTCGGCCTGTAAGGTTAACTGTGTTTTTTCATTTCCATCGATGCCGCCTGACGGGCTGAATTCCTCCAGCATTTTCTGTGTGTTATTAGGAATGCCAGCCAATGCTGACATCTGACAACTGAAACAAGTTATGCTTCAGATGCGACATAAAGGCAGGTTGTTGGTGCCTTTGTTGTCTACCTGTAACATGATAAGAGCCAGCCCAGTGACTCTAGGTGCTGGCCTGTGAAGTGGGTGTTCCCTTGCCACGGGCTCGAGTCCTGGCAGAGATGCCCTCAGGGCTCGGAGGCAGACAGACAGATGGCTCGAGCGGTTGGCAGCAGTCTCCGGGGCGGTGGGCTGTGCTGGCAGAGTGGAGGCACAGATGTCTGAGCACCTGAGGGACGGTGTAACTTGGAACCAACCCAGCCTCCCTCCAGGTGCGTTATTGGAGCTGGGGGAGCCGGTGGGGTTAGGGTTTCGGTTACGGGGCCCTGGCACAGACTGAGAACACTTTGGCAGAGCCCCATGAGAGTGGGCAGGCAGCTGCCAGGCTTGTGCGGAAGTGAAGGGGCACCGTCGGTCTCCTGGCTGGTCCATCCTGAGAAAACCCCATTTACTACCCAAGTATGTACAGTATACGTTACTCTATACAACAATGAGATTTATTTTCTTGAAGGCATTTACAGGAAAATAAAGAAATACAATAGAATTTATGAAGAATTATAACTAAACAACTAGTGTACAATTGAAAACAATCTGCAAATACAAAAATAATATTGAGAACATGAATTGTAAAGTCCTTGAAAGTGAGTGTGTGGATTGTGGAATGAGTTCAGTGTTGAGGTGAGTGAAGTTATCTACACTGGTTCAAGAGCCTGCAGAGTGATAGCTGTTCCTGAACCTGCTGGTGCAGGGCCTCCTTCCGCTGGTAGTAATGAGAAGAGAGCATGGCCTGGGTGATGGGGGTCCCTGATGATCGATGCCAAGATCGTGGTTAACCCGTGAGACAGTAGCCCAGCACAGAGCCCACACAGGATCCAAGGCTCAAGCTGACACTGGTAGCACAGGGCAGATTATGGCCCATGGGTCTATACTGAGTATTAACACGTCATATGTAAACAGTCCCTCAGTCTTACCCGTCCGTTCCCACCAAGATGCCCATTTAAGATAGATCCATTTGCCAGTGTTTGACCCAAATCCCTCTAAAGTTCCCAGCCTTTCTTATGCCATGGACCAATACCATTAAGCAAGGGGTTCCCAGACCCCAGGCTGGGATCCTCTGCTCTAAACCACAAGAAACAGGAGCAGAATTAGGCCATTTAGCCCATTTAAGGACAGCTTCTACCCCTCTGTTATTGGACTATTGAATAGTTCCCTAGAACACTAAGATGGACTGTTGACCTCACAATCGACCTCACTATGACTGCAGCTTACTGTCTGCCTGTGCTGCACTTTCTCTGTAACTGTAACACTCTATTCTGCATTGTGTTACTGCTTTTCCCGTGTAACGTCTCGATGCACTGATGTGATGTAATCGTCTGTATGGGTGGTATGAAATTCAAAGCTTTTCACTGTACGTGGAAGGGAGAGCACAGCAGCACTTCAGCCCACAAAGTTATGTGAATTTATAAGCTACTGCGTCGGTCAGGGTCGACCATGGATGCTGTGTCCTAGCTGTTTAGATACAGAAGCCTGCCCCGTACGATATGGAGAGCAAGCTGCTACACACGTAGCAAGCTCCTTCCCTCCATGCATCTGATGAACCCAAGGGAACGGCAGAGGCCGATACAGTTTGGTACCAGCAAAGTCGCAGGAGTTCCTAAGGCAGTCCGATGTTGAGTTTGGGGTTTACTCCCAATGAGTGGGTTTAGCCCCAAGACAGCGGAGGTTTGTGATCAGAGTTTTCCTTCTCCTAGACGAGCTGCCAAACACAGATGACAAGCCCCATCTGCCCGAAGCGACTGGTTTTGAGGCGCCAGTAACCTGCCTTTGCCCTTCTCCTGTCGATGGAAACAGTTCTCCTGGGCTCAGTAGCTAAATCACACGGGAAGGCCAGGAGCTGGACCTGGTTGTCAGAGGCTGTTACGGGTGCACAGCGTTGGGAGCATTTAATAGGTCGTGGGAGCTTATTCTGATTGCTGCACTTGGCTATAACAACCTTAAGAAACAGTGACCTACTCCAAGATCAATCTAACCCTTCCCTCCCACATAGCCCTCCATTTTCCTATCATTCACGTACCTATTTAAGAGTTTCTTAAGTTACCCTAATGTATCTGCCTCTACCACCACCCCGGCAGCAACCACACTGTGTGAAAAACTTACCTCTGTCGTATCCCCTTTGACTTCCTTTCAGTGAGGACGGATTTGGGGTCGATATGCTTCGTCCATTTTGTTCTGTTTTAGTGTGGGAGGAGGGATTTGGGGGTCGATGTGTCTGATCTGTTTTTGTGTGGGGGGGATTTGGGGGTTGATGTGTCTGATCTGTTTTTGTGTGGGGGGGATTTGGGGGTCGATGTGTCTGATCTGTTTTTGTGTGGGGGGGATTTGGGGGTCGATGTGTCTGATCTGTTTTTGTGTGGGAGGAGGGATTTGGGGGTCGATGTGCCTGATCTGTTTTTGTGTGGGGGGGGGATTTGGGGGTCAATGTCCCTGATCTGTTTTTGTGTGGGAGTGGGGATTTGGGGGTCGATGTGCCTGATCTGTTTTTGTGTGGGAGGAGGGATTTGGGGGTCAATGATCGTGCTGCCTTTCTTTTCTTTCTTGGTTTCATGGTTACCCAGAGAACTGATGAATTTCAGAGTTGTATACTTTGATAGGAAATGAACCTTGGAACCTTTGAAATATCTTTTAAAAAACTCCCTCATTTCGATGCTGGGGAAAATTCTCTGGTTGCCCCCTCTTGTTAGGGTGCATTCTCCAGTTACCTTGTAAGGTAACCGTAGTTTTCACCCAGGAGCAGATGTCATCAGGTGGTTCCCAACCTTCACCGAGTGTTTCGACCCTTAATCATGACACTCTCCAGTTGGTGGGCCGGCAGTGTTGGCCAAATCACTGCCCATCAACTCCTGGCTTCCAGCTCCCCTCCTCTCACCTACTCCAAATCCAACAAGAAGCTCGTTCTGCCTCATCCCCCACCCTACAAGCTGCTTGTTTTTTGCTCCTTTCGTCCAGGCCTGGATCTGACAATAACCGCCATGCTGATTTGGCTGGGATCATCATCGAACTGCATCCAGGCGATGTTGTCTGACGATCTAGGCCATTTGAGAATTGTATGGTCATGCACTTTGGTAGAAGAAATAAAAAGCCTGATGGTTGAGGAGTTATAACTGTTCTTGAACCTGGTGATATGGGTCCTTTTTCCTGATGGCAGCAGCAAGAGGAGAGTATGACCTGGGCAGTGGGCCTCCTTGATGATGGATGCCACTTTCCAGAGACAGCACTACGTGTAAATGTGCTCACTGTGGAGGCTTTACCCACGATGGAGCCTCAGGACCCATACCACCAGGTTCAGGAACAGTTATTACCCCTCAATCATCAGGCTCTTGAACCAGTGGGGATAACTTCACTTGCTCCATCGCCGAACTGTTCTCACAGGACTCACTTTCAAGGACACTTCATCTCATGTTCTCAATATTTATTGCTTATTTATTTATTTTAAACTATTTGTATTTGGCACAGTGTATTGTCTTTTGCACACTGGTTGTTTGTCCATTTTGTAGTGTGTGGTCTTTTGTTGATTCTATTATGTTTCTTTGTATTTGCTGTGAATGCCCACAAGAAATTGAATCTCAGGGTTGTAGATGGTGACATACATGTACGGTGTTTGGATAATAAATTTACCTTGAACTTTGATATAAACCGGTTTACCAATTTCCTCACCCAGCAGGGGGAACCACTGGGGGCTGATTGGAAATGTCACATCAGAGTATTTGGTGAGTGTTGAAGAGAGGCCTCTAGAACAGCAGACACCAGCTGCCCCTCCATGTTCACTGGATGATGGGTGATCCCACACAGAGGCTGCATCCGGAATCCTCTCCCAGGACAGGTTTAAGGTGAGAGCTCCTAAAGAGCACCTTTTTCCACACACAGGGTGGTGGGTGTGTGGAGCGAGCTGCCAGAATTAGTGGTACAGGTACATATAGAGGGCAAGGATCAAGGTCAAAGTTCAGAGTTTGACAAGTCCTACTGTAGAAGCCTGAAGATCAAAGACTGAAGCTGGCGAGCCTGGAGGTAGGGGCCCGAAGCAGTCGTGGTCACTGGGGTCCATACAAGTGTGGAAGCTGAGACCCGAAGGTTTAACCCTTGATTTTTGGATCCTGGAGTCGATAGCCTCAGGGCAGTGGAGTCCAAATTGGAGACTGGGGGCCACCATAGCATTCTCAGCAGAACAGCAGAAGCAATAACAACAAAGCAAAACAAGTCCCTTTCCCACTCACCCTCTCACCTCATACACAGTCAGGCCTCCAATAGCAAGGCAGGCTGCCTCCAGTCTTCCAATCCATGGCCTTGGACTCTCGGACCCGCAGGCATCGGATCTGCAATTTTGATCTTCACTGACCTCTTTACTGATGAAAACAGCAGGATGATGTTGCCCAATGACACCCTCAGCCATTGTCTTGTTTTTGATTCCCAGAATTTCTTCCAAAGCTGAGCTTCTTCCATGGTAACTACCCGATAAACAGACAACCATGTGAAGCCAGTTATTTATCAGAAAGACAACTTCCTGCAGTCCCGCTTGCTCTGGTTACTGAGCCCCTGGAGCAGCACCATCCCACCCAACTTCCTTGTCTTCCCCTACCGACCCTCCCCCACCGGCACCATGACAACCCGCAGTGCATTATGGGAGCCAAATGGGAAGCGGTGGGTGTAATGGTGGACATTTCGTTAGCTGCCAAAGCCCCACACTGGTCTACTAAACCTTGGTCTACTTCTGGTCACTTTGCAGTAATTTCTTCTGCTTTTTCCAGTAATGGCAGACCAACACAAGGTGCATTACTACCACCTACTGAGCATTATTCAAGCACACCAATACTTTTCTTCCAGAAAGTCTTCCCCCACCATCCCTTTCACATTCGTGTTATGACAACCCCACATTGCAATATGAGCCTTAAAATCCCCTAATCATGAGTTAACAAACTTCCAAAAAAACATTAATATCAACATCAAACAACATTTGAAAACTGAATATTATTTACCCTTCCTGATAAAGTATCATTAATAACTCCTACAGTTAATCTTTATCCTCAGACGTACATTGGGGTTTTTACTGAAGTAGAAGGTGCGATCTAATGGCGAGTTGTTGTTGTCCGTGGACAAGCGCCTCCAGTGGTCGGCAGAGGCACTACAGGCCAGTCGGATAATTCCCCGCTGCTGCAGTTCTCTAAATCACCATAGGGGCCACTGTGGAGCCAGTGACGGAGACAATGGATTAAGTTTCAACCGCGTTCCTGATAGCGTTAGACTACTACAGAAGTCAGTAGCATTAAACATCATCTCTAACTAAATGGAATGAATTTTAGACAGAGTGCACAATGTACTGATGTATTCATTTACTACAACAGTTGAAGGAATTGGAATATTTTTTATTTATTCATTTAAGGGATGTGGGCGTCGCCAGCCCATCACTAGCTGCCTTTGAGAAGGTGGTGATAAGCCGCCTCCTTGAACTGCTGCAGTCGCTGAGGTGTAGGTACACTCACAGTGCTGTTAGGGAGGGAACTCCATTATTTTGACCCAACCACAATGAAGGAATGGTGATATTGGTTTAGTATTGCCACAGGTACCGAGATACAGTGAGTGAAAGCTTGCCTTGCATCTTGTTCATACAGATCAGATTACTACACAGTGCACTGAGGCAGTACAAGGGAAAACAATAACAGAATGCAGAATAAAGTTATGGAGGAAGTGCAGGTGCAAGGTTATAGCAAGGTAGATTGTGAGGTCAAGAGCCCATCTACTTATACTAGAGAACCATTTAATAGTCAGATAACATCGGGCTGGAGGGTGTCCTTGAGCCTGGCAATAGGTGCTTTCAGGCTTTTGTATCTTCTGTCCGATGGGGAGAGGGACAAGAGAGACAGTGGGTTGAGTGATATCCACGGGAATGAACTGTTGTCTTCTCTACTGTTTTTCTCGTGATCGCAAGACCCTGTTGGACATTGGTAATGTAGAATACTGCAAGTCTGGTTCACTGGTTCATTAGGGAGACTGACGATGGGGGGAGCCACATTGCCTTGGTTGTTGGGCGGGCCAGGCTGTCATATCACACACAGAAGAGGAAACACATGAGGTGGTGCGGGAGAAAGCAGAGGGTATGCTGGAATCCATACTGGGTTGGGTACTGGCTTCCCCCACCGGTGCCTGCCCTCTAGTATTCACTCAGTGCCGCCCTCCAGTGCTTGCTCAGTGGGAAAAAAACAATCTGGATCAGGACAACATTCCATGCACCATCAATCTGTAGACTATGCCAATCAGGGATTTGGACTATATTATTATTTTTTTGTCAACTGGGTGTTTTTTCTGCTTTTGTGACCATATGTGCAATGTGCTGTTGGTAATGTGCTTTGCACACTTGGCCTTGGAGGAACTCTGTTTCATTGGGCTATAGTCATGTATGGTTGAATGATAGTTAAACTTGAACTTGACATTTTGGGTCAAGACCCTCCCTCAGGACTGAGATTGAAGAGGGGAGATAGCCTGAACAAAGAGACGTGAGGAAGGAGCTGGTAGGTGACGGGTGGAAGCAGATGATGTGGGGGTTGACGGTCCTATGTGAGGAACAGGAGAGTTTTGAGGCAGAGACTGGTGGATATCCCCCTCCCCCACCACCACAGAATGTGCATGATCTGCTGATTTCCTCGAGCAGATTGTTTGTTGCTCTTCATTCCAGCATCTGCCGTCTCTTGTGTCTCTGTCTCTTTACCATGTTTAGTGAATACAGCCGTGAAGGGGATAGAAAAGATAGAGGCAGGGAAGTAGTTTCTACTGGTAAATGACAGTAGAACTAGGGGGCATAGCCTGAAGGTTCATGCGAGTAGATTTAGGATGGAGATGAGGAGAAACTGCTTTTCCCAGAAAGTGGTGAATCCATGGAATTTTCTGCTCAGGGAAGCAGCCTCATTAAATATGTTTAATCCACCATTAGATACATTTCTGCACAACAGGGTTATGGGGGAAAGGCAGGTAGGTTTAGGTGAGTCCAAGGCCAGATCAGCCTTTATTTTATTGATTGGTAGAGCAAGCTTGATGGGCTAGATGGCCAACTTCCGCTCAGGTTTCTTATGTCTTTATGATTGGAAATGAAGTTTGAAAAGAGATTCAGAAAAAAAAAACTGTTCCATAGTAAAAGCCAGATCTGGACATTTCCTCAACAATATGTGAAGTGCGCTAATGTTGAAAAGCACAGATAGTGTAGACATGGAGAGGAGGTTTCCTGTAGTGGGAGAGTCTAGCACCCAAGGGCACCCCCTCAGAATGGAAGGATGACCTTTAGAATAGAGATGGCCAGGAATTTCCTCATAAGATCATAAAACACAGGGGCAGAATTAAGCTAATTGAGTTGAGGGAAAATAAATCAGCCATGATGGAATGGCAAAGCAGACTCGATGGGCCGAACGGCCTAATTCTGCTCCTATGTCTCATGGTCATAAACAACCTACTGGAGGAACTCTAAGAGTCAAGCAGCATCTGTGGAGGAAAATGGACAGTCGACATTTTGGGTCAAGATCCTTCAACAGGCCTGAACTGAGTCTTTTCAAGATTTTCGGCCTCTGCAGGAATTCTTGTGTGTATGACTCGTCCCTCCATTGAGGAGTTTAATCTGCTGAGGTCCCCTCCAACCCCTAGTCTGAAATTTAGGACTCAGATGATTGGACAGGTTCTATGCTGATTGGTCCGGATTCGGATTGACGAAGTCTCTGTGCTGATTGGCCAGACCTCTTCGCAGACCGCCCAGGGCTCTGAGATGATTGGCCAGGATCCTGGGACGATTGAGCAAGACGCTGTGTTGATTGGCTAATAACTGGGAGCTGTTCCAACTGTAATGATGTCATTGACAACGAAGACTCTCTCACATGAGGTCCTTCGCCTGTGACATCTGTCTATCACAATTACCAAAGGTAATTTATTAAGAAAACTTTCAGACAAAGTGAGAAATAAAATATAATTTTTCGATGAATGGCCTGAGGTTGGGTTGCTATGACGTCCATGACGTCCTCGGACGCATGGCAGCATGTCCAGAAAGCTGCCCGAAATGACGTCTGACCGTTTTTGATTAAAACTAAAATTGAAAATACCCATCCGCAAATCATTTAGAAAAACTCCGTGAATACTTTGAGTGCTGACTGAACGATATGACATCCGAGGAGGGAGCGAGTGGGACAGCCGCGGGGGTCCTGCCGTTGCTGGGGTGACGTCATTGATCCGGGTCCCTAGACCGGGCGCAGTGGCGGAGATGGCGCCCGTGGCGGAGAGGAAGGTTGTGGGCGCCGCAGCCGAGAGTCAGGAGCCGGCGGCAGCGGAGGATGATGAGGGGCAGAACCTGTGGTAGGTCGAGAACCGAGAGCCAGGGGGGAGTTGTTACCGGGGCGGCTGGTGGCTCTGGCTGCTGATGCGGGCGGGCCCTCCTCCCTTCTTCTCGGGCCTCCTCCCCAGTGTGTCGGTGCGCGGTCGGGCAGCTTTTCCTCTCCACGCCCCCCACCCTCTTGTGTTGTTTATCCTCGGCCCTGCCTTGTCTCCTCCCGCTCCATCCAAACTCTGCCCCAATAAAACACGCAACTGGGACTGGAGGCGTCTGCCACCACCCCCCGTCCTTTCCAGCCCCGATGAAGGGTCTCGACTGGTTATTCTCCATAAATGCTGCCTGACCTGTTGTGTCTCGTATGCTGCTGCTCTGGATTTCCAGCATCAGTAGAGTATCTTGTTTTTACAGCCATAACGCGAAATACCTAAATAAAATCAGTAATTAACGGGCGAGGCGACATCTGTGAAGGGAGCTCCGTAGGTGCTGTTCGACCTGCACAACACCAACATTATTTAAGATCCCGGTGCAGTGCTGTAGAACGGACTGCTTTGGTTGCAATGTTAAACGTGGGAACCGCTTCGCCTAATTTGCAAAAGCGGAGGGAAGTTCTAGGTCAATGTTTGTTACTTGTTTAACGTTTTTGGATGAAATTGCTTGGTCATTTGAGGTGTCGTTGTGGGGGCTTGGTTGTGCCTGAGTAGGCCACACAGCTGATCCGACCATTCAGTGAGTTCATGTTGATTACGTTAACCTTAACCCTTGAACTTCCTCCATTAATGCAGTGCTTGAGAAAGCTGTCATTACTTGTCAAGTGCTTTGATGTGACTGAAAGTAATGATATAAATCTAAGTGCTTTTCTTTCAGGAGTTCAATTCTCAGTGAAGTATCTACCAGATCCCGGTCAAAATTACCCACTGGGAAAAATATTCTTGTGTTAGGTAAGCCTACCACCAAGCCTGTCTGTCCTAAAATCAGCAAATACTTGCATGGAATAATGCCACTTTATGTATGTGCAATCAGTCTATGTATATGAATTACTTGTACACTATTTAGCCTCCAACCTGACGGCATGAACATCAATTTCTTGAACTTCCAGAGATGACCCTCACCCTCTTCACCATTCTCCATCCCCTTTCCCTCTCTCGCCTTATCTCCTTGCCTGCTCATCACCTCCCTCTGGTGCTTCTCCTTCCTTTTCTTCCATGGCCTTCTATCCTCACCTATCAGATTCCCCCTTCTCCAGCCCTGTATCTCTTTTACCATCAGCTATTTACTTCATCCCTCCTCCTCCCAGTTTCATCTATCACCTTGTGTTTCCCTCTCCCCTCACCCACCTTTTTAAATCTACTCCTCAGCTTCTTCCTCTCCGGCCCTGCTGAAGGGTCTCGGTCCCAAACGTCAACTGTACTCTTTTCTATTGATATTCCGTCTGGGTAGCTTCCAACCTGATGGCATGAACATCGACTTCTCTAACTTCCGCTAATGCCCCACCTCCCCCTCGTACCCCATCTGTTACTTATTTTTATATTTTTATACACACATTCTTTCTCTCACTCTCCTTTTTCTCCCTCTGAATATACCCCTTGCCCATCCTCTGGGTCCCCCCCCCGTCTTTCTTCCCAGACCTCCTGTCCCATGATCCTCTCGTGTGCCTTTTGCCTATCACCTGTCCAGCTCTTGGCTCCATCCCTCCCCCTCCTGTCTTCTCCTGTCATTTTGGATCTCCCCCTCCCCCTCCAACTTTCAAATCCCTTACTCACTCTTCCTTCAGTTAGTCCTGACGAAGGGTCTCGGCCTGAAACGTCGACTGCACCTCTTCCTAGAGATGCTGCCTGGCCTGCTGCATTCACCAGCAACTTTGATGTGTGTTGCTTGAATTTCCAGCATCTGCAGAATTCCTGTTGTTTTCTTTTCTATTGATGCCGCCTGGCCTGCCAAGTTCCTCCAGCATTTTGTGTGTGTTGCTTACATATTGAACTGATAAGTATTAAATCTCAGTGTAATTTGTAAGAGGAGACAGCTGGTATTTGAGGATAAATATTAAATGTTGAGCATTATGAAATGAGCATAATTTAATTTAACTTGAATTCCAGTTTTAACTTTTTTATGATGTTTAAGAAAAACATTGAATTATAATTTGGTATTACCTCGGGTGGGGTAGTTATCTGGTTCATTTATTTATTCTGTCGCTTTTAGAGAGTGTCTGATATTGATGAACTGCTGTGACGTATCTCTAGGTGAGGACGGATCAGGCAAGACGACACTCATGGCGAAGCTCCAAGGTGCAGAACATAACAAGAAAGGGAGGGGCCTGGAATATCTGTACCTGAATATACACGATGAAGATAGAGATGGTCAGTGATTCTTTAACTGCTTCACTGTGTTCTTTACGTTTTGTTTGGTTTGAATGTTTTAATGAAGGCAGAGATTGTGGTGTTATAAGTTGTTGCCTTGTTAATGAGCTGCCCTGAAAATGGTTACAGTATGTTCTCTCCATGCCCCCTCCCCCTTCACAGTCTTGGTAAATCTATGATGAACTGCCGAGCAAAGCAGACCTCTGGCCTTTCTGAAATATCCTGAGTCAGCAGTATGTTGTGTTGAAATGGTTTGTCTGTAATTCAGCAAGAGTTAAGGCGAAGAATTCTGTGAAGTGGCAGTACCTTTGAGAAGAAAAAGGTTCTTGTGTTGTAGATTCACGTCCAACTTGGCATTTGAGCACAAACTGAAATTGTAACTATATATGTTATATGTGGTGTGCTGTTGGTACTGTGCTTTGCACCTTGGCCCTGGGGGAACATTGTTTTGTTTGGCTATATTCACGTATGGTTAAATGATAATTAAACTTGAACTTGGAACTAGCCTGTCATTCTAGTACTTTGCTGAGGGGTTGCTGCCTCGTCTTTGGAGGTGAGGGTAATCGAAAGCCTCACTTGTTTCCTGATTAATGTAAAACAATAACGCTGCAAGATGCATGGGCAAATTATTCCTTGTTCCTGAAAATATTTTTTCCTTGGTTTGTGTCTTTGACATAGACGTGGTTCTAAAGATACTGCTGTTTCTGACAGCTTGCTGTGTTCTTTACAATGCAATAGTACTTGGGATATTTTGAAATTGTGGGCAGTGCTGTAGAGATGCAAGCCTTTCATGGTTTTTTTTTAAGAGGCAACAGCTTGTAACCTAATACATCATCAGATGAAAACTAATATGGGGTTGCACTGTGGATTTTTTTTGAATTAACGTGTCTGCAAGTCAACTGTGAAGCTTTTGATGTTGGCTGATGCATCTTAAAGGAGCTAAATGAAATAGTGGTTTTTGAACCCAGAAATACAATTCCAAACCATGAACACAAGAAATTCTGCAGATGTTGGGAAACTTGAAGTGCTGGAGGAACTCTTTTGGTCAAGTGTCACCTATGGGACAGAATGAATAATCATTTCAGGCAGAGAATGAAGGGTGGACTATTCCCCTCCATGGGTGCTGCCTTTTGCATTTTCTCAGTTTGCATTTGTAGTGGTCATAGGATTGACTTCGGCTCAAAACTACGGTGCGGCATCAATGGGTTTTGTGGCCGCCTGGTGAAGGAAGCTATTGAAATAAAACTGGAGGAAAAGAACTTGAACAAGGACAAAGGTCTCACTCTAAGTAAGAACTGGAATTGGATTGTAAACAAGGTGCCCCCTAACTAATCAGGAGAGACAAACGACGGGGGTATAAATACTACCAGACTGGACATGCCCAGGCATCATCCCTGATGAAGATGGCAAAGTTTGTCATCAGAACGTCAACTAAAAATTGGTACTTGTGCCTGGCTGGAAGCCCGAGAAGAGTTTATTTGTCTATATGCTGGAAAAGCACTAGATCCTTCTTCAAACTGGCTTTATTCTCATTGATAAAGATTTATAAAACTGAGAAGGATAGGGTAGATTTAATCTTCTTCCCAGAGCGGGGGAGCCCTGAAATGGAAGGCACAGGCGTGAGGGGAGGAATTTAAACATCTGAGGGTAAGTTTTCCACACATTAGGTGGTGGTTATCTAGAATGAGCTGTCGGAAGAAGTCAAGATGGATAAGATTGTAACATTTGAGCAGCCATTTGGGTAGCTACAATGGATAGTTAAAGAGGACAGGGATGCAGGCAAGTGGGATCTAGGATCTTTGGGTACGGTTGACAGAGGTAAGGTGGGATGAAAGGGTCTGATTCTGTGCTAATTGATTCCATGAATGAATCATTTGCCATTGCAAGTAGAATTGTATTGAGAGTCAAGCAACACACATCAAAGTTGCTGGTGAACGCAGCAGGCCAGGCAGCATCTCTAGGAAGAGGTACAGCCGATGTTTCAGGCCGAGACCCTTCGTCAGGACTAACTGAAGGAAGAGATAGTAAGAGATCTCATACTAGCTCTTCCTTCAGTTAGTCCTGACCAAGGGTCTCGGCCTGAAGCTTTGACTGTACCTCTTCCTAGAGATGCTGCCTGGCCTGCTGCGTTCACCAGCAACTTTGATGTGTGTTGCTTGAATTTCCAGCATCTGCAGAATTCTTCTTGTTTCAGCAATAAATGCTTTGTCAACTCTATCAGCTCTCTTGTCAAGTGCCTTGTCTGTTGTTTCCTGTTATATAAAAGATCCAAGCTTTGATTCCTGATCACAATCCTTTAATTTAATGTTCAAAGTAAACTTATCAAAGTACCTGTATGTTACCATTTACAACCCTGAGATTCGTGTTCTTGTGGGCGTACTCAGCAAATCCATCAATAACAACCACAAGGGAATGCTGGGAGTGGAGGTAGAGGCAGAGACATTAGGAACATTTAAGCGATTCTTAGGTAGGCACATGAATGATAGGGAAATGGAATGTTATATGGGAGAAAAGGATTAGATGGAGTAGGTTAAATGGTCATCAGAATATTGTGCCTGTACTGCTCGATGTTTTAGTCCATTGCTACAGCTCCTGCTCAGTGGCCTTGCTGGTGGCTCTCCTTCCAAGGTACATCAGTGCACAGGGTTTTTTATTGTACCACCATTTGTGCTGGCAGCAGGTTCCATTCTTACCTACCATGCTTCAGAAAAACAATTCTCTAATTATAAACATGAGAAAATCTGTAGATGCTGCAAATCCAAGCAACAGACACAAAATGCTGGAGGAACTCAGCAGGCCAGGTAGCATCTGTGGAAAATTCTCTCATTATGCTATTGCTGTCTGGATGGGAGTTGCTTAGCTAAGAGAGAAATCTAGAACCTAATTATAAGCAGCTTCATCTGGGTTTCCTCTGGGCTGAGAGAACAAGCCTATTAAGCCATATTTTTTTCATAGTTAAGAATCTTAAGTAATAAAAGCAGAAAATGGGACTTCCAGCAATTTAGGGAGCATCCATGGGGAGAGAAACAACGGTAATATTCTTTCCGTTAGTTTCTGGAGTAACAAATCTTGACACACACAGTTACAGAAGCTCTTGGGGCAGAGAATTCCAGAGCTTCCCTACTGTCTGAGGGAAGAAATTGCTGCCCACTTCAGAAATCTCAAGAAAGCACCTTGGTCAGCATGACTGAGTTGGGCTGAATGGCCTGTTTCCCTGCTCTATAATTAATGAAAGACCACATCAACTTGGGCGTTGAACCAGTATGCAAAAGGCAGCAAAAGCTGTATAAGTACAAAGGAATGGTTTAATAATAATAAATAATTATTATTTAGCATGAGATGACGAGTCCTTGAAAGTGAGACAATTAGTTGTGGGAACTGTTCAAGAGCCTGATGGTTGAGGGATAATAACTGTTCTTGAACCTGGTGGGGTGGTCCTGAAGTTCCTGTACCTTCTCCCTGATGACAGCAGTGAGCCGAGAGCATATCCTGGGTGGTGGTAGGTCACTCTTGCTGCTTTCCTGTGACAGTGCTTTGTGTCGATGTGCTTAATGGCAGAGGACATTACCTGTGATGGACTGGGCCATATCCACTACTTTTTGTAGGATTTTCCATTCAAGGGCATTTGTGTTTTCATTCCACGTTGTGATGTAGCCAGTCAATGTACTGTCCACTACACATCTGCAGAAGTTTGTCAAAGTTTTAGATGTCAAGCTGAATCTTGGCGTTGCCGTGCTTTCTCCGTAATTGCACTTACTGGACCCAGGACAGATCTCCGAAATAATAACATGGAGAACTTCAGTTTAGATGATATCATTACTGAGGTATTGTACCATGGGGCACCACAGTAGCATAGCAGTTAGCACAAAACTGTTACAAGTCAGGGTTCAGAGTTGTATTTTATAAAGAGAATTTGAAACAGGACGTTGCAGCAAATGTTAACGAAGCAGCACTCTGTATCAGGCCTTCCATTTCCTGTAAATTTCATTGAATATTTGATGATTTTTGCCTTTGCTTTAACCTGGTTATTGTGAGATGACATTGTGTATAGTTTCTTGCCATTTGTTTCTTTCTGAGCTGTGATGTTCTTTGCTGTATTTATATCAGTTCGTTGTCTGTTCAATTTTAGCAATGGATCGTAAAGTTGTTTTGATACCAGGCAACCACAGGTTGACCAATTTAGAATGTTTTATGGACTGAATGCTGGCACCCACTGCACTGGTTTTTGTATAAAATACCTCCTATTGTCAGACCAATGCACAGGGATGGAGAGCTGTTGTGAGAGGATCTACCTTTGGTTTAGATTGAGGTTCTCTGAATGTGATTCAAGGTGGCTGCACAGATATCAAAGGCCTGAGGTCTGCCAACACTTGCATAACACTCCAGGAATCTGAGCTTTCGGTCCTATGGCCTCTCCATCACAATATCACCTGCTTTTGCCCCATTTCAGTCCATGCCCAACTTCAGTTATTCCAGCCCTCTTCTCACAATTTTTCATTTAGCAAACTGCAGATTTCAGCTTAATATATGCCCTGCTTGCCCAGTCTTCATTGACCACTTTGACCTCAAGT
This sequence comes from Mobula hypostoma, assembly GCF_963921235.1. NCBI lineage: Eukaryota > Metazoa > Chordata > Chondrichthyes > Myliobatiformes > Myliobatidae > Mobula > Mobula hypostoma. The sequence continues at coordinate 74,565,911 of NC_086110.1, read as the reverse complement.
CCCTCAACAGTTCCAATTTAAAATTCACACTTCAAGTTCACGTTTATTGATGGCACAAAATGAAACCAAACAAAATAGCGTTCCTCTAGACACCCATGAAGCATTTCATACACAGCACATAAACCAAACTATTACCATAAATAGGCTAATAAAATATAATTCGAAATGCATGTAGTGTGTAGTACAGGTAAACAGCTCGCTGTCCTAGTGATGAGACTTCAGTGGTGGCAGGGTATTCATTAGCCTCACAGCCTGAGGGAAGAAGCTGTTACCCAGTCTGGCATCCTAGTCCTGATGTTTCTGTACCTCGGGGGTTTCCAACCTTTTTTTATGCCGTGGACCAATACCGTTAAGTAAGAGGTCTGTGGATTCCATGCTTGGAACCCCTGCTCTACCACCCTGCACCCACCACAATAGTGGGTCAAAGAGATTGTGGGTGCACCCATGTTTAAAGTTCAAAGGAAAGTAAATTTTATAATCAAAGTACATGTATGCACCGTATACAATCCTGAGATTCATTTTCTTATGGGCATACTCAATAAATCAGTAGAATAATAATCATAACAAAGTCAACGAAAGACCACCCAAGAGTTTAGATCTCTTGGTTCTGCCTCTTTCATTCTCTGATTTCCTGCAGCTCTAAAATTCCTATCGTCCTTCCCTCTGACAAGAGGTTGTGTTCATCCACTTACCTCACTGATCTCTCTCGTTCCCTCTCTTTAGGGTCATAGAGAAGGAAAACTGGCCCTTCAGTCCATCAATTCTGCAACAGAAACCTGGTTATACTAAACCAACAGTAGTGGCTCATCCCATCTCAGGAGTTCCTCATGGTAGCCCTCACTACTTCCTCACACTTGTGGGCTGCCCCCGGCACAATCATCGGACTGTTGGTCATTGATGCAAACAGCACGTTTCACTGTATATTTCAATGCAGTGTACATGTGACAAATTAAGCTATTCTTTAAAAAAAAATTGAGAATTACAGATGGTGCAAGAAACTTATCCCCATATCAGAAGTAGATGAAACTAGAAGATGTGGATTTAGTGTAAGGGTAAAGAGATTTAGAGGGGATCCTTTGAGTTCCTGAAGTACACTGCCAGAAAGAGTGATGGAAGCAGAGTTGTTGACCATCTGACAAGTGTCTTAATGAGCATTTGAATCCTGAGGCATAGGATCTTCGAGCCAAGTGCTGGAAGATGGGATTACTGCCGGTGGATGCCACTGGTCAGCGTAGACAGGGTGGGCTGAGCACGCATTCTTTTGTCAGGGTGTATGATTCGGAGTCAAAGGGGTGAGTTATAGAATTACACAGCAGTGTATCCAAGCTGATCAAGATGTCTATCTGAGTTAGCCTCATTTAACCCATGTACCTCTAAAACTCTCCTTTCCATGTCCCTATCCAAGTGCTCTTTATGTTGGACCCACCTCTACAGTTTCCATTTTTCACAGCAGCCACAGTGAGGGAAAAAAAGTTTCCCCTCGGGTGTCTCTTTAAGTTACTTCCATCTTACCTTAAATCTGTGACCTTTAGTTTCCGACACACCTATAAGAAAAAAGGAAAAGGCTCTGGTTATCCACCTGATCTCTGCCCTTATTTTTATAAGCCTCTCTAATACCATCCCTTGATCGCCTTCACTCCAGAGATTGGGAAAAAAAGTCGCAGTGTGTCCAGCTTCTTATTTTAACTCAAGCCCTCCTGTCCCAGTAATGTTTTTGTGAACCTTTTCTGCCCCCTTTATCACTTTGTTAGCTCAACACTGAGAGAAATTGGGAAAAGCAATAAATACTGGCATCATTGGAGATGCCCAGATCCTAAACAAAAATAGTATAAACTGGAAAATTTATGATAAAACATTTTTTTAACTAATAAGTCAGAAGCCGTTAACGGTGAGAAGTATCTAGAAGTCAGATTTTGTGCAACTTTGCCATGGGGCTAGTGATTGGAAAATGCTGTCTGATGTGATGGTGGGGGTGATTCATCAGTAACTCTGCTGTGATAAGGAGCAGGACAGTGTACCTGGTTAGAGGTGGAAGATGACAGAATAGGCAACTATTGGCTTTTAGTCTTACTCAACATTTTAAAATGGTTTTCAGATGCCTCTAGTCTGACCCCTTCTCAAACCTTGCAGCTTTGTGATTCATTTGTTTATCACAAGTACATTGAAAAATGCGTCATTTGCCTTCACAGTCAACACAAGCAAAGGATGTACTTGGGAAAACCTGCAAGTGTCACCATACCTTAGGGCACCATTGTAGCATGCCCACAGTGTTCATCAGACCAGCACTAGCAGCAACAGCAACAATAAAAAGCAAGCTGTTTTCACACAGAGATACCCCCTCCAACCCCAAGGGCCCACTGTCACGGACATTGGGCTTGCAACTTCTAGGCCTTGAATTCTGTACTCGCTACCTTGGATCTTCGACCTTTGGTGTTGACCCCAGAACCCACTAATCGCAGGGCTTTCAACTCCAGGCCTTGGAGTCTTAGAGCACTACAGTACAGAAACAGGCCCTTCAGCCCATCTAGTCCATGCCAAGCTGATAATCTGCTTAGTCCTATCTCCCTGCACCCAGGCAATATCCCTCCAATCCATATACCTATCCAAATCTCTCTTAAATGTTACAATGAATTTGAACTCTGGACTCGCACAGATCTCCAATTCCAGGACTTGCTCACCTGAGGGGTCACCAGCTGCCATCGATGGAGCCCGCCAATCTCGTTCATTGGCACTGAGGATCGCCGGTCTTAGTCCTTAGTGCCTGCCAACCTGACATCCGTCCTAAGGGATTGTTGACCTTTGACTGGTGTGCTCCAGCCTGGAATCTGACCACTGGCTCCTGCCCCCGACTCATTAACTGACTCTGACCATTTACTCCCACTCATCCCTGTCCTTAAACCTGTTGGATACTGATGTTTTTAATTGCAAATTCTTTAGAAGTCAAGAATGAGGCACAAAACTTGTTGCCTACGATCGTTTATTAAGTGCTAAGAAAACAAAGGGATAAAGAAAGTAGTGGAAGCAAAGCCTAGTAGCGCGAAGGTGAAAGCAGGAAAGAGAGGCTGAGGCAACGTGGTTTTGCCTTATACCGTTTAAGTTCTGTAGGTAAAAGTTAACCAATCAGATAGACCATATATAAATAATGTGATACCCAAGAAGCTTCCAGAAAGAGCCGGAAGACCTGTAACTACCAGGAAAGACACAGAACAATTGCATATACATAGGTAACCACTAGGAAACACATCGAACAATTGCATGTACAGTGGTGCCAGAAAGTTTGTGAACCCTCTTTCTGCATAAATATGACCTAAAATGTGATCAGATCTTCATACAAGTTCTAAAACTAGATAAAGAGAACACAATTAAATAAATAACACAAAAGAGCATTAACACGAGGAAATCTGCAAATGCTGGAAATTCTAGCAACACACACAAAATGCTGGTGAACGCAGCAGGCCAGGCAGCATCTCTAGGAAGAGGTACAGTCAATGTTTCGGGCCGAGCCTCTTCGTCAGGACTAACTGAAGGAAGAGATAGTCAGAGATTTGAAAGTGGGAGGACGAGGGGGGGATCCGAAATGATAGGAGAAGACAGGAGGGGGAGGGATGGAGCCAAGAGCTGGAAAGTTGATTGGCAAAAGGGATATGAGAGGATCATGGGACAGGAGGCCCAGGGAGAAAGAAAAGGGGGAGGGAAGCACCAGAGGAAGACGGAGAGCAGGCAAGGAGTTATTGTGAGAGGGTCAAAGAGAGGAAAAAAAAGGAAAATAATAAATAAGGGTTGGGGTAAGAAGGGGAGGAGGGGCATTAACGGAAGTCAGTGTTCATGCCATCAGGTTGGAGGCTACCCAGATGGAATATAAGCTGTTGTTCCTCCAATCTGAGTGTGACTTCATCTTGACAGTAGAGGAGGCCGTGGATTGACATATCAGAATGGGAGTGGGACATGGAATTAAAATGTGTGGCCACTGGGAGATCCTGCTTTCTCTGGCAGACAGAGAAATGGCATGAACATTGATTTCTCTAACTTCTGTTAATGCCCCTCCTCCCCTTCTTACCCCATCCCTTATTTATTTATTATTTTCCCCCTATTTTACTCTTTTTTTTCCCCCTCTGTCCCTCTCACAATAACTCCTTGCCTGCCTCCTTACTTTCTCAATAAGCCTTGCATGGGGTACCTTATCAAATGCCTTGCTAAAATCCATATACACTACATTTACGGCTCGACCTTCATCAATGTGTTTAGTCACATCCTCAAAAAATTCAATCAGGCTCGTAAGGCACGACCTGTCTTTGACAAAGCCATGCTGACTATTCCTAATCATATTATGCTTCTCCAAATATTCATAAATCCTGCCTCTCAGGATTTTCTCCATCAATTTAACAACCACTGAAGTAAGACTCACTGGCCTATAATTTCCTGGGCTAACCCTACTCCCTTTCTTGAAAAAGGGAACAACATCCGCAACCCTCCAATCCTCTGGAAGCTCTTTCGTCCTCATTGATGATGTAAAGATCATTGCCAGAGGCTCTGCAATCTCCTCCCTCGCTTCCCACAGTAGCCTGGGGTACATCCTGTCCGGTTGCTGTGATGTAAGTTGTTTGTTAATGTCTTTGGTTGTGGACCTTTTTCTGACTTGAAGTTGTTCATTTTCCGTTTTATGCAGTTGCAAGAAAATGTTTGTGAACCCTTTGCAATTACTTGGGTTTCTGCATTAACTACTCATAAAATGTGGTCTGATCTCCATCCAGGTCACAATTATAGACAAACATAATCTGCCTAAACTAATATCACGCAATCAATTGTACTACTTCTCATCAATGCTAAGCACACCATTTAAACAATCAAAGTCTAGGTTCAAAAAAGTATGTGAACCTCTGGGGCAATACCTTCTACAAAAGTTATTTGGAGTGAAGTGTTCCAGTCACTGAGAATAGATAAGAGATGTGGGTTGTGGAGGTGCCTTGCCCTATAAAAATGACGCATGAAGTTAGGTTACTGACAGCCTGCTTTTGTCAAGAAAGGTCTGTTTGTGCACCACGCCTCAGTCAAAACAACTTACAGAAGACTTTAGAAGAAGAATTGTAGAAGTGCATGAAACTGGAAAATGCTACAAAAGCATTTCTAAAGACCGGAGTGTTCATCAGTCCACAGTAAGAGAAATTGTCTACAAATGGAGGAAATTCAGTTAGACAAGGTTGGATAGATGTTTGCATAGATGGGGAATTCAGGGTTATGGTGAAAAGGCAGGTAGGTGTGGATGAGTACATGGCCAGACCTTAGTGAATGGCGGAGCAGGCCTGGAGAGCCAGATAGCCTATTCCTGCTCCTATTTCTTATGTTCTTATGTACAGTACTGTTGCTACCCTCCCTTAAGGTAGGCATTTGCAAAGATCACACCAAGAGTATAGCGTGCAGTGCTGAAGGAGGTGAAAAAGAACCCAAGAGTAACAGCAGAAGACCTGCAGAATCTCTAGAAATTGCTAAAACTTCTGTTCCTGTGTCCACTGTAAGAAAAACACTGAACAGGAATGGTGTTCATGGAAGGACACCATGAAGAATACCACAGCACTCCGAAAAAAAATTGCTGCACATTTCAAGTTTGCAAAAGACCACCTGCATGTTGTAATGCTTCTGGGACAGTGTTTCTGTGGACAGTTGAGACGAAAGTTAAGCTTTTTGGCAGAAATGTGTATTACTATTTTTGGAGAGAAAAGGGCACTGCACACCAACATAAAAACCTCATCCCAACTGTGAAGCACGGTGGAAGGAGCATTGTGGTTTGGGGCTACTTTGCTGCCTCAGGGCCTGGACAGCTTGCAATTGTTGAGGGAACAATGAATTGAAAATTGTATCAAGACATTTTGCAGGAGAATGTCAGGGCAACGGTCCATCATCTGAAGCTTAATAGAAGTTGGATGATGCAATAAGACAATAATCCGAAACACAAGAGTAGATCACAACAGAATGGTTTAAAATGAAGAAAATTCGTGTTTTTTGTACGGCCAAGTCAGAATCTAGACCTTAACTCATTTGAGATGCTGTGGCATGACCTGAAGAGGATTGTTCATGCGGGGTATCCCAGAAATATTGATGAACTGAAACAGTTTTGTAACAGTTTTCCAGGCTGGAAAGGTCTAAAATTCCTCCTCACTATTGTGCAAGTCTGATCAGCAGATTCAAGAAACTTTTGGTGGAGGTTATTGCTGCTATAGGAGGTTCTGCCAGTTATTAGATGCAAGGGTTCACATACTTTTTCCAGTCTGGACTGTGAATGATTAAACAACGTGTTCAATAAAGACATGAAAAGTACAATTGTTTGTGTTACTAGTTTAGGCAGATTGTGTTTGTCTATTAATGTGACTTAGATGAAGATCAGGCCACATTTTATGAGTAATTAATGCAGAAAACCAGGTAACTGCAAAGGGTTCACAAACTTTTTCTTGTAACTATGTCTCCATTGATGGTTTTCCGGATTTATTTTAGTAACTTAAACCATTGCTTCCTTGTGGCAATACCCAGTTGTGGAGAAGGTTTCAGGAGTAAACTCCAAGAAAAAAATCCAAAGTTGGAGTCCCTACGGCAGCCCTGTATTGAGTTCAATGCTGACTGGTAACTCTTGCGATGCCACTGGTGCCAAACTGTATCGTTCTCTGCCATTCCTCTGGATTCATCAGCTGCATAAAGAGGCAGAGCTGGCTCTCTATATCATACTGCCCTGGCTTGCATACTGGCTTTTGCGAGGAGGTGGGATGTGGGGACCGATGATCTTTTCTTTCTTGGTTTCATGGCTACCTGGAGGAGAAGAATTTCAGAGTTCTATACTTTGATAATAAATGAACCTTGGATGAGTCAGCATATGCCGGGGAGATTGAAAATCTGGCTGAGTGGTGTCATCGCAACCTCTTTACTCAATGTCAGCAAGATCGAGGAGCTGATTATGGTCTTCAGGAGAAGGAAATCAGAGGTTTGTGAACCCATCCTCGTCGGAGGATGAGTGATTTAAAATTCCTTGGTGTTATTGTTTCAGAGGTCCCATCCTGAGCCCAGCACGTCAGCGCAAATACAAAGAAAGTGCAGCAGCTCTACTTATGAGTTTGCAGAGAGTCAATATTACATCTGAAACTTTGACAAACTTCTATAGATGTCTAGTGGAAAGCATATTGACTGGTTGCATCACAGCCTGGTATGGATACACCAGTGCCCTTGAACGCAAAATCCTGCAAAAAGTAGCGGATACTACCAAGTCCATCACGAATAGCACCCTCCCAACTACTGAGCACATCTACATGAAATGCTGTCACGGGAAAGCAGCATCCATCATCGAGGACCCCCACCACCCAGGACATACTCTCTTCTTGCCGCTGCCATCAGGAAAAAGGTACAAGAGCCTCAGGACTCGTACTACCAGGTGCCCCTCGTCCATCAGGTTTTTGAACTAAAGGGAATATTTTCACTTGCCCCATCATTGAAATGTTCCCGCAACCTGTGTTCTCTTTTTCAATTACTGTTTTTGATATTTATTGCTTGTGTGTTTATTATTCTTTCTTCTTTTTGTACTTGCACTATTTGTTGTCTTCTGCAGTCTGGTTGAACGCCTTAGTTGGGTGGTGTGTCATTGAATCTGTAGATTTATTGCGTATGCCCACAAGAAAATGGATCGGGGTTGTATATGATGTTTATTTTGAACTTTGAACATTTTTCTTTGATTTTCTGCACTCTAACAGGATCATCTGACCAATCTGAAAGTCCTAACCTTTTCTTGTCTGTGTCTGTTGCTAGGGGTCATTTTTGGCAGGTATATGTCGCATGTCAGAATTTTATCAGATACTTCAGAAGTGGCAATTATCCATAAAACTTGCATTGCAATGCCCTTTAAACTATGTTGTTAGTTCCAGGCCAACTTGGACTGCAGTGTATCAAGGCTGCTAACTCCGATCATTTCATGTATTCTGATGTCTTGATGCTAGTAGCATTGCACCAAATCTATTTAAATCTTCTGAGGTCTTTTTATATTTGATAACCTTCATCCTGCTGTGTCATAGTTATTGGTCATTCTTGCAAGATGATGTCTGGATCACAGGTTGTGCTTTGTCTATAAGAAGCATCCCAAGATGCAAAACAAGTATAGAGACAGATGTCACAAAAACCTTGGTCATGGAGGTAGTTTTTGAGGAGAAGGTGAGAGGTGGGAGCTGGGTGACTTGTCCAGGGTAACATGTCCTTCATTGGAAATCAGGAGAGTGATCTGGTTAATGTTGAGCTAATCAGGATGTATACTTGAAACTCTGCTTCTATTCCCCACTCTGGCCTTTTACCTCTTCTCTTAACCTACCTTTCCCCTCACTCTGGTGCCCTTCCTTCCCTTTCATCCATTGTCCACTCTCTTCTATCAGATTCCTTCTCCAGCCCTTAGCCTTTTCCACCTGTCACGTCCTGGCTTCTTACTTCATCGCCCCCACCTCTACCCACCTGATTTCACCTAACTTGTCTGCCTTCCTCTCCCTCACCTTATTTTGGCATCTTCTCCCTTCCTTTCCAGTCTCTGCCAGAAACATTGAGTGTTTATTCATTTCCAAAGATGCTGCCTGACCTGCTGAGATCCTCCAGTATTTTGTGTGTTGCTTTGGATTTCACGCTTGTGCAGAATCTCTTGCGAAGATAATTTCTGGCTCTGTTTTATTATCCTTCACAGCTAAATCGTTAACCAATATTTTTTGCCCAACTTCCAGCCACAAGTGATCATTTGGGTGTGTCTGGTAATCCAACTTGTCAACATGTTCAGATGTATGCAGTAATGCCCCAGATTAGGACAAAATCTGTTTGTAACATTGAGCTTATGTAGATCTTTATGTTGCATTATTCTTGCTGATGGAGAACACTTGCAGATATATGCTGTTACAATCATATTCTCATTACTACCATCAAGGAGGACGCACAGGAGCCTGAAAAGGCACACTCAATATTTTAGGAACGCGTTTTCCCCCCTCCATCATCAGATTTCTGAATGGAAAATAAACCAATATACACTTCCTCACTTTTTTTTCCTTTTGGTCTTCTTGTAAGTTAGTTTTTTCTTATGTGTTGCATTGTAACACAGTTGCAAAACAACAAATTTCACAACATATGCCAGTGATATTAAACCTGTTTCTGATAGTTTTATGTATTGCAATTTACTGCTGCAATAAGACAATCAATTTCATGACATATGCTAGCGATATTAAAGCTGATTCTGATTCTATTAATTTCTGCAACTCAGCAACTCTTTTCACTAATGTTCAGGATTCAGTCAGTAAGACTTTTGATCACTCCCATGTCCTACCTGTTTCACTCCTTTATTGCTGCTGTTTCCTCCCTGCCCTTCAGCTATCTTATTAGAGTTGTTAACTATAATTTATGATGACATCTGAACATATTTATGTGCTCTCTCTTCTCAACATGGACAAGACAAAAAGGTGTTTGTGGACTTCAGGAATGCACAGGTCGACTACACACCATTACTTATCAAAGGCTCTGCCGTGGAGAGAGTGAAGAGCACAAAGTTCTTTGTACACATAACGGATGATCACAACACCACCTCGCTAGTCATGAAGGTACAGCAGCATCTACTCTTTTTGAAGAGATTGAGATGTGCAAGGCTTCCCTATCCCCGTGCTACCAACTTTCTACAGGAGCACCACCGAGACTGCCCTGACTGGCCACATAATTGTGTAGTACAGAAAACATCAGACCGCAAGATCCTACAGAGGACAGTAAAAACAGCTTCGAGGATCACTGGGGTTTCCCTCTCCCCTATTTGTGACATTTACTGGAAACGTATATGAAAGGCCTGAAGCATTGTTGAGGATCCTTACCTTACCACCCATCCAACATTCTCTTTGACCCACGACCATCAGGAAGGAGGTACAGGAACATCAGGACTAGGACTGCCAGACTCGGTAACAGCTTCTTCCCTAAGGCTTTGGGTCTAATGAATACACTGCTACTACTGAGATCTTGCCACTAGGACAGCAAGAACCTGTGCTGCACACTAGTGTTCGTTAGGTGTTCCTAACAATTATTGGGAATGGGGCTGTTCCCTTAAACTATTTACTCTTCCCAATATTTTCTTCCTGCTGTTCTTATATGCTGTGAAATTTCTAGAAATTGGATAATAAGCTCCTGATCAAATTATGATGTTTTTAGTTGTTTCTGTGTTGGACAGGACATGAGGGAGATTGTATCCTCTTCCATTCTGGTTAAATATGCTGTTAATGTGCACCTTGTTGTGTAATATAATTGTTCGTGCTGTCTGAAACTTCCTACTTGGTGAGTCTGAGAACTTAACAAAAGATAGGTCTCTCTAATGATCTCGTGTACAGTACAAGAATCTTCAAGCTGCTGGGGAACTCCAGGACTAAAAAACTTATAAATAACTAAGCCTGCTTCCAGAGTCTTGAGACATGAAATTGTTGGGATTTTTTTTTTAAACTGTCAATGGGATTTTCTAAATTTGTGAGCTAGCAGGCATTATCCTTGCCCCTAAGAGTAAAGGTAAATCAGATTTACTAATTGCTTCCTGTTTGCCTAATATCAGTAGAAGCCAAATAAATGAAGCGCACTTGAGTAAACATGAACACCTGTTCAACCTTAATACATTAAACATGGGCAGTTTAAATTCTGTTTGATACACTTCCTTGGCAAAACAAGCCTTGTTTTTGTATTAAGTACGCTTTGGGAGGAGGCAGGCACTTTGACTTGGTCTTGGTAATGTTAATTTGGAGAATCTCTAGTCCATGTTTAGGTCTTGTAATCGTATGGCAGTGATCGTGGTAGAAAGGTACTGGGAATCGGGGAGAAATGGATGCCTATGATGAAGACTAGAGGTTGGAGCCCAATTGTCTGCGAGTTTACGAGACTGGGAGCCAAGGACTGGAGGCAGCCTGTCCTGGGGTTAGTGGCCCGTGTGTGTGAGGGACAGGGATAATGAGAAAGGGGCTTGTTTTGCTGTGTCTTGTTTTGTTATTGTGTGTTGTTGAACATTGTAGTCATGTTCTGTTGGCATTGGAAAGCATAGTGACACTTGCAGGTTGCCCTCTGTACATCCTTGGGTGTGCTTGGTTGTTAATGCAAACAATAGATTTCACTTTGTTGTGATATACATACAATAAATCCTGAATCTGATCTGAATTCAGCATTGACGATTGTAGAAAAGGAGGATATTTTTGGATGATCCCATTTGCTGTTAATGAGTTAGTCTCGCAGGGCTCTGAGGAGAAGTATTTACATAAAATATGTAAAGAATATTTGAAAGCATTTGAATCTGCAAAGTTCATAGAAAATGTATTATCAAAGTACATCTATGTCCCCATATACAGTCCTGAGATTTATTTCCTTGTGGACATTTACAGTAAATACAACAAGCAATAGAATCAATGAAAGGCTGAACAAACAACCAATGTGCAAAAAAAAACCCGAACTATACAAATACAAAAAGAAAGAGGAAAAAAAGTTATAATAATAAATAAACAATAAATATCGAGACCATGAAATGGAGAGTCCCTAGCAGTTAGTTCATTTGTTGTGGGAATAGTTCGGTGACAGGGGAGTGAAGTTATCCCCTCTGGTTCAAGAACCTGATGGTTGAGGGGTAATGACTGTTCCTGGTGGGTCCTGAGGTTTCTGTGTCTTCCTGATGGCAGCAGTAAGAAGAGAGCATGGCCTGGATAGTGGAGGTCCTTGATGGATGCTGCTTTCCTGTGACAGCATTCTATGGTGGGGAGGGCTTTACCCAAGATGGACTGTTTGGGATTTTTATTGGGGTTTCCATTTAGGCCATGATGAAATCAGTCAATATATTACAAAAAAGAGAAAATCTGCATATGCTGGAAATATACAGTCAATATACTCTCCACTACACATCTATGGACATTTGTCAAATTTTTAGATGCCATGCTGAATCTTTATAAACCAGAGGTGCTGCTGTGCTTTCTTTGTAATGGCACTTGTGTGTTGGGCCCAGGACAGATCCTCTGAAATGATAACACCCAACGAATTTTAAAGTTGCTGAACCTCTCCACCCCTGATCCCCTGCTGAGGACTGGCTAATGGTTTCCTCCTCCAGAAGTCAATAACCATCTCCCTGGTCTTGCTGACATTGAATGAGAGGTTGTTGTTTTGGCACCATCAGCTAGATTTTCAATCTTCCTTCTATATGTTGATTCATCACCACCTTTAATTCGCCCTACAACAATGTTGTCATCAACAATCTTGAATATGGTTTGGAGCTGTGCTCACAGTCATAAGTATAAAGCAGTAAGAGCAGGGGGCTAAACACACAGGTTTGCACCTCTGCTGATGCAGATTATGGAGGAGATGTTGCCAATCCGAACTGATTGGGGTCTGCCAGTGAGGAAATTGAGGATCCAGTTGCCCACTCAGGTATTAAGCTTATTGATTAGTCTTGAGGGAATGATGCATTGAATGCCGAGCTGTATTCAAGGAAGGGCATCCTGATATACATATCTTTGCTGTCCAGATGTTTCAGGGTTAAGTGAAGAGCCAATGAAATGGCATCTGCTGTTGACCTGTTGTGATGGTAGGCAAATTAGAGCAGATCCAAGTCACTTCTCAGGTAGGAGTTGATGTGTTGTTCACTAGCTTCTTAAAGCACTGAATCACAATGGCTTCTGGGCGATAGTTATCGAGGCAGGTTACCATGGTCGTCTTATGCACTGGTTTAAGTGAAGTCTGCTTGAAGCAGGTAGGTACCTTAGACTGCCGAAGTGAGAGATTAAAGATGTCAGTGAACACTCCAGCCATTTGATCAGCACAAGTGTTTAGTACACAGCCAGGTACCCGATCTGAGCTGGATATTTTTCGTGAGTTCATCCTTCTGAAGGAGGCCCTCAAATCAGCCTTGGAGACTAAAATTACAAGATGGTCAGGTGCTGTGTGAATTTGTAAAAATGCCTTGATGTTTTGATAATCAAAGCAATCATAAAAGGCATTGAGCTCATTTGGGAGTGAAGCCTTGTTGTCATCAATGTCACTTGGCTTTATTTTGTAAGAGTTAATAGCTTTCAAGCCCTGCCACCAGCTGTGGAATATCTTTCAGTAATTCAAGTTCGGTACAAAATTACCACTTCCACATGTGGTGGCTTTCCAGAGAGTGTACCTGGACCTCTTGTATTTAACTTGGTCACCAGACCTGGAATGCCACTGATTTGGCTCTTAGCAGTTAGCAGATCTCATGCTTCATCCACGGCTTCTGGTTAGGATCTTATGGGGACACTAGTCTACGACTGTTTTTATAAAGTTTGTAACACCCTTGGTATATTCGTTCAGATTCTGTGAGTTCTTGAACAAGGCCCAATCTAGTGACTTGAAGCAATCCCATAGCCACTTCTCTGCGTCTCGTGATCATCTCTTTATTGTTCTTGGCTCTGGAGCCTTGCTCTTTAGCCTCTTCCTGTATACCTGTAGGAGAATGACAGCCAGGACATCAGATTTCCCAAAATACTGTTTAGCCATAGAATGGTAGGCATTCCGAGTTGTAGTATAGCAGTGGACAAATGTGTTGGAGGTGATATGTTGATGGTAGCTTTGTAAAGCACTGCACAGCCATGGAAGGTGTAATAATAATTGCAAAGAAGTTTGCCAGCAACATCCTGCATCTATCACAGGCTAAGAGGTAAATCCAGTTTTGACATGTGCTCTGATTTGGGCCAGTAAGGGCATTCCTCAATCCTCAATCATTAGGCACGTTAAGGATGTGCAGTTACTAATCTCTCCAGAACAGTCAAGTTTAAAATCATGGCTGGACTAGGTAATCTGATGTCACTCGTGTTGATTGAGGAATAACTCCAATTCTAAAAATTTATACTTGGTAAAATTAATGATGAGTTGGTCTCCAGGAAGGTGCAGGCTGACCATATCTGAGTAGCTCCTACGAGGAGGGAGTGAGGATCACCAAATTTCTGGCAGTGTACCCAATCAATGCTCTCACTTGTTCCCACATGGCAGCATCTCCACTTCCTGAGGAGATTGAGGCATTTTATTCTATGGCCCCATTCTAACCAATTTTTTCAGGAGCCCTATAGAGAGTGTCCTGACCAGCTGCATCACCGTTGGTTCAGGCATTGCAAGGCATCTGATTGCCTACAAAGGAGCCTACAAAGGACTGCGAGTACCGCTGAGAGGATTATTGGGGTTTGTCTTTCACATATCAGATATTTACCAGGAACACCGTGTATGCAGGGCCCTTGGCATTGTCAATGATCCCTCCCATCCATCAGCAATTCTTTGACCTTCTACCATCAAGGAGGTACCATCATTGCATTAGGATAAGAACTTAGTTACTTAGAGTGCCAAGCTTTAGATGTTTCAGAAAGGACAGGGAGGGAGGCAAAAGAGATGGGGATGTGGCACTGTTGATCAGAGATAGTGTCACTGCTGCAGAAAAGGAGAAAGTAATGGAGGGGTTGTCTACTGAGCCTCTGTGGGTGGAAGTTAGGAACAGGAAGGGTCAATAACTCGAATGGGTGTTTTTTTAAATAGACCACCCAATAGTAACAGGGACTTCGAGGAGCAGACAGGGAGAAAGATTCTGGAACAGTATAATAATGACAGGGTTGTAGTGGTGGGAGATTTTAATTGGCATCTCCCAAGAGCAAAGGGTTTAGATGGGGTAGAGTTTGTTAGGTGTGTTCAGGAAGGTTTCCTGACACAATATGTAGATAAACCTGTGCTTGATCTGGTATTGGGAAATGAACCTGGTCAGGTGTCAGGTCTCTCAGTAGGAGAGCATTTTGGAGATAGTGATCACAATTTTATCTCCTTTGCCATTGTGTTGGAGAGGGATAGGAACAGACAAGTTAGGAAAGTGTTTAATTGAAGTAAGGGGAAATATGAAGCTATGAGACAAGAACTTGGAAGCACAAATTGGGAACAGATGTTCTCAGGGAAATGTACAGCAGAAATGTGCAAATGTTCAGGGGATATTTGCATGGCGTTCTGCATAGGTATGTCCAAATGAAACAGGGAAAGGATGGTAGGGTACAGGAACGGTGGTGTACAAAGGCTGTGGTAAATCTAGTCAAGAAGAAGGGAAGAGCTTACGAAAGGTTCAAAAAAACTAGGTAATGATAGAGATCTAGAAGATTATAAGGCTAGCAGGATGGAGTTTCAGAATGAAATTAGGAGAGCCAGAAGGGGTCATGAAAAGGCCTTGGCGAGCAGGATTAAGAAAAACCCCAAAGTATTCTACACGTATGTGAAGAGAAGAAGATGAGATGTGAGAGAATAGGACCAATCGTGTGGCAGTGATAAAGTGTGTATGGAACAGGAGGAGATAGTGGAGGTACTTAATGAGCACTTTGCTTCAGTATTCTCTATGGAAGAGGATCTTAGCGATTGTAGGGATGACTTACAGCGGACTGAAAAGCTTGAGCATATAGACATTAAGAAAGAGGATGTGCTGGAGCATTTGGAAAGCATCAAGTTGGATAAGTCACTGTGACTGGATGAGATGTACCCCAGGCTACTGTGAGAGGTGAGGGAGGAGATTGCTAAGCCTCTGGCGATGATCTTTGCATCATCAATGGGGACGGGAGAGGTTCCGGAGGATTGGAGGGTTGCAGGTGGTGTTTTCTTATTCAAGAAAGGGAGTAGAGATAGCCCAGGAAATTATAGATCAGAGAGTCTTACCTCAGTGGTTAGTTAGTTGTTGGAGAAGATCCTGAGAGGCAGGATTTATGAGCATTTGGAGAAGCATGATATGATTAGGATGGCTTTGTCGAAGACAGGTTGTGTCTTATGAGCCTGATTGAATTTTTTGAGGATGTGACTAAACACATTGATGAAGGTAGAACAGTAGATGTAGTGTGTATGGATTTCAGCAAGGCATTTGACTAGGTACCCCATGCAATGCTTATTGAGAAGGTAAGGAGGCATGGGATCCAAGGGAACATTGTTTTGTGGATCCAGAACTGGCTTGCCCACAGAAGGCAAAGAGTGGTTGTGGACTGGTCATATTCTCTATGGAGGTTGGTGACCAGTGGTCTGCCTCAGGGATCTGTTCTGGGACCCCTTCTCTTTGTGTTTTTTATAAATGACCTGGATGAGGAAGTGGAGGGATGGGTTAGTAAATTTGCTGATGACATAAAGCTTGGGGGTGTTGTAGATAGTGTGGAGGGCTGTCAGAGGTTACAACGGGACATTGAAAGGATACAAAACTGGGCTGAGAAGTGGCAGATGGAGTTCAACCCTGATAAGTGTGAGGTGGTTCATTTTGGTAGGTCAAATATGATGGCAGAATATAGCATTAATGGTAAGGCTCTTGGCAGTGTGGAGGATCAGCGGGATCTTGGGGCCCAAGTCCACAGGACATTCAAAGCTGCTTCGCAGGTTGACTTTGGTTAGGAAGGCATACGGTGCATTGGCCTTCATCAACTGTGGGATTGAGTTTAAGAGTCAAGAGGTATGTTAAAGCTTTATAGGACCGTGGTCAGACCCCACATGGAATACTGTGTTCAGTTCTGATCACCTCACTACAGCAAGGATGTGGAAACTATAGAAAGGATGCAGAGGAGATTTACAGGAATGTTGCCTGGATTGGGGAACATGCCTTATAAGAATAGGGTGAATGAACTTGGTTAGCCTTTTCTCCTTGGAGAGATGGAAGATGAGAGGTGACCTGATAGAGGTGTATAAGATGCTGAGAGGCATTGATCGTGTGGATAGTCAAAGAGGCTTTTTCCCAGGGCTGAAATGGCTAACACGAGAGGGCACAGTTTTAAGGTGCTTGGAAGTAGGTGTAGAGGAGATGTTAGGGATAAGTTTTTTATGCAGAGTGGTGAGTACATGGAATGGGCTGCCGGTGATGGTGCTGGAGGCGGATACAATAGAGTCTTTTAAGAGACTCCTGGATAGGTACATGGAGCTTAGGAAAACAGAGGACAATGGGTAACCCTAAGTAATTTATAAAGTCAGTACATGTTCGGTACAGCATTGTGGGCTGAAGGGCCTGTATTGTGTTGTAGGTTTTCTATGTTTCGAACTGTTAGGATTGGAAACAGCTGCTTTCTCCTAGACCATGAGACTACTGAACTCCCTGCTACCACCCAGGTCTCATCACGTATGAAGTGCCAGTGGTGTTATACTTTTTATTTGTGTCCTAAATGCACCTTATTATTGTTAATTTGTTTGTGGTAATATTTTATGTGTAATGTGTGAGAGACATTGACTGTTGTGTACCCTGATCGGAGGAATGTTGCGTTGTTTGGTGTTATACATGTGTATGGTTGAATGACAAACTGAACTTAAAGGTGATGTACCCTCAGTTTAGCGTTTTGCTGAATTTTTTTGGCAAAGCTCCATTTGGAGTGTCAGACTAGGCTTTATCATTGTAACCTGAATGAAATGGTCATTTCTTCACTATTTGCTTTTGATTTCAAACCAACCAATTAGGAGCTGTTTTAGAGCAATGTTTTAATTTGTGTATTTTGTTTTACTTGTTTTGGTCTAGCTGGATGATGTCATCTTATCACATTCCAAGGATTTGGGAATGTGATAAGGAAAAGCTTGGCAACTTGATGTTACTTTAGGCTCAGGAACAGTTATTATCCCTCAACCATCAGGCTCTTGAACTAGAGGGGATAACTTCACTCAACTCAACCACTTTCAAGGATGCTTCATCTCATGTTCTTGATATTTATAGCCTTTTTTTTTCTTTTTGTATTTGCGTAGTTTATTGTCCATCCTGTCGGGTATGGTCTTTCATTGATTCTGTTAT
The DNA here is from genome assembly GCF_963921235.1 of Mobula hypostoma. NCBI lineage: Eukaryota > Metazoa > Chordata > Chondrichthyes > Myliobatiformes > Myliobatidae > Mobula > Mobula hypostoma. Next base: position 74,548,138 of record NC_086110.1, on the reverse strand, counting down.
TTCTTTGTATTTACTGTGAATGCCTGCAAGGAAATGAATCTCAAGGTTGCTTCTTGTGACATATATGTACTTTGGTAATAAATTTATTTTGAGCTTTGAAGTACTTAGGAATGTGTTAATAGGCAGTATGACAGCTTGTTCTTATGTTCCTAAATACTTGTTGCAGATATATTGCCCCTTAATCTGGTTTTTGTATTGCTTTTGATATTTTACAGGCTCATAGAGCACTACAGCACAGCAGCAAGCTATTCGGTCCATCTAGTCTATCAAATTATTATTCTTCCTAGTCCCATTAGCCTGCACCTGTACCATAGCCCTCCATTCCCAGCCTGTCCATATGCTTATCCAATCCAGTTTTGCATGTTGAAATTAAACCTGACTCTATCATTTCTGCTGTCAGCCTGATCCACACTCCCACCACCCACTGAGTGAAGAAGTTCCCCTTTGGGTTCCCCTTAAACATTTCACCTTTCATCCTTAATCTGTGATCTGTGTTTCTGATTTCTCCAGCCTCAGTGGAAAAAACCTTCGTGTGGTACCCTATCCATACCCCTCATAATTTTGTATACCTCTGTCAAATCTCCCGTCACTCTCCTACGCTCCACGGAATAAAGTCCTAACCTGTTCAATCTTTCCTAATACCCAGGACCTCAAGTCCTCGTGGCATTCTTGTAAATTTTCTCTGTATTCCTTCACTCTTTTTGACATCTTTCTTGTAGGTAGGTGCTGAAAGCCGCACACAATACTCCACATTAGGCCTCAGCAATATCTCACACAACTTAACATAACATCCCAACTCCGGTATGCAATACTTGGATTTATGAAGGCCGGTGTATTGAGTAGACTTTTGGTCCGTGAGCCAGGACCCCAAATTTGGGCCACTGTACCATCTAGGGGGAATAATTCTTAGTGATTTTTGGCAAGGTATGCACCCCTCGTGCTAGAAAATATGTGATAGCATTGCAGCGGTGGAAGCTTTCTGTGTGTTAGCACTCGATTTATAACCCCATGCCAAAACACACTTTTCAAAACTATACATAGCACAGAATAAAGCATTCTGCTTCAGACTGATGTTTCTCTTATTATTGATGCTTTGTCTTTGAAAATTGGTGGGAATATAGCTCAGACTATATGTTTTTCAGAAAAGTTGTTTAGATTAGCATCTCTACAAATGTCATCTATTACTGGCAGTGACAACACAGTGACTATACCTTACATAAGATGTACTTCTGTTTTCATGTTCTGTTTCACATTTATATCAGGCAAAGAGAAGACAAGTGCCCTAAAACTTCTGACCAGTAACAGGGAGACTCAGGACACATTCTTAGACGCAAGCACAAGGAAATCTGCAGATGCTGGAAATTTAAGCAATGCACACAAAATGCTGGTGGAACGCAGCAGGCCAGGCACCATTGAAATTGGGCACTGTACTGCGAGTGCCACCAATGACATAGTTTTCAGTGTAGAATTTTATAACATCATTTGATGAAAAGTGCTTGAACTCAGCTATCATTGTGACAAATTTTAATGTTGAGGGATCATTGATGACAAAATACCACTAGGTTGAATGTACATATTGTACTTTATATTGGCCACTTTTCAGAAATGCTTATTTTAGGGCAGTGTTATAAAATGCATGATACTCTAACCCTAAGGCTACCACTGGTGCAATGCTATCACATATTTTCTAACTCTCGAGATGTATACCTTGCCACAAATCACTATGAGCATTATTCCCCTCAGATGGTACTGACTAACCCTACTGGCTCATGGACTATTTGGGATGTTATGTTGAAGTTTCGTACATATATAATGATAAACCTTGTTAGGTCCTTGATAGTGTCATTAAAATATTCAAAAAGTATCTTCTGGTGCTAGCATAAGAATTGTGGTAAATTGGGTGGCATGATAGTGTAGTGGTTAGTGTAACACTTCACAATGATTGCAGTGGAGGTTCAGTTTCCACCACTGTCTTTAAGGAATTTGTATGTTCTCCTCGTGACCATGTGGATTTCCTCCGGGTGTTCTGGTTTCCTTCCACGTTTCAAAGCCAAATGGGTTAGAGTTAGTAAGTTGTGGGCATGCTATGTTGTTGTTGGAAGCATGACAACTCTTGCAGCCTGCCGTAGTACAATCCATACACTGTGGTTGTTGACAGAAATAAGGCATTTTACTGTACGTTATGTGACAAAGCTAATCTCTAAACCTTTGAAATCACTAACATAACAAACATCAACACTGGAGCCCAGAGTTGGTGATTTCTGTTTTATCAGGTGGTGGTTAATTTGTATCTTATCTGTCCTGATTTTGCATCATCTGATTTATTTTCACATTGAGCGAAATCATTGATATGGATGCCCAGGAACTGTTTACTTCAGTGGAACATTGGGATTGGGTGCACTAGTGTCAGGAACAACCTTTTGGAATTGAGAAGACGAGGCAAGTGTAGTAAAGCTTGAGAATTCTCACCTCAGCCTGTGGGCCCAATTGCTGAGTTTATTGTGGCTATGATTGACAAGTGTAATGGGCACCAGGGCAATTGGAGAATGTTGGGACTGGGCAGAAAAACAAATAAGGCAGCGTTAGCCAAGTCTTAAGGAGATGCCAAGCAGGCTCCATGAGCCTTGTGGCTGCCACTCCAGCCTCTTGTGTTGTGTTCTTATCTTTGAGTAATATATCAAACATGAGGAATGAATACTTCTCATGTATTTATTATTAATTTCTGGAATTTTGAACCAACTTCAGTGCTCAATATATGAGGACCCATTAACAGTTGTCTGAAGTAGAATAGACCTTTATAGTCAATACTCAAAACAGTGAGATGTAGTACTTCCTGATGGCTTTCCAGATTGGTCAAGCTATAATTTTAAGATCACCATCATCATTGTTGTTATGACCCGTGATCATGATTGATCATGGTCCCGTGAATATGATTGCTCTTGACAAATTTTTCTTCAGAAGTGGTTTGCCATTGCTTTCTTCTGGGCAGCGTCTTTAAAAGACAGGCGACCCCAGCCATTATCAATACTCTTCAGAGATTGTCTGGTGTCAGTGCTCACATAACCAGGACTTGTGATATGCACTGGCTGTTCATACGAGCATCCAGCACCTGCTCCATGGCGTCGTGACCCTGATTTGGGGGGGGGGGGTGGCTAAGCAGGTGCTACACCTTGCCCAAGGGTGACTACAGGCTAGCAGAAGGAAGGAGTGCCTTACACCTCCTTTGGTAGAGACATATCTCCACCCCACCACCTGTTTAAGATTATACCTCTTAATATTGACTCTCCTTGGCAAAGGAGGTAGAATTTTAATGATCTATTATGAAGTTACAAAATACTGGAAATATTCAACTGTCAAGGCAGAATCTGTGGAGAAAAAACAGCTAATGTTTCAGGTTGATGATTCTCAGAAGCTCAACAGTTCAAATCTGAAAGCTCGAAGTATGTTATCAAAGTACAAATACTGTGTGTTACCATGGAGGAATGAGATTAATTTTCTTGTCGGGATTTATGGAGGGGAGAAAGAAATACAATATAATTTTAGAAAAAAACTACATAAACAGATAAAGACTGGCAAAGAATCAATGTGCAAAAAGGCTAATTGTGTCATAAAAATAATACTGAAGGGGTGAGTTGTAAAGAGTCATTGAAAATGAGTGCAGGTTGTAGAATCATTTCAGAATAGAGGTGTATGAAATTATCTACACCGATTCAGCAGCATGATGGTTGCAACTTATTTCATTCACTTAATTAGGTCAACCTATGCAATAAAATTTAACATTTGCTGCCTGTTTGTTTGTTGAGAAGCTAGTAGATATACATGAATGAGGTACTCATGGCAAAGTATTGCTATGGTGTTTCCTACCTGATTCTGCACTAACTATCTACTTTATTCACTTGATTAGGCTAAAGGATTCCAGGCTGCTTGTTTTAGCAAGTGAGTAATTCCAGCTATATGTCTCTCCACAGATCACACACGATGTAATGTGTGGATACTGGATGGCGAGCTGTACCATAAGGGCCTTCTTAAGTTTGCGGTTTCTGCGGAAAATTTGAAGAATACTTTAGCTGTCTTTGTGGCAGACATGGCCAGGCCTTGGACTATCATGGATTCATTGCAGAAATGGGCGAGCGTTTTACGTGAACACATTGACAAACTGAAGATTCCACCTGAGGAACTGAAGGAAATGGAACAGAAGAGTGAGTATGAGATTGTATTCCTAAAATTAGAACAAGGAATGCTCTGCATAGCTTGTGATACATTTTGGAATGTGTAGAATGCACTGAATAGAATGGTGTTGATATTCTGTTCGTTTACAAGGTGTCACCTCATTTGGTCTGTGGCTAGACTACAAATGGCCCTGGTATTGATTTTTACATTTCTATCTATAGTATGACCCATTGTGCATCTACTGCTTACAGTGAGAAGTGGGTGAATTTCAAGTGCGATGTAATCAGTCAGCTGGGAACACGTTGTCCATATTATCCGGTACATCTGTTGTTGAACTAATAGAGAGGCAGTGAACATTGGGAAATAACTATCCCTCTGCCTCTCCTGCCTTCTCTGGGAGATTAATTCACAGACTAATTATTATTCTGTAAGACGAAGGAAGTGGGCACCTTTTTAGACAGGAGGTTATATGGTGTAAGTGATACGACATAAATTTAGTAGCCTTAATGGTAGAACTTTTCAATGTTGCATTTTTTCTTTGTGATATTGGATTATGGTAATAAAGTTGGAAATTTATAATTATAGGATTGGCCTGATGGTATAGGTATTTATCAGGCAGATGGGATTTGTCAGTCGTGGTTGGCAGCTCATCTAGGACTCTGATCTCAAACCTTCGCTGCCTTGTGCCTATACCCACTCATGGGGAAGGCTTCGGAAGTAAACCCTGAGGGAAATCCGGAGCTGGAGTTCCTAAAGCAGTCCGACGTTGAGTTCGATACTGACTGACAGCTCTGCGACACCAATGGGTGTCGAACTGTATCAGTCTCTGTGCTGCTTTGGATTCATCAGCTGTGCGGAGAGGGGGAGCCTATTGCATGGGCCACAGCTCGGACATAGCATCCATGGTCACCCCCAACCAAGAGTGCCCTCTAATTAGTATTTAACTGGCAATTCCAGGACTGTATACTCAGTCATGTCATGTTGTTAAGTTTGAATTAACATATAACTAATGGGCTGAGACCTTATGAAACCGCTTTGGACCATGATCACGCGTGGGGAATGTGGTTCTGAGTCTGCACAGCTTAATGAGAAATGATAAAGTTCATCGTTCTCAATTTACGGTTGTGTGGTTGTGTTCTTAGTGGTCATACCAAGTGTAGTGCTAATATGGGCTGTGTAGAGAGGAGTCAAGAGCAAGGAAGTGATGGGTATAGGAAGAAAGTAATTGGTGAAGAACCGAAACTAATGGAGAAGAAGTTTTTATGCATTCAGTTGTTAAGGTTTTGAATTCATTGTAAAAAAAAAGTAAAGAACTGGGTAAGTATATGAAAGGACAAAACTGGAAGCTCAGAGAAAGGCAGATGTTTGGGACTAACACAGACTGAAAGCTTCTATGGAGAGAAGTGAAGAGTTGTCATTTTGGGCTGAGACCCTTTATCAGGGCACATGATTAATCATGAGTGCTGATGAAGGGTCTCAGTGTGAAACGCCGACTGTTCCTTTCCCTCCCTAGGTGCTGCTTGATCTGCTGAGTTGCTCCAGCTTTGTGTGTCTGGTGTTTGGGACTAGTTGTATTATTTGTGCATTGAATTGTCTGGATTTGAAACTAAGTGACCATTTGTGATTTTTGTGACTAAATCAGCAAGTTCTTTTGCATGGCTGTACTGTTGATAATGACTGTGATGCAGAGATTAGATGTTCAGCGTTATCATTTATTTTATACTACACACTGTGTTGTAATTTGTGAGGTGGTTATTCTTACTTCTGACCATGATATTTCCTTGAAGAGGTTTTGTTCAATAGATTTGCAGCTGAGCCCATGGGGATGATTTTGTAAGGCAGCTTTCACCAATGTCAGCTTTGGTACAAATTGCAGGTCACAGTATGGATCAACACATTACACATCTGGAACATAGAACATACAACATAGAACAGGACAGCACGGTATAGCCTCTTCAGCCCACGATGTTGTGCTGACCTTTTAACCTACTCCAAGATCAATCTAATCATGCCCTCCCACCTAAACCTCTATTTTATTTCATCCATAGGCATATATGAGAGTCTCTTAAATATCCCCAATATATCTGTCTCTACCATCACCCCTGGCAGCGCCTTCCACACACCCACCACTCTTTTTCCCCCTAAACTTTCCTCCACTCACCTTAAAGTTATGGCCCCTCATACCAGCTATTTCTGAAAGCCTGACGAACTCTGCTTCTTATTTTTTTTGTTTAAACTAACTGCCACATAACTTAATGTTCACAATGCAAATATTGAATCGTATGCTGCATAGGTACCTATTACCCACTGTTTGCATTTATGCACATCCTAACTTCCCAATCAAAAGTTTACTTTATTATGAAAGTGTATATCCAGAATACAACTCCGATTTGACTTCTATAGATAGCCATAAAATACAGAAAACCATAGAAGTAGTTGAAAGGAAGACCTCAAAACCCCCTTCCCTCACAAAGAGAAAAAGAAACAAAACTTGTCAACTCCTCTCTCACACAAAAACTAATAGATTGCCCAAAGCCCTAGCCCGCCAATCAATAGCATGAAAGAATGGGCGAGAACACGAAAAAAACATGGAACTGAAAGAGGCCAAGTGCTCCTGTCACGTTTTGTCACCCTGCAACCTTATCCTTCAATCTCTTTGAATTATAGAGGACAGCATGTGTATAAACGTCTCTGTCCAGCAGACTTCATCATGATCATCATGACTCTAGTATTTCTACTATTTTTTAATGTTTCTTAATTGTACATGTGATTTTTTTTTTGTGTTCTATCGCTGAGCAGCAGTGAACCATCTGATTGGCCTTTTAGAGTTCTCTTTGGGAACTAGTTGACTTGATCAGCATTTCTGATCTGGCTATTGTTCACGATTGCCCTTAATTAAAAAAAAAACTGCCCAATCCATGAATCTCAATTTTGATAATATCTCCAAGAGCGCCAGGAAGGACGCAGCGGCCCCTCCAAAGGAAGTAACATGAACCAGCGGTCCTTCTAAGGGTAGCAACAGCAAGACATTTGCATGTATTGGGCATCTATATGGTAATGCGTTTTCTATAATCTTAACAACATGGGAGTGTGATCAAGAGCTTGGTTTCTGATGCTGCTGTGTAGGAGCTATCATCCTATCTATTTGTTTCATTGCGTCCCTTCCTTCCATATGCCATAAAGGAGGAACTCTACTCAGTGGCTACTTTATCAGATACACCTGTAAATCTGCTTGTTTAATGCAGATATCTCTCTCCCAAACATGTGACTGGAACTCAATGCATAAAAGCGTGCAGACATGGTCAAGAGGTTCAGTTGCAGTTCTGCGAACAAAAATAGCTTGTTAATGAGACAGGTCAGAGGAGACTGGTTCAAGCTGACAGGAAGGTGACAGTAACTCAAATAACCATGTGTTACAACAGTGGTGTGCACAAGGGCATTTGTGAATCACAACACGCTCTCTCTTGAACCAGATGGGCTCCAGCAACAGAAGACCATGAACATACTCAGTGGTATCTAATAAACTGGCCACTGAGTATATTGAGGACTAGTGTATTCTGAAAACAGTGAAGAGGGTAATAGAAACTGGTTAATGACTTAGCTGATTTTACTCTCTCTGACTGTAGTGCTGATCTTGTACTAACCATTAACCAGTATTTCATGTCTAATAGATTTGTGTAGTATTTTAAAAGGCACATGGTGTTTACCTCAAAGCTATTTCACACAAAATTGAATTCTTCTTTGACTGTTGTGTAGTTCATCCTTTCTTTGATGTCTTGAAATGGATGTGTCAGTTGATTTCTCTTGTATTACAGTTCTGCAATGTTAGTGTTCTGTAGTTATAGTGAATTGGCTGTGAATTCAAGTTCTACTCCTGAGATTTGAGTTCACAATTAAAACTTAAAGTAAATTTATCGTTGAAGTATAAATATGTCACCATATACAACTGTGAGATTCATTTTCTTGTAGGCATTCACAGTAAAAAGAAATGCAATAGTATCATTGAAAAGCTACACACAAATCAGTGTGCAAAAGACAAGCTGTGCAAATAGAAAGAAAAATATAAATAAATATTACCAAGAACATGAGTTTCTAGAGCCCTTGAACGCGTCCATAGGTTGTGGATTCTGTTCAGAGTTGAGGTGATTGAAGATGCCCTGTGGTAAGAGCCTGATGATTCAGGGTAATAACTGTTCCTGAACCTGGTGGTGTGAGTCCTGAGGTTCCTGTACCTCCTGCCGAATGGCAGCAGCAAGAAGAGAGCATGTGCTGGATGGTGGGGCCCTTGATGCATGCTACTTTCTTGTGGCAGCTGCTTTGTAGGTGTGCTCTGTGGTGGGGAGGTGACATTGCTATTGCAAGACTTGAGAGATTGCTGCCTTTTGAATGTGAAAAATCCCATGGCATTATTCAAGTATTCCCCCATCCCCACCATGTCGTAGAACATTATCCTGAAGTGAGCAATAGTGAATGGATGGTCATTTTTCTTTCCTTGTTTGGGCTATTGCAGTACGCAGGTTGCTGTACTTCCTGCATTGTTTTGGTTGTCCATCATATTCAACAATGACAGGAGACCTGTGAGGGAGCGTTTCGGTACTGGGACATTTCCACTCGACCTCAGGTGTCTGGGCCTAGTGGTACAAGCAGTCATCATAAACTGGCGTCTTCCTTGGTCGCAATAGGTGACCTTGACTACTTCTGTGACTTGTCATGCCCTTGGCTTTCCACGGAGAATTGCAAAATTCCCTTCCTGGCCTTTAGATCTCTGTAGATCTCATCTGCCTAGACTGCTGGAGCCGACTTCACATGCTGGGATAGGCATTTCCCTATCTCACCAGAGCATGAGGCCCACCAGCGACCCTCACCTGGTTTAGCCCGCCTGTGTACTGGGTTGCTAGTCGCTGTTGTTTACAGCTACTTGCAGTCACAGGTGAGAGCTGAGTCTGATTGGTCCCAAAGGTGAGTGAGCTGCCCCGAATGGACACGACAAGCCCCTTCACTAGAGGTGCTACCCCTCTCTGGACATCAAATACACCCCCCGCCCCCCCCCCCACATTGCATTAGTCCTTGGATCAAAAGTATTTCACTGATTGTGCGAGTCAGGCATCACAAGATGTGATTCATAAACCAAAAGGTCCCTATATACTTCCATCCCCCATCAGGAAGGTCTCAAAGCTCTACGCTTCTTTTTGGATTCCAGACCTAATCAGTTCCCCTCTACCACTACTCTGCTCCGTCTAGCGGAGTTAGTCCTTACTCTTAATAATTTCTCCTTTGGCTCCTCCCACTTCCTCCAAACTAAAGGTGTAGCTATGGGCACCCGTATGGGTCCTTGCTATGCCTGCCTTTTTGTTGGCTTTGTGGAACAAACTATGTTCCGTGCCTATTCTGGTATCTTTTCCTTTGCTACATCGACGACTGCATTGGCGCTGCTTCCTGCACGCATGCAGAGCTCGTTGATTTCATTAACTTTGCCTCCAACTTTCACCCTGCCCTCAAGTTTATCTGGTCCATTTCTGACACCTCCCCCCCTTTCTAGATCTTTCTGTCTCTATCTCTGGAGACAGCTTATCTACTGATGTCTACTATAAGCCTACAGACTCTCACAGCTATCTGGACTATTCCTCTTCTCACCCTGTCTCTTGTAACAACGCCATCCCCTTCTCGCAATTCCTCCGTCTCCGCCGCATCTGCTCTCAGGATGAGGCTTTCCATTCTAGGACGAGGGAGATGTCTTCCTTTTTTAAAGAAAGGGGCTTCCCTGCCTCCACTATCAATTCTGCTCTTAAACGCATCTCCCTCATTTCACGTACATCTGCTCTCACTCCATCCTCCCGCCACCCCACTAGGATTAGGGTTCCCCTGGTCCTCACCTACCACCCCACCAGCCTCTGGGTCCAACATATTATTCTCCGTAACTTCCGCCACCTCCAACGGGATCCCACCACTAAGCACATCTTGCCCTCCCCCACTCTCTCTGCATTCCGCAGGGATCGCTCCCTACGCAACTCCCTTGTCCATTTGTCCCCCCCATCCCTCCCCATTGATCTCCCTCCTGGCACTTATCCGTGTAAGCGGAACAAGTGCTACACATGCCCTTACACTTCCTCCCTTACCACCATTCAGGGCCCCAGACAGTCCTTCCAGGTGAGGCAACACTTCACCTGTGAGTCGACTGGGGTGATATACTGCGTCCGGTGCTCCCGATGTGGCCTTTTATATATTGGCGAGACCCGACGCAGACTGGGAGATCGCTTTGCTGAACATCTACGCTCTGTCCGCCAGAGAAAGCAGGATCTCCCAGTGGCCACACATTTTAATTCCACATCCCATTCCCATTCTGACATGTCTGTCCACGGCCTCCTCTACTGTAAAGATGAAGCCACACTCAGGTTGGAGGAACAACACCTTATATTCCGTCTGGGTAGCCTCCAACTTGATGGCATGAACATCGACTTCTCTAACTTCCGCTAATGCCCCACCTCCCCCTCGTACCCCATCTGTTACTTATTTTTATACACACATTCTTTCTCTCACTCTCCTTTTTCTCCCTCTGTCCCTCTGAATATACCCCTTGCCCATCCTCTGGGTCCCCCCCCCCCACCTCCTTGTCTTTCTTCCCGGACCTCCTGTCCCATGATCCTCTCGTATCCCCTTTTACCAATCACCTGTCCAGCTCTCGGCTCTATCCCTCCCCCTCCTGTCTTCTCCTATCATTTTGGATCTCCCCCTCCCCCTCCAACTTTCAAATCCCTTACTCACTCTTCCTTCAGTTAGTCCTGACAAAGGGTCTCGGCCTGAAACGTCAACTGCACCTCTTCCTAGAGATGCTGCCTGGCCTGCTGCGTTCACCAGCAACTTTTATGTGTGTTGCTTGAATTTCCAGCATCTGTAGAATTCCTGTTGTTTGTTTGGTATTCAGTTTATATTTGTACACAAGATCCTGGTAACCATGGATCTGCCAATTTAACCGTTACCTCTGTAATGCAGTGGATGGGACGTAGCCGTCACTAGCAGAGACAGACAGAAACTAGAAATCTAAATTATCTGGATCATTGAAGTAATCTGAGAGTTTTTGTGTTTCGGTCACTCCTGTGTTAAAGTAATTATAAAAGCATGTTCATTAGGGACTGTGATTGCACTGGTAAGAATTGAAAGCGGCTAGTACAACCTGTGGCAGTGGAAAAGCAAAAGCTGATTGCATTTTATTCTGACCCTAAAGTGAGAGTTGTTGGTACCTCTGTCTATACAGGTTGTGTCTTTTCAACATAGGACAATGTCTTAATCCAGTGTGAACTATCAAAGATGGAGTAAATACTGGTTTATTATTGTCATATATACCAGATACAAAGAAAAGTATGTTTGCATGCCATCCAGACAGATCACTCTGTACATGTTACCATCAGGGTGGTGACAAGAAAAATAGAATTTAAAAAATAGCGTTATATTTACCGAGAATGTGCAAGGGCGATGACGAGCCGGATTGGGAGATCAAGGACTCATCTTTTAGCCTGCGAGAGGCCTGTTCAGGAGTCTGATAACGACGGGATGAAGCTGTCCGTGAGCCTGGTGGTACATGCTATTCTTCGTCATCTTCTGAGTTTTTATGGCGGTTGGCCAACAGTTTTAAGGTGCATTACCGTACTTGAGTGTGGATCAGGATATCTAAAACCTACAATTTATATATGTATCAAATTCTATAAAATAGACCTGTGTTCTTAAAGAACTGCATTATATATTTAAAGCAATAATCCTGGGTACATGCTATTAATCTTCTGTATCTACTGCCCAGTGGGAGGGAGAAGAAAAGACAATGATTGAGGTAGGAGGGCTTACCCCATATGTAAAATGATTAGTTTTGCTTAAAGTAGATAAACTTGTCTTACACTATCATGTCATGGATCCTGTTGATTTGGCGACCAGATTCTTTTTGAGCTCAATAACAAAAGATTTTTTCAGGGCAGCCGTGAGTGAAGATGTTTATTAGTCTGCAATAGTTGAATAACTTAATGGTGCCATGTTAGCATAGTGGTTAATTACAGCCAGTGGTTTGATTTACAGGGCAATAGAAGCGTGGTGCAATTAAAACAGAAAGCAACAAATACTGGACCAAAAGTGTTATATTTGAATGCATGCAACATAAGAAATAAAATGGACGATCTTGAAATTCAGCTACAGATTAGCAAGTATGATGTTGTGGCCATCTCTGAAACTTGGCTAAAGGATGGCTGCCATTGGGAGCTGAACATCCAGGGATATACAGTGTATTGGAAAGATAGGTTAGTAGGCAGAATGGGTGGTGTGGCCCTGTGTATAAGAAATATTAAATCATTAGAAAAGAATGACATAGTATCGGAGGTGTAGAATCTCTATGGGTTGAGTTAACAAATGGCAAGGGTGAAAGGACCCTAATGGCAGTTGAATACAGGCCTCCAAACAGCAGCCGGGTTGTGGATTACAAATTACAACAGGAGATAGAAAAGGTGTGTCAGAAGGGCAATGTCATGATAATCGTTGCAGATTTTAACATGAAAGTGGATTGGGAAAACCAGGCCAGTTCTGGACCTCGAGAGAGAATTTGTAGAATGTCTAAGGGATGGGTTTTTAGAACAGCTTGTTGTTGAGCCCACCAGGGGATCGGCTGTCTTGGATTGGGTGTTGTGCAATGATCCAGGGATGATAAGAGAGTTTAAGGTTAAGGAACCGTAAGGGAATTCTGATCACAATATGATCGAGTTCACTTTGAAATTTGAGAAGGAGAAACTAAATTTGAATGTGTCGGTATTTCCATGGAATAAAGGAAATTACAACGGCATAAGAGGGGAGCTGGCCAAGGTTGACTGGAAAGGGACACTAGCAGGAAGGACAGCAGAGCAGGAGCTGGAGTTTCTGCGAAAAATGAGGAAAGTGCAAGACGGATGAATTCTCAATAAATTGTCGAATGGAAGAAAGACACTACCATGGCTGACAAGTGAAGTCAGAGCCAAAGTAAAAGCAAAAGAGAGGGCATACAAGGAAGCCAAAGCTAATGGGAAGATAGAGTATTAGGAAGCTTTTAAAAACTTGCAGAAGGAAACTTTGAAGGTTGTTAGGAAGGAAAAGATGAATTATGAAAGGAAGCTGGCGACTAATATCAAAGAAAATACTAAAAGCTTTTTTAAGTATATAAAGGGTGCAAGAGAGTTGAGGGTAGATATAGGACCAATAGAAAGTGACGCTGGAGATATTGTAAGAGAGGCAGAGATGGCAGAGGAACTGATTGGTATTTTGCATTAGTCTTCACAGTGGAAGATATCTGCAGTATACCGGACATTCAGGAGTGTCGGAGGTAAAGTATATGCAGTGAAAATTATGACTGAGAAGGTGCTCAGGAAGCTTAATGGTCTGAGAGTGGATAAATCTCCTGGACCAGGTGGAATGCACCTTTGGGTTCTGGAGGATGTAGCTAGAGAGATTGTGGAGGCATTAACAATCATCTTTCAAGAATTAATAGATTCTGGCATTGTACCGGGTGACTGGAAAATTGCAAATGTTACTCTGCCGTTTAAGAAGGATGGGAGGCAGCAGAAAGGAAACTATCGACCTGCTAAGCCTGATATCAGTGGTTGGGATGTTGTTGGAATTGATTGTTAGGGATGAGATTACGGAATACCTGGAGGCACATGACAAGATAGTCAGGCAGGATTTTCCTTTCAGGAAACCATGCTGGCTTTGGCCTAACCTACTGCAATTTTCTGAGGAAATTAAAAGCAGGATGGACAAAGGAGGTGCAGTAGATGTAGTGTACTTGGATTTTCAGAAGGCCTTTGACAAGGTGCCGCACATGAGGCTGCTTAGCAAGATAAGAGCCCATGGAATTACAGGGAAGTTACTAGCATGGGTGGAGCATTGGTAGATCGGCAGAAAACTGAGAGTAGGAATAAAGGGATCCTATTCCGGCTGGCTGCCGGTTACCAGTGGAGTTCCACAGGGGTCGGTGTTGGGACCGCTGCTTTTTACAATGTATTCAATGATTTGGACTATGGGATTAATCTATTTGTGGCTAAATTAGCCGAAGACACAAAGGTAGGTGGAGGAGCGGGTAGTGTTGAGGAAACAGAGAGCCCGCAGAGAGACTTAGATAATTTAGGAGAATGGGCAAAGAAGTGGCAAATGAAATACAATGTTGGAAAGTGTATGGTCATGCACTTTGGTGGAAGAAATAAATGGGCAGACTATTATTTAGAAAGGGAGGGAATTCAAACTGCAGCGATGCAAAGGGACTTGGGAGTCCTTGTGCAGGATACCCTAAAGGTTAACTTCCAGGTTGAGTCGGTTGTGAAGAAGGTGAATGCAATGTTGGCATTCTTTTCTAGAGGTATAGAATGTAAGAGCAGGGATGTGATGTTGAGGCTCTATAAGGCACTCATGAGACCACACTTGGAGTATTGTTTGCAGTTTTGGGCTCCTTATTTTAGAAAGGTTATACTGACATTGGAGAGGGTTCAGAGAAGATTAATTGAGAATGATTCCAGGAATGAAAGGGTTACCGTATGAGGAATATCTGGCAGCTCTTGGGCTGTATTCCCTGGAGTTCAGGAGAATGGGGGGGGGGGGGATCTCATAGAAACATTCCGAATGTTAAAAGGCCTGAATAGATTAGATATGGCAACGGTATTTCCCATGGTAGGGGAGTCTAGGACAAGAGGGCACGACTGCAGGATTGAAGGATGTCCATTTAGAACAGAGATGCAGAGAAATTACTTTAGTCAGAGTAATCTGTAGAATTTGTTGCCACGAGCGGCTGTGGAGGCCAAGTCATTGGGTGCATTTTAAGGCAGAGATAGATGGGTTCTTGATTAGCCAGGGTATCAAAGGGTATGGGATGAAGGCAAGGGAGTGGGGATGACTGGAAGAATTGGATCAGCCCGTAATTGAATGGCAGAGCAAACTCGATGGGCCGAATGGCCTACTCCTGCTCCTATTTCTTAAGGTCTTCTGGTTAACACGATGCTATTATAGCTCCCAGTGTCAGGAGTTCAGAGGTTCAATGTTGGCTCTTTCTGTGTATGTGGGTTTCCTCCGGGTGCTCCAGATTCCTTCCACTGTCCAAAGACGTACTGAATAGTAGGTTAATAGGTCATTGTAAATTGTCCTACGATTAGGCTAGGGGTTAAATTGGTGCGTTGCTGGGCAGCATTACTCAGTGGGCTGGAAAGGTCTGTTCTTTGTTGTATCCCTAAATAAAAAATACATGACAAATAAAACGTGTAAGTACTGTAATGGACAGTTGATGTTCCAAATGGGAATTGAAACTCTGTACTGTGTATTTTTGAACAGCTTCAACATGTTACAGCCCTAGCCCTTCTTTTCTGCATGGATGCCTGGTTGAGGTCTGGCAGCATTCATGAAAATGTGGTGTAAGGTGAGGTTAGATATTTCAATAATGGATGTGGTTTGCTCAATTTTGACAATTTTCAGGACTCTGGTGTCGTGCAATACTGATTTAATTCTTGAGGAAGCACAGAATATAATTGAAGTCAGGCAAGATGCCATCAATGGAATAGGAGAGTAATCTCCTGCCTGCTCCCCCATTTTGTTTGTTCTTTGCCTCTGCTCCATTTACCAACATTTTCTCCTCACTTTTAGTGAATTTTAAGAATGAATTGTTTTTTTGTTAACCTCCAGCATTCACTACCTTTTGGTGTGGGTAGAGTGAAGGGTAGGAATGTTACAAATTTCAGTCAAGACTCTGGGTAATGCAGCAAGGATAAAGGCCCTTTAGCCCAACCAATCTATGCCAATCAAGATGCCCACCTATCTTGTCCGAATTTTCTCTGAGTCATACACCTCCAGGTACCTTTCTAGGTGCTTAAATGATCCTACTGTGTCTGCTTCAACCACTTACTCTGGCAGCTTGTTCCATACACTCACCACCCTCTGCATGGAAAAGTTGCCCCTCAGGCGCCTTTTAAACCTTCCCCGCTCACATTAAATCTAGGCCGCCTGGATTTCTACTCCTCTACCCTAGGAGGATGAAACTATTGACATCCACCTTTTCTATGCCTCTCCAATAATGTCACCCCTCATTCTCCTACGTTCCAAGGAATAAAGACCTATCCTTGCCAACTTCTCCCCATATCTCAAACCCTCTAGCCTGGCAACGTCTTTGAAAATCTTTTCTGCACTCTTTCCACATGTTTGCGTAATAGGGTGATTAAAGCTGTGCACAGTACTTCAAGTGTGGCCTCAGCAATGACAACACAGTGTCCCAGCTCGTTAACACTACGCCTGATGGATGAAGTCCAGCTTGCTACGTGTCCTTTTCACCTGTCTAGCTGTGGTAATATTTTCAATAAACTCCCCTGTCTCTGTTCGTTTATATCCCCTGGTGTTCTACCATTCATGGTATAAGTCCTATGGTGGGTTGATTTCCCAAAATGCATCACCTCACACACCTGTATTCAGATCTATTTGCCAGCCCTCTGCCTGCATTCCTAATTGATCAAGATCCCCTTGTAATCGACAATAACCTCCTTCAGTATCCCTCATTCAGGAGTCGTCTTGTCTCTATCCCAGAAGAGATCCCAATCGTCCAAGAACCTGAATCCCTGCTTCCTGTAACCACTCCTCAACCATTAATTCACCTGGCTTATCTTTCTATTTCTGACCTTTCTTGCATGTGGTATCAGGAGATTAGGTCCTGTGTCTTAACTCACCTAACTCTCTATACTCATTCTGTTGGACCACCTCCTTTGTTCTACCCATACTTAGAACAATATGGAGAATTGGGAATTTTCTGCAGTCACTCAGAGACGTCCTGGACATTGGAACCATCTCATCTGCACCCACAGGATCCCCAGTCTTCCCCCCTTCACTCTCAAGTTTCTTATCACTATTGCCCTGTCTGCTGTACCCTTCCACTCTGAGCTTCAGAGTAAGTCACTGTGCCAGAGACCTGACTACTGCTGCCAGCCCCTGAATGAATATCCTCAATAGAATCTGGTTGGTATAACTGTTAGTGAGGGGAATGAGCACAAGGGAACCCTGCACTGACTTCCTGCTCCTTACTTTTCTTTGTGGTCACCCATCTATCTAAGCCTTGTATCTTAGGTCGAATACCTCAGTCCAAATCTTGTCTGAGGATCTCAGCCTTTCAGATGGTCCTGATTATATCCAATTCCAGTTCCTTGACTACTTACCCTGTGGACAAAGTGCTTCTCAATTTTATTCTGAATGAGCTGAATAGTCTTTTGTCCCCTTGGTCTGTACTTCCTCATTGAAGGGCCTATTTTCTCTTTGCCTCATTGGGACTTCCTTCATTTAAAATGATCAAATCACATCTATATCTCTGAAACTCAGATGAACACGAGTCTTAATCTAACATCAACCTTTGAAGACTAAATTCTAATATTACAGTTTTCTTCTGGCATTTACTGTCAAAATATTTTCTCTTTACCACATCAGCTCTAATCATCATGAAAACCCTTTTGGTCTTTGTCACCCTGTTGTGTTGCTTTTCTATGGTCCTGGTGTGTGCAGTGAGTTTTGCATTATATACAGTATTGTGCAGAAGTCTTAGGTGCACTTATATAGCTAGGGTAACTTCAGTTTACTGCTTGCAGTTTACAATCAGAACTGAAGACTGGTTCTTGTTTGGATTAATATCTGCTATATTCACAAAACTCCAGAATACTCCCTGACAGTAAGCTCATCAGCGATTGAACCTCATTGCCACTTACAGTACTGTGTAAATGTCTTAAGGCTGATTTATACTTTTGCGTCAAATCGACACCGTAAGTACAGTGTCGCCGTGAACCCTATGCACAGCTTGCGTGAATCCCTGCGCCATAGCCTGACGCGCACCTCTCCGAAAGTGTAACTACGCGTCGCGGCAACACAGACCGCAACAACTGTGATTGGTCCGCTTGGTAGCATCGCATTTCCTCCTACGCTGCAATAGCTTCCCATTGGGCGACTGAAGGGCAGGGAAGGAACTCTGGCTGCAGTGCTTTCCACAAAGCTTTACAGACCTCCAAAATTATGGAGGACACATTTCACTTTTACGAAAAAAGATGCTCGCTTTAAACTTGTTTACCCTGAGAAAGACTACCATGACCATGAAGCCTTGCACGGTCAGGTATGTGCGCATGCGTGACGTGCCCGAATTGCAGAGTGATGCAGACACACCAACACACAAGTATAAATGCTCACAACACGTGTAGGCCACTTGCGTAGGTTATGGCATTGATTTGACGCAAAAGTATAAATCAGCCTTTAGGCACCCAGAGATATATGTAGCATTGCAACTGTAGCAGCCAAAACAACAAATGCTGTGTCTGTGTCTGTGTCTGTTGCTGAATTGTCTCACTGGTTATGAGTGAAGTCAAAAAGCTACTGTCTTGGCAGTCTAACTGAACCTCCCCTCCAACAGTGTTGGCTCCAGGGAGTGCTGGCAGCAAGAACCTCCCCTCCAACAGTGCTGGCTGCAGCAGTTTTTACAGCAGCTCCTCATTTAGTGAGTTTAGGACGTAGTGGATATGAGCTTCTGGGCATGTGCAATGGAAGTCTTAGTAGCCTCCTCAATCTGATGTTCTGGTCGCTTTCTTTTAACATTATTCAAAGTTCAAAGTACATTTATTATCAAAGTTATGTATACCACATTCAACCATGAGATTTATCTTCTTGCAGGGAAAATAAAAAAGCACAATTGAATTCATGGAAACCCCTCATACCACAAAAACAGTCATGCATTCAACATATCATGCAAACAATAAAAAGGAGCAAGCAAACAATCCACAGAACATGAACTGTGAGGTCCCTGTAAGTACATCCATGACCAGAGCCACTGAGGCAAGGGCTGACAGTTCCAGGCTCCAGCTGCAGAGATGTTTCAGCACTAAGGTGAATTAAACCTCACAGAGCAGAGAGCTGAACACTGGTTCATCCTTTGCCCTTATTTTCGACGCCTTGATCTTTTTAATCTGGCTCAGCGCTTAAATCAGCCAAACATCACTCCTCTGTCTAAAGCTCCCCTTAAGGTGTTATATTAATATGCTCCCACATTACTTGTACACAGTACTGCAAGTTTCATATTTGACTCTGTTTACTGGCTCCAGTTCTTCACAGCTGCTCTACCCACATCCTTCGCCTTAGAGATACAGCATGGTTACATCCATGTGACCAATTGACCAACTAGCCTTGTATATTCAAGTTGCAGTTTAACTGTCATACACAGGAAGACAGCCAAGTGAAACAGTGTTCCTCTGGGCTAAGGTGCAGAACACATGACCAATAGTTGCACACGGCACATATAATTATGATGGCAGAAAAACATAGCTACCAAAAAATACTATTATAGCTCATCCCTGCATGTCATGGCCTGTAGATTATTGGTGCATGAATGTTGTCCTGGGACCATGTTTCTGCAAGAACAGCCCACAGCAATTCCTCATATCGCACAGACAAAGGCAATCCAGCCTGCCTCTCACCCAGAAAATCCGCTGTGTCCGAGCGTACTGTCTAAGCACCCTGAGGAAACCGTGTGGTCGCGGGGAAAACGTACTAATTCCTTACAGACAATGATGAAATTGAGCCCGTGCCGCTGGCGCTCTAATGGCGTTACGTGCACTGCTGCACTACTCTTTTGTACTCCTATTTCTCGGAGTAAAGTCTACACTGTTGTCCTCTGAGCTGCTGATTCTGTTTAGAGAAAACACTTTTCTTCCAGTTTTATCCTTGAATATAAATTTGTGCATGATTATACTTGGTGAGTAGCAGGAACCCGCAGCACCTATTCTGCAGAAGTATCCTAGACTTGATTCTTGACCATTCAAAGCTTTCTGTTCAGATGTTTTCCCTAAATCCAGGCATCATCATAGTGATGACCCATAGACATTTGTTCCTCTGCTTATTTCCCCAAGTGTCCCTTAATTACTCTTTCATTGATTGGGATATAATTGACAGCTGGCTTATAGTGTCCTTCCAGTATAACAGTAGTGCAGTAGGTTAGCACGACAATTTACAGAGCTAGTGATCCAGCTTCAATCCCGTAGTTCTCTGTAAGGAGTATGTATGTTCTCCCCGTGACCATGTGGGTTTTGTCTGGGTGCTCTGGGTTCCTCCCACAGTTGAAAGATGCACCTGTTGGTAGGTCAATTGGTCGATGTAAATTGTCCAGTGATTAGGCTTGGCTTAAATTGGAGGTTGCTGGCTGACACTGTATCTCAATCAATCAATAAAATTACAGATGGCTTAAGTTGGTGGATCATCACTCTTTAAGAGGCAAGTTTGAAGTCAGCTTTGTGCTGTGGGCCTGGACTCAAAAATGCAGACACATTTTCTTTAAATGACTTCATAACCAGATAGTCTTGTACAACAAGTCATTATTTCTGATATCTTTTCCAGATGTAGTTAATAATTCAGTAGGAGTGGCTCAGCTTTTAGTGCCCCAGGGACCCAGGCTCAGTCTGTAAGGAACTTGCATCTCTTCCCCCGGCTTGCCTTTGTTTTTGCTGGATACCCTGGTTTCCTTGTGCTTAGCAATGATGTGCGGATAAACTATATACTGTGAAATACCCTTTGTTTGGGTAAGTCTGGCAGGAGGAAAAGGAAGTTTGTAGACAGAACTGGTGAGAATGGGATTGTTCTGCCAGAAACTGGCATGGAGCTGATCAACTTCATGTTGTCTCATGGTTTGGAATGTTGCTTGTCCATCGTATCCAACAAAAGCAGGAGATCTGCAGGAGAGTTTGTGAAGTGGAAAACTTGTTGCATTGGGGCAATTCCAGTCTCTCAACCTCAGAAGTCTGGTTCCAGTAGTATGAGTAGTCGTCGTCACTTGGTTGCATTGACTGACTGTGACTACTTCTCTGCCTCATCGTGCCCTTCACTCTCTGAGGAACCTTGCAGAACCGCCTTCGTGGGTGTTGGATCTCACTGTTGTTCTTACCTGCCCAGTCCATCAGAGCTGACTTCACGTGCTAGGACACGTGTGTCACTATCTCACTAGGGTAGGAGGTCCGGCAGCTGCCCTCACCTGGTCCTGGTCCAGCCCAGCTGTTGAAGGGTGTGGCCGCCATCACATGTAATCAGTTACTTGGAGCCATAGGTGAGAGATGAGTCTGGGCCCAAAGGTGAGTGAGTTGCCCCATAATGTACACAACAAGACCTTTCACCAGAGGTACTACACTTCCTGGACACCCATGTATTTGGAGTATGTGAATATCAATATACTGTATATTTCCAGTCTGCCCTAGTGGAGTTTGATCTCCTGTCTCTAGCTCACTCTGGACTGTGGATTAGTTCAGTAAACTAATCACTGTAGTGCCAGTGATAAACTCCAGTTGTTCCTTCAGAATAAGCCTGGCACGGGGAACTGGATCCGGAAAGAGCTGTCATTCTGTCCCACAAGAAACTGCCACTGGATGGCGCTGGGGTGAGACCGTTCATTTGCTGTGTTCTCACTGACTGGAGAGGTTTACATGTTTTGACAGCTGCATGCGTTCAGAAGATCTTCAGTAATGTGTTCAAGACCATGCAGATTTTCCCAGATGTGTAAAAGATTTTTGCATAGTAGCAGGTCAGCATGGGTTACCATCTCCTCAGGGTAATTGTTTTATATGGGATGGTAGATACATACTTGGATTTCCTCACTAGGAAAGATGAGCTCATCCTTTTTACACACAAAGCTTGTATTGACTGCAGTATACTGGGTGCCAAGGAGATGACATCATATGCAGTCTTTGCTACTGAGCATCCAATTCTCTGTGCCAATAGATTACCATTAAAATAGAAACCAGAACTAGATTTACATTTTTTATTGTTAAAAATTAGATGTGTTTAAGTAGTTCAGCATGTTAATACCACTTAGTGGCTTTTTCCCCTCAATATTCTCCAGCTTCCTGCAGAATTGACTCCTGGTAGGATTGCTGATAGGGTTACTGTCTGTTCCGTATACGTGTGGGCTCTTGAATGACGAATCTACGTGCGTTTAACTCCATGCTTACCTTTGAATAATGTGGGATTCTTTGTTCATCCAAACAAATGGGAAAGATTTGTCCATTCCTGCATTTCTCATTCCTCTTCTCTATTGGTATCTCAAACGTTCAACTATCTAGGCTAATCTTTGCAATTACCTTCTCAAATCTAGTCTAGAGAACTACAAACAAGAGAAAATCTGCAGATGCTGGAAATCCAAGTAACACACAAAATGCTAGAGAAACTCAGCAGGCCAGGCAGCATCTATGGAAAACAGTACAGGACTTGCTGAAGGGTCTCGGCCTGACACGTCGACTGCAGTTTTTTTTTCCATTGATGCTGCCTGGCCTGTTGAATTCCTCCAGCATTTTGTCTGTGTTACTCTGCAGAACTATTCTGCCTTATCCTCCAAATCCTTCCCATCCACGTACTTATCCAAACTTCTTTTAAATGTTGTAATCAAATCTGCACCCACCACTTCACTGGCAGCTCATTCCACACACACACACACACACACACACACACACACACACACACACACACACACACCCCATCACCCTCTTGAGTGAAATTCAGCTTTCACCCTCAACCTAGTTCCAGGGTCGCTCATGCTCAGTGGAAAAAGCCTGCTTGCATTTATCCTCTGTCTATACCCCTCATAATTTTGTATACCTCTATCAAATCTCCTCTCATTCTCCTATGCTCCCAGGACTAAAGTCCTAACCTATTCAGCCTTTCCTCGTAACTTGAGTTCTCAAGTCCCGGCAACATCCTTGTAATTTTTTTTCTGTACTCTTTCAATCTTATTGAAACATGAGAGAGAAAGAAAAGAGTTTGTCCAGTGTTGTGTGTCTGTTACCCTGGATTTCCAGAAACTGCAGAATCTCTTGTGTGTATATAGGTCAATCATATTTCCCTGCTTTTGATCACCTTATAAATTATGGATCTTGCCTTCAGCATCCTTTCAGGCAGTGCGTTCCAGATCCTCAAAGTTTATTGAATGAAATAATTTTTTTTCTCAACTCTCATAAATTTATTTAGTGATACAATCCTTCTGACCATTTAGGCCACGCCATCCGAACAACGTGACAACTTCGTTTAACCCTCACCCAATCACGGGACAATTTACAATAAGCAGTTAACCTACCCCGTATGTCTTTGCATAGCTGGGGAAAACCCACAGGGAGCACATATAGAGACTGCTTGTAAAACGGCAAGAATTGAACTCCAAACTCAGGAATGGCCCAAGCTATAATGGTGTTATGCTAACTGCTAAGCTACCATGGTGCTCAAATCCTAGTTTAAATTTATGTCCATCTTCCCTGAGTTACTGACCTCTTTGCTGAGGTAAGTAGATCCTCCCTGTCTAACCTGTTCATAACTTTATGCATCAGAATGTAAACTCCATTCTGCTTCCTTTGTTCCAAAGCAGTTAATCCCAGTATGAATGTTTTTGCCTCGAGTGAATTGCAGCCCTGGAATTATGTATGTAAATCTGAACACCCTTGTCAGTGCTATCACATTGTTCCTGAAGTGTAATGACTGGAAGTCAAGTTCAAGTTCAGTATTTCCGTTCAACCGTACACATGTATACCACCAAACGAGACAACATTCTTCTGGTCAAGATGCACAACACAGTACGTATAATTGACACACAACACTTAAAATAATATTATCACAAATAAATTAACAAATAATAAGGTACATACATGATGCAAGTTACAAAATAAACGATATAACACTACAGGCGCTTCATACGTGATGAGACCTAGGTGGTGGTAGGGAGTTCAATAGTCTCACAGCCTGGGTGAAGAATCAGAATCAGGTTTAATATCACTGGCATATTTGTAAAATTTGTTAACTCAGTAGCAGCAGTACATTGCAATTCTTGATAAATATAGGGGAAATAAATCAATTGCAGTAAGTGTATATGTATATTAAATTGTTAAAAATAGTGGTAGTGGGTGGTGGTTTCATATGTCACAACTACAGGGGCATGACGACCCTCCCTTATACGAGTCCCCGGGCTCAGCTGGCTCCGGCTGATAGTACCCGGTATGGGCCCCTATCCAGGGTTACGGATCCCACTGCCTTGTGGGTATCTTCGGGAGAAGAGGAGGCTCAGGAGTAAATCCTACACAAATCCGGAGTGGAGCCCCTAAGGCCATTGGATGATGTATCACGTCACCTCCCGGCAGCTCCTGCAGCCAAGCTGATGCCAAATGTACTGCTTCGCATTCCTTTGGACCACATCCGCGAGACTGAGAGGGGGATCTTGATGTCTGGGCAGCCCAGGATCCTCCATATTCATCGCCCAGGTCTGCACCCCGAAACAGGCGCATCCGTTGTCTACTTAGACAGACGGAACCATTAAGTGCAAAAGCATAAATAATTTAAAAAGTGAGATGGTGTTCATGAGTTTAGTGTCCATTTAGAAATCAGATAGCAGAGGGGAAGAAGCTGTTTCACTTTTTGTGGCTTATTTCGATCTTGTACAGTAGCCCCCTCCCCCCACCCCCCATACCAGACGGTGATGCAGCCTGTCAGAATGCTCTCCTCAGTACATCTGTAGACGTTTTTGGGTATTTCAGGTGCCAAATCAAATCTCTAACTGAAATAAAGCTGCCAACTTGCCTTCATGTTGCATGGTTATGTTGGGACCAGGTTAGATTCTCAGAGATCTTGACACCCAGGAAATTGCTTACTTTCTCCACTTCTGATCCCTCTGAGGATTGGTTCATGTTCGCACGTCCTACCCTTCCTAAATTACACAATCAGCTCTTTTGTCTTACTTACATTGCGTGCAGGGTTGTTGCTGCAACACCACTCAACTAGCTGGTATATCTCACTCCTGTATGCCCGCTCATCTCCATCTGAAATTCTGCCAATAATGGATGTACCATGAGCAAATTTATGAATGGTATTTGAGCTGTGCATAGCCACATAGTCACGGGTATAGAGAGAGTAGAGCAGTGGGAAAAGCGCACATCCCTGAGGTGCACCATTGTTGATCATCAGTGAGGAGGAGATGTTATTATCAATCCAGACAGGTTGTGATCTTCTGGTTAGGAAGATGAGGATCCAATTACAGTGGCTCAGGCTCCGTAGTTTTTCCGTCAGGACTGTCAGAATGATGGTGTTAAACGCTGAGCTATAGTCAAAGAACAGCATCCTGATATGGGTGCTTGTATTGTCCAGATGCAATCTCAGTGGCTCTTCACACGGCTTTAGACCACCTGAATAACACAAACATCTATGTCAGTATGCTGTTCATCGACTATAGCTCAGCATTAAATACAACCATTCTCGCAAGAGAAGTTGCAGAATCTGGATCTCTGTACCTCCCTCTGCAATTGGATCCTCGACTTCCTAACCGGAAGACCACAATCTGTGCGGATTGGTGATAACATATCCTCGTCGCTGAGGACGAACACTGGCGCACCTCAGGGGTGTGTGCTTAGCCCACTGCTCTACTCCGTGTATATACACATGACTGTGTGGCTAGGCATAGCTCAAATACCAGCTACAAATTTGCTGACGATACAACCATTGTTGGTAGAGTCTCAGGTGGTGACGAGAGGGCGTACAGGAGTGAGATATGCCAACTAGTAGAGTGGTGCCGCAGCAACAACCTGGCACTCAATGTCAGTAAGACGAAATAACTGATAGTAGACTTCAGGAAGGGTAAGACAAAGGAACACATACCAATCATCAGAGAGGGATCAGAAGTGGAGAGAATGAGCAGCTTCAAGTTCCTCGGTGTCAAGATCTCTGAGGATCTAACCTGGTCCTAACATATCGATGTAGTTACAAAGAAAGCAAGACAGTGGCTATACTTATTAGGAGCTTGAAGCGATTTGGCATGTCCAAAAAATACACTCAAAAACTTCTATAGATGTACAGTGGAGAGCATTCTGACAGGCTGCATCACTCTCTGGTATGGAGGGGCTACTGCACAGGCCCAAAAGAAGCTGCAGAAGGTTGTAAATCTAGTCAGCTCCATCTTGGGTACTAGCCTACAAAGTACCCAGGACATCTTTAGGGTGCGGTGTCTCAGAAAGGCAGCGTCCATTATTAAGGCCCTCCAGCACCCAGGGCATGCCCTTTTCTCACTGTCACCATCGGGTAGGAGGTACAGAAGCCTGAAGGCACACACTCAGCGATTCAGGAACAGCTTCTTCCCCTCTGCTATCTGATTCCTAAATGGTCATTGAATCTTTGGACACCACTCACTTTTTTTTATAAAAAGCAGTACTTCTGTTTTTGCATGTTTTTTAAAAAAAATATTCAATATACGTAATTGATTTACTTGTTTTTTTAAATTTAATTTATTTATTTTTTCTCTGCTAGATTATGTATTGCATTGAACTGCTGCTTCTAAGTTAACAAATTTCACATGCCAGTGATAATAAACCTGATTCTGATCCTGATCTAAGGCCATGTGAAGAGCCATTGAGATTGTGTCTGCCATAGCCATGACGAAAGGCAAATTGCAATGGGTCCAGGTCCTTGCTGAGGCAGTAGTTGATTCTAGCCATGACCAACCTCTCAAAGCACTTCAGCACAGTAGATATGAGTGCTACTGGGCGATAGTTGTTAAGGCAGCTCACATTACTCTTGGGTACTGGTATAATTGTTGCCCTTTTTGAATTCGGTGGGAACTTGCGACCATGACAGTGAAAGGTTGAAAATGTCTTTGAGTGCAACTGCCAGTTGGTAGGCACAAGTTTTCATTGCCTTACCAGGTACTCCATCGGGCCCTGCTACCTTACGAGAGATGTTGGCCTCCAAGACAAAATCACAGGGTCACCAGATGCAGCAGGGATCCTCACAGCTGTAGTTATATTCCCCCTTTCAAAGTGGGCATAAAAGGCATTGAGCTCATCTGGTAGTGAAATATAGCTGCCATTCATGATGTTGGGTTTCGCTTTGTAGGAAGTAACGTCCTGCAAACTTTGCCAAAGTTGATGCGCATCTGATGTTGCCTTCAACCTCGCTTGGAGTTGTTTCTTTGCTCTTAAAATAGCCCTCTGCAAGTCATAGCTGTTTTCCCATCCTAACCATCCTTGTCCTAGTGCTATGATATCTCCTGCCTGACGGTGGGGGGGCGGGGGGGCGGAGGGGGGTGTCAAAGAGATTATTGGATGGATGGGTGGAATCATTGACAATGCTAAGGGTCCTGAGTATGCAGCACTAATAATAAGTATCTTTGATGAGTAAAAGAGAGACCCCAGTGATCCTCTCAGTAGTCTAGGTTCTTGCAATAAGATGTCTTGCAATTCCCATACCCGACAATGATGCAGCTGGTCAGGACACTCTCAACATGATCTTCTTTCTCTAGCATTCTTCGCTTTCAGGATAAAATGTGCCCTAAATACCACCTTATCTACCTGTAGTTCAGTCCTTAAGGATTAGTAAGTATTCTCCAAGACCCTGCTTTTACTAATTTCTGTAAGCTATGATTTATTGTGTCTTCTCTTTCCAGTCTTCATTCTAAGGATGCATAACCTTGTACTATGATTGAATTCCTTTTGCCATTTTTATGCCAATGTAATCTGTCTATTGGTTACTTTATGTGGCCAACAACTTGCTCACTTTGAGCCAGAAACTGCTTTTTGTATTATTGACAAACTTATGAATTTTAGCTTCTGGAGTTAACTCCAAATCATTTAAAGGTGTATGGCACCCAGGTCTGATCTCGTCTTATGCCAGCTCAAAAATGCTGATCAGCCATTAGATGTTGGCACTGATCTAATTTTCATTTCCAGCTGCTCTCTTCATGGAGGATGTGACCTTTTACTTTGGTCATATTCCTCTTTTATTCCCCACTTCTTTTGTGCACCATTGCATCTGTAATCTCTGGTCAAACAATTCTGTTCACTTTCTTAACTGTTGTTCCACCACTCCTTTAAAATCTGTCTAATTAGACCAAGTTTTATTCTCATTCCTAATTTAGTTTACCTTGTACCTTAATGTTTTGTTATATTAAAAGTATCATGTTAATGTGAAGAATTGTGTGAGGTTACTATAGAAGCATTTGTGTGGTGTTAGTCTTTGAGTAAACTTGGGAAGGGACTGCATCTGATCATATCAGCTCTCTACCATGGCCAGAGTGTACTAATATTTATCTGACTTGAAATTCTTTACATTGTCCTGCATTATGCTTTAACAGGATGGTGTGCTGTTCAACCTTTGGGAACCATTACAAAGTTCAAAGTAAAATTATCAAATTACATGTATATTACCATATACTACCTTGAGATTCATTTTCTTGCAGGCATTAAAGCGGAAGGACCTGTGTGCAGCATTTTCTGTAGACTTTTTCGTTCCTGGACATTGGTGTTTCCGTGTCCGGTCATGATGCAGCCAATCAGGATAGTCTCCACTCTGCATCTATAGAAGTGTGTCATAGTTTTTGGTGACATGCCTAATGTACACAAACTTCTAAGTAAGTAGAGGTACTGCTGTACTTTCTGTACTTTGACTCTTGTGTGCTAGTCCCAGGACAGATCTTCTGTAACGGCAAGAAATTTAAAACTACTGACCCTCTCCATCTCTAATCCCCTAATGAGGACTGGTTTATGGACTTCTGGCTTCTTCCTCCTGTAGTCAATAATCAGCTCCTTGGTTTTGCTAACATTGGGAGGTTGTTGCTGTAGCACCATTCAACCAGATTTTCAATCTCCCCCTTGTCTCCCGATTCTGCCAACAATTGTTCTGTTGTCAGTAACCTTAAATACAGCAGTATCCAAACACTTTCTGCTATGGTTTTGTCTGCTGGATTAGGCACTTAGAATTATGTTCACACCACTTCTAAAAGGAGTTTTGTAACTTTGCACAAATACTGAATGAGTTCTGTGGGTTTCCTGCAGCTCCGTGATTAGCCTTGGTATCTTTTTTTTAAATTTAGAGATACAGCATAGCAACAGGCCCTTCTGGCCCAGTGAGTCAAATGAGCTGCCCAATGAGCCAGTGAGCTGCCCAGTTACACCCATGAACCAGTTAACCTACCAACCAGTGGGAGGAAACCAGAGTACCTGGAGGAGATCTTGTAATCTTTCACATTATCGGATGAAACTGGGGAGCATGACTGTCCGTTGTCTTTCTCAGAACTTATCCACCTGTCCTGCTACCTTCAAGGATTTGTGGACATGCCATCCAAGATTCTTCTGATCATTTAGTTCTTCATATTCTGCCATTGGTCAAATATGTTTACCATTCCAAAATACATTACCCTGAACTTGGATTGAATTCTATTTGTCACTTCCGTGCCCATCTAAATGATCAATTGCTATCTTCCAATCTGTCAATGGAGATCTGTCAGTCTGTAGGAGAATAACGCTTCCACAGATTGATCACAGCATCATGCAGTCATGAAATTATGATGTCCTGAACAACGCAGCATGTAATGTGAGCAGCTACATTGCTGTTAGGCTAGCAGAGGGGTACCCATCCTGGGGTCCATGGACCCCTCAGTAAATGGTAGGGATGCATGGCACACAAAAGGTTGAGAACCCCTCACCAGCAGCAAGCAACAAGAACTGAGATCTTCAGAGTCATGAAAGTTTACCATGGCAGGAACTGATAGTTCATAACTTGGTATCTCTGCTAGCAGAGAATGAGCTGAAAGCATGTCTTATGAGGATAGGTTGAGTGAGCTAGGGCTATTCAACTGGAGAGAAGGAAAATGAGAGGTGACTTGATAGAGGGTATATAAGGTGAGAAGAGGTATAGATCAAGTGGAGAAGCAAAGACCTTTATTTCCAGGGCGGAAATGACTAATACAACGAGACATAACTTTAAGGCTTTGGGAGGAAAGTATGTAGAGGGATGCCAGAGGCAGGTTTACTTTTCACACAGGATGGTAGGTGTGTGGAATGCCCTTCTGGGGATGGTGGTAGAGGCAGATACATTAGGGACTCTTAGGTAGACACATGGGTGATAGGGAAATGGAATGTTATATGGGAGGGAAGGATTAGATTGATGGAATAGGTTTAAAAGATCATCAGAATATTGTGGGCTGAAGGGCCTGTACTGCTCGATGTTCTAATCTAGTGTTCCAGCTCTTGGCCAGTAGCCTTGCTGGTAGCTATGCTTCCAAGGTACATCAGTGCAGAAGGGTTTTTTTATTGTACAGGTTGACCTTCACTAATCCGACTACCTGTAATCCGGTCCTTTCGATAATCCGCACTGATTTCAAATTTTCCGTGCAACTGTAATTTCAAATTTTCTGGGCCACCTTACCAATCTGATGCACGTTGTTTTGGTTGCGCTAGATCTGTTCACGGGTTGGCGCGCTCTTGTAAGCACAGACAGGCGATTCCTGCTTGTTTTCCTGCATTTATGAATATCATTTGCGTGAGGCGCGGCCGCCTGGCACCTGCCTACCACACCTGCCTTCTCACCCACCTGCCGGCAGTTGCACACTGCCCTCCGTTGTTGCCCAGCCGGCGCTCCGTTCTCTTCTGCCTACAACCTCAGATCAGGCATGGTGACCCGCTGAATTTAAGCATATTACTAAGTGGAGGAAAAGAAACTAACTTGGATTCCCTCAGTAATCTGTGCCTGTACAGAATATTACTTCATTAAAATTTCACTTGCTACTCACTTAATATTTCTGTTTCATTATTATCTAACTTGTACTGATTTACATGAGTCACCTCTTTCTCCCTTATTAGGAGAGAGAGAACCTGCAGCATGTTGAACTGTCGGTTGAACAATGTAGTCTTCGGGGTAACTGCAAGTCTGTGTCTTTGCTATCGCTTAGCTCAAGTGCTGGTAGTGGGTGTGCTTTATTTTTTGCTGGTGGGGGGGGGATTGTTGCTCGCTGCTGCTTACATATGGGAGGGAGGGAGCAGAGCCGGATTGGGGGGGGGGCTTAGGGGTTCTAACATTTAACTGTCGTTCATTCTTTGGGGCACTCCTCTGTTTTCGTAGAGAGTTGCAAAGAAAAAGCATTTCAGGATGTATATTGTATACATTTCTCTGACATTAAATGAACCTTTGAATCCTTTGATATTTTAAAGGTATAATGAGGCGGTTACCTATTGCTTAATGTGATCCTTCTGTAATTCGGAATTTTCACTAATATCCGGCACTCCTCAGGTCCCAGTGGTGCCGGCTTATAGAAGGTCGAGCTGTACCATGATTTGTGTTGGCAGCAAGTTCCATTCTTACCTATCGTGCTTCAGAAAAACAATTCTCAATTATAAACATGAGAAAATCTGCAGACACTGCAAATCCAAGCAACAGACGCAAAATGCTGGGGGAACTTAGCAGGCTCGGCAGCATCCATGGAAATTTCTCTCATTATGCTAGTGCTGTCTGGATGGGAGTTGTTTAGCTAAGAACTCTAGAACCTAATTATAGACAGCTTCATCTGGGTTTCCTCTGGGCTGAGAGAACAAGCCTATTAAGCCGTGTTTTTTCATAGTTAAGAATCTTCAGTAGTAAAGCAGAAAATGGAACTTCCAGCAATTTAGGGAGCATCCATGGGCAGAGAAACAACGGTAATATTCTTTCCGTTAGTTTCTGCAGTAACAAAACTTGACACACACAGTTACAGAAGCTCTTGGGGCAGAGAATTCCAGAGCTTCCCTACTGTCTGAGGGAAGAAATTGCTGCCCACTTCAGAAATCTCAAGAAGGCACCTTGGTCAGCATGACTGAGTTGGGCTGAATGGCCTGTTTTCTTGCTCTATAATTTCTGTTTTACAGAGAGTGGAGAGTGTGTGTGAAAGATAGAAAAATTATTTGGACACTGTCTGTTCCTCTACAAACTGGATATCAGCAATTTACTTTGGTTATAAATGACTGACTTCCAATGTTTTAAATTTATTGCCGAAATTTGTTCTAAGCTGTGAATGTTACAAGTTTTTTAAAGTTGTGGGTTTACAATCTGATTATAAAATGTGCAAACTGAAGCGGCAAGTTTACTTGAATGTTTTCTCTCCAGAGAATGGCAAGAAGGTGATGTAGATTTCTGGGCAAAGTGTTAATTTGTAATTTGGTTTGAGCTGTTGCAAAGGAACTGACTTTGGAATGTGCTTAGAATCTAATACTGCAGGGTCCTTAGCATTGTCAGTGATCCCTCCCATCCATCAAACAATCTCTTTGACCCCCCCCCGCCAAACTATCAGCTTCCCAGCCATCTGAGGGAAGAAATTTCAATACACTTCAGTTCTAAATGACCAGTCCTGTATTTCGCAACTATGTCCCCTTGTTCAAGATTTCCATTAGCAGAAACATAATAATGTCTATGGGATCTTGTCATCCTTTATTCTTCTTAACTGAGGAACACAGATCCATACTGTCCAGCCTGTCTGGATAGGACCCTATCATTTGAGAAGTTAGTGTGCTGAATCTCCTCTGAACAGCCTCCAACACTACTATATCCTTTTTTCGTTAGGGCACCTAAATTTGGGCAATACTCCAGGTGTGACCTATCCACACTCTGTACAACTGCATCAAAACCTCCTTCTGTCTGCCAACACTGGCCTAAGTTCAGTCCTTAAGAACTGCAGCAGTTCTAGAAGGCAGCTTACCACCACCTTCTCAAGTGCAGTTAGAGTCATGGAACACAATAGCACAAAAACAGGCCCTTTGGCCTGTCTAGTCTGTGCTGAACTATTAATCTGCCTAGTCCCATTGACCTGCACCCGAACCATAGCCCTCTATACCCCTCCCATCCCCATACCTGTCCCAATTTCTCTTAAACGTTGAAATCGAACCTGCATCCACAATTAGGGATGGGGAAGATACTGCTGACTCTGCCCTATAAAGCCTAAGTACATCCCTTGAACAAATTTTTTAAAAGCCATTTGTCGTCTTGCATACTTGTAAGATCAACCTGGTTTCTGTGATTCATGCACTTGAACACCTAGATATTTCTGAATTTCACTTGCAGCCTCTGTGTGGGAAGTAATTTGTCTTTTAGAAACATAGAAAACTTACAGCACAATACAGGCCCTTCGGCCCACAAAGTTGTGCCGAACATCTCCCTACCTTAGAAATTACTAGGCTTACCTATAGCCCTCTATTTTTCTAAGCTCCATGTACCTATGCAAGAGTCTCTTAAAAGACCCTATCATATCCGCCTCCACTACCATTGTCGGCAGCCCATTCCATGCACTCACCACTCTCTGTGTTATTAAAAAAAAACAACTTACTCCTGACATCTCCTCTGTACCTACTCCCCAGCACCTTAAACCTGTGTCCTCTTGTGGCAACCATTTCAGCCCTGGGAAAAAGCCTCTGACTATCCACACGATCAATGCCTCTCATCATCTCGTACACCACTATCAGGTCACCTCTCATCCTCCGTCGCTCCAAGGAGAAAAGGCCGAGTTCACTCAACCTATTCTCATAAGACATGCTCCCCAATCCAGGGAACATCCTTGTAAATCTCCCCTGCACCCTTTCTATAGTTTCTGCATCCTTCCTGTAGTGAGGCGACCAGAACTGAGCACACTTCCTCATGGACAACCTATGGACTCACTTTTAAGGATACTACAACCCATGTTCTCAATATTTATTGCTTATTTATTAATTATTATTTATTTTTCTTGTAATTGCATGGTTTTATTGTTGTCTACACAGTTTTTCCGTATTTGTTGTGTGCCTTTTCATTGTTGTGTTTCTTGTATTTTCTGTGAATGCCTGAAGAAAATGAATCTTCGGGTAGTTAGGGGTGTTGTGGATACTCTGGGGAGTTGTCAGAGATTACAGCATGACATCAGTAGGATGCAGATCTGAGCTGAGAAGTGGCAGATGGAGTTCAACCCAGTTAACATAGAAACATAGAAAATAGGTGCAGGAGTAGGCCATTCGGCCCTTTGAGCCTGCACTGCCATTTATTATGATCATGGCTGATCATCCAACTCAGAACCCCGCCCTAGCCTTCCCTCCATACCCCCTGATCCCCGTAGCCACAAGGGCCATATCTAACTCCCTCTTAAATATAGCCAATGAACTGGTCTCAACTGTTTCTTGTGGCAGAGAATTCCACAGATTCACCACTCTCTGTGTGAAGAAGTTTTTCCTAATCTCGGTCCTAAAAGGCTTCCCCTTTATCCTCAAACTGTGACCCCTTGTTCTGGACTTCCCCAACATCGGGAACAATCTTCCTGCATCTAGCCTGTCCAATCCCTTTAGGATTTTATACGTTTCAATCAGATCCCCCCCTCAATCTTCTAAATTCCAACGAGTACAAGCCCAGTTCACCCAGTCTTTCTTCATATGAAAGTCCTGCCATCCCAGGAATCAATCTGGTGAACCTTCTTTGTACTCCCTCTATGGCAAGGATGTCTTTCCTCAGATTAGGGGACCAAAACTGCACACAATACTCCAGGTGTGGTCTCACCAAGGCCTTGTACAACTGCAGTAGTACCTCCCTGCTCCTGTACTCGAATCCTCTCGCTATAAATGCCAGCATACCATTCACCTTTTTCACCGCCTGCTGTACCTGCATGCCCACTTTCAATGACTGGTGTATGATGACACCCAGGTCTCGTTGCACCTCCCCTTTTCCTAATCGGCCACCATTCAGATAATAATCTGTTTTCCTATTTTCGCCACCAAAGTGGATAACTTCACATTTATCCACATTAAATTGCATCTGCCATGAATTTGCCCACTCACCCAACCTATCCAAGTCACTCTGCATCCTCTTAGCATCCTCCTCACAGCTAACACTGCCACCCAGCTTCGTGTCATCCGCAAACTTGGAGATGCTGCATTTAATTCCCTCATCCAAATCATTAATATATATTGTAAACAACTGGGGTCCCAGCACTGAACCTTGCGGTACCCCACTAGTCACCGCCTGCCATTCTGAAAAGGTCCCGTTTATTCCCACTCTTTGCTTCCTGTCTGCTAACCAATTCTCCATCCACATCAATACCTTACCCCCAATACCGTGTGCTTTAAGTTTGCACACTAATCTCCTGTGTGGGACCTTGTCAAAAGCCTTTTGAAAATCTAAATATACCACATCCAATGGTTCTCCCCTATCCACTCTACTAGTTACATCCTCAAAAAATTCTGAGATTCGTCAGACATGATTTTCCTTTCACAAATCCATGCTGACTTTGTCCGATGATTTCACCGCTTTCAAATGTGCTGTTATCACATCTTTGATAACTGACTCCCGCAGTTTCCCCTCCACCGACGTTAGGCTAACCGGTCTATAATTCCCCGGTTTCTCTCTCCCTCCTTTTTTAAAAAGTGGGGTTACATTAGCCACCCTCCAATCCTCAGGAACTAGTCCAGAATCTAACGAGTTTTGAAAAATTATCACTAATGCATCCACTATTTCTTGGGCTACTTCCTTAAGCACTCTAGGATGCAGACCATCTGGCCCTGGGGATTTATCTGCCTTCAATCCCTTCAATTTACCTAACACCACTTCCCTACTAACATGTATTTCACTCAGTTCCTCCATCTCACTGGACCCTCTGTCCCCTACTATTTCTGGAAGATTGTTTATGTCCTCCTTAGTGAAGACAGAACCAAAGTAATTATTCAATTGGTCTGCCATGTTCTTGCTCCCCATAATCAATTCACCTGTTTCTGTCTGTAGGGGACCTACATTTGTCTTTACCAGTCTTTTCCTTTTTACATACCTATAAAAGCTTTTACAGTCAGTTTTTATGTTCCCTGCCAGTTTTCTCTCATAATCTTTTTTCCCCTTCCTAATTAAGCCCTTTGTCCTCCTCTGCTGAACTCTGAATTTCTCCCAGTCCTCAGCTGAGCCACTTTTTCTGCCTAATTTGTATGCTTCTTCTTTGAAATTGATACTATCCCTAATTTCTCTTGTCAGCCACGGGTGCACTACCTTCCTTGATTTATTCTTTTGCCAAACTGGGATGAACAATTGTTGTAGTTCATCCATGCAGCCTTTAAATGCTTGCCATTGCATATCCACCGTCAATCCTTTAAGTGTCATTTGCCAGTCTATCTTAGCTAATTCACGTCTCATACCTTCAAAGTTACCCCTCTTTAAGTTCAGAACCTTTGTTTCTGAATTAACTATGTCACTCTCCATCTTAATGAAGAATTCCACCATATTATGGTCACTCTTACCCAAGGGGCCTCTCACGACAAGTTTGCTAATTAACCCTTCCTCATTGCTCAAAACCCAGTCCAGAATAGCCTGCTCTCTAGTTGGTTCCTCGACATGTTGGTTCAAAAAACCATCCCGCATACATTCCAAGAAATCCTCTTCCTCAGCACCTTTACCAATTTGGTTCACCCAATCTACATGTAGATTGATGTCACCCATTATAACTGCTGTTCCTTTATTGTACACATTTCTAATTTCCTGTTTAATACCATCTCCGACCTCACTACTACTGTTAGGTGGCCTGTACACAACTCCCACCAGCGTCTTCTGCCCCTTAGTGTTACGCAGTTCTACCCAGATCGATTCCACATCTTCCCGGCTTATGATGTCCTTCCTTTCTATTGCGTTAATCTCTTCTTTAACCAGCAACGCCACCCCACCTCCCCTTCCTTCATGTCTATCCCTCCTGAATATTGAATATCCCTGAACGTTGAGCTCCCATCCTTGGTCACCCTGGAGCCATGTCTCTGTGATCCCAATTATATCATAATCATTAATAACAATCTGCACTTTCAATTCATCCACCTTATTACGAATGCTCCTTGCATTGACACACAAAGCCTTCAGGCGCTCTTTTACAACTCTCTTAGCCCTTATACAATTATGTTGAAAAGTGGCCCTTTTTAATGCTTGCCCTGGATTTGTCGGCCTGCCACTTTTACTGTGAAGTGGTTCATTTTGGTGGGTCAAATTTGAAGACAGAATAAAATATTAATGGTAAGACTGTTGGCAGTGGGAGGATCAGCAAGATCTTAGAGTCTGTGCCCATAGAACACTCAAAGCTGATGCGCAGGTTGACATTGTTACGAAGGCCTATGGTGTGTTGGCCTTCATCAACCGTTTGATTGAGTTCAAGAGCCAGGAGGTAATGTTACAGCTATATGAGACCTTAGTTAGACCCCACTTGGAGTATTGTGTTCAGTTCTGATCACCTCATTAAAAGAAGCATGTGGATACTATAGAGAGAGTGCAGAGGAAATTTACAAAGATCTTACCTGGATTGGAGTGCATGCCCTATGAAAATAGGTTGAGTGAATTTGGCCTTTTCTCCTTGTAGCGATGGAGGATGAGAGGTGACTTGATAGATGTGTTTAAGATGATGAGAGGCATTAATCATGTGGATAGCCAGAGGCTTCATCCCAGGGTTGAAATGGCTGACATGAGGGGGCACAGTTTTAAGGTGCTTGGACGTAGGTACAAGGGGGATGTCAGAGGTAAGTTTTTCATGCAGAGTGTGGTGGGTGCCAGCGATGGTGGTAGAGGCAGGTACAATTGGGTCTTTTAAGATATTCTTAGATAGGTACATGGAGCTTAGAAAAATAGAGGGCTATGCGGTAAGGAAATTCTAGGCAGTTTCTGGAATAGATTACATAGTGGGCACAACATTGTGTGCCGAAGGGCCTGTAATGTGCTGTAGATTTCTATGTATATGGTGACGTGTACTTTTATAATAAATTTGCTTTGAATGGAGTCCGTTCACTTCCCCTCACTCTATTTATAACCCATGGCAGAATCAGTTTCCTCATCAGAGCACAGCCTTCCTATTTTCATATCACTGACAAGCTTGGAAACCTTCCTTTTTGTTCACTGTCTCCTTCAGGTTGTTAATGTAAGTCTTAAACAAATGAGGCCAGGAAGTGATCCCTGAGGTATCCTTCCAGGCTGAAGAAGAACATTTATTCCCATGATTTTCAATCTGTGCTAGCACTGGGACTAGGCCTCATGCCAGGGTGTCGCCTGTTGCAGGCACCAGGAGGGGAGTGGCTGGAAGTGGTGTGGAGCGGCATCCGTGCTGGACTGGGGACAGACCTGTCCTGATGGTACTGCACTCCAGCTTTCACAAGGTGGATTGCCTGCCTGTGTTGGTCTGCGGACTGCTAAGGTCTTGGTCTTGCCAACAGCATTCATGCTCCATCAGTGTCACTCGGAGTAGGGCTGTATTATATGTTTTTGTGTGACTGTACGTTTACTGCTGTATTATATGTGCTTTGTGCGTTGTATGACTATTGGTAATGTATTTTGTATCTTGGCCCCAGAGGAAGCATTTCTTTTGGCTGTATTCATGTATGGCTGAATGTCAATTAAACTTGAACTTTCTGTTGTTCAAAGTTGAATGGAATGAAGCCCACCCCAGAATTTTAAGTGTGAACCTCATCTGGAAGACATTGCTTTTCCCTTATTTTATGTTCTTTCTCTGTTCTCTGCTTCCAGTGGTGAAAGAATTCCAGGAGTATGTGGAGCCTGAGGAAGGATCCCACGGATCTCCGCAGAGGAGAGCAG
Organism: Mobula hypostoma; assembly: GCF_963921235.1. Classification (NCBI taxonomy): domain Eukaryota; kingdom Metazoa; phylum Chordata; class Chondrichthyes; order Myliobatiformes; family Myliobatidae; genus Mobula; species Mobula hypostoma. The sequence goes on along the minus strand of NC_086110.1, from coordinate 74,509,609 downwards.
CTGCGCCTGGTCAGGAAGACGAGGAGGTAGTCTTGCCACTGGGAGAAAATGTACTTACGCACAACCTGGGCATTCCGGTACTGGTTGTCTGCACAAAGGTAGGTTTCTTCTCCGGAGACTCCCAACTTAACAGAAGGTTATAGGAAGGATACCGAGGCTTTGGAGAGGGCATAGGACAGATTTACCAGAATGCTACTTGGATTAAAGGGCATGTGCTATAACAGGAGTTTGGACAAACTTGGTTTGTTTTCTCTGGAACGGCAGTGGCTGAGGGGAAATCTGATAGAGGTTTCTAAGATTGAGAGGCAGAGATAGAGTATCTTTTTCCAACGGTGAAATATCTAGTACAAGAGACTATGCATTTAAGGCGAGAGGGGGTAATTTAAAGGAGATGTGAGGGGCAGGTATTTTTACAGAATGGTTGATGCCTGGAATACACTGTCTGGGATGGTGGTAGAGGCAGAAATATTAGAGACTTTAAGAGACATTTAGATAGGCACATAAATGTGCAGAAACTGGGAGGATATGGACATTGTCTAGGCAGAAGAGATTAGTTTAGTTGGTCATTTGATTACTTACTTAGTTGGTTCGACATGACTTTGCCTGAAGCGCAGTGTATTTTTTATTACAATAATAGAAGTATAGAAAATGGGAGCAGGATGAGGCCTTTAATTTTCCTGTGAGTTTGTAAGCCCAGTTTTCCCCTCTCATTTCCATTGATCCCTTTATGCACATTATTTTTTTACGCTGCATCGAATCCAGAGTAGCAATAATTTCATTCTCCAATATACTTGTGTGCTGAAGAATGACAATAAATAATCTTGACCATTTTAGCAATTTAAAAAACCTGCTTTTGAGAATGTACTTACTTGACCTCCATCTCCTCTGTGGTAGGGAATTCCACAAGTTTAGATAAATTATTTTCTTTTGATTTGGATTTTTAAAATTAGGTGGGTTTCTATGAAAACCCCTGCTGACACCAGTGAACAAGCTGACCCCATCTCATATCAATCCTAGACGTTGGTCTAGTAAACCTTGGTTGAACTCCCTCCATATCAAGACTATCTTCCCATAGATAATGCCTCCAATACTGCACACACAACTCCAGATGGAGTGTCATCAAGGCCCTGTACAACTGCAGTAAGACAACTTGCATCTATACTCCAGTCCTTTTAGCAGAGACTGATGTGCCATCTTACACCATGGTTGCTCGCTACATTTGAGTGCATGCTTTTGATGATGAGGGCACATCCCTTTCCACAACAGCTCACCATAATGGGTAGTCAAAACTGCCCAATGCATCACTGACGCCAACCATCAAGGACATGTATGCAGAAAGGTGTCGGAGAAGGACCAGTAACTTCATACAGGATCCCACCCACCCTGCTCATGGACTGTTAGTCCCACTTTCATCAGGGAGGAGGCTATGTAGCATTCCCGTCAGGACCACCAGACTCAAAAACAGTTACTTTCCTTCCCCAAGCAGCAAGGCTGATCAACATCTCCACCCACTAACCCACCCCTCCACACCCCCAGCCACCACTACTTTATCATTTCCTGTCAGTCACCTTGTGTACAGACACTCCTGTGCCTAGTGTCACTTTATGGACATACAATTGATCAATGTATATAAGCTATCTTATATTTATTGCAATTATTGTATTTATATTTATTGCAATTTTTTGTTATTTATCTTATGTGATTTTTTTCCCCCTCTTTTTTTCCTCTTTGTGCTTTATCGGATCTGGAGTAACAATTATTTCATTCTCCTTTATGCTTGTGAGCTGGAAATGACATTAAACAATCTTGAATTTAGACAGGCATGAGTGCAAGCAGAGAATGACGATATCGACCACATACAGCCAAATGCCATTTGTTTAAATTGGCTTCATGGTCAGCCCCAATATTGTGGCTGAAGGAGCTGTTCCTGTGTTGTTCTGTGCTTTGTTCTGTTCAGGTAATGGCTTTTAAAACCAAAGAGGGAAAACCTCATTTCTCCAGATTAAAACATCTGGCCATTCACCTCATTTGCTTAAATCCCTTAAGCAAATCTCGACTTTCTGCACATTTAGAGATGTTATGTAATTGGTTTGGATAAGAGAAATATTTTAATAGCTGGCTCCCTAAAGAACCCACTAGTCACCCTGGGGGAGAAAGATACTTTGATTCCTGCTGATTTTTTTGTCTACTGTCTTTTCTCAATCCCAATGCCATATGCTTTAATTTTGTACATTAATCTCACATGGGACTTTATCGAAAAGCATAATCTGAATACTGTACATCCATTGGTTCTCCCTTGCCTATTCCATTCATTACATCCTCAAATTTTCCCTTTCACAAGCCCATACTGACTGTGATCAGTCCTGATAACTAATGCTCTCCAAGTTGTTTTGTTATTGTATCTTTTATTATCGATTCTAACTTTTTCCACATTACTGACATTTATTTATTGATACAGCATGGAGTAGGCCCTTCTGGGCCTTCGAGCCATGCCTCCCTGCAACCCTCAACAACCCCAATTTAATCCTAACCTAATCAGGGGACAATTTACCGTGACCAATTAAGTTTGTCTTTGGACTTTGGGAGGAAACTGGAGCACTCGGAGAAAGCTCACGCATTCCACAGGGAGAATGTACAAACTCCTTGCAGAGGACCCAGTATTGAACTCTGAACTCGACGCCCCGAGCTGCAATAGTGTTGCACGGTAGCGTAACAATTAACAACGGCTAGGCTTGCTGGTCTGTAACTTCCTGTGTTTTCCCCATCCTCCTCCTCAAATTAGTAGGGTTACATTTGCCACACTACAACCTTCAGAAACTGCTTCAGAGTCTAAAAGATTTTGGAAGATGACATCGAAATCTTTGCTGTGCTTTAGTTCTCTGCAGCGTGGATTATCAGGCCCAAGCAATTTGCTTTTAGCGTCATTAATTTGTGTGTGTTGCTTTAATTTCCTTTGTTTATGATTTTCTTCATTCTCTTGCACCCCACCTCTATCCCTAATATGGGAGGTTAATTACCTTCTGGCATTTGTGGAAGGCAAGGTTTGGGTGTTGCTAATGTTCCCTTTATCGTGTGATTGAGTAAGCTGGTGAGTTGGAGGCTGACTCATCAGTTCAGGAAAGTCCCTTCTTATTCTGCGGTTCCTTGATCTCTGGTGTACCAAATAAAAAGCAAAGGGCATTTTTATTGGTGGTGAGGATGTTGGAAATCTGAAAAGAAGTAAAAAAAATATATATTGGAAATACTCAGTAGGTCAGGCAGTGTCTGTGGTGAGAAGTAGAGCTGATGTTCAGACAAGCAACTTGAAAAATGCTGGAGGAACTGAGCAGGCCAGGCAGCATCAATGGAAAAGAGTACATTCAACATTTCATCAGGACCTACCGAAGGGTCTTGGTTCGAAACGTCGACAGTGTGTTGTACTGTGCCAGCATTTTGTGTGTGTTGCTTAGGTTTCCAGCATCTGCATATTTTCTCTTGTGTGTGATGTTCAGGAGGAGATCTTTGACCATACATGTCAACTTTGCTTCCCTTTCATTAATGTGTCTGAACTGTTGTGTGCTTCCAGCACTCTCTCCATGTTTAATGAACAAAAGTGCCATTTGGTCCACAATTCTGTGTGAAAGTTTATGCTGTGCCTGAGCAAAGTCATAGTTATACTTTATTGATCCCGGGGGAAATTGGTTCTCGTTACAGTTGCACCATAAATAATAAATAGTAATAGTAATATTACTATTAGTAAATAGTAAACAGTAATAGTCATGGAAATAATAAATAGTAATAGAAAAATAGTAATAAGCAGTTAAATAGTAATATGTAAATTATGCCAGTAAATTATGAAATAAGTCCAGGACCAGCCTATTGGCTCAGGGTGTCTGACCCTCCAAGGGAGGAGTTGTAAAGTTTGATGGCCACAGGCAGAAATGACTTCCTATGACGCTCTGTGCTGCATCTCGGAGGAATGAGTCTCTGGCTGAATGTGCTCCTGTGCCCACCCTGTACATTATGTAGTGGATGGGAGACATTGTCCAAGATGGCATGCAACTTAGACAGCATCCTCTTTTCAGACACCACCGTCAGAGAGTCCAGTTCCATCCCCACCATATCACTGGCCTTACGGATGAGTTTGTTGATTCTGTTGGTGTCTGCTACCCTCAGCCTGCTGTCCCAGCACACAACAGCAAACATGATAACACTGGCCACCACAGACTCGTAGAACATCCTCAGCATCGTCCGGCAGATGTTAAAGGACCTCAGTCTCAGGAAATAGAGACGGCTCTGACCCTTCCTGTAGACAGCCTCAGTGTTCTTTGACCAGTCCAGTTTATTGTCAATTCGTATCCCCAGGTATTTGTAATCCTCCACCATGTCCACACTGACCCCCTGGATGGAAACGGGTCACCGGTACCTTAGCTCTCCTCAGCAACCCTGTCCAATAGGTTAACCATCAGATCTCGCCGTTCCTTTCACCTGAAATTTTCCCTTTGCACACTGCATCTGTTGCATTCCTCATCAAGTTCAAGTTTAATTACCATTCAACCATACATGAATGCAGCCAAACAGAACAGTGTTCCTCTGGGGCCAAGGTGCAAAACGCAGTACCAACAGCACATATTGTTACGATAGCAGGAAAATGTACTGTCACAAAAATAAATGATACAGCCCAAGTCCCTAGTTGGCATGGCCTGCAGATTGATGGTGCCTGCGATTTTGTCGTGATCCAGATTGTCTGACAGTTCATTTGTCGGATGCCAAAGAAGCTGCAAGCATTCCCATGTAAAATGTTAGTTTTCTGATTACTCATGCTGGGGTTGGCTTTCATGATGATGGCAACTAATCAAGTTCTCAAGTCAAGTTTATTGTCATTTAACTATATACAGTGCCTTTAAAAAGTATTCACCCTGCTTGGGAATTTTCATGTTTTATTCTTTTACAATATTAAATCACAATGGATTTAATTTGGCTTTTTTTGACACTGATCAACAGAAAAAGACTCTTGTGTCAAAGTGAAAACAGATCTCTACAAAGTGATCTAAATTAATTATAAATGTAAAACACAAAATAGTTGATTGTGTGAGTGTTCACCCCTCCCCCTTAATACACACACCAAATCATCTCTGATACAACCAATTAGTTTTAGAAGTCACATAATTAGTTAAAAGGAGATCGCTGTGTACAGTAAAGGTGTTTGAATTGATTGTAGTAAAAATACACCTGTATCTGGAAGGTCCAACTGCTAGTGAGTCAGTATCCTGCCATAAGCTACACCAGGAAGACAAAAGAACCCTCCAAGCATCTCCATGAAGAGGTTATTGAAAAACGCAAGTCAGAAATGGATACCAAAAAATTTCCAAGTCACTGAATATCCCTTAGAGTACATTTAAGTCAGTCATCAAGAAAAAGAAAGAATACAGCACAGCTGTAAATCTCCCTGTCCTCAAAAACTGAGCGTGCAAGAAGGGGACTGGTGAGGGAGGCCACCGAGACCTATGACAACTTTGGAGGAGTTAAAAAACTTCAGTGGCTGCGATGGGAGAGACTGTGCATACAACAAGTGTTGCCTGGGTGCTTCACCAGTTGCAGCTTTATGGGGGAGTGGCAAAGAGAAAGCCACTCTTGGGGGAAAAGAATACACTCGGGTTTTTCAGAAGGCTTGTGGCAGACTCTGAAGTCAGCTGGAAGAAGGTTCTATGGTCGAGGAAACCAAAATAGAACTTTTTGGCTATCAGACTAAACACTGCGTTTGGCTTAGGCCAAACAACGCACATCATCAAAAACACACCCTCCCTACCGTGAAGTATGGTGGTGGCTGCATCATGCTGTGGGGATATGTCACTGCAGCAGGCCTTGGAAGGCTTGTGAAGGTAGAGGGTAAAATGAATGCAGCAAAATACAGGGAAATCCTGGAGGAAAACTTGATGCAGTCTGCAAGAGAACTGCGACTTGGGAGAAGATTTGTTTTCCAGCAAGACCACAACCCCAAGCACAAAGCCAAAACCAAACACGAATGGCCTGGAGTGGCCAAGTAAGAGTCCAGACCTCAGTCCAACTGAGAGTTTGTGGCTATACTTGAAAAGGGTTGTCCACTGACGATCCCCTTGTAATCTGACAGAGCTTGAGCAGTTTTGTTAAGAAGAATGGGGAAAAATTGCAGTGTCCAGATGTGGAAAGCTGATAAAGACCTATCCGCACAGACTCAAGGCTGTAATTGTTGCCAAAGGTGCATCTACTAAATACTGACTTGAAGGGGTGTGAATACTTATGCAATCAATTATTCTGCGTTTTATATTTGTAATTAATTTAGATCACTTTGTAGAGATCTGTTTTCACTTTGACACGAGTCTTTTTCTGTTGATCAGTCAAAAAAGCCAAATTAAATCCTCTGTGATTCAATGTTGTAAAACAATAAGACATGAAAACTTTTTGTAGGCACTATACATGTATATAACCGATATAACCACATAATGTATATAGAAATAAGATGTTTTTCCAACCCAAGGTGTAAAGCATAGTGGTATGCAAACACACAAAACACATGATAATTTATGAAGGTAAGGATAAAATCTACAGATGAATCACACATAGCAAACTAAGGTGCATTAATATTAAATATTGTAAGGTACAGAACAGATTTACCTGTGACACTTCGAATGTGATGTGGCAGAGAGTTCAAAAGCCTAATGGCCTGAGGGAAGAAATTTTCTCATCATGTTTTTATGTATCGTAGTCTTCTGCCTGATGGTAGAAAGTCAGAGGATGCTGGATGGTGGGTGGGATCCTTAATAATACCAAGGGCCCTTCTTATGCAGCACTCCTGATAAATGTTCCTGACAGAAGGTAGGGAGACCCCTCTGATCCTCTTAGCTGTTCTCACAGTCCTTTGCAGGGACTTCTGGTCTGATGTTCAAGATGGAGATGCAACTTGTCAGGACACTCTCAATGGTGCTCAGTATACTTCTCTACGTAGCTGGTGACAGAATCCACAGATTTCTCAATGTTAACATGGTTGCCATAGATAGCAGCCTCCCTGATCTTCTCCAGTCCGTATTATCAAAGCAGTCCTGCAGTGCAGAGATTGCACCTTCAGACCAGGTTTTCACCACCTTTAGAACTGGTTTGACCCAGGAGAATTAAGGGTTATGGGAAAAAGGCAAGTAAGTGGAGATGAGTCCATGGTCAGATCAGCCATGATTGAATGGTGGAGAAGGCTCAATGGGCCAGATGGCCTATTGCTCCTACTTCTTATGTTCTTATGACCTATTTGATCACTGGTTTGTATGGTAGAATTAACATCACAGATGTAACAGTCGAAATGTGGGGTCAGGGAGCTGCTTTTATAGGCACCTGCTTTGTTGGTATAAACCAGATATAGTGTACTTTCACCACTGGTACTAAACCTCAAGAGTACGATTCGAACCACTAAGAGACCTGTTACCAACATTGAACCTTGCATCTTCACAAAGGGGAACACAAGTTAGGTTCGGACCTTCTGAATTTTCAGTTAACTTTTTCAATATTTTCTGTGTAATAGGCGGGAAGGATCATTTAAATTTGAACAAAATCTTTTAAAGAAGGATCTTAAAAACCAATTCCTCACAAAAATGTTCGCATCAATTGAAATCCATTTTTGCTCCGCCCTACTGTATTCAAATTACAGCCTCTTCCCAGTGAAGGATAGATGTTGTGCCCAGTGCCTCACTCAGGCCACTAATGCTGTCAGTGTTTGAGTTACTGGGCCATGACAGCGGAATTGTACTGGTCTGTCTCCCTCAGGGCTGGTTCAGGTTTTGTATCACGATATGGAAGTTGCTTGTGTGCACTCTTCTTTATTTAGGGTGGCTGATGCACACAAGCCTCCTCGTGGGTTTGACTGAGTGAAATCTTGACCAAGTGACAGTGACTGGAAACCAAACTCTGCTGCTATTATAAACGCGAGATTCTGCAAATACTGGATTTCAGGAGCAAAACACAAAATGCTGGAGGAACTCAACAGGTCAGGAGGGGAATAAACATTCAATTAATCAGGCCAAGACCCTTCATCATGGCTGAGTTCCGCGAGTATTTTGTGTGTTTTGCTCTGCTGATATTCAGGTGGAAGGATGTAAGCTCCGGTCAGACACACCCTTGCCCGCTCCGTGTATTGTCAGCGCATTGTGCTGTAATTTAGTCCCGAAGCGACACCTCCTGGCGAAGATGAGATACTGCAATAGGGCGTAGTACATAAAATGCATTGCATTCAGAACCACGAGGGAGATGATTCAGCTCAATGATTCAGCTGCTGTTTATCCCCGGATCCAGACCGTTTTAGTCCAGCAGTTGCCCTGTTCCCATTTCTTATTGCTTTCAATCTAAATATCTCTGTAGTTCCTGTTTACTAGATTCTCATCACTAATGCAAAGTCTGAAATAAAGTGGAGACTACTTTTTTAAAGGCTTTGCATTTAATTATATGGGGTTAGTTGTCAGGGACTATTAACTCTGGCCTGTCTTGTCATAGTTGAAAATGTATCCAGCGACTTACTCCATTGATCAAGAACTATCTGAGTTACTTTGTATTTGTATTAGAGACAGGAGTAGAATTAGTCCGTTTGGCCCATTGAGTCCACACCTCCACTCTATGATGGCTGATCTTTTTTTAAAATTCAAGTTCAGGTTTATTGTCATCTGAATGTACATGCCTGCAGCCAATGAAACAACGTTCCTCTGGACCACAGTGTACCCACAAAACATATATCACACACCATACATAAAATGAAATATTACTATAAGTTAACATAATTCAAAGTGCTTGTAGTGCACAGCACGGGTCCAGACAATAATTAAGAGACATCAGTGCTGGAGCAGCAGACCGCGGTTCAAATGTTCAAAGTTGAATTTATTGTCATATACACAAGTACATGGGTGCACAGGTGCAAATGATAAACTTGTTTACTCACAGACACATATTTTAAAAAAATAAAAGGGTTTCAGCCCACAAAATCAACTACTCTTTTTACCATAGATGCTGCCTGGCCTGCTGAGTTCCTCCAGCATTTTGTGTGTGTTGCTCAGATTTCCAGCATCTGCAGAGCTTTGCTTGTTTGTGATAAAGTCTATATTGTTGTCATAGTGCCGATAAACCTATAGTGATTGAGGTATTGCCATTGGTTCAAGAACCAGGTGGTTGAAGGGGAATAACTATTCTTGGACCCCAAGATCAGAGGCTGGAATGAGCTGATGGCTTGAGGATAGCTATCAGTTCTGATGCTGTCATCCATTTCTCAATGACAGGGCAAGTGGTAAATTTCTTTTGCCCCTCAATTTAAATTTACTGGTAATTAGTTTGGACATCATAAGGGCATATCCTCATGGTAGCATAGTGTTAGCACACTTTACAGTACTGGCGACATGGGTTCACTTCCCACCACTACCTGTAAGGAGTTTGTATGCTATTCCTCCAGGTGCTGTGGGGGAATGTTTGGCAGTTTTGGGCCTGTACTCACTGGAATTTAGAAGAATGTGGGGGGATGTCATCGAAACCTACCATATATTGAAAAGACTAGATAAGGAGGATGTTACCTTTGGTGGGGGTATCCAGCACAAGAGGGCACAGCCTCAAAATTGAGGGGTGATCTTTCAAAACAGAGGTAAGGGGGATTTTTTTTTTTTAGCCAGAGAGTAGTGAATCTGTGGAATGCTCTGCCACAGACTGTGGTGAGGGCAAAGTCTGTGGGTATATTTAGGGTGGAAGTTGATTGTTTCCTAATTGGTCAGGGCATCAAAGGATATGGCGAGAAGGCAGGTGTATGGGGTTGAGTAGGATCTGGGATTGGCCTTGATGGATTGGCGAGCAGACTCGATGGGCTGAATGGCCTAATTCTGCTCCTGTGTCTTCTGGCTTCCCCGCTTGTGCTTTTTTTTCCTGCCGGGTTTGCAAGTAGCAGATATACCAAGTTGTTTTTATTTTGTGATCAAACAGCTATTTCACTGTCACCATTACTAATTCCAGGTCTACTTGCTTCACTGCATTTAAAATCCCCAGCTGCTGTGATTGGATTTGACATTGTGTCGCTGTGTCCCTTGTCTATTCCCTGGACATGGCTGTAATGTAGTCACTGTACTGTCATGTTCCACACCATATGTTGTCACAGCTCTGTATGCTAAGTCAACAGATCCAAGAATAACTCCACACTTTCAGGAGCACAGTACTTCAGTAGAAGTCAGTAGATGAGAAACATGAACAGGAATGGGGCTTAGTTGTCTGGAAATTGAGATCAGTTCGCCAGAGATCAGTACTTCTAATCTACTGTTCTTCAGTTCATCTCAGATTACTTTGAATGTATGGAATGTATTTTCCAATTTTTTTTGCCATTTGCAGATCAAAGTGATTCTGGCAAGTTTTCTCCTTGGTTTAAATGAACTGTTAATTATTTTGGATACCAGTATTCTCCAGTTCCTCTCTTTCTGACTGAGTTGAGAGTGGCTGACGTACCAGTTTTCTTGAGCAACACACACAAAATGCAGGAGGAATGCGGCAAGTCAGGCAGCCTCTATGGAAATGAATAAACAGTCAACATTTTGGACTGAGGCCCTTAAAGAGCACTGGAAAGGAAGGGAGCAGATGCCAGAATAAGAAGGTTCAGAGAGGGAAAGGAGGACAAGCTAGAAGTTGATAGGTGAAGCTAGATGGATGGGGGAAGGGGATGACATAGAAACATAGAAAACCTACAGCACAATACAGATCCTTTGGCCCACCAAGCTGTGCCGAGCATATCCCTACCTTAGGAATTACCTCGGGTTACTCATAGCCCTCTATTTTTCTAAGCTTCATATCCCTGTCCAGGAGTCTCTTAGAAGACCCTATCATATCCGCCTCCACCGTCGTTCCCGGTAGCCCATTGCACACACTCACTACTCTCTGCGTAAAATAAATAAATAAGTTACCCCTGACATCTCCTCTCTACCTACTTCCAAGCACCGTAAAACTGTGCCCTCTCGTGTTAGCCATTTCAGCCCTGGGAAAAAGTCTCTGACTATCCACACGATCAGTGCCTCTCATCATCTTATAATGTGAGAAGCTGGGAGGTGATTGGTGGAAGAAGGAATCTGATAGGAGAGGAGATAGAGGAAATGTTTCTAGTCCTTGTGTATCTCTCCTATACCCTCTCCACTGTAACAGTATTCTTGCCAAATGGAAATGACTAGTTTGGGCTGAAGTGGTAACTGTGTAAAGAAACAAGGAAAAGATCTCCAACCTGATGGCGTGTGGTCTCCACTGCCATGATGAGGCCACTCTCAGGTTGGAGGTTGGAGGTTAATACTTCATACTCTGTCTGGGGAGCCACTAACCTGATGGCATTAATATCTAAGAGGAGAAGATGGCGGCGCGATGCAGTGCGTGAGGCCTCTGGTGATGAATATCTGCAATCTGTCAAGTAGGAGGCCGTGCACAATCCTGACTTGATGGAGGCAGATGTGAGAGCACGGAGGAACATCTGGTGAAGCTTCTGGAATGCCTGCTTCGCTGCCGCTGCTACTATGTGATCCGAAATCTCCGGAGGGGAAGGCCCTGAATCCTCGGCTTTGCCTGTTGCTTGGCGGCCGGGGTCGAGGTTGAAGCGCTCGGCAGAGATGGTGCTCGGTGTCAGAGGGCTGGTCGGAGGCTTGAAGTTTTCGGATGGACTCAGAGTCGGACTGTGGTCAGGTGCTTCCAGGATGCTACATCGGCAAGTTTGCGGCGCTGGAAGCTCATGGCAGGGAGAGTTTCTTCCTTCTACCGTCTGCATGAGATGTTGGGGCTATCAGGACTTTGAAACTTTTTACCGTGCCCATGGTCTGCTCTTATTAAATTACGGTATTGCTTTGCACTGTTGTAACTATATGTTATAATTATGTGGTTTTTGTCAGTTTTAGTCTTGGTCTGTCTTGTGTTTCTGTGATATAATAGTGGAAGACCATTGTATCATTTTTTAATGCATGCATTTCTAAATGACAATAAACGAGGACTGAGTGTCCTCATAATCTAATCTAAGTTTAGGATTTCCAGTAATTTCTCCTCTCTCCCTCTTCTCTCTGTTTCCGTTCTCTGTTCTGGCTCCCCTCTAATCACTTCTCTTCTCCTCACCTCCGCTGGTGCCACTTCTCCTTCCCTTCTCCTATGGTGCTTTCGCCTCTCCTAACAGAATCCTCCTTCAGCCCTTTACAGCTTCCACCTGTCACTTCCCAGCTTCTCACATCACCCCAACCCCACCCACCTTGGCCCTCACCGATCTAGCTAGTACTCCTCCCCTCCCACCACCACCACCAAATTCCAGCTCCTGTCCCTTCCTTTCCAGTACTGATGTCGACCCAAAACATCAACCGTTTATTCCCCTCCATAGGTGCTGCCTCACCCGCTGAGTTCCTCCAGCATTTTGTGTGTGGTGCTCTGGATTTCCAACATCTGCAGAATCTCTTATGTTAATAAAAAGATCTAAATTACATAATCAGTTTGAATTTCCACACAAGCCTCCTCCAACTGTGCTTCTATAATCCTCACTTTCACCTCTTTCTAGTGCTCCCCTTCCCAGCAACACATACTTCCACCACAAAATACCTGGAGATTTCAGTGTTAAGTTGGAACACAAAGTTGAGAGCAAACAGGTTTTCTGGTGAGGGATAAGATGCTGATTTTTATCTGAGCTGTACATCATTGTAGAGCACTTACTGTTGTTCAGGCTAATAGAGCATCATCGACCTGAAATATTTCTCAATGCACAGATAGACTGCTTCCAGCACCTCTCTTTTTATTTCAGATTTACAATGTCCACAATGCTTTACCTTCACAATCATTCAAGATTGAAGGTTGTTCAATGTCATTTCTTGTACACAAGTGTAAAGGAGAACAAAATAATTGTTTCTCCGGATCTGATGCAGCAACACACAATGAAAGTAAAAAAAAACAGTAATATACAAGGTAGCTTGTGTACATTGATTGTATGTCCATAAAGTGATGCTGGGCACAGGAGCTTCCGCACATAACGTGACTGACATGAAATGATAAAGTAGTGGTGGTTGGGAGTGTGGAGGTGTAGATCAGCCTTACTGCTTGGGGAAAGTAACTGATTTTGAGTCTGGTGGTCCTTGTGTGGATGTTACGTAGCCTCTTCCCTGATGGGAGTGGGACAGTATTTTTCTCTATGCAGTCTGACTGCTTCTGGTTTTTATTTCAGATTTTCAATGCTGCAAAGTTGCTTTTCTTTAGAACCAAAGCTCGTGTTGTGTTTGTGTGGATAGAGCTTCTCAGCCATTTTGCACTACTTTGCTTTTGCAACACTGTCACTTTGGGTACCTTGTGATATGTGATGCAGCATAACGTGAAAACTTCTAGAAACATAGTTTTTATATTAAAAAAATAGTTAGCAGTGGTAAAAGTGGTCATGAATTTGAGATTGTTTACAAAGTCCAACTGGTTTACCGACCAAGTACAGAAGGAAGCTTGCCTGTGTAATAGTGTATGTTCAGAGTTCAAAGTAAATTTATAATCCAAGTACATGCGTCTCATATACAATCCTCAGACTCACTTTCATGTGGGCATTCGCAGAAAATACAAAGAGACACAATAGAATCAATGAAAGACTGTACCCAATAGGACGGACAAACAACCAGTGTGCAAAGGACAACAAACTGTGCTAATACAAAGAAAAAAATCAACAAAACACATATCACACACACCACATAAGCTGAAATATTATCATAAATTAATAAAATATAATTCAGAATGCATTTGGTGCGCAGCACAGGTAAACAGCTGGCTGTCATAGTGACGAGAACTTGGTGGCAGGGTACTCATTGGTGTCTCAGCCTGAGGGAAGAAGTTGATTAGAATGTGGGAAGAATAAGGTGATTGTAATGTGAATATGGTTGATGTAGACTCAGTGAACCCAATGGCCTGCTTCAGTGCTGCATCTCTCAATGACTCTGACTCTAAATAGATTCACGTGGCCAACCATGGACAAAATAAATGCTCTCAGTTTTAATATATCACAAATGGAAAAGAAACCACTGCTAACTACAATGACCTGTGCGGAAGACTTGTCATCTCTTGGAGTTGCAGGCACTGTAGTTGGAAAGTGCTCCGTGTACATACTAGATATATTTCTGCAGAAAGGTAAAGTGTGTTCAAAAATGTTTAACTGTCTCCTGCAGCACATTACTGTTGTATTTCCTACAGATTTACTGTGCTCACCTGTATCTCTTCTCTCCTACAGTGCGACGCCGTCAGCATATTAGAGAAGGAACACGATTACAGGGACGAGCACTTGGATTTCATTCAGTCACATATTCGTAGATTCTGCTTAGAGTGTATCCTTCAATTATTAGTGAACGTTGCTGTGATGAATCCACTGTTGTCCCCACTACAGGGGCGCCACTGCTTCGCAATTTCTCCCACCACTGGTTGTGGATAGAGAGTGTGGAGACATCAAAAGGTGCAATCTTTGTACACAAATTGGCTGCTGTCATTGTTTGCAAAGATGCACATCTCGTCCTCAATACCGGGTCAGGTTTTCGGTGGTAACTGAAAATGTAGAGAAGGCCACCATGGCTACAAAGTTAAATTTATCAACATTGACATATTTTGTGAAATTTGCTGCTTTGCGGCAGCAGTATAACACAATATATTGAAGATTGCTATCAGTTACAATGAGAGATATTTTTAAAACGCAAATTGAGAACAAAATACTAAGGTAGTGTAGACCTTTCAGAGATCTAATGGTGGAGGCATAGTGTGGATATAAAAGCTTCAATGTCAGTTTGGGTAAGTTACAGGGAAACAGGAGCTATTCTCAGCACCCACTACAGCCGTAGCTCATGGTTACCACAGAAGCAGCAAGCAACTGCAGCCACTAATGTTGCTGATCCTGACTTCACTGCAAAATCTTTCTGTAGTTTGGCACACATCTACTTTCACTTGCATACTAAAACACTAGTGATGATAGGACATGAGAAGTCACATACATGCAATAATATTCAAGGAGGCTGTTGTAAGCAAAAACAATCACAATACCTTGGAGAATAAATCATCTGGCCCAGATTCCTGACTCCAGCTCCACATTGACTATTGATTATTGTATCAATATTTCACTACTTGCGAGCACTTTGGATGCAGAATGTCTCACGACTAAGCAGAATTTACTCGTCACCCCAGGAGACAGCTCTGGAAGAATGCACAGTGTTTATCAACATTCCTTGCAATGCATGGCTGACCTCCCATGTACATGGATCTGCAGATAGTGTGGATAACAAAAAAATTATAATTGTCTCTATTTGGATTGGGAAGTGGCAAATAAGGTGAAAGGTGCTGTATGAATATAAGGTTGTTAATGGAATCAAAAACTAATTAATTACTTGGGCTGTCTAATCCCATCTCCCAGCATTTGTGCTGTAGGTTCTCTTCAAATGAATATCCAAGAGCTTCCTAACTGTGACAAGGGTTCATTCCCCTACACTCTTGTTCTTGTGTGATGTTTCCCTGCATTGCTTTCCAAAGGACACACAGAAAATGAAATAAAACACCTGCAGTTTTTCCCTTTTACAACCCCTGATTGATATGGCCTTTCCTGATGGGATCAGACTTCGTGATATCTCCATGGTCATTTCACATGTGATCCAATAACCACTTGGCGAGAGGTATCTGATGGCCACTGCCAGGGGAACAAGAGAGCACAATCCATGAGAATTACAAATAAGTTTAAGGTGGAAGGGCACAAAATGCAGCAGATGTTGGTTTGAAAGATGAGGATGTTTTGAGTTAAGTGACAACTGTGCTGACTGAAGTTCAAAATTATCTTCGTAAACTAGTTTTGAGCAAGGGATAACTAATCTGAGTCATCAGATTTTTTTCCTGATACCTTGAAGAATGGGAAGTAATTCATCACTTCTTCAAATTTAAGGTGAATGTTTGTTGAGCTGTTTTATATCATTATCCTTTTAGGGGTTAGTGTAACAGTATTACGGTGCCAGCAATCTAAGTTCAGTTCCTGCTGCTGTCTGAAAAGAGTTTTTACATTTTCCCTCATGACCATGTGGGCTTTCTCCCCATGCAGATTCCAGAGACATACCGGTTTATAGGACACATGGGTGTAATCAGGTTGTGTGGGCTCGTTGGGCTGAAAGGGCCTGTTACTGTGCTGTATCTCTAATTAAAATAAAAATAATCCAGGGAGTGGGAAGCGCAGAATCAAATATCGTTGTGATGATTGTACGTTCTAGTACCAATTGTTTGGCGACAATAGAGTATAAATAAAGAGACAAGGGGAGTGCTGTTAATGCCAAAGATGAACTTTCATCGCACTGCTTTTTTTCCTCACTGCCACACTCAGATTAAATGCATTTTCCTGTCAGATTATTTCCTTAATCGGTGTTTCAGATGGAGCTGCCTTGGTTTATACGTCAATAAAAGAAGAAAAGAACGTTGATCTCTTATATAAATATCTTGTCCACAAAATGTATGATTTCCAGTTTACTACACCTGCCTTAGTGGTAGAAAAGGATGCAGTCTTTATGTAAGTACACTTTGTATGTTATTTGTACAAGTCATTGTGCCACTTGCCATCTGTACACCCAGCCTGACTCAGCTCAGCATTGTTATATCCCTGAGTCAATAAACTTATTCATTATTTGTCCTTTGCACAATTTATTTTCATAACTTATAATTACCATGTACTGCTGCCACAAACAAAACTTCACGACATGTCAGTGACAATAAACCTGATTCTGAGAACTTTCCTGTACACTCTGTGAGCAATACCAGTCAAGAGCAGCACAAAAAAGGTGACTTAAAGGTGTAATAACTAAATTAACAATGATGTCATTGATGATCACTATTGTGATTTTATAACAGAGTGCTTCAACTTTGTATTTTCAAAGTGTGTCCTGGTTTAACTCATCGATGACCACATTGTTAAATTAGTTATTACATCTGTAGGGCACCTTTCATGTGCTGCCCTTGGCTGGTATTGCTCACAGAGTGTATGATGAAGCATCTCAGAATGGGGTTTATTACCGCGGTAGCATGGCGGTCAGCACAATGCTATTACAGCTTGGGGCGATCAGGAGTTTGGAGTTTAATTTGGGTGATGCCTGTAAGGAGTTAGTATGTTCTCCCCGTGAACCACATGGGATTCCTCCAGATGTTCCGGTTTCTTCCCACAGCCCAAAGACCTACAGGCAGTTATAAATTGTCCTGTTAAATAGGTGGGTCGCTGGGCAGCACGGCTTGTTGAGCTGCAAGGGCCTGTGCCGTGTTGTTTCTCTAAATAAATAAAATAATGCAGTGCTGTGCAAAAGTCTTAGGCACGTATATATAACTAGGATGCACAGTATTATATTTGTCAATGGAGTGGAGAAGTGAGTTTGTAAATCTGGCAGGTGTCAAGGATCTTGGTAATGGCGAGGATGGAGCACCGTGGGAGGGATGTGGGACAGGTGGCAGGGGGGGGAGTGGTGTGGGTACAGACACACCCAGCCCTGAGATACTTGGCAAGATCATTTGATTCCAAACAATTGGTTTAGAACCATATAACAATTACAGCATGGAAACAGGCCATCTCGGCCCTTCTAGTCCATGTAGAAACATAGAAAATCTACAGCACAATACAGGCCCTTCGGCCCACAAAGCTGTGCTGAACATGTCCTTGCCTTAGAAATTACCTAGGGTTACCCATAGCCCTCTATTTTTCTAAGCTCTACATACCTGTCCAGGAGTCTCTAAAAAGACCCTAACGTATCCACCTCCACTGCTGCCGCTGGCAGCCCACTCCACGCACTCACCACTCTCCGTTTATAAAAAAAAACTTACCCCTGACATCTCCTCTGTACCTACTTCCAAGCACCTCAAAACTGTGCCTTCTCGTGCTAGCCATTTCAGCCCTGGGAAAAAGGCTCTGACTATCCACATGATCAATTCCTCTCATCATCTTATACACCTCTGTCAGGTCACCTCTCATCCTCCGTCGCTCCAAGGAGAAAAGGCCAAGTTCACTCAACCTATTCTCATAAGGCATACTCCCCAATCCAGGAAACCTTGTAAATCTCCTCTGCATTCTTTCTATGGTTTCCACATCCTTCCTGTAGTGAAGTGACCAGAGCTAAGCACAATACTCCAAGTGGGATCTGACCAGGGTCCTATACAGCTGCAACATTACTTCTCAGATCCTAAACTCCACGATTGATGAAGGCCAATGTACCGTATGCCTTCTTAACCACAGAGTCAACCTGCACAGCAGCTTTGAATGTCCTATGGACTCGGACCCCAAGAACCCTCTGGTCCTCCACACTGCCAAGAGTCTTTTTGATCATTACAGAATATCTTTCTGGTGCTTCTTGCCCCCCTCCCCTCTCCCTTCCCCCTTTCCCAACCATGATTCTCCTCTCGCTGCCCCCTTCCTACTCACAGTCCATAATAGAGACCCATATCAGAATCGGGCTTATCATCACTCACGTATGTAATGAAATTAGCTTTTTTTCCTAGCAGCAGCAGTACAGTGGAACACATAATTTCCACAGTCAGATGTCAGAAGGACTCTGGTTTT
Source organism: Mobula hypostoma (assembly GCF_963921235.1). Lineage (NCBI taxonomy): Eukaryota > Metazoa > Chordata > Chondrichthyes > Myliobatiformes > Myliobatidae > Mobula > Mobula hypostoma. The sequence continues at coordinate 74,491,062 of NC_086110.1, read as the reverse complement.
ATGTGGTATTTTATTTTGTAAATTTGTGCTGTAACATCTCATTCATTATAATAAAAGAGATTGAAAATATAAGTGAATGTAGAAAATATACAAAATGTAAACTGCTGGATATTAAATCTTCAGAAGTGTGGTCTTCAAAGTTCAAAGTATGTCTACTATATACAACCTTGAAATTCGTCTTTTTACAGCAGCCACAAAACAAAGAAACCCAATAGAACCCACAAAAAAAATACACAAAACTATCAAACTTTCAATGTGTGGACAAAAAACCAAATCAAAGATTCAAAGTACATTTATTATCAAAGTATGTATACATTGTGCAACCTTGAGATTTGTTTCCCTGTAGGCAGCCACAAAATAAAGAAACACAATAGAACCCATTTAAAGAAAAAAAACACATATCAAAGATCATCAAAAACCCAGTTTGGGGTGGATAAGAAGAACAAATTGTGCAAACAATAAAAAAAAGTAAATAACGGAGCATTAATCACAGAGTTCTAGAAGGTCCGCCCACAGCTACAGCATCAGTTCCATGTTGAAGCGCCCTGAGCAAATTGCACAGATTTAAAAATATATAGTGGACTTGTTCAATACTGCTGTTTACCAGCATCAGAGCCCGTCAGGTGGAGGCATTGCTGATCGTTGCACCCAAGTATTTTGTGGTTGTCCACCGTATCCAACAATGACAGGAAAAGTGGAAAAGGCATTGCACTGGGACATTCCACTCTCTCAACCTCAGAAGTCCAGATCTAGTGATACAAGTAGTCATCACAACTGGGGTCTTCCTTGGTCATAGTAAATGACCATGACTACTTCTGTGCCTTGTCATGTCTCACTGTAGATCTTATTACCCCCCAACCCCCAGTCTGCTGGAGCTGACTATGCATGGTAGAACAGGCATGTCCCTATCACACTGAGATATGAGGCCCTCCGGCTACTCTCACCTGGTTTAGCTCACCTGCTGAAGTGGTGTACTGGGGTGTGGCTGCTGTCACATGCAAATAACTACTTGGAGCCACAGGTGTGAGAGCTGAGTGTCCCCAGTGGGGAACTAAGCTGCCCAGGTTGGACACGACAAGCCCCTTCTATGGGTTTCACTAGGTACGTATTTATGTCAGAGAAATGTATATAATATACATTCTTTGCAAACATCCACGACAACAGAGGAGTACCCCAAAGAATGAATGACAGTAAACCCAAAGCTCCGCCTCCCACGCATAAGCAGCAGCAAAGCAACGACCCCTCTTCCCCCCCCCACCAAGCACTCAAGTGTACAGCAAAGCATCAATAAAGACACAAGACTTGCAGTACCCCAAAGACTACTCATTCACCTGGTATTCGACATACCACAGGCGCTCTCTCTCCCTAATAAGGGAAAAGAGGTGTCCCCATTTCACAGCGAGAGGGGAGACATAACAAAACAACATGCTGATTTATGGATCTCTGTGCCCAAAGAACTCAGGTTTCTGGGCACACAGCCAGCAGCCTGCTCGCTGCTTTTGATCTTCCGTCCCTCACGACCCACCAGCTTTCTGCAGTGGCACTGACCTAGAGTCTGCCCGTTTCCAGAACCGCGAAATCCTGGAACCCTGAAGGTGCGCTAGTCTTCTAGGCCGCATCCTTGGCATAATGAATAGCGGCTAGTCGTGAGACCCCGAGAGTAGGTCCCATTTCCGCAAAGAACCAAAGTCATCATGTAACTCCAGGTCAGGGTCTTCAAAAGAACCCTGAAAGGGAAAAATAAAGATATTAAAGATGGAAATAGAGCTGTTTCTGAAGATGCAAGCAGAGGAGTGGCCATTAGGTACCATCGCCCTCCTAATATAACCCTCCTTGGATACTCCATGCACCCCTTTAACTATTTAATGTTTTGTTTATTGATGGAGTCCACAGATCCTAAAACTTTCAGACGTGTCCTGTTTCTGTGCTGTACTTTCCCTTTTGGAATCTGGGTGGGGTTACCAGTAAACCAACAATTTTCTGTTCATCCCTAACTGCGGTGGAAAAAAAGTCCTCCTGTGTTGGCGGTGTTCCCATAGTAATGTTAGTCAAAGGTTCCAATAATGAAAGAATGGTTGTATTTCCAAGCCAAAATGGTGCGACTTGGAGAGGATCTGGCAACTGATGTGTTCCCCTGCATCTGCTGAGCCTGCCATGGTGGTAGGGAAGGTGCTATCAGAGTAGACTTGGCAATGGTAATTGCCTATGGATTTTGTACATGGCACATGCTGTAATCACTGTGCACTGGTGTTGGAGGGAATGACCGCTTAGTTTATGCGACGCAAACGCCCTCAGGTTTGTGTTAATTTATCTCAAGTTCCAGGTTTATGTTTATAGACGTACATAAGGTATAAATAGCATGAAATTTACCTTGTAGCCACAACGCAGTACATTACAAACATGAGTTAATAAAATTAAGGATGCATTATATATACACAATCAAATATTTTTGTTGGAGTTGAGAGACGAATTGAAATGTAGTCTTGTGTTACCTTGAGCTATATTACACTTTAATACATTCGAGCTACATTTGCATATATGCAAATAATGCAGTAAGGGCTTATCAGTGTCACTGTCTCAAGGGCACATGTTTAGACTTAGATTTTGAGTGATCATCTACAGGCAGTTCTCATCAAACTTTTTCCAGTATGTAAATTGCAGTGTTAAGAGGCTTTCAGTAGATTTTAGTTATCTTCAGTGATGGTTTACTGTTGGTTCTGTCTATAATTTTCAGTCCTGCAGGATGGGACAAAGATAAGAAAATTGCTATTCTGTATGAGAACTTTGCAACATTGAAGCAAGATGATGCCTATGAGGATATTATCGTGAAGCCTCTGGTCAAAAAGGTAATGCCAGTGCAAGGGCGGGGTGGTAGTGTAGTGGTTAGCGCAGTCACGTTACAGTGCCGGCATTCAGGGTTCAAATCCCGCTATACGTTTTCCCTCTTACTGCATGGGTTTCCCCCGGGTGCTCTGGTTTCCTCTCACATTCCAGAAACAATATAGATTAGAGATAGAATGTTGTGGATGTGCTATGTTGGCGCTATAAATGGGCTACCCCCAGCATATCCTCGGTCTGTGTTGGTCATTGATGCAAATGATGAATTTCACTGTATGTTTCAAAGTGCAGATGACAATTAAAGATCTTATTTTATCTTAAGTTTTGTTTCCACCAAACCTGAAGGTCACTCAATTAAAGATAGTTCCATTTGACCATGAAATGTATTTCTTGGCCATTTGGACTGTGGAAATGAGTATAAAACACTAAACTCACCGCTTGCATGGGTAAGTGTTCACAAGGTGTGGTTACAGAGATCTCTGGTTCCCCAGCCCGTGGATTGTAAAGAATGTGTGTGGGAAAATAGTGTGCCTTGTGAGTTAAGAGAAATACATAATTAGGGACACAAAATTATGTATAAATAGAGTAAATCCATGCTGGCTTTCTGCACTGAAGTTGGGTGAGACTGGATCTAGAGGTCATGGGTTAAGGATGAAAGGTGAAGTATTTAAGGGGAATTTCATCACTCTTGGTGGTACAAGTGCAGAACAGACTGCTGAAATTGTAGATGTGGGTTTGATTGCAACATTTCAGAGTAGTTTGGATAAGTATAGTGACGGGAGGGGTATGGAGGACTATGGTCCAGGTGCCAGTCGTTGGGACAAGGCAGAACAATAGTTTGGCACTGACTAAATGAACTGAAGGGCCTGTTTCTGTGCTGTAGTGCCTTGATTCTTTGACTGTGATTAAATAAATAAATCCAAACATGAAGTATTTTATCAGACTACCAGTGAGTTAATCACAACTTTTTAAAGGATGTGAGCCAAACTGGGTACAAGCAGCCTCTGGGCTTCATTCAGTATCAGATCCAAAATGGAGCTGTGGAAAACTACCAGGCAAAACAGCACAGCCAGGAATAAGGGGCAGTCTAGAATTGTGCAATTGCTTAAGAACAATAGAATAAACTTGTAGGTAACGTAAGTGGTTTGTAGAAACATTTATAGATATGTAAAAATAAAAAAAAAATTAAGTGGAGCAAAGACAAGAAAATCTGCAGATGCCTTTTGGCCATCAGACTAAACTCTATGTTTGGCGTAAACCAAACACTGCACGTCATCCGAAACACACCATCCCTACCATGAAGCACGGTGGTGGCTGCATCATACTGTGGGGATACTTCTCTGCAGCAGGCACTGGAAGGCTTGTGAAGGTAGAGGGTAAAATGAATGCAGCAAAATACAGGGAAATCCTGGAGGAAAGCCTGATGCTGTCTGCAAGAGAACTGCGACTTGGGAGAAGATCTGTTTTCCAGCAAGACAATAATTCCCAAGCGTAAAGTCAAAGCTACGCAGGAATGGCTTAGCAAGTTAATATCCTGGAATGGTCAAGTCAAAGTCCAGACCTCAATTCAAATGAGAATTTGTGACTGGACTTAAAGGTACTGTTCACTCACAATCCCAATGGAATCTGACAGAGCTTGGGCAGTTTTGTAAAGAAGAATGGGGAAAAATTGCAGTGTCTGGATGTGCAAAGCTGATAGAGACCTATCCACACAGACTCAAGGCTGTAATTGCTGCCCAAGGTGCATCTACTAAATACTGACTTGAAGGAGGGGTGAATACTTATGCAATCAATTATTTTGTTTTTTTTTATGTATGTAATTAATTTAGTTCACTTTGTAGAGATCTGTTTTCACTTTGACGTGAAAGAGTATTTTTCTTTTGATTAGTGTCAAAAAAGGCAAATTAAATCCACTGTGATTCAATGTTGTAAAACAATAAAACATGGAAACTTCCGGGGGGGGGAGGGGGAGTAGTTTTCATAGGCACTGTAGATTGTATATAAGGTGACTGACAGGAAATGTTAAAATATGGTGGGGGGGCGGTGTGGAGGATTGGGTTAGTGCAGGGGTTCCCAGCCTTTTTTTTATGCCATGGACCCCCACTATTAACCAAGGGGTCTGTGGCCCCAGGTTAGGAACCTCCGGGTTAGTGAGCGGAGGTGTTGATCAGCATTACTGCTTGGGCAAAGTAACTGTTTTAGGGTCTGGTGGTCCTGGTGAGGATGCTTCGTAGCCTCCTCCCTGATGGGAGTGGGACAGACAGTCCATGAGCAGGGTGGGTGGGATCCTTCATGGTGTTACTGGCCCTTTTCCAGCACCTTTCTGTGTCTGTATGTCCTTGATAGCAGGTAGACTGGTGATGCGAGAAAATAAATGACATTGAATGCTGATAAAGCCCAACACCTGATAAATTGAGTTGCAGAAAACTGAAATTGGTAGTGGGTGCATTGGTTAGTTTTCTGGAACTCTTAAACTATAATATTGTTTCTGAAGATGGAGATGGTGGATTGAAAGGCCTAGATAGAGTGCATTTAGGGAGGATGTTTCCTATAGTGGGAGAGTCGAGGACGAGAGAGCACAGCTTCAGAAAAGGTCAATCCTTCAGAACAGAGTTGAGGATTTCTTTAGCCAAAAGATGGTGAATCTGTGTAATTTATTGCCATAGCTGGCTGTTCAGGCCAAGTCATTGGGTATATTTAAAGTGGAGGTTGATAGGTTCTTGATTAGTCATGGCGTCAAAGGTTAAGGGGAGAAGGCAGGAGAATGGGATTGAAAGGGTTAATAAATCAGTCCTGATGGAATGGCTGGGCAAACCTGATGGGCCAGCTGGCCTAATTCTGCTCCTGGGTCTTGGCTGTAACACCACTGTTTAAGGAAGTGTAAACAAAATATATAACTGGTTGGCTAACATCAATAGTGGGAATTGATTATAAAGGATGAGATACAGAAACTGTTGGAAAACATCTGGATTTAGACAAAATCAATCAGTAATTTTGTCTTTCCAGAGATCCACATAGATAGCTCCTTTGGTCAAGGTTGAACCCTGAATGCCAAAGTTGATAAGTAAGGAGGCATGGGATCCAAGGGGACTTTGCTTTGTGGATCCAGAACTGGCTTGCCCACAGAAGGCAAAGAGTGGTTGTAGACGGGTCATATTCTGGATGGAAGCCAGTGACCAGTGGTGTGCCTAAGGGAACTGTTCTAGGACCCCTACTCTTTGTGATTTTTATAAATGACCTGGATGAGGAAGTGGAGGGATGGGCTAGTAAATTTGCTGATGACACAAAGGTTGGGGATGTTGTGGATAATATGGAGGGCTGTCAGATGTTACTGCGGACATTGATTGGATGCAAAACTGGGCTGAGAAGTGGCAGATGGAGTTCAACCCAGATAACTGTGAAGTGGTTCATTTTGGTAGGTCAAATATGATGGCAGAATATAGTATTAATGGTAAGACTCTTGGCAGTGTGGAGGATCAGAGAAATCTTGGGATCCGAGTCCATAGGACACTCAAAGCTGCTACGCAGGTTGACTCTGGTTAAGAAGGTATACAGAGCATTGGCCTTCATCAATCATGGGACTGAGTTTAAGAGCGGAGAGGTAATGTTGCAGCTATATAGGACCCTGGTCAGACCCCACTCAGTTCTCAGTGCTCAGTTCTGGTCACCTCACTGCAGGAAGGATGTGGTTACTATAGAGAGAGTGCAGAGGAGATTTACAAGGATGTTGCCTGGATTGGGGAGCATGCATTATGAGAACAGGTTGAGTGAACTCGGCCTTTTCTCCTTGGAGCGACGGAGGATGAGAGGTGACCTGATAGAGGTGTACAAGATAATGAGAGGCATTGATTGTGTGGATAGTCAGAAACTTTTTCCCAGGATTGAAATGGCTAGCACAAGAGGGCATATTTTTAAGGTGCTTGGAAGTAGGTACAGAGAAGACATCAGGGGTAAATTTTTTACACGGAGAGTGGTGAATGCGTGGAATGAGCTGCCGGCGGTGGTGGAAGTGAAAACGATAGGGTCTTTTAAGAGACTGCTGGATGGATACATGGAGCTTAGAAAAATAGAGGGCTTATGGGTAAGCCTAGGTAGTTTTAAGGTAAGGACATGTTCAGCACAGTTTTGTGGGCCGAAGGGCCTGTATTGTGCTGTAGGTGTTCTATGTTGAGGCAGCCAGTATTAATTGTTGAGCCACTCTTTTCATTTATTCTTGGGAAAGATGAAGAGCAGATTCTCTAGAATGGTTCCCTGGGTAGAACGGAACAGCTGAGAAGATTGAGAATAGATCATTAAGGGTAGTTCTCATTGTGGTATTATGACAAAGATGAGAGAAACTAGTTCCTCTGGTTGGGTGGGTATTAGCATGAGGGTGGGGGTGATTTTCAGAACAAGGGGGCATTACTGATTTTTGTGTCATGAGGGGACTATTCCTAGGGAGAGAGCTGCAAACTAGAACCCCACCCCCATCAGAGCTGGGAGAGTCTGGAAAATGTAAAAACTGAGTTGTTGGGTGGGAAAACCAAACGAAGGCATCTTGCTGGAGCTTGAAAAAGGATTGTCCACAGTCCTGGAATGTGGCAGAACAGGGTAGAGTGCTGAGTTCATGATCTCATGTTGGATTGTGTGGACAAGTGGCACAGCTAGTCGAGCGGCTGCCTCTAGTAACCTGGTCTTGATCCTGACCTTGGGTACAATGTGTGGAAATGGCGCATTCTCTCTCAAAGTATTGTGGTTTCGCAGGTTTCTTTCTAGAGACAGGCAAGTTGGTGGATTAACTTGAAAGATAAAAAGTGGGCTTTGTTACATGTACAGCGAAACATACAATGTAATGTGTTGTTTCCATCAATGACCAACACAGTCCAAGGATGTGCTGGGGGCAGCCTGCAACTATTGCCAGCACATCATTCCTACACTTTCCAACCCTAACCCGTACAACTTTAGAATGTGGGGAGCAAACCCACAAGGTCACAGAGAGAATGTGCCTTACCAATGTAAATTTCTCCTAATGAGTGTGTGAGTGGTAGAATCTGGAGGGACTTTGACTTGAATGTGGGAAAAATAAAAGGAAGGTGGTTCATAATGAGCTGAAGGGTCTGTTTCTGTGCTATACATTGCTGTCTATGGTTGGCTGGCACTGGGATTACAATGTTTAACGCTCACTCTTAATATCCTTTTCCAGCCGGTCCACGATAAAGAAGTGGCCTCAGAGGATGAGCAAGTTTTTCTCATGAAGCAGCAGGTAAGCTTGTGCTACCACAGTCATTAAATTCACAGATTGCCTTCAGTGGGCCAGGGTGGTTCTGGCGTGGTATTTATTTCTGGTGTTGGTTGGGAAAGGTGGAGTTTGTTGCCCTCTGCTGGTGATGGTGAATATTCCATCTTTGTTCAAGCTCAAGTTTATTAACTGTCAATATATACGAAACAATGTTCCTCTAGACTGCAGTTCACCCACAAAACATATCACATATAAAATATAATAATACCACAAATAAGTTAATAAAATATATATGAAGTATGCAGCACATGCAAATAGTACAGTAAACTGTTTGTTGTCCTAATGACCTCAGTGGTGGCAGGTTATTCATTAGTCTCACAGTCAGGGAAGAAATTGTTACCATTCTGTCAGTCCTAGTCCTGATGCTCCTGATGGTAGTAGGTAAAAGGGATTGTGGGGTGGGTGGTGGGGATCCTCAACAATACTTTGGGCCCTCTGTTTGCAATGCTCCTAGTAAATGTTACAAATAGGGGGAAGGAAAACGCTGGTGATCCTCTTGCCAGTTGAGTACTGCTGACAACGGTATCTCTTTCAAATTCAAGGTTGCAAAATATCCACAGCATGTATTTGAGCTGAGAGGGGGCAGGTTCAGAGATGGGCATGACAGGATTACTTCAGTATGGTGGGTGCCTGGAATGTGCTGCCTGGGGTGGTTGTGGAGGCAAATATGATATAGGCATTTAGCAAGCTCTTAGGCACATGAATACAGAAAATGGAAGGATATGGACTTTGTGGAGACAGAATGGATTTGTTTAGTTGACCATTTTAAATACCAATATTTAGTTCAGCACGTACAACTTTGTAGGCTGAAGGACCTGTTCCTGTACTGTACTGTTCTATGTTTGTGCTTCACAGGATCATTATTATCATAATAATTTAAATTCATTCTGCATTATGTTATTGTTTTCCCTTGTACTACTACTACAGTGCACTGTTGGAATGAAATGGTCTGCAAAACAGTTTATTCACTGTACTTTGGTACATGTGACAATAATAGTTTGATATTGAGTGCCATGAGGTATTTGGACTAATGACTGAAATTTCTTTCATGTTAGGTTTTAAGTATCTTAGTGGAGGAGTGGGAGACAGTTAGTGAAGAGGGGGAACTCCAGAGGTTAGGAAGATTCGGCTAGCAGAGGTGGAACATTGGCCATATCTGGAGGAGATTACTATGGTGGACAGGACGAGGCCCTGCGGCATTTAAAGTCTGTATTTCAAATTTGCTTCTTGCACATTGCGGCTGGTTTAATTTAGATTCTGCTGAAAGAGCATCTGCTCGCTTTCTAGTATTGGTGCAATAGGTAGTGTGTCTGTAGAATGGAGTTACTGAAAACGCGCTTTGTGGAGTCACAACTTTTGGAAAGCTGGCAGAGCATCAGCAGCTTGAGGCAAAGGCTCATTTCCGTGGTATGGAAGTACTCTTAAAAAGTGCAATAGTGTGGCGGGTGTTAATGAAACTATCTGGTGTTACTGATTCAGAAAGATGTTCAAATCCCACCCTAGCAGCCAGGGAATGTAAACACAATGAATTAAATAAGAGTCAGGTTTAATATCACTGGCGTATATAATGAAATGTGTTGTTTTGTGACAGCAATATTTTGCAATACATAATGGGAAAAATACTGAGGCAGTGTTCGTTGTCCATTCGGAAATCTGATGGTGGAGAAGAAGAAGCTGTTCCTGAAATGTTGAGTGTGTTTCTTCAGGCTCCTATACCTCTTATTTAATGGTAGCAATGAGAAGGGGGCATATGCTGGGCGATGGGAGTCCTGCATGACGGATGCTGCCTTTTTGGGGCATCGCCTTTCAGAGGTGTCCTGGATACTAGAGAGGCTACTGTCCATGTTGGAGCTGGCTGAGTTCACAGCTTTCTGCAGCTCCTGTGCAGTGTCCCCTCCATACCAGGCGGTGATGCATCCGCGGTGAAAAGCTCATGTGAGTAATGCTGACCATGGAACTATATGACTGTCTTGAAAAACTCGACCGATTCACCAATGTGTTTCAGAGAAGGACACCTATCTTGCACTCTGGGTTATTATTGTTGACTCTTCTACATTTAGGACTGGTTGTTAAATCTAAGCACTAGTATTGTTATTCACACCCTAGGAATGAAAATTTTAAAAAAGTTTAACATTTCAATCAATGTAATCGATCTTTGTTAGGTGTGTGGAGATTATGACCATGTTCTCTCTTCCTGTGACAGCTACATCCTCTCTTCCATCACGACATAGTCTCTTGTTTTTAATATCCAGATAAAATCCAAGATGTGTGCTGGGTGGAAGGGCAAGGAAATTATTTTCACAGATTTTTCTCTTCAGGAGAAATTTGCAACTTTGTTATTTTAATGACCGATTTGATACAGGGTTGATACAAAAAAAAGAGGATTATGTAGGAGGAAAGTGTTAGATTTATCTTAGAGTATGTTAAAAGATCGTCACAACATTGTGGGAAGAAGTGCCTGTACTATGCTGTACTGTTCTGTGTTCACGTGGCCAGAACTTCCCATGAGCTTGCATTTTCTGCTTTATTGATTAAGCCACTGGATTGCCAGCCAGTCCCTCCATTGTCAATCCATTTATTCTCGTGTTGTCATGTCACCAACAACATGATTCATTGAAATCTTTTCCTCCCCACCTCCTTTAAACATGTAAAATTGGGTTATGTGCAAAATATAGCTACGTTGACTCTCTGCTTACATTTGTGTCAGACTGACAGGATGAAGCTGTAGTGAGGATTCCTCCTTTCTGCCTGTAGTGAGACAATGCCACTCCTTCCCAGTGTATTCTAATGTTGGATCCTGGTGTCTTAATCCAAGGATCTTTCAGAAGTAAAGAAAAAGGCACAAAACTTGTTGCTTCATTATTGTTTTATTAAGCGTTAATAGAACAAAGAGTTGAAAACAGGCAGTGATAGAGGTCTACTAATTGAAGAGGGGGAGGGTGCTCAGCATGGAGCAGCTCTTTTTGTACTACAGATGAGGAAAGTTCCATTCAAATATGTAGATAAGAGCCAACCAATGAGAAAGCTCCTATTCAGTAATACAGCACCAAGAGAAATATCCAGAATCATACCAGTATAACCATTAGGGGAGCACAATGAACAACTGTGTGTACATACTACAACCATTAGGAAATACACTAGGCGGTTACTTGTGTATAAGTAATGATATAAAATTCAAGCAGACAATGAATTGTTAAATTGCTAAGACAATATCAATCAAACAGTCTCAGGATAAACAGTGGAATGCAACACTAACACTGACATACTTTTCTCTTTCAGTCTCTTCTCGCCAAACAGCCTGCCACACCTTCAAGGCCTGCTGTAAGTATGAATGAAAAGATCATAAACTGTCAAAAACAAACATATTCCTCTGGGATATTAATTTCCATACAATAATTGCCTCTGGATTTGGACAAATCTCAGAAGTATCTCTGCTCCATTGTACATTGGGGTGCCACAGTGGTGTAGTGATTAGGAAGTCGCTATTACAGCTCGGGGTGTCAGAGTTTGGAGTTCTTGTACTCCTTCCCCCTTCCCTCACCACCTTATTCTGGCTCCTTCCCCATTCCTTTCCAGCTCTGATGAAGGGTCTTGGTCCAACGTGTCCACTGTTTGTTCCCCTCCATGGATGCTGCCCAACCTGCTGAGTTCCTCCAGCATTTTGTGTATGTTGTGCATAATTATACTCACTCCTCTGACCTAACCTTGTATCTTCCCTCACTTCAGATCTGTTTACAGATTTCCTCTTACAAGCTGAAACTGTCTCTACCTGAACCACTCAAGCAAAGCAATCCACATTTCAGCCCACTGAAAATTTTCACTCTCCAGCCGTTCTGAAAATTTTTTAACTTACTGACCCTTGAGTGTGATATTGAGCATGAAGTGTTTTGAAATGTTAATACCTACTGTATATACTACTTTTAAAAAAGAAAAAGTACACAGGAAATACTCAGGAGGTCAAGTGGCAATTGTGGAGAGATAAAAATAAAAACACCAGATTCTGCAGGTGCTGGAAAACTAAAGCAATACACACAAAATGCTGGGGAATCTCAGCAGGTCAGGCTGAGATGGAAGTGAATAAAGAGTCAACATTTTGAGCTGAGACCCTTCATCAGAGATACAAAGCAATGTTTCTTGTGTATTAACTATCATCAGAATAGAAATAAATTTTCTTTTCTCCATCTTATTTAGTTATAAATCTCCGGAAATTCCTTTTCTCCATATTAGTATTGTGTAAGAGGTTGTCGTAGCTTACAATGGGACATTGATAGGATGCAGAACTGGGCTAAGAGGTGGCAGATAGAGTAGAGTCAGTGGTGAGGAAGGCAAATGCCATGTTAGCATTCATTTCAAGAGGTCGAGAATACAAGAGCAAGGATGTGATGTTGAGGCTTTATAAGGCACTGGTGAGGCCTCACGTTGAGTATTGTGAACTGTTTTGGGCCCCTCATCTTAGAAAAGATGTACTGGCATTGGAGAGGGTCCAGAGGAGGTTCACAAGGATGATTCCAGGAATCAGAGGGTTATCATACAAGGAACGTTTGATGGCTCTGGGTCTGCACTCACTGGAGTTCAGAAGGATGAAACAGGATCTCATTGAAACCTTTCAAATGTTGAAAGGCCTAGACAGAGTAGATATGGAAAGGATGTTTCCCATGGTGGGAGAGTCTAGGACAAGAGGGCACAGCCTCTGGGTAGAAGAGCACCCTTTCAAAACAGGGATGCAGAAGAATTTCTTAAGCCAAAGGGTGGTGAATTTGTGGAATTTGTTGCCACATGCAGCTGTGGAGGCCAGGTTGTTAGGTGTATTTAAGGCAAAGGTTGATAGGTTCTTGATTGGACATGGCATCAAAGGTTGTGGGGAGAAGGCCGGAAACGAGTTGAGGAGAAGAAAAGAGAAAGGATCAGCCATGATTGAATGGCGGAGTAAACTCGATGAGCCAGATGGCCTGATTCTGCTCCTATGTCATATGGTCTTATGGAAAAGTATGAAGTGATACACTTTGGAAGGCAGTATACAAGGTTAATGACGAGATTCTTTTCAGCGTGGAGGAACAGGAGGATCTTGAGGTCCATGTCCATAGATCCCTCAAAGTTGCTGCACAACTTTATAGGGTGGTTAAGAAGGCATTTGTTGTGTTGGCCTTTATTAGTCAGAGGATTGAGCTTGGACCCCCAAGTTAATATTTCAGATCTATAAAATTCTATTGTGTTCAGTTCGGGTCAACCTTGTTATTGGAAGGATGTGGAAGCTTTAAAAAGAGTGTAGAGGAGATTTACCAAGATATTAGAGAGCTTGTCCTATGAGGATAGGTTGAGCTAGGGCTTTTTCTTTGCAGAGAGGGAGGATGAGAGGTGATTTGGTAGTTATACAAGAATAGGCATAGATGGAGTGAACAACCAAAGATATTCCCTGTCTGGAAATAGCTAAGTATAAGGGCATCATTTTAAGGTGATTGGGGGAAAGTTCTGAGGGATGTCAGAAGTAGGCTTTTTACATAGTGGTGTGTATGTGTGTGTGGAACACACTGTTAGGGGTGGTGGTAGAGGGAGAAACATTGGGGACATTTAAAATACTCTTAGATAGACACGTAATGAATGTAAAATGGAGGGCTATGTGGAGGGAGGGATTAGATTGATCCTTCAGTAGGGTGATAGGTTGACTCAACATTATTGACCAAAGGCCCTGTACTGTGCTGTAGTGTTCTAGGTTCCATGCTAGAGTCACTCTCCTGACGGAAGGAAAGCAAATACCTGTTACGTTGCATCCTTCACTGCTTTGGGGTGTTCCAACGCATTTTCAGGCCAGAGAGTCATTTCCATGCCTCTCCCCGCAAATGCTGACTGGCCTACTGAATGTTTCCAGCACTTACTATTTATCTCAGATTTCCAGCATCTGCAAATTTTGGTTGCTCATACCCCTGAAATGTAGGTTTTCTGTTGAGAACTGACAATTAAGGCAACTCTGGTGTTGGCTAAAGGGTGAAGATGGTTATTGCCATGAGGAGAAGAAGTTGGTCTTATACCAAGCTCAGCGTCTAAACTTGGGAAGTATGCTCTCATCCCAAGAAGGTGAGATTAGTTATGGTTGTTAAAATCTATTAGGTGTCTCAGTTAGCTATGGACATTAAATACTGGTATTACCAGTAGCCACCCAGATTCTGAAAATGGTGGGGGGGTATGGTGGAAAAGCAATATTGATGCCCTGTTCTATTGTGATTTCTACCAGGACTCTCCAAGGCAACCAGGTGGCTCTCCCAGGACCCCACGGCAACCGGGTGGAACAAATATGGTGACTGCTGTGCCGCCGATCTCATCAGGAACTCCGAAAGGTAAGTGGTGCAGGGACCTGGGACTTTGGATTCAGGGGCTCGCAGAACGGGTCAGGGTGCAGTCGTTTCCCTCATCAATGAGGTGTACTTTTGCTATAACCATCACACAATAAGCATGAGCAAAGCTAGTATATGTATTTTGGTGTATTTCTTGACTGTGGGTCAGTTCCAAATGGTTTCACAACTAATGGAGGACTTTGTGTTATGGAAGTGCTGTGGGGAAAACACAGCAGCAGTTTATGCATAGCAAGAACCAGCAGTAGACACCGATTTCTCTACCAGTTTCTCCCATCGTCAAATAAAATCTGTATTCTCTATATTTAAAAACATTGCACTGCTTCCTTAAGATGCTCCTCCTCCTTCTTTCTCCTTTCATCCACTTTCCCCTCCCTTTCCACCTATCACCTCCCAGCTTCTTACTTCATCCATCCCTTCTCCACCCCCCACCCCTTTTCTTCTCTTTCATATTTTGGAATCTTCCCCGTTCCTTTCCAGTCCTGATGATGTCACTATTTATTCAGAATCAGATTTATTATCACTGGCATGTGACGTGAAATTTGTTAGCAGCAGCAGCAGTTCAATGCAATACATAATCTAGCAGAGAAGAGAAAATAATAAATAAATAGTAATAATAAACAAGTAAATCAACTACAGTGTACATACATTGACCAGATTCAAAAAACATGCAAAAACAGAAATACTGTATATTTTTTTTTAAAAGTGAGGTAGTGTCCAAAGATTCAACATCCATCTAGGAATCAGATGGCAGAGGGGAAGAAGCTGTTCTTGAGCCATTGATTATGTGCCTTCAGGCCCCTGTACCTCCTACCCGATGGCAATAGCAAGAAAAGGGCACGCCTTGGGTGCTGGAGGTCCTTAATAATGGACGTTGCCTCTCTGAAACACTGCTTCCTGAAAACGTCCCAGGCACCCTGCAGGCTAGTACCCACGATGGAGCCGACTAGATCTACAACCTTCTGCAGCTTCTTTTGGTCCTGTGCAGTAGCCCCTCCATACCAGACAGTGATGCAGCCTGTCAGAATGCTCTCCAGGGTACAACCACAGAAGTGTTGACATGCCAAATCTCCTCAAATTCCCAATAAAGTATAGCTGCTGTCTTGCCTTCTTTATAACTACATCGATAAGTTGGAACCAGGTTAGATCCTCAGAGATCTTGACACCCAGGAACTTGAAACTGCTCACTCTTTCCACTTCTGAACCCTCTATGAGGATTGGTATGTGTTCCCTCATCTGACACTTCCTGAGGTCCACAATTGGCTCTTGCGCCTGATCTGATGAGTTCGTCCATCATGTGTGTTCCTTAAAGATAGAATGTCTTTTTTAAGTCACAAAATGTGTTATGTACCAGTGATTTTGATATTCTAATCAGGGAAAGTTGTACCAATTTGCACTGTCAATGCTAGTATACCATTACACCAAATAACTGCTTATAGCTCCAGTTGACTATTATGGTGCTTTACATTGCTGGACCTCAACTTGAAAAGGCTGTTGATTCTTGCCATGATAATTTCAATGGACTTGGCTTAGAATCTACCCTCTTTGGGAAGAGTTCCACATGTTTTCTTTCAAAGCTGGTTATGATTTTGTGCCTCGCTGGTTCTAGTTGATTGAACTACTTTCTCTTGATCTTACTGAATGCCACATCATTTCAAGGTGATTCTGTGCTATTAATACGTGACTTCAGAATTTTGTTTTGCCCTAAATGTGGAGGGAGTACATTCGAATTGGAAGGTTGTGACTAGTGGTGTCCCACAAGGATCGGTTCTGGGACCTCTGCTTTTTGTGATTTTTGTTAATGACCTGGATGTGTGGGTAGAAGGGTGGGTTGGCAGGTTTGCAGACGACACAAAGGTTGCTGGTGTTGTAGATAGTGTAGAGGATTGTCAAAGATTGCAGAGAGATATTGATAGGATGCAGAAGTGGGCTGAGAAGTGGCAGATGGAGTTCAACCTGGAGAAGTGTGAGGTGGTACACTTTGGAAGGACAAACTCCCAAGGCAGAGTACAAAGTAAATGGCAGGATACTTGGTAGTGTGGAGGAGCAGAGGGATCTCGGGGTACATGCCACAGATCCCTGAAAGTTGCCTCAGAGGTAGATAGGGTAGTTAAGCTCATGGTGTGTTAGCTTTCATAAGTCGAGGGATAGAGTTTAAGAGTCGCGATGTAATGATGCAGCTCTACAAAACCCTGGTTAGGCCACTCTTGGAGTACTGTGTCCAGTCCTGGTCACCTCACTATAGGAAGGATGTGAAAGCATTGGAAAGGGTACAGAGGAGATTTACCAGGATGCTGCCTGGTTTAGAGAGTATGCATTATGATCAGAGATTAAGGGAGCTAGGGCTTTACTCTTTGGAGAGAAGGAGGATGAGAGGAGACATGATAGAGGTATACAAGATATTAAGAGGAATAGAGTCTCTATTCAGCGCCTCTTCCCCAGGGCACCACTGCTCGATACAAGAGGACATGGCTTTAAGGTAAGGGGTGGGAAGTTCAAGGGGGATATTAGAGGAAGGTTTTTTATTCAGAGAGTGGTTGGTGCGTGGAATGCACTGCCTGAGTCAGTGGTGAAGGCAGATACACTAGCGAAATTTAAGAGACTACTAGACAGATATATGGAGGAATTTAAGGTGGGGAGTTATATGGGAAGCAGGGTTTAAGGGTCGGCACAACATTGTGGGCCAAAGGGCCTATACTGTGCTGTACTATTCTATGTTCTATGTAAATATCAAGAAAGTTCATCCAAGGACAGAGAGGACTTGTATTTAATTAGTGTTTTTCTATCTTTAAGGAACACACTTGATGGATGAACTCAGCCAACAAAATGCTTTTTGAAGTGTTGTCTCTATAATGTTGGAAATGCAATGACCATTTTTCATGTGAAAATTCCTCCAGACAGAGTTTGACTACGTCCAGGTGGTGTTTTTTGTGTTTCTTTGAAAAGGTGTTTATATCCACCTGACAGGGAGATAGACTCTGTATAAGCTCACTAATTCTGCTGGTTAGTGCTCCCTCAGTATTGCAGTGAGAGTGTCAACCTAGGTACAATAGCATAGCAGGTACAGTACAGTGATCCGCGAGGATTTTGTACATTCTCCCCATGGCCACATGGGTTTCCTCCTTGTGCTCCAGTTTCTCCCATATTCCAAAGACATAGAAGTTAAGGTTAGTAAGTTGTGAGCATATTGTGTAGCTGCCAGAAGCATGGTGACATTGCGAGCTACCCCCAGCACATCCTCAGACTGTGGTCATTGACGCAAACAATCCATTTCACAAATAAAGCTTGTACTGGAATTTTGGGCTGAGACGTTGTCTCACAACCTACTTGATGAAAATACATAGAGCCACAGAAGATGTGCAGCTGCATGCGATTTCTGAGGAAAACGCACAAAGTGCTGGAGGAACTCAGCAGGTCAGGCAGCATCTATGGAGGGCAATTAACAGTCAATTTTTCAGGCTGAGACCCTTCATCAGGACTGGAAAGGAAGGGGATCAGAAGCCAAAATAAGGAAGTGTGGGGGGCTGGAGAGGGGGGAGTACAAGCCAGCAGGTGATAGGTGAGACCCAGTGAGGGAGAAGGTAAGTGGGGGAGGATGGTAAAGTAAGAAACTGGGTATTGATAGGTGGAAGTGGTAAAGGGCTGAAGGAGGAACCTGATCGGGGAGGAGAGTGGACCATGGGGGAAAGGGAAGGAGGAGGGGAACCAGAGGGAGGTGAGGAGAAGAGAAAGGAGTGAGAGGGGAATCAGAATAGGGAATAGAATAAGTGAGGAAAGCGAATGGTGGACTGAAATTACTGGGTTAGAGAAATCAATATTCATGTTATCAGGTTGGAGGCTACCTGGGTGGATGTTCCTCCAGTGCGAGTTTGGCCTTATTGTGGAAGTAATGGAGGCCATGGCTGACATGCTAGAATAGGATTGGGAAGTCAAATTGAAATGTGGAACACCAGAACATTTCTAAATACACATTTGGGTGGTGGGGTTGGAGATGTGTCTCTACCAAAGGAGGTGTAAGGCACTCCTCACTCCTTCCCTCTACACCCTTGGTGTAGCACCTGCTTGGCCCCACCCTGGCACATTACCCCCCCCCCGCCAATTATGAGCAGTTGGTGCGCATCACAGGTCCTAGTTATACTATCTCTGAAAATATTGATAACGGTTTGAGGTCACCCCTCTTGTAAAGCCACTGCCCAGAAGGCAGTGGCAAACCACTTAGGGAGAACTTTCTAAGAACGTTCATGGTCAAAGAGTATGTTTGCGGATGTTATACCACACGGCACAAAATAATGCTTTTGAAATACACATACAAATATAATTCCATTGTTCAATATACCTGTTTGGGTGGGGTCAGGTAGAGAGGGACAAACAGCATTACCGACTGAAGTGTCCAAACTGTTTTCAGATAATTCCCTTGTCAGAATTGGATCTGTTACTGGCCATGAAGGAAGCTGAGGTTTAACGAAAAAGGATTGAGAGGATAGAATATAGTACTTTAATATGGCTTCTAGCACTCTGGAAATTTCCCTAGTTACAAAAATTGCTCCTTTGTAACTTACTTTGAAGTTAAAAACTAATAATTGAAATTGATTTTTAAAAGCTCACCACACCATGCAGTTCTTTGACCTCTGGTTGAACTTTCTGAGAGTAGAAGCTGAAAGCCCTAAAGCACTTACAGCTCCATTACTCCAGTGAGCACTTAACTATGATTAAATAACTTGAGTCTGACCATGTGCAATTCATCTACTTTGGATCACACTTTTGTTTGAGGAATGGTTGGGAAGGCAAGACAAGTCTCAGTGTAATGAAATGTCAATAACTAATTGAATCTTGTTCATGTGAGACTCTGAATTCAGCGTAATTATCTCCGATCTCGTGCTGTTGTATAGTCTTAAGATCAATAGCATTTTTCCAGTCTTCAGGCAGGGTCCTGAGCGCTAGAGGGCTGTCTTGAGTTGTTAAAACTAAACCTTAAAACTGAAATCTAGAATTGTATTAAAATACCCATTTATGGAGAGGAATGAACAGTCAATATTTCAGGGTGAGACCCTTCATCAGTCCCCGCCCAAAACGTCGACTGTTTATTCCCCTCCCTAGATACTGTTTGAGCTGCTAAGTTCCTCCAGTATTTTGTGTGTGTTGCTTTGGATTTCCAGCACCTGCAGAATCTCTTGTGTTTAAAGTCCCCATTTGTCACTAAATTGCATTGACTCCCAATTGTTCGACAAAGTTAAACCTCTCATCCTGGTTTTCCAATCCTTCCACAGCTTTGGAGTCTTTTTCTAATCTTCTATGGTGTCTGCATTCCTTTGGTATCTTGTACATCTTGTTAACCTTTACTTAGGCCACTAGGCACTGTTTCTAGATTCCAGGGAATTAAGGTGGGGAATAATATTCGAGAAGCCTTCTTTCTTTTTACACCGTGCATCATACTTTAACAGAGCAGCTCTTGGCCAAGCTAGACATACTCTGTTGATAATAACTTCCAAATGCAACTTTTCTGAGTGAAATTTATTGATTTGGGGTGCATTATGGAACAGGTCTTTCTGGCTCAATGAGCCACACCACCCAGCAATCCACCTATTTATCCCTAGCCTCATCCTGGACAAGTTACTTTACTGCCCTGCCCTGCCCATTACACTGCTGACATTTAGGGCAGCAATGAACCCACACACACATGGAAAGGAACATACAAACTTGCTTACAGAGAATGCCGGAATTGAACTCTAAACTCCAATTCCCTGAGCTAACCACAACACTACCATGAAGAAAATGTAAATCCCAGCATGGAGTAAGTCAGTATGGACAAGATGAGAAGTGATTGAAGCATCATTTGGTTAGAATCTGAACCAACACTAATAGGATGGTTGGCAACGCAATATGTGTTGTAGACCATAAGATGTAGGAGCAGAATTGTGCCAATTGGCCCATCGAGTGTGCTCCACCATTCAATCATGGCTGATCCTTTTTTCCTCCCCTCAGCCTCACTCTCCGGCCTTTTCTCCGTAACCTTTCATACCATTTCCAATCAAGAACCAATTCGCCAACCTCCGGCTGAAGAAATTTTTCCACATCTCAGTTTTAAATAGATGCTGCTCTATTCTAAGGCTGTGCCCTTTTGTCTTAGACCCCCCCCCCCCACCATGGGAAACATCCTTTCAACATTCGAAAGGTTTCAATGAGATCTCCCCTCATCTCTCTAAATTCCAGTGAGTACAGACCCAGAGCCATCAAATGTTTCTGGTATGATAAGCTCTTCATTCCCATTATCATCCTTGTGAACCTCCTCTGAACCCTCTCCAATGCCAGCACATCTTTTAGATGAGGAGTCCAAAACTGTTCAGAATACTCACCAGTGCCTTATAAAGCCTCAGCATCACATCCCTGCTTTTGTTTACTAGACCTCTTGAAATGAATGCTAACATTGCATTTGCCTTCCTCACCACCTTCTCAACCTGCAAGTTAACCTTCAGGGTGTTCTGCACAAGGACTCCCAAGTCTGTTTGCATCTCAGATTTTGGATTTTCTCCTGGTTTAGAAAATAGTCTGCACATTTATTTCTACTACCAAAGTGCATGACCATGTATTTTCAAACATTGTATTTCATTTGCCACTTTCTTGCCCATTCTCCTAACCTGTCTAAGTCCTTCTGCAGCCTACCTGTTTCCTCAACACTACCTGCCCCTCCACCAGTCTTCATATCATCTGCAAACTTGGCAACAACTTAACCATGGATCTTGTGCTCTAGCTATCATACACCTGCTGTTGCCCATGCAACAGCTCCCCTTCTCCACGCAGCTGATGAATCCAAAGGAACAGCAGAGACTAATGCAGCTTGGCACCAGCGGCATCGCAGGAGTTGCCAGTCAGTGTTGAACTCAGTGTAGGACTGCCTTAGGGACTCCAGCTCCGGACTTTGTCTCAATGTCCTGAAGCTTTCCCTGTGATTAGGTATAACAGCATGGCAGTGGAGGTTTGAGATCAGTGTCTTCCTTCTCCTAGATGAGCTGCCAGCTGTGGCTGATAGTCCCATCTGCCCAAACCGACTAATTTTAATGCACCAGCAACCCACCTTTGTCCCTTTTCCTGCCAGTAGAAACTGTTCGGCTGGGCTTAGTAGCTAAGTCGCACATGTAGGGCAGGAGCTGGACGTGGGTGTCAGAGGTTATTTGAGACTCATGTCATTGGGAGCATTTAATAGGTAGTGGGCTATGATATCCTTAAGGAATCATTAACTCCATTGGTGCTGGCAGTGGTGTAGTGGCATCAGCACCGGACTTCGAAACAAGTGGTCCCAGGATCGAATCCAGCTGGCTCCTATCTGTGCTGAGTTGAGCGTCGGATGAACAACTGCCTCATAAAAAACAAACAGAATGCTAAAGAAACAGCAAGACTGCCACCCAATGTGCCACAAGGCACAGAGAGGAATGATAGTTCCATCAATGTCCCAAAAGCAAACAAGGTTCACGATGAGACCATTCAATCTGCCTTTGCCACTGTCGAGTTTCAATCTGATCTGAACTCTATTGTACCTTGCTTGGCTCCACAAGAATATTGTAAAAGAACCTCTAAAACTCATTAATAAAATTTAAATTCCTACCACCCTTCTTGTGAAGATGGCTTTCCTCACAATCTCCCAGCTGGAATGTCCTCACTCTCGCAGTGAGCTTTTCTCGTCATCTGAACGAGAGGGCAAGCCCCTTCATCCCTCTTGCAAAGGAGGAAATAGTTTCCCTGTAACACTGATAATTTTACTTAATTAGGTAATGAAACATTCTCATGAACAAGGGAATGCAAGTCTTGTTCTCCAGCTTGATGCTTTAAGCATGATTGCCCTATGTGTCAGGGATTCCCAAACTTTTTTATGCCATGGATCTTTAACATTAACTGAGGAGTCTGTAGACCCCAGGTTGGGAGCCCCAGCTCTAGGTAGAGTCTCACTAAGCTTTTACACAACATCAAGCACTTTATTCTGTATCATTACTTTTAATTTTTTTGCAGCTCTCCAGTAACTTTTGAGAGATCCTGTATTTTTAGTACAGTTATCTGAAACTTGCTGCCAGTGAACATGTTCTGGCCTCTGGAGGCTCAGTTCATTTTGTATGACCATCACTTTCTGTTTTTTTTTAAATATTTCCTGTGTGGTTTAATTTTGATTTGATTTGAAACACACAGTGAAGAGACACACATATCCATCCACTCTTCATTTGCCCTTGAAACAGTAATATCTTTTCATGAGTAAGAGATCTCATTAAAAATCCTGAAGATAGCCTCTGTCTCAGATGATTTTTGAGAAGTTGTTCAACTCACTGCATTGCTATTTACATACACACTGGAAAGGCAGTAGGGTACATGTGCATTCTGAACTTTGCAGTCGATTTACAGGCTCCTGATTTCAAGAAATTGCAGGGAAACATTAAACTGAGGTGCGCTCTGTTGAACTAGGCTCCATCAGGTGGCTGTGTAAAAACAAACAAACACCCTTGTGATATCGGGGAAGAGCAGATGATTTGTCCCGGGACAGAGTCATTATTGAACCTTTGTCGCCAGTATTATTGAACCAGATTAATGAAGTCGCTAACACTGTGGTGTCTGTGGAAGTTTGTGTTCTATGTACACCTTTAACAAACTTCAGAAAGGTGTTGGATTGTCTATGAAGTAGTCTAGGATGTCCTGCAGTTGTACCTAAATGAAAAGCTGTATAGGACCACATGCTTATGTAAAGGGACGAGGCATTGACTACAGTAAACTGAGTGGAGCTGCTGTGCTCCCAATTTGGTGAATACAAAATCTGCTTTCATTTGTGCTGCTTGTTCTTCTGGTTAGGGGAGTTGCTTGCTTATTTTGGAGTGCCTAAGTGCAACCAGCTGCCCTTCAGTGTTGGGGAATATTCCTGGGGCTTCTCTAAACAATCTGGGAGTTCTGCATCCCTGATGTAGTGAAAGTGCTTAAGAAATATTAATAGCACTGAGAACAGATCTGGAAAGTTACAATTGCCAGAAATGGTATGGAGGGGCCACTGCACAGGATTGGAAAAAGCTGCAGAAAGTTGTAAACTCACCCATCTCCATCATGGGTACTAGCCTCCCCAGTTTCCAAGACACCTTCAAAAAGTGATGCTTCAAACAGGTGCCATCCATCATTAAGGCCCCCATCACACATGACATGCCTCTTCTCATTGCTCCCATCAATATATATGCTTATTGTTATCTATAGTTTTTATTACTATATATTGCAATGTACTTCTGCCACAAAACAGTGCAGTTCATGACATATGCCAGTGATAGTAAACCTGATTCTGGTTGTGACTGAATGGGCTGGAGTTGTTCGTGGTGGAGGTAGAGGGTAATTCTTTGAAGACCTTTGAAATTAACTGGGTGAAGATGAGGAGAAGGGTAGGTGGTCATAAATGAAGTGCTTCCTAATATACACTGCTTTTGATTTTTGGTCATATATGCTGTAAGGAATAAAATTATCTATTTTTATTTGTCACGTGCACATTGAAATGTTCAGTGAAATGCACTGTTTGCATCAAAAACCAATACAGTCTGAGGCTGTGCTGGGGGCAACCCACAAGTGTCGGCATGCTTCCAATATCAACATAACATGCCCACAACTTACTAACCTTGAATGCAGGTCTTTAGAATGTGGGAGAGAGCCACACCGTCGTGGGGGGAATCATACAAACTCCATACAACAATTGTACTGGCCACTATGCCAAAGTGTCTCTATTGAAGAGACTTGGCACTTTCTTACTACTTTGAAATTTGGAAGATGTAATCTCTTCACACAATGGAGTGGTTATTGGAGTGCCATGGTTAGCACGAAAGGCTTAAGAGTTTAGAGTTCAATTCCAGTGTTGCCTGTAAGGAGTTTGTAGTTCTTCCCATGACCATGCGGATTTTCTCCAGGTGCTCTTCCGACAGTCCAAAGACATAATGGTTAGTAGGTTAATTTGGCATTGTAAACTGTCCTGTGATAAGGCTAGGGTTAAATAGGTGGGTTACTGGGCAGTGCGGCTCAGTGGGTCAGAAGGGCCTGTTCTGCACTGTCTCAACAAATAAAATAATTAAATAAATATTTCAAGGGGATGTGGAAGTATGTGTGTGTGTAGGGTGTGAAAGAGGTGGGGTAGCAGCTAGTATGTATAGAAGACGCAGTTCACTCTAGACCAGATTATCAGAATGACATCTTTCTGTGCTGTAAATTCAGAGTAAAGTGTCTAAATTGGCAGATGATCATAGCATTTTGCAGTTCACTTGATTGCACTTCCTTCCACTTACTGGCAACATCTGAAATTAAGTCTTGTCCACGACAGCTGCATTGTACATTTGCTCTTGACACATTCTTCTGCAGAGTAAGGGAGACTGGGAATTATATATTTCAGTACTGGCAATAACCTTTTTTTTTAAACTTTAACCACATTAGTATTTTTTTCAGAGGACAGTCTTTTGTTCATTTCTCGCACATTAGTTTACAATTCTTTAAAATCTGTTTTGTCATTGCAAGGAATCAGTGCCAGAAAAGATCCCTTGAGCAGAGAAGTCCTGACCGCTGTCGTGTCTGTGAGATCAAACTGAGGTTTAATCGAGCCTGTCTGTGTTTTTCCCTGAATTCTCAGCTGTTCACTGTAAAAACAACAGTCAGTACTGATGTTCAAAGTACATGTCTGTCACCATATTCAAACCCGAGATTAATTTTCTTGCAGGCATTCACAGTAAATAAAAAGGAGCAATAGAATCAGTGCAAAACTGCACAGAAAGATGGACAAACAGCCACTCTGTAAAAGACAAACTGTGCAAATACAAAAAGAAAAGAATAATAGAAATAAATAAATAAGCAATAAATATTGAGAACGCGAGATGAAGAGCCTTTGAGAGTGAGTCCTTAGGTTGTGGGAACAGTTCAGTTTTGGAGTGAGTGAAGTTATCCCCTCTGGTTCAGGAGCCTGATGGTTAAGGAGTAATAACTGTTCCTGAATCTGGTGGTGTGAGTCTTCAGGCTCCTGTACCTCCTTCCTGATGGCAGCAAAGAGAAGAGAGCATGGCCTTGGAAGGTGGGAGTCCTTGATGATGAACGCTGCTTTCCTGTGACAGCAATCTTTGTAGATGTGCTGAATGGTGGAGAGGTTTGTACCTGTGATGGACTGGGCCATATCCACTACTTTTTGTAGGATTTTCCGTTCAAGGGCATTGGTGATTCCATACCAGGCTGTAATGCAACCAGTATATTCTCCACCACTATAGAAGTTTGTCAAAGAAGTTACATCAAAGTACAAAGTTCAAAGTAAAATTTTTTTATTGCAGTGCAGGTTTCCCCCGCTATCCAAAGGTAGAGCGTTCCTATGAAACGGTTCATAAGCCAGAATGTCGTAAAGTGAATAAGCAATTACCAATTATTAATATGGGAAAAAATTTTGAGCGTTCCCAGACCCAAAAAATGACCTACAAAATCATGCCAAATAACATATAAAACCTAAAATAACAGTAACCTATAGTAAAAGCAGAAATGATATGATAAATACATAGCCTATATAAAGTAGAAATACTTTTCTGCAGCACTGTCTAGCGCAGTGGAAATCTCACGGCAGCACTCTCGGTAGAAGTGCTCTGGGCAGAAACACTCTCTCCTGTAACCTTTAAGCTATGAAGCTACCAAATCATACCAAATAACACATAAAAAGCCGATATAAAGTAGAAATAACATATGTACAGTGTAATTTCACTTACCGGAATCGGGAAGACTCCAATAAATTGCAGCTTTGTCACAGTTAAACACTTATACAAATAACCACCTTCTGTAATTATTTTCTTCAGTTCTGCTGGGAACTTTTTGGCAGCTTCAGTATCAGCCGAAGCACTCTCTCCGGTAAACGTTAAACTATGAAGCTACCCTCGCCTCAGAAACTGATCAAACCACACATGACTACCTGTAAATCCCACTTTCACAACACTTTCATCACCATCGTCCAGTGCTTTCTGTTTCAGCTTATTAAAAAGACTGACTGATTTCTCCTTAAGTATAAGAAAACTTAATGGAACACCACGCTTTGTACACCCATCAATCCACTCAAGCAATAGACTTTCCATTTTATCCATTATTGGATGCCGACTAAGAGAGACCACTTTGCTACGAGCAGAACCAACAATAACATCGGCAGCTTTCAAAATTCTTTCTCTCTATGTATAAGTAGTGCAAATGGTGGACGCAGGCAAGTTCAATGCGCAGTGTCCTTACTTTGTTCACCACGATCGAAACGCTTAATTATGTCTAGTTTTACATTAAGTGTAACACCCTTACAAGCTCTTTTAGGCTTTTCCGATACCTTAGGACTCATCTTGCTAACGGATACACAAAATAAATCGAGATAAAGTACGTGTTTAAGCAATGGCGGCTGGAATGCAGTTCCGGGGGAGGAGCTTGGCTGTTCGGGCGCGTGCTGCCTTTTTTCGTAACAGTGAAAACACCTTCTGTTAGTGAAAACAGATAACTAATGTAGGTCTTTCGTAACAGCGAGGTGTTGTGAAGCGAACATTCAGAAAACGGGGTCCACCTTTACATACACGTCAGCACATACAACCCTGAGATATTTTTTCCTTTGGGCATACTTATTAAATCTTGACAGGATCAAAGAACAACAAACTGTCCAAATGCAGATATAAATAAATAGCAATATATAACAAGCATGAAGTAATAAGAGTTCTTAAAGTGAGACCATCGGTTGTAGAAACATCAGAAATAGAATGAGAGTAGTTATCCCATTTTGTTCAAGGCCTGATGGTTGAGGGGTAGTAACTGTTCATGAACTTGATGGTGCAAGTCCTGAGGCTCTGATGGCAGCACTGAGAAACGAGCATGGCCTGTGTGGTGAGGATTTTTGATGGATAGATAGATATTTTATTGATCCGAAGGACATTACAGTGTCACAGCAGCATTTACAAGTGCATGGATATATAAATATACAAATATTAGAAGAGAAGGTAGAACAAAAAATAAACTACCTCAAACAGTCCAATGCTATTTTTCTATGGCAACGTTTCATGTAGATGTGTTCAATGGTTGAGAGGGTTTTACCGGTGATCCACTTACCGTTTTGTAGCATTTTCAGCTCTGTGGCATTGGTGTTCTCATACCAGACTGTAATGCAACCGGTCTGCACACTCTCCACTATATCTAAAGCCAGGCTTTAGATGTTTCAAAAAGAACAGGGAGCGAAGCAAAAGAGGTGGGGCATGGCATTGCTAATCAGGGACAGTGTCATGTCTGCAGAAAAGGAAGAAGTCATGGAGGGATTGTTTTCTGGGCCAGTGTGGGTGGAAGTCAGAAACAGGAAGGGGGCAATAACTCCACTGGGTGTTTTTTATAGACTCCCCTCCCCCAATAGTAACAGGGATATCAAAGAGCAGATAGGGAGGCAGATTCTGGAATGGTGTAATAATAATAGAGTTGTTGTGATGGGTAATTTTAACTTTCCTAATATTGACAGGCATCTCCTTTGAGCAAGGGGTTTAGATGGGGTGGAGTTTGTTAAGTGTGTTCAAGAATGTTTTCTGATCCAGTACGTAGATAAGCCAACTAGAGGAGAGGCTGTACTTGATCTGGTGTTAGGAAATGAACCTGGTCAGGTGTCAGATCTCTCAGTGGGAGAGCATTTTGGAGGTAGCGATTCACAACTATCCTTTGCCATAGCGCTGGAGCGGGATAGGAGCAGACAAATTGGGAAAAAATTTAATTGGGGTAGGGGGAAATATGATGCTATTAGGCAGAAACTTGGGAGCATAAATTTGGGAAGTGTTCCCAGGGAAATGCATGGCAGAAATGTGGCAAATGTTCAGGGAACATTTGCATGGGTATGTTCCATTGGGGCAGGGAAAAGATGTTAGGGTAAAAGAATCATGGTGTACAAAGGATGTAGAAAATCTAGAGTTAAAAAAAGAAAGCTTCAAAAGTTTCAAGAAATTAGATACTGTTAGAGCTCTAGAAATTTCAAGGTTGCCAGGAAGGACCTTAAGAATGGAATTAGAGCTAGAAGGGGCCATGAGAAGGCCTTGGTGAGCAGAATTAAGGAAAGCCCCAAGGCATTCTACAAGTATAAAGAGCATGAGGATGACCTGTGTGAGAATAGGACCAATCAGGTGTGATAGTGAAAACGTGTGCCTGGAGTTGGAGGAGATAGTGGAGGTACTTAATGAATACTTTGCTTCAGTATTCACTAGGGAAAAAGACCTTGGGAATTGTGGGGATGACTTACAGCACACTGAAATGCTTGAGCATATAGACATTTAGAAGAGCATTAAGTTAGCTAAGTCACCGGAACCAGATAAGATATACCCCAGGCTACCGTGGGAAGCAAGGGAGGGGATTGCTGGGCCTCTGGCGATGTTCTTTGCATCATAGATAAGGATGGGAGAAGTACCCAGAGGATTGAAGGATTGGAAATGTTGTTCCCTTGTTCAAGAATGGAAGTAGAGATAACCCAGGAAATTATAAACCCATTGAGTCTAACTTCAGTGGTGGGCAAGTTTTTGGAGAAGATCCTGAGAGGCAGGATTTATGAGCATTTGGAGAGACATAATCTGATTAGGGATAGTCAGTATGGTTTTGTCGAGATACAGTATGGTTTTGTCAAGGGCATGTCGTGCCTTACGAGCCTGATTGAATTCTTTGAGGATGTAGCAAAACACATTGATGAAGGTGGTGTATCTGGATTTCAGTAAGGCATTTGATGGGTTCCCCTCATTCAGAAAATAGGGCATGGGATCCAAGGAGGGCTATGCAGTAGGGAAATTCTAGGCAGTTTCTAGAGTAAGTTACATGATCAACACAACACTGTGGGCTGAAGGGCCTGTAACGTGCTGTAGATTTCTGTGTTCTATCTTCACGCATCCATAGAAGTTTTTTGGGAGATTCAGTAAGCATCAGCAGAATGCGCCCCACCCTACAAACTTTGCTCACCCATTCTTCAGTTCCAGCTGGTAAATCACCTCTTGTGACTGATCAGATTAGCTTAATTAGATTCATTCACATGTACATCAAAACAGTGAAATGCATCATTTACTCTAATGACTATCACTGTCCAAAGATGTTCTGGGGCAGTCCACAGGTGTCACATGCTACTGACACCAATATAGCATGCCCACAATTTGTTAACCTTAACCTCTACAACTTTGGAATGTGGGAGGAACCTGGAGCACCCAGAGAAAGCCCATGCAGACATGAGGAGAACATTCAAACTCCTTAAAGACAGCAGCAGGAATCGAACTCTGATCTTATAGCAGTTATTGTAAAGTGTTATGCTAACCACTATGATACCGCACTACCACAAACTGACAGAGCAAACTTTTAGGCACAGTTTTGACAAATGGGGAAAATAGGTCAGCATTAGTGGGGAAATTCTCCTGAAAATATTATATTGGACATAAAGACATAGAGGGTTCAAACTTCCAAATTGCAGTCAGAAGAATTTCTTAGCCGAGCTTGACGTTAAGGGGATTGGAGTGGTCGTGGATTTAGTTCAGGGATTGAAGTTGGCTGTGGATATCAGTGAGAGAGCACTTCTGTTGCAGTGAACATAATCCTATTGGGTTCCCATAGTTATGGAAACAGATTCAAAATAGGAGTCAAAGATCCTAACTTGGAAAAAGGCCAACTTTACCAGAAGGAGAAGTGATTTAATAAAAAGTGGATTGGAAGAAAAATCAGTGCACAAAACAATGAGAGGCATTTAAGGAGGACATTCAAGCGAGCCAGGGTAAAGATGTTCCCCAAAAAAAAGTGCTGGGTGGCCCTCTTGAGCCTCCTGAATGTTCAGAGAGGATATAGTTTTTTTTTAAATTTGGTTAAATGTTTGCAATAAAAATGTACGGCATAATATGGCAGAAAATTTAGAATGTAGATTAAAGAGATTAACTTTGTCACGTGTACATCGGAACATTGAAATGTGTTGTTTATGTTGTTATCAAATCAGTAAAGATTGTGCTGGTAGCAGCCCACAAGTGTCGCCATGCTTCCAATGCCAACATAGCTTGCGCACAACATAATAACCCTAATCCGTGCATCTTTGGAATATGGGAGGAAGCTCACACAGTCACCGGGGACAGCGTACAAGCCCCTTACAGACAGGAATCGAATGCTAATCACTAAAGAGACGTGCTAGCCAATATGCTACTGTCTTGCCCTAGAGTAGGATGAATATATTTGCAAAGAAAATTGAAGGTCCAAAGATGTTTGTATACAGAGCAGGAGAGTAACTATGGAAAGCATAAGGTCTGTTAGGGAACTAAACAGTAATCTAGGTCTGCAAATGTGCTGAGGTTCTTAGTGAATACTTTGTTTTTACAAAAGGGGTAATTGTGATATTGTAGATAAGGAGGAAATCTGTGATTATTGGCTTGGGTAAGCGAGGGAATATTAAAGTGTTTAGCATCTTTGAAAGTGAATAAGTGTAATGTATGCCAGACTGTTAAAGGAGGACAGTGCAGAGCCCCTCTGACCATTTTCAATTCCTCTAGCTACAGCAATGGTGACGGAGAATTTCTTTGTCTTGTGTAGTCCCTCAGGATGGAGGGTGACTTGTTTCCACCTTGGTTCTTTGAGCCTTAATGTCACTGAAGCCAGTGGGATAGGAGCTGCCTGATAGGGCAGACAGATGGGGAGCTGGAGTTTACAGTGGACTTGAACTGCTGACATTCTGTTCCTGATGATGTTCTGAATGCCACATCTCCATTTTGTGTGGTTAGGAGCCAGTGATGCCTGGGTGTGGAAGTTACATCTTTTTCAGAGGCTTGAGACCAGTCTCAAATTTCTTCTGCTTTCCCCCTGTCAATGTTCAAGAGAAGTTTGGATAAGTACATGGTTGGGAGGGGTATGGAGGACTCCAGACAAGGTGCAGGTTGATTGGAAAAGGCAGAATAAGAGTTCAGCACCGACTAGATGGGCCGAAGGTCATGTTTCTACTCTGCATTGCTCTATGACTGCAAATCTCATACTTGGTGGTGAGATGAGGCTCCTGGTATCTTTAAAAATATGTAAATTGTTGGTGATTTTATTGAATGAGCTTTATCTGTACAAATTGGCTGCTGTGTTTCCTATATTACACTAAAACACAAAACTGCAAATAATCATAGACACAGAACACTATAGTACAGAAACAGGCCCTTTGGCCTATCCAGTCCGTGCTGAACCATTTAAACTGCCCAGTCCCCGCATCTGGAGTATTGCCCTCCATACATTACCCATCCAAACGCCTCTTGAACGTTGAAATCAAAATCGTGTATAGCACTTGCACTGTGGTGGTTTGTTCCACACTCACCACCCTCTGAGTGAAGAAGCTTCCCCTCATCTTCCTCTGAGGTATTTCACCTTTCACCCTTAACCCATGACCTCTAGCTGTAGTCTCAGCCACCCTCGGTGGAGAAAGCCTGCCTGCATTTACCCTATCCACTATATACCCCTCATAATCTTGTATTCCTCTATCAAACCTCCCCTCAATCTACATTCTAGGGAGTAAATTACTGAACTATTCAATCTTTCCTTGTAACTCAGGTCCTCCATCCCAGCAACATTATGTAAATCAGTGACCAAGCTGCTTTGTTTTACTGTGTTTTTTCCCCCTGTTTCTGTGACCGTACTTTATCAGTGTGAGAGCGTCTGTGATCGGACATCAGTGAGTGTAAAGGAGCTGGTTTGGAGAGGAACACAAACCACACAATAGTAATGCATGTCCATTTATCTTTCCTGCCAAACTGCTTTCACGGGACAAACTGTCATTTCCTGTGGCGCGCCTCCTCGGTGTATAAGGTGTGAGTTCAGCTCTAAACATTGAGTTGTTTCTTCTGATTCCAGGTCCTGCTGCTGCGAACGAAGGAGTGCTGGCCAACTTCTTTAATAGCTTATTGAGTAAAAAGACTGGTTCCCCTGGCAGTCCTGGAGCTGGAGGCGTACAGAGCACAGCCAAGAAGTCAGGTAAGGCCTTGGCACCTCTCGGAGGCTTCGGGCTGAAGACGGTGCCTTCGGTTACAACATCACTGCAAAGACCATGAGGCATGAGAACACAATTAGGCCATTCAGCCCTTCGAGTCGGCTTCAGCATTCAGAACATGGCTGATTCAGAATATAGAACTATACATGTCTTTCAGCCCACTATGTTTTACTGACTTTGTATCCTCGGATCAATGTAATCCTTTACTTCCCCTGTTGTTTTCTATTTTTCTTTCATCCATGTGCCTAAGATTCTCTTAAATGTCTCTAATGCATCTGCCTCCACAACCACTCTTGGCAGATGCACCTATACTATCAGTGTAATAAAAAAAACCTTTCCTCTGACACACCCCCTCCCTTTGCTTTGCTCAAATTGCCTTAAAATGGTGTCCCCTCATATTAACATACATTTTTTTTTACCCTCGCCTTCCTGCCTTCTCCCAGTAACCTTTGATGCCCTTATTAATCAAAAACATGTCAACGTCTGCTTTAAATATACCCTATGACTTAGCCTCCATAGTCGTATGTGGCATTGAATTCCACAGATTCACCTCTGGCTAAAGAAATTCCTCCTCATCTCTGTTCTAAATGGACACCGTTCTATTCTGAAGCTGTGCTCTCTGGTCCCAGAGGAAACATCCTCTCCACATCCGCTCGATCCAGACCTTCCATAAAGGAGAGGGGCATTTGCCTTCAGTCTTATGGGAACAATCTATCAGTACAGCTGGGGAGAGTTTGAAGTGGTAAATAGGGGCAACTCAAATGGTTGATAACTAAGAATTATTGATCAACAATAAGGTGGCTGATAAATAAGGGCTTTTGATCAGGGTTTTGTTGTTCCCAGAGCAGCAGCCCCCAAGTTCTACAAGATGATCATTGTACAGTAATTGCTATGGGTTGTACACAAAGCAATTCCTTTTGATATTTCATATACAGGAAGCAAAAGAACATGTGGGAAATGATCTTTTCCCCGTGGACAGCCACTTAACATTAGATCTTTAAAATAATGGCCACTTGGCACGCGCTGAAGATACATTACTGACCATGGAACTGAGACCCAAAGGTCTCAGCTTGAAAACATCCACGGTTCTTTCCCCTCTATAGATGCTGCCTGACCTGCTGGGTTCTTCCAGCATTTTGCGTGTGTTTCTCTCAATTTCCAACATCTGTTTATCCAATTAGTGTTTAACCTTTGGGGGAAATGGGAGCAAGTTAAAGTTATTGTAATGTTTAACAGTTCCATTATCAACTGGAAATTTGAAGTGGGATGTGGGTTGACTCTGGTAATCTACTGGAGAGGAGGAGTTGGCACCCAACCTTATTAAATGTGTGAACTAATTGTCCTTCAGTCCAGTATGTTGTTACACAAATCAAGTGTGCTTCCACAATCTCTGTATCACTCAGTGCAGAGTGTGTTCCCACGTGCCCTCTGTTTTCCCCCAGACTGAGCTTTCTGTATTAGACTGCTAACCACGGAAAAGGCCTGCTATGTAAAATTGCTTTTGGAGCTTTAGTCATCCGACCAGGCATCAGAGAGTTTAAACTGCAACGCTGCTGCAGCTGAGGGCAAGGAACTGAATGGAAGCATCTGGGATGTAATCCAGCTGTAATTGTCCAGAGGGCTTTGGGAATATGTTATTTCCAAATTTACATTTTTTTGTGTGTATTGATGGGGAAAATTGGAGCAAACTCAATCATTGGGAGCTGTGTGCTAAGGACTTCCCAAGGTCCAGAACTGTAACCAGACAAATCCCAATGGAGTTGGCTGGAAATTCCTGAAATTCTTAAGAGTAGAGAGACTATATCTTAAGGCTGTTTGAAAAATAAAAAGGCAATTCAGTGCGCAGCTAACTACTGGGTGGTCACGAGGCACTGCACGGACATTTTATACATCAACTTATCCATCGTTTGCACAGTAGATTTATGGACACTGCAAGTGGTGCCTCAGTGATTAAATAACTGAACTAGTAAATCCAGTGGCCTGGGTGAAATCCCATCACTGCCCTGGGAACTAAAATTTAGGTGATGAAATGCGGGATTTAGACTAAGTTAACCATGGAACCCTCCAAGGAACAAATCTGTCTATACCGGATCTGTCCTATATTTGACTCCGGGTCACAACAGTTAGCTTAATTGTTAAGTGCCCTAGTGGGCCACTCAAATCCACTGTTCATACACAGATTTGGATATGTTATGTTCTCTAGTAGTCACTCAAACGCTGGAGGAACTTAGCAGGTAAGGCAGCCTGTATGGAGGGAAATGAACCATTGATATTTTAGACTGAGGCCCTTCATCAAGACTAGAAAAGGGGCAGAAGCCAAAATAAGAGAATAGGAGGGGATGGGGGGGAGTGCATGCTGGCAGATGGTAGGTGAGACCAGGTGGGGAAAGGGTATCCCCAGTCTGTCCTACCACCTGCCAGCTTGTACGCTTTCCCCTCTCCCCATCCTCTTATTCTGGTTCTGCCCCCCTTCCTTTACAGTCTTGATGAAGGGTCCCGGTCCAAATCATCAACAGTTTATTTCCACCCATAAGATGCTGCCTGATGCGCTGAGTTCCTCCAGCATTTTGTGTGCTGCTGCTCTGGGTTTCCAGCATCTGCAGAATCTCTTGTGTTCTCTAGCAGATGTCAGGATTCTACATCAGGAAATCAATTGTTCAAGTAGCTTATTGGTGCAGTGGTTAGTGCTCCTGTCTCACAGCTCCTGATCTTTGGTACTGACAGGTTTATCATATACTCTCCACAACACTTGAGTTTCTTCCAGGTGTTCCAGCTTCATCCCAAAGATGTACCGGTGGGTTAATTGGCCACCAAATTCCTTCAGAGTGCAGGTTAATGGCAAAATAAAGTTCAACTTTAATTGTCATTCAACCATACACATGTACACAGCTAAACAAAGTAGCATTGTTCCAGGAATCTGCCAAACACTGTACTTACAGTCGCACACAGCATTGGTAAGGCCAAATTTGGAGTATTGTGTACAGTTCTGGTTACTGAATTATAGGAAAGATGTCAACAAAATAGAGTACAGAGAAGATTTACTAGAATGTTACCTGGGTTTCAGCACCCAAGTTACAGAGAAAGGTTGAACAAGTTAGGTCTTTATTCTTTGGAGTGTAGAAGGCTGAGGGGGGACTTGATAGAGGTATTTAAAATTATGAGGGGGATAGATAGAGTTGACGTGGATAGGCTTTTTCCATTGAGAGTGGGGGAGATTCAAACAAGAGGACACGAGTTGAGAGTTAAAGGGCAAAAGTTTAGGGGTAAGATGAGGGGGAACTTCTTTACTCAGAGAGTGGTAGCTGTGTGGAACGAGCTTCCAGTAGAAGTGGTTAGAGGCTGGTTCGATTTTGTCATTTAAAAAAAAATTGTGTAGGCATATGGACAGGAAAGGAATGGAGGGTTATGGGCTGAGTGCAGGTAGGTGGGACTAGGTGAGAGTAAGCGTTTGGCACGGACTAGAGGGGCTGAGATGGCCTGTTTCCGTGCTGTAATTGTATATGGTTGTATTGTCACACACAGCACATACAATTACCAGAATTATATTAGCACAAGCCCATGAGTGGCCTGGCTTGAAGATTGATGATGCGAGGGATGTTGTCTGTGAGAACAAGTATGCAGCAGTTCCTCATCTCGCACTGGGTCAGCTGCAGGTAGAGGAGGCATTGAATTGTGAGAGCATATTGGTTGTGTGGGCACAAGGGAAGAAGGGGGCCAGTGGGACTGATGGATTTCTCTTCAAAGAGACAGCATTTAATTTGACATTTGTCACAGAATCATACCTTACTGCCAGTGTCGCACTGAAGCATGAGAACTGCTCACACTGGAGAGGCTGGGAGTGGCCCTGGGAATCCTTGGATGCCATGAAGTCTCACATTCAGATGAATTTATTTGTCACCTGTACATTGAAATGTACAGCGTCATTTGCATCAACAACCAATACAGCGTAAGGTTGTGCTTTGGGCAAGTGTCACAGTGTATTCCAGTGCCGTGAAGACACAGGCACACACACAGACACGCACCCTTCCAACCCCAGGACAGGCTACCTCTGAGCTCTTCACCCATTGGGTCTTGACTTCCAGACTTATAATTGACCTTTGAGTTTTGATCTTTGGTATTGACCCTAAACTTGACAATGATGGGATCCCAAACTCTAGCCTTCTAACTCTTGGACTGGCCAACTTGCATAGCTAGAGTATCACCGGCCATCTCATACAAGGAGCTGCTGACCTCATGGGCCACCAGTCCTCATCCTCACTGGTCTTCATTCATCTCTGACAGGAAAGCCTCATATTGTCCTTGAACTTCAATTGATGCTCCTCTGTGTTGAATAACACTTGGCTGAAAAGCTGAGGGAAGTAAAGTGCCATCTGGGCAGAGAGGCTGGGATACCCACTGACCAGAATGGGTTCATTGCACTGGCAGGAACCAGGGTGGCTGAGTCCTGAAGGACTAAACTGACTCTGGGGCAGAACTAAAGCAGCACAAGGGATAAAGCCACTTGATTTTGTCCTTGCTAATCTCCCTGCTGAAGATGCATATGATAAAGAGATTATCTTTATTTGTCACGTGTACATTGAAACTTGCAGTGAAACACGCACAGCATTTGCACCAAGAACCAACAGCTGAAGATGCTCTGAGAGCAGCCCACAAGTGTCGTCATGCTTCGGTGCCAAGTTAGCATGGCCACAACTTACTAACCCTAACCCATACATCAGTGGAACATGAGAGGAAACCCACGCGGTCACGGTGAAAACGTGCAAAGTCCTTACAGATAGCAGTAGGAATTTGGAACACTACTGTGCCACTTTTATTGATTGAAATGATCACCATATAGTCTTGGTGAAGATGCAGTTTCATTTTCACTCCAACGACACCAGGAAGCTATGTCTTGGCCATTCTACAATCAGAGAGGCTGTTTTCTTTATGCCACACCCAAGGTACAGCGCATATTCAGAACAGTTTTAAAGAGGAACAATACATTTTTAATAAGGAAATGTTACCAGTATAGTCATAAAATATCATGTTTCCCAACACTATCCCACCACCAGACACATCATCCCCTGTCTTATTTCAACCCCCAATACCCCCAACCCCTTCTGTTTTCTGCAGAGACTAATTTCTGAGACATGCTGGCCTGCCCACCCGCTCTCCCTATCCCACCCCAGTGCTTTCCAGTCCTGAAGAAGGGTCTCAGCCCGAAAATGTCGACTGTTTGTTTATTTCTATAGAAACTGCCTGACCTGCTGAGTTCCTCCAGTATTTTGTTTGTGTTGCTCGGATTTCCAGCATCTGCAGAATCTCTGTAATTCTGGTACTTTTTCTTGCAGCTTTAAGAGCTGTAATATTTGCCTGTACACGTTGCTTACCGCCACTGAGGAATTGACTGCAGTCATTTCCTCCAACCCAGTCTATTGCTTTTATAGTTAAACGGTAGCGGAAGCCACTTACAGCACTAGCAATCAGGGTCCATTTCCGCCACTGTAAGGAGTTTGTATGTTCTCCCCGTTACCACATGGGATTCCTCTGGGTGCTCCAGTTTCCTCCTACATTCCAAAGGATTGGGTTAATATGTCAAATGGGTATAAATGGGTGGTGTGGGCTTGTTAGACCAGTAGACCCTGTTATCGTGCTTTATCTCTAACTAAATTTTAAAAAAAATAAAGGCAAGCCGGGTAAGTCAGGCTGGATGGGTCCTCCACTCCTGAGGGGCGGGAAATAGAGAAGAAAAAGAATGCTTCTCAACTGGTAGGAATCCAAAGGAAGCTTCTTCATTTTCTTCAGTGGTGCAGTTAAGAAGAACCTGCTAACTTTCAGCAGCTGTATACAGTTGGTGACTGGGAAGTGTAGAAGAGCAGTTTGAAAAATGAGAAAGTTCCCTCTGTTTTCTGTCTGGTACAGCTGTGGAGACGAGTCAACAAGCACTCAAGTAGCACTGGGACACGGAGCTAATGTCGGCCCTTCTGTTGTGCTTTAATTTTCACAGTACATTCTGTGTATCCTGCAACTTTTAAATTGCTTACTTCTATACCTTGGATGACTGTACTAGCTTAAAAATGTCTTTTTGCTTGCTGCACTCAGCTGCAAATTCTTCATCACATTTGAGTATAGCTTTCTTCATGAGTATCAATGGTTAACTGCTTCCTTCAGTGCAAACTCAAGCACAGGAAATTCCAGTGTCATTCAGCCTGACCGTGGTGCCCAAGGGATCAAGTAGCTTCATATCCACAACTCCCTCACCTACAAGGGGTAAAACTTTATTCCCTGGAGCATAGGAGAATGAGGGGAGATTTGATAGAGGTATACAAAATTATAGGGCGTCTAGAAAAAAAGGTTCATTTTATTAACAAAGTATGTAGGCAGAATACAACTCTGAGATTCGTCTTCTCCAGATAACCAGGAGATACAGAAAAATCATGGAAGTCATTGAAAGAAAAGACATTCACCCCCCTCATAAAAAAGGAAGAAAACTCACAAATCCCAAACTGCCCTCTTGCTAAATCTCTTGTTTTTTTTATGTTGGGCTTTGATGCAAACATCATCATCCCACCTATCGGAGGGAAATATTGTCACTCCCTCTCCTTTACTTCCGGGGCGTCTAGGCGCAACTCGAATACCAGCAGTATTCTCAATGAATACGATTAAATATTCCCATTTCAGCCTGATACAGCTAAAAAGCACAACTGTTTCCAAGGTCAGTACAGTCAACAAAGATGTCTTAATGTGCTTAAACGAACTATTGCTGCTGAAACCGACAGAAACAATACCATTTGTGGTCAGAAGTGCCCACAGAGTTCACCTCAGAGGAAGTGCGGGCATAGATCAGGATTACAAGTGCGTTTAAGGAAGCGTAGTTTTAAACTCCCTATACTGACTATCTGGCTGGCGAACGTGCAGTTTCTGGTGAATAAAATCGATGATCTCAGAGCCAAGGGGCTGAATCAGAGGGACATTAGGACCACATGTGTCCTTTGTTTCATGGAATCCTGGATAACCCCTCCTGTACTGCATGCAGTGATCCAGAAAATGGGTTTACTGTACACCGTCAGGATAATTCTATAGAGTCTCTCGAAGCAGAGGTGAAGGAGTATGCCTCATGATCAACTCTTGGTGCACAAATATATCAGTGCTGTCCCAATTCTGCTCACCAGACCTGAAATATCTAGCAGTAAAGTCTTTACCTACCACGGGAGTTCTCTGGGGTCATTCTGGTAGCAGTTTACATTCCAGCTCAGGCCAATGTCAAGCAGGCTTTAGATGATCTGAGTAATGGGATCAATGTACATGAAACAGCGCACCCTAAACGCCTTCACCATCGTTTTGGGAGATTTTAACCAGGCCAGTCTGGAAAAATCACTCAGCAACTATCATCAACAGATGACTTGTTTCCAGAGGAAACAACACACTGGACCATTGCTACACCACCATCAAGAATGCCTACCATGCTATTGCGCACCCTCACTTCGGGAAGTCTGATCACCTGGCTGTACTTCTACTCCCTGAGTATAGGCAGAGACTGAAGACTGCAGCACCAGCAGTGAGGACCAAGACGATATGGACAAGGGAAGAACAGGAGCACCAACAGGACTGCTTTGAATTGGTGGACTGGACTGTATTCAGGGATTCATCTTCGAACCTGGATGAGTATGGTGCAGTTGTTACCGACTTCATTAAAACCTGTGTGGATGAGTGTGTGCCCACAAAGACTTACTGTACATTCCCAAACCAAAAGCCGTGGGTGAACCAGGACGTACATCATCTGCTGAAGACTAGATCTGTGGCATTCAAGTCTGGCAAGCCAGGCCTGTACCAGAAAACCAGGTATGATTTGCGGAGGGCTATTTCAAGGGCGAAGAGACAATTTCAAATGAGATTGGAGGCGACATCAGATGCATGGCAACTCTGGCAGGGTCTGCAAGACATTACTTCCTATAAAGCGAAACCCAACAGTATGAATGGCAGTGATGCTTCACTACCAGATGAACTCAACGCCTTCTATGCACGCTTTGAAAGGGAGAACACAACTACAGCTGTGAAGATCCCTGCTGCACCTGTTGACCCTGTGATCTCTGTCTCAGAGGCCAATGTTAGGCTGTCTTTAAAGAGAGTGAACCCTTGCAAGGTGGAAGATCCAGACGGAATACCTGGTAAGGCTCTGAAAACCTGTGCCAACCAACTGGCGGGAGTATTCAAGGACATTTTCAACCTTGCACTGCAATGGGCAGAAGTTCCCACTTGCTTCAAAAAGGCAACAACTATACCAGTGCCTAAGAAGAATAATGTGAGCTGCCTTAATGACTATCGCCCGGTAGCACTCACATCTACAGTGATGAAATGCTTTGAGAGGTTGGTCATGACTAGACTGAACTCCTGCGTCAGCAAGGACCTGGACCCATTGCAATTTGCCTATCACCACAATAGGTCAACGGCAGACGCAATCTCAATGGGTCTCCACACTGCTTTAGACCACCTGGATAACACAAACACCTGTGTCAGGATGCTGTTCATCGACTATAGCTCAGCATTTAATACCATCATTCCCACAGTCCTGATTGAGAAGTTGCAGAACCTGGGCCTCTGTACCTCCCTCTGCAATCTTCCATCTGTGGACTCACTTTACACCGCACACTGACGGAGCAGTGCTGCCAGGATAATCTAGGACACGACCCACCCAGCCAACAGACTTTTTGTCCCTCTTCCCTCTGGGAGAAGGTTCAGGAGCTTGAAGACTCGTACGGCCAGATTTGGGAACAGCTTCTTTCCAACTGTGTTAAGACTGCTGAATGGATCCTGACCCGGATCTGGGCCGTACCCTCCAAATATCCGGACCTGTCTCTCGGTTTTTTTGCACTACCTTATTTCCCATTTTTCTATTTTCTATTTATGGTTTATAATTTAAATTTTTAATATTTACTAATTTTAACTTTTTAATATCTTTAATATTAATCCAGCAATTTGTAATCCAGGGAGTGTGAAGCGCAGAATCAAATATCGCTGTGATGATTGTACATTCTAGTACCAATTGTTTGGAGACAATAAAGTATAAGTATACAATTGTATCCTTGACTTCCTAACTGGATGACCACAGTTTGTGTGGATTAGTGATTTTATATCCTCCTTACTGACAACTAACACTGGCACACCTCAGGGGTGTGTGCTTAGCCCACTGCTCTATTCTCTATATACACATGACTGTGTGGCTAGGCATAGCTCAAAAGCCATCTGTAAATTTGCTGACAATACAGCCATTGCTGGTAGAATCTCAGGTGGTGACGAGAGGGTGTACAGGAGTGAGATATGCCAACTGGTGAAGTGGTGTGTCACAGCAACAACCTGGCACTCAACGTCAGTAAGACAAAAGAGCTGATTGTGGACTTCAGGAAGGGTAAGACGAAGGAACACAAACCAATCCTCATAGAGGGATCAGAAGTGGAGAGAGTGAGCAGTTTCAAGTTCCTGGGTGTCAAGATCTCTGAGGAACTAATCTGGTCCCAACATATCGATGTAGTTATAAAGAAGGCAAGACAGCTGCTGCACTTTATTAGGAGTTTGAAGAGATTTGGCATGTCAACAAAAAACCTATAGATGTGCCATGCAGACCATTCTGTCAGGCTGCATCACTGTCTGGTATGGAGGGGCTACTGCACAGGACTGAAAGAAGGTTGTAAATCTAGTCAGCTCCATCTTGGGTACTGGGCTACAAAGTACCCAGGACATCTTTAGGGAGCAGTATCTCAGAAAGGCAGCATCCATTATTAAGGACCTCCAGCACCAAGGGCATGCCCTTTTCTCACTGTTACCATCAGGTAGGAGGTACAGAAGCCTGAAGGCACACACTCAGTGATTCAGGAACAGCTTCTTCCCCTCTGCCATCCGATTCCTAAATGGACAGTGAATCTTTGGACACTACCTCACTTTTTTTTTAATATACAGTATTTCTGTTTTTGCACATTTTTAAAATCTATTCAATATACATAATTGATTTACTTTATTATTTTTTTTATTTTATTTATTATTATTTTTTCCCCTCTCTGCTATATTATGTATTGCATTGGACTGCTGCTGCTAAGTTAACAAATTTCACGTCACATGCCAGTGATAATAAACCTGATTCTGATTCTGATTCTGATTCTGCCATTCGGCTTGGAAAGGGTCTAGAGCACCTTTAGGGGGATGATTGAAAGGGTTAACGTGTGAGGAGCATTTCATGGCTTTGGGCTTACACTCGCTGAAGTTTAGAAGAATGAGAGGGAGATCTCTTTGAAAACTATTGTATGTTAAAAGGCCTAGATAGTGTGGACATGGAGAGGATGTGTCCTATAGTGGGTGAATCTAGGACCAAAGGGCACAGCCTCAGGACAAAGCATAGAACAGTACAGCACAGAACAAGCCCTTTGGCCCACAATGTTGTTCTGACCTTTTCACTTACTCCAGGATCAACCTAGCCCTGTGCTCCCTTCAGAACAGAGATGAGGAGGAATTTCTTTAGCAGAGGGTGGCGAGTCTGTGGAATTGCCATGGACAGCTGTGAAGTCATGTGATTGAGAATATTTAAAGCGGAGGTTGATGGGTTCATGATTAGTCAGGGTGTCAAAGGTTATGGGGGAAAGTAAGAGAATGGAGTTAAGAGGGAAAGTAAATCAGCCATGATAGAGCAGTTTGATGGGCTGAATGGCCTAATTCTGCTTCTATGTGTTATGGTCTAAATATTTCATGTAATTCATTATTGAAACTGAGCAGCGTGTGGAAGCACCTTCACTACATAGATCATGATTCAGAAACAGGTTTGCTATCAGTGCTATACGTTATGAAATTTGTTGTTTTGTGGCAGCTGTACATTGCAATGCATAATTTAAAAACTAAATTACAAGAAGAAATATATACTTTTAAAAAGTATTAAGTAGTGTAAAAAGAGCAAAACGAAACTGAGAATAGTCCACATGGGTTCATTGTCCATTCAGAAATCTGAAGGCAGAGGGGAAGAAGCTGTTCCTGATTTCAAGTACAGGAGCCTGAAGGCACACACTCAGCGATTCAGGAACAGCTTCTTCCCCTCTGCCATCCGATTCCTAAATGAACATTGAATTTTTGGACACTACCTCACTTTTTTTTAATATACAGTATTTTTGTTGCTTGTTTTTTAATCTATTCAATATATGTATGCTGTAATTGATTTATTTTTTTTCTTCTATGTTATGTATTGCATTGAACTGCTTAACAAATTTCACATCACATGCCAGTGATAATAAACCTGATTCTGAAATGTTCGGTGTGTGTCTTCAGGCTCCTGTACCACCACCTTGAGGTAGCATGTGATGGATGTCACCTTTTCGCATTTTGAAGATATCCTTAGTGCTGGGGTGGCCAGTGCCCATGGTGGAACTGGCTGAGTTTACAACTTCCTGCAGCTTTTTCTGATCCTGCGCAGTGGCTGCTCCAGACCAGACGGTGATGCAACCAGTTCCAATGCTCTCCATAGAAATTTGTGAGAGGCAACTTTCAAGTGGATGCTCACTGCCTACATGGAGTTAGGGGTGGCTAGTAGTACTGGCCGTGCCAGAAGTGCAGAGAGAACACCCTACGCGCATTTGCCCCTCTGCAGCCACTTCCTTTTGCTAGGGTGCCTGGAATGATTGCTCAGAGCGATGAAGGCAACAGGAGAAAGAGCCTCTCAGATAGGCACATGATCATGAAGAGGATGAAAAATAGGTGAAAGGGACCTGTTTCAATATACAGTGTTTGTTTTTGCACATTTTTTAATCTATTTAATATATGCATACTGTAATTGATTTACTTATTGTTATTATTTTTATTTTTTCTCTTATGTATTGCATTGAACTGCTGTTAACAAATTTCACGTGGACGGCAAAGGCCTGTTTCTGTGCTGTCTTGTTTGTTTGTTTATTTAGAGATACAGTGGCGAACAGGCCCTTCCAACCCACTGAGCTGCACTGCCCAGCAAACCACCAATTTAATGCCAACCAAATCACAGGACAGTTTACAATGAACCTAGTAACTGGTATGACTTTGGAGGGTCGGAGGAAACCCAT
Organism: Mobula hypostoma; assembly: GCF_963921235.1. Taxonomy (NCBI): domain Eukaryota; kingdom Metazoa; phylum Chordata; class Chondrichthyes; order Myliobatiformes; family Myliobatidae; genus Mobula; species Mobula hypostoma. The sequence goes on along the minus strand of NC_086110.1, from coordinate 74,446,569 downwards.
GCGCACATGGGAAGAATGTACAAGCTTTCTTACAGAAGGTGCCAGAATTGCACTCCAAACTTCAACACCCTGAGCTATAGTAGCGTCACGCTGATTGCTATGTTGTCATAGCATCCTATGCACTTTCCGGTCTTAAGTGGCTACCTGCTATTTCCACCACCTCAGCTCAAGAAGTTTCTTCTGCCCTCTCGCTAAGTCTGTTGCCTTTTACCGTGGGCTTTGATGCAAACATCATCACCCCACATGTTATCAATGATGGTTTAGCTAATGTGGCAGCAATTTTATAAAGTACAGTATATGCCTTTTCTGCCCACAGAGTTGTGCTGACCTTTTCACCTGCTCCAACCCTTCCCTCCCACATATTTCTGTATTTCCTTTCATCCATATGCCTATCTGAGTTTCTTAAATGCCCCTAACGTATCTGCCCCTACCACCACCCTGCCAGTGCATTCCACACACCCATCAATCTCTACGTTTTAAAAAAAACTTGGCTCTGACATGCCCCCTATACTTCCCTCCAATCACCTTAAAATGATGCCCTCTCACACTGGACATGGCTGACCAGGGATGAAGGTGTTGGTTGTCCATTCCATCTATATCTCTAATCATATTCTACACCTCTTTCAAGTTTTGCTGGACTTGTACAGGAAAATTGTCTGCCTTTGAATAATGTTGTACCTTTAACATTATAGAGTATGTAGAAGCCTAGCATTTTATTGTAGTTGTTTCCAAATAGCTCTCAGGATCTTGAACACTTATTCTTAATTAAGAGAAGTTTGGATATGAACTGTACGTGGATGAGAGGGATATGGAGGGCTATGCTACAGGTGTGGATCAATGGGACTAGGTAGAATAACAGTTCACCATGGGCACAGGGCCTGTTCCTGTGCTGTAGTGCTCTATGACTCTTAACAACTTGCAGTTGCAGTCACAAGCTACTATCAGTGAAAGCAAGCAGACGCTTGCTGGGAGAATCGGCT